>NW_026137919.1:0-1223869 GCF_019393585.1 Leptopilina boulardi
CACGCATATCGTGAGCTGCCGGTTTTCGAGGACGACCGCGTCCTCGTTTTTGTGGAACTTGTGATTCCATATCCATATACTGGTTGTTCTATTTCACTCTAAATTCATCAGTTTTTTTATTCCCGGGTTTCGACACCATTTGTTGAAAAGAAAAAGAACAATTAACCTTTTTTATTAGATATTTATTTTATTTCACACTACAAATGCTCGATTTACATTAACTCGGATTTTCCCATGGTCAGCGTTTCCTAGAGAAAAATCCCCTACATTTTCCGTTTCATCACTTTTCCGTGCAAATCACAAATTTCCGAGACGTTACCGACCCTTTTCAGGTATCGACTCTTGGTCAGTTGTTAATTACCCGTCTCTTTGTTTTCCACGGCGAGTTTATTGTTTACATGTTCATTATTTTTTTTCTCATTAATCTGACGTGCTAGATTTTCGCGATCTCTAAAATAGAAGCTTTAATCTTACACTTACAATTACTTACAAATATTTCTCACAAAAAAGTGAGAAGAAGATTAGTAAAAAGTCGAGGAATTTCAGGGAATTTTTTTTGCATTTCTTGCTGGAATATGTTTGAATTTTTATTAAAAAAAGTGTATAGAAAGGAAACAATTTTTGATTTTCGAAAATGAAAAAGCTACTCAAAAACTATCAATTTCCATAAGAAAATTAAAATCCACAAAAGCTAACGTTATTGGTAGAGCATTCAAACATAATCCAGAAAATGCAATACGCGAAAGCTGCCTACGTTTGGATGTTCATAACAGAAAAATGAATTGAAGAAAATATTTTCTGTTTTTTAGAAACGAAAGAGCATCTTAAATACTATCGATTGGTATAAAAACAAAAATCATTTTTTTTATGTGAGGACCCTTTCACCGCGTCTGGACTCTTTTTTTAGAATCTAATTGAATTAAAGTGGTAAATAGGTGTAGAGCTTTAACACCCGATTTTTTTTATTTGTCATAAATCGGCTGTAAAACTATTGAAAAATGTAACCTGAAAATTCCAGACGAAAATATCGAGCCATTTAAAAGTTATGAACAATTAAGTGAGTGTCCCTCGACAATGGTCCAGAGCGCGCTAGGGCAAAAACACGCCATATTGAATCCGCCATTTGGAATTTTTAAAAACTGACCATAGATTCGTAATCAGCGACCCCGAAATCATAGTATACAAAACTGTTTGAAACCTTTCGATTATTTCCAAAGTGCGTGATTCAAAGGGTTACCTTTTCTGACACTTTTTTTCAAACACGTTTTTCTCGAAACGACTTTTTTCAAAATTGTGTACACTCCAGCTCAAACAGTTTTTAATCAATCATTCTGAAATTTGTCATGAAGTTTCTTTATATAATTATGCTCTATATGAACCTCATTACTGGACAATATCTTTGTTTAATTTTGGTTTTTGTTATAAAAAATAGTAAGAAAAAAATGGTAAAATATCATGTTTTTTGTTCACACCCCTCCAAAAATTAGTAAATAATTTTTTTATGGAATTTAGGTTCACATAGAAGATAGACATATGAAAAAAGTAAATCCTTTGTATAATTAATTTCAAATAAAAATTGTGCTGCCCACAATGTACACAAATCGCTGAGAGGATGCGCGACCTACAATGTGCGGCAGCAAATATTATTATTAATTTTTGATAAAAAGATTTGAAAATTTCAAAAAGTATTCTCAGATATGTGTATAAAGTAACCTCACAATAGCAATAAATTATATAAATTTTTTATGTCTTAAAAAATTCATATAAAGCACTGCAAAAACGCCGTTTTACACCTACTTCCCCCTTTAAACAAAGCATATTATGTTATCATTTATATAATCATATATTTTATAATTTTAATGTAATTTTTAATATTTAAGCCTCATGAGAGAAAATTCCACAAATTATTCTAGTCAGTAATGATAATTTAGTGTTTCAAGAAAATTAATTCATAATTAACAAAATATATTTGATGTGTAGAATCAAAGGCAGCTGAGGATACCAAAAACATTCAGATACTCAATGTAATGGATTTTAAATCATCAAAAAAAAATATGATTTTTGATGATAAATCTATTCATCAGCACATTTCAATTGCACAAGTTTCAAACGAAAAAAATAAGTCTTTGACTTTTCTCTCATCAGCACATAAACATCCAAATCCATATGTATTGTTATCAAGAAGCTTGCCAATTCCCTCAGAAATCGAACGACAAAAGTTATTAAATTCATTTCATTTTATCATTCCTCCAGACAGTGGAGAAAGTGAATCAGTACGTCAAAATACGAGCAACATTTCTCAAAGTAAGTGGCCTTTTCTTATAAAAACATTTATTTTTATATTATTACGCCATACTGAAAATCCCTGTACATGATCTTGTACAAGAAAATGTACATGTTTAGCAGCTCAACTTGTACCATTTTCATGTATAAAAAATGTACAATTACGGCAACAGAATTTAGAATAAATTCTTGTATCAGAAATTGTATAAGGTCATGAACGTTAAATTTCCAGTAGCAAAATCTAATTTAAGTATAACTATATTAAACAATTCCAGAAAGTTTCCTGCTTATCCATTTATTTAATGAAAACTTAAAGATGCCCTAAGTATATTCTATGTCTGACCCAGAAAAGTCTTAAGAATGTCCTGAAATTATCCCAAAAATTTCTTAATTACATCTTCTGAAAGTCCCCAGAATGTCCTAAAAGTATCCCCGAAATGTCCAAAACGTCTTAAGAATGTCCTGAATTTGTTGCCAAAATGTATTAAATACCTCTTTAGAAGGTCCCCAGAATGCCCTTAAAATATCTCCGAAATGTCAAAAAAATGTTCTCAGAGTATACTAAAAATGTTCCAACCACATCCTGAGAATGTCTCAAATATGTCCTGAGAATATGTCAAAAATATGCTGATAATGGCCAAGGAATGTACTAAAATGTTCCAAAATCTTTGATAACCGAAATGAATATTAGATTGAAATTATGTATATTTCATAGGCTCAACAGCGCGTAATATAATAGAGTAATATAAAGAGTCCTAAAAATGTCCAACAAACTTCTTTGTAATATTCTCAACATGTCTAAAGAATATATTGAGAAGAAACAAATTTTTTCCATAATTTTCAAAAATATCTATAAGGTTTCTTAAGGATATTTTTGTATCTGCTCTAGGCTAGACATAGAACTTATTTAGGATGTCTTTATTTCATTCTTTTTAACATCTATAGAATGCCTTTTTAGGGACATTTTTGGAATGTCCTAAGGATATCTTTAGAATGACTTTTTAGCAATGTGCCAAGAACGTTCTAAACAGGATGCCCTTAGGTCATCCTGTGGATGACCGTGCCCATTGGGTAGTATTTCGTCGAAAAAACAAAAAAAAATATCTTTAACATAATATAATTTGACGAAATGTTAAATACAAAAATAGAATTTATGAAAATACTTTGTCACAACCGTAGTTTTGTCGAACTTTGCCAACATTTTACTTCCTATTCTCTCGAAAGAATTTTTGAAACAATAAATTTTTCGATTTTTTGTTCTTGGTTGGTACGATGATTCGGCACTTATCTCCATCCGACAAAATCCTGGTCGCAATGGTAGATCGCATCTTCTGGAATCGTGTGTACGTGACCTACAGTTCACGCACCCTTGGGATCCGTTGATTTCATCGACAGTATATGGTAAAGGTTCCACCTTTACTGATGGTGCAACAAACTATCCCGGTTTGTTGGGCATAACCATTAGTCGCTTTTTTCTCACACCCTCGAGCATGACAGGTTTACATTTGGAATGCGATTTCTTTTTTGATTTTCAGCGCGCACTTTCATGAGAGGTACTCTTACTGTATAAAAGAACTCGATCTTTGGTGGTTTTTAATTGCTTATCTCGTCAATCAACTGCTGGGCTTCAGATGTTTTCACTTGCATAAGTTGAATATCTTCACACGTCGATGAGACCACGGTGGTCATCGAATAGCCTGTCGACTGAATCAACGCGAGTTTTATAGTTGTCAATTTTGTAACTCATGTTCCGCAACATTTCCTCCATTTCCACTTTACATCGGTTCAATTCATTCCACTGCTCGTTCAGTTCAATTCCGGCATTAGATTCGAAATTTTCAGCCATTTTCTTTCACTTTCCCTTGAAAGGCAACAAAACAAAATCGAGTTGTCAGTGCTGATATTTTCGTCGATTTGGAATAGTTCGTTGATCCAAAGAAGTGGAGTCGTCCAAATTAGCCGATCTACAAAAAAGATTTATGACAATCGCAAACTTCACCGTGGTATTTTTAAATTTGTTACAGAGTATTTACCTACGACATTACCATAGTTGTCTGTCAACTGGACTGTACCAGGTACATAAACTTAAGAAATTAAAACAGGGTCTAAATAGCGGTGAGCCAACTTTGAGGAATAACCTTCAGCTTTATTACTTAACCTTTTGCTCGGATAATAGACCTCCATACCCACTTTAAGTTCAACGGACGTTTCTCTATCGGTATTTGCCTTGGCATGTTTTTTTAGAATAAATATGCAATTTTTTTCAATTTTATGACGAAATTCGTCAACTTCAACCGGTATGGGGCACAGTATTACATGTAAATTGTATCTTCGACAAATTCTCATCCCATTATCTATGATCTCGATGAATATAAGCGGAAATTATAGGTTTTATTGTCCAATTTACACGCTCGACCGGATTACTCGAAGGATGTGCTAACGAGGTGGTAATATGTCTAACGTCTCTGGTCAACATGTACGTTTTGACATCTTTGTTTATAAATTATTTCCCGTTATCAGTAACGATAGATTCAGGTATTCCCCAACGATCAAAAACAGTGTCAAGCACTTTGACAACGATTATACTGGTTCGATATCGAACAGCAAATAATTTTATTAACATAATATATAAATTGTGAACAGCAATAATATCCGAATTTCCCTTTTACTTCGGGTTTGAGAAACAATTGTGTCAATCGACAATTGAGCCCACGGTAGTCGTAAAGATCGCGTAGCTAATTTAGCCTTTATAGGATTTTGTTTATATTTAACTTTGATACATACTTCACAATCCGAAACATAAGATTTAACATCCTGCGACATACCTGGCCAATAATAACTTTGATGAATTCTATCAAGAGTTTTATTTTTGCTTAGATGAACTGCTAAGGGTAAATCATGTTTCTCACGACGAACTGTCATAATATCCGAGGGCTTGCCTACTTTTTTCCAAGGGTTCTCATAGTCAATTAATGCCTTTTTAAAATCTGATCGAAAATAGAACAATTCGTCATTATCAATTTTCGAATCATCGAATCGACTAGGATGATATTTAACTAAGTCAAATTTCGTTTCATACCAATTTTTATCACAAATCGAAGCTAACTGAATACGATCTTGTACAGAATCTTCTATAAATTTTTCCCAACCGTAAGGATCTACATCTATGTCGAATATACGCGAAAGAGAATTTGGCACCTTATTTAAGGTACTTCTTTACTTCGTCAAAAGATTTTTGTTTATACTTATACTTTTTGAAAACTTTAGTATATCGTAATATAAGTATTACTATTACTACTATTATTTCAGGCATCTAATGCCTTTTTATATACTTATTGAAGGGATTCTTAACTTAACTAATATTTTTAAATTGTTTTTTTAATTGTTGAAGCACATACTACATTTTTTAGATATTGTTCTATAGTGTTTTGCTATTGGTAATATAGAAAACTCTATTTTGAATGTGCTTAGGAATTAAAAACATATATTTGATTTGTAGAATCACAAGCAGCTGTGGATGTCCAGAGTAGTCACAAGCAAATTTCAGTTGATTTTAAATCATCGAAAAAAATATTGATTAAACAAAATGAATTGATTCACCAGCATATTACAGCTGCACAGATTTTAAACACAATAAATAGTAAAAAAAATAAGTCGTTGAACATTCTCTCTTCAACACAGAAACTGCCAATTCCATATGTTAGATTAACAAGAAGCTTATTAATTCCAACAAAAACCGAAAGACGAAAGTCATTAAATTTATCTGATTTAACAAGTCCTCCACATAGTGGGGCAACTGACATCTTAAATTTTGTTGGAGATGATTGGGACGTTAATGATGCAAAATGTGAAAGTATGTGCTTCACGTCTGAAAGTAAGTAGCCTTTACTTATTCAGGCACACAAAAAAAGTTGTCTGTTTTTTGAACTAGACATAGCTGTTCTGAAAACGAATCTGAAGACAGAATTGCACCATTATCTTTTACTTTTTTCTAATTCGCAAAACCACCTTTAATCAGACAAATTCAAACTACTGAGATATAAAATTAAATAACTGATTTTCTTTAAAAAACAGAAACTTACACCTACGTATTTATGCTCCACTAATTCAAAAACAAAGCCAGCACTGATCTATCACCCTCTGAATTTTTTTTTGAAATCGAAAACACCACCCCTAATCAGACAGAATCAAACTCAGGAGAAAATATTTAATAACTGATTAAAGAATCTTACACTTAAGAACTTTTTCTCCAGGAACTCATAAACAAAATCAGAATTGCTCCATCACACTCTACATTTTTTTAAATAAAAAAAACCACCCTTAAATGGACCAATTCAAATTTAAAGAAATTAATTTTTAAAAAAATTTTCAAGACAGAACTATACTTCCTTCCATTTTCGCTTCTTTCCTTCAAATCTCACTACTCAACTTTTATATTGAAACGAACTCGTTTATTTTCAAATGATCGATGTATTGAATTGCGTTTTCTTTTTGTTCCCGCTGTACTTGTTTCTTTTTTAGCATCCAGCAAAAATCGGCCATCATAACGCTCGTTTTTTCGGCTTAAAAAGTTCAGAAGGCGACGAATCAGTGCTGGCTTCCTTTTCGAGTTAGTGGAGCATAAATACGTTGATGTAAGATTCTGTTTTTTTACAGAAAACCAGTTATTTAATTTCATATCTCCGAAATTTGAATTTGTCCTATTAAGGGTCGTTTTTTCGATTTGAAAAAAATCAGAGGATGATGGAGCAATACTGACATCAGATTCGTTTTCAGCGGGCCAAAATACTATAGGACAGGTATTTCAACTTGAAAAAACAAACAACTTTTTTTTGTGTGCCTGTGTTATTAAAACTTATTTTCATTATTTTATACACTCGACTTATTTGGGGCGTTCCACACGAAAGCAACATAGGTTAAACTTTGATCTCTTTGATTCTTTTAATTTACTAATTTCATAAAGTTAAAAAGTTTTTAGCTTTCCCTTACAATTTAAGAATTTCAGTTTTGAGGTTATCTCATTACTAAAGTAACTCTATATTGAGAATGGAAAATAAATTATGATTTAAACTTTAAATTATTTCAAAAATTAACAAATATAAATTTAAAATAATATGTATTTAAGGTTGTACACACAGAAAAATGTTTAGTTGTACTATTTCAAACTAATATTTGTGCAAAGTAATACAAATAATTTATTTATTTATTACACTTGTCTGTGACACGAACAGTGTCTACAAGGAAGTCACGCAAAAAAAGAGAAACATAAAATACAAATTTCTGTTAATCTGACATACACAAACGGTCGTCGAGTACATAATTAAAGTACGGTTATCAGAAGATAAAACATTTAGCCAATTCTCAGATGGAGAAAGATTCTTAGAAAAATCGGAAACAAAATTTTCGAACAAGTGTTCGCAAGCTGGGCAAGAGGTTAAAATATATAAAAGATCTTCGTCTTCCAGATTACAGCTGGAACAAGTAGTGTCAGGGAGGAATTTTTTTTACATTTCTTGAGACATATCATAATCTCCTCAACAGTAATACATTGATCAAGTTCAGGGACAGTTTGGGACAAAACACACAAACTAGTCGGCGAAACGCTAGCCAGTGGGGGAAAACAATCCCGAAGGTAGGAATGCCAGGTATCGATGTCAATGTCAGAGCGAGAATTAACATGTAGACGTGACGCATTAATGACTCTCCAAAACTGCTCAGAGGATTTACAATTATTAATAATTTTTAAACGATCTAAACCAAATTTTCTTTTTTTAGATTTTAAGAGATTTAAATGAGAGATCTTAATTTTAAAATAGTTTTCACGCTCGAGTACCGCGAATTTCTTTTCCTTACATAATTTAAGTGCGAGCGTTACATTTTTCTTGGAATGCTTGCATTCCAGATCATACCAAGGTTTCTTTTTCAAAATATTATTAGAGGTGGTAGCAACATACATACCCAGATTCACAGCTACATCCCAAATCGTAGAGACAACCGTGGAGTTTAAAACATCGATATCGCCATACATATTAGCCACTTCCTCTCTGAAGGCCATAGTAGATACAAATAAATTCGCCTTATTGGTATCAAAGATAAGTTTAACACGGCGCGAATTGACATATTCACGGCTAGGTAATAAAATATTTAGCATTACAGGAAAATGGTCAGAAGAAGTAGCCAAGTGAAGTACGTTAAGACCTAAAATAAGGGGGAGGGCAGAGGATGAGCACTAAATCAGATCAATAACACTAGCACCCCTTGAGTTTAAAAAAGTAAAATTAGCCGGAATGTCCCCAAAACAACGACCGTTCAATAGGACAAGTTCCTTAGATTCAAGGTGGTTAGCAATCAGTTTACCTTTCGAATTTAAAATTTGATCATGCGAAGTCCTCGTATGAAATACATTATTAATATTATAAAAAATATTCTGATCCAACTGGTTCAAGTCCGCTACCCTACCATTGAAATCCCCTCCTACAATTAACGGAATATCAGTATGCGACGAAGTTATATTAAAAACGTTAGTATTAAAATTATCAAAAAAATTATCTAAATTTTCGTCAGGGGCTATATAAATCAAACACAGAAAAAAACAAACATCATTTAAACGAGAATTAACTTTAACAAAAATTTGGTTATGAACAATAGAAAGCATTGAAACTGAGTACAAATTCGGGTTGTATGTAGACCTCCCTTCGCTCTACCGTGTTTATACGACCTTGTCGCAGGAGCTTGAATGTTTTTAAAGCCATCACCAAACATCGAATTGGACATGATCGATTCACACCACGTTTCACAAAGACATATAATATCTTGCGTATTAAACCGATCTCGAATTTCCACAACATTGTTAAGACCGTGCACATTCCAGAAGAAAATGTTTTTCTCACCACCTCTCCTAACATTCAAAGAGAAACCCTTGTAGAGTGGTTTTTATTCCTGGCTGTCCAATTTCTGCTTTTTAGAAACCGTGAGACGAGAAGAATGTCTCCCGCCAATGGTGGGAGACAGATAGCTGTCCATCGGATGTGAACCCGCCCCGTCGAATTTATTTTTGGTGGAACCACAGGGACGTCCTTTCTTAGGTTTCACAATTTCAAAATTTTCCTGGGGACTGGCCCCGCCTTGCGTAACGCCCTTCGGAACTTCACGTTGTATCAAGGCAACTTGATTAGCAGGAGAAGGGTTTTCAAGAGTCACAATTCGATTATTAGAAATCTTCGCGTTAATTCCAGATTCACGCAACTCTTTAACTTTAACCAACAGCTGGCGACGATGTTCCCTCTCTTCTTTTGTGCGATCTTATCTCTCAACTCCTTAGCTTTCGAAAAGACCAATCTGACCCAACGCACGGAAATGAATTTGACCAATATGGGACGATTGCCCTTAACTTTTCCCAGGCGAAAGATATCATCAACTGCTAAGTCCGGGATGCTGAGTCCCACATCCACAAATAATCCACCCACCGTTTGAAATAAGTTGTCATTGACGGTGACAGAATCCTCCAAATTGAAAAGAACGATATTCTTACTACGTTGAGAATTAGAAAAACGTGCCGCATAATTTTCAATAGCAGACAAGCGTTTATCGTGCTCTTCAAGTCTGGTGACATTCGTCTCCAAAATACTGTTTGTAGTCCGTATCTCTTTCTTAAGTTCAGAGTGAGAGGCCGATAGATCTGTAGCTATTTGTGCAGTAGATGCAATTATTTCCCTCAAGCAAGATTGGAGTAGTTGAGGTTATGTAGGTGGACGCTACTGTCCTTCGCGTGATCGCCCAAATAAAGATTTATGACACAAGTAATTATAACGAACTAAAATATTTATTGGATCCAAAACTAATTAACAATAAATATCGTTGTAATAATAGATTAAAAAGCCTTGACCGGTCGGCTGACGCATGTGCGTCCTTAAAGTACAAGTAGCAAGCGCTGACTGACTTCGCGGCTAAACTGATTTAACCTCACCTTAAGGGGGGAACACCAGTTGTAACTTTCGAAAAATCAATTTTTTTTTGTGCATTTTCTTAAAGTATACATATTTAGAAATGTGTCTGTAAATTTCAAAGTTGATCCGGTGAAAAATAAATGAGATATACAGAACACTGCATCGGCGCGTCCCGTGGCTTCATACAAGGTGGCCAGCCATACCTGACCCTAACGACAGATGGCCTTTTCCTATGATTTAGAAACGGCAACCACTGCGGAAGAGTTATTATATGGTCCGGGAATCGATGACTCTTTGTAACTTGGAAACAAAATTTCTTCTGAACAAAAAAAAGTAAGTTGAAACTTTGAATGCGTTTTTCCCAAAATGACATTTTCCAAGTCGGTGACCACGATTACTCGAATACCATTAAACCGATTTATTTAAAATTTAGTGTGCTTCATTTACACATATAAGTCTAGTTCGTGATCAAAGGATTTTTTTTTTATGCAAAACTTTTTTTTATATAGCTGAAAATCGACCGTATTTTTTTAACGAAAATCATACTTTTGACTTTGACAGGTCGCCATTTTGTCAAATTTTTTTTTTTTTAAAACCTTCGATCACGAACTAGATAACACAGCCCCACAAAAAAAAAAGTGTCATGTACTTTTGACCGGAATACCCTAACCCTATGTATTTTGACGCGCTGAACACGAATCCGAAGTCCGTTTTGCTCCATCATGTCAGGATTTTTTTCTAACCTCAAAAAACATGTCGGATTTTGAAAAGTAGGCGATTTTTTTAAAAATTGATGTATTAACTTCAAACTTGGTATCTAGGGGTTTTTTGTGTCGCTGATTACGAATCTGAAGTTAGATTTTCAAAATTCAAAATGGCGGATCCAATATGGCGGACGAATTTTGAAAAAATTTTAAGATTTACTTCAAACTTGGTATTTGGGGGTTTTTTGGGTCGCTGATTACGAATATGATGTCAGATTTCAAAAATTCAAAATGGCATATCCAACATGGACTTCTATCGGACATATTAGATACGCCATTATCAATTTTTCAAAACTGACATCATATTCGTAATCAGCGACTCAAAAAACCCCCAGATACACTATTGCACATTAATTTTTAAAAAATTTTGTAAAATAATGTCCCCCTACCAAAAAAAAATTCAAGGGGTAGTTCCCCCCATAAATCAGCTTTTGGGGAAAAACAAAACATACATGTCAAATTGTTTTTAAAAAACTACAAAACTGCCAAGTTTCAGAAAAATCGTCGTATGGCACTTCCCTAGTGTTACTTGTCAGCAACTTAGAAAACCTGTAGATACCAAATTTCATAATAATCTGACAATTTTTTAAAAATAATTCCTTAATATTGAATCAGACATGTCGAATTTCGGAAATCTGACATCAGATTCGTAATCAGCGACCCAAAAAACCCCTAGATACCAAGTTTGAAGTAAATCTTAAAATTTTTTCAAAATTCGTCCGCCATATTGGATCCGCCATTTTGGATTTTGAAAATCTAACTTCAGATTCGTAATCAGCGACACAAAAAACCCCCAGATACCAAGTTTGAAGTTAATACATCAATTTTTAAAAAAATCGCCTACTTCACAAAATCCGACATGTTTTTTGAGGTTAGAAAAAAATCCTGACGTGATGGAGCAAAACAGACTTCGGATTCGTGTTCAGCGCGTCAAAATACATAGGGTTAGGGTATTCCGGTCAAAAGTACATGACACTTTTTTTTTTTTGTGGGGCTGTGTAATCTTATAATAAATGTAAATCAATTTCATTTTTGTATTTCAGACGAAGTATACTTGCAGAATGCTGGTCACCGCAATTCGCCTTTTTTCTTAAGACGCCACTTCAATGGCTCATATCTCCAAAAGTTTTTGTTAAAAAATTTTTTTTTTCTTTTAAATTACAGCTTTTTACATGTACTTTTAACTAATAAATAGTATTCTTTAAAAAGATTCATTGTTCTTTTGGAAAATATTCTTGAAAAAAGCATTATTTTTTGAGTTACAACTAGTGTTCCCCCCTTAATAGAAACCGCTTGTCAGGGGCGAAAAGTGAGGGGTCTATCCCTCAGTCGCCACAGATCACTAACCTTTTGAAACAATTGATTCCACCTCTCCTCGTCCGTGTTTACAGACATACTAATGAGTGAACAATAAGACGAAAATTGAAACAACTGACGATTTAAAATTTCACACCAGAATGCCGAAAAGTAAAGGACCAGGCGAGAAAAAAGACTGCACACAAAAAAGATCACTGCATACAGGCGAAGTCAGACTGCGGTGGGACACAATTAAGAACAAAGATTATGCAAAGTTAAAAGCACAAAAACGAACGATTACACCAGTCCAAGGGAACACAGATCAAAAAGTGACAAAAGTCAATAAAAATGAAATAAACGTCAACACTCATTTGTGAAAAGTATTAACCTCGTACCTCCTGGAAATTTTAATCTTGCATTTGAAAAAAAAGATTTAAAAATTGTACAAAAATATTTTCTTATTCCTTATAACGTCCATAACAGAAATTCACTTGGATTTTTGTCAATTTGGTTAATAATAAAAAGCTGTGCTCAATGACCCAAAAATTTGAAAATTTAGGGTATAATGGTAATCTTTCGCGCGTTAATAAAAACCCGCGTGCACCGTCCACATTAATCGAACGCTAAATACTTATCTCAAATTACGCTGAAATATACAAAAGGGAGATTCCAACCAAGTAAAACCATCGTTTCTTTGATGATCACAAAACAAGATTAACCATAAAAGAACTCACCAACGTTGAAATGCTGACACTAAGGCAACGTTGACTGACGCTGATAAATCAAAATAACAATAACAAATACAATAACTCACATTTCGTTAACAAAAATAAAGATTTATTTAACCAAACTACATAATATTAGCAGAATAACTAAGCGTGTAACGCGATAATCAATCATGAGCCCCGACAAAGGGTCTCCCTTTTGATACGATCCAAAATCGAGTGTCTATTGACTCCGACCTCCCTAGATCTCCTAATCTGTTAAGAAGAGCGTGCTATCTCTTTTCTTCGCCACCCTTATCGCTACATCCTTCTCCTTGGAAGATTTTTGCGGCAGCTCCCTGGAAAACCTAGATAACGACGCTGACGATCGGGCCTTTAGGCGATACAAACATGCGCAAATCCTCACGCCGGAAAACTGCCAGAACACATGTTCATGGCACGCTGATTTGAAATACTAAACATCTGACTGATCAAGAGGGGTAAAAACGCTGACAGATACCAACCAATATAAGTAACGATTAATATCGTTACTGTAAATTAAGCTCCAACACTTCTTATCCCCCATACATTAAATCTTTTTTCAATTCTTGAATAAAAAATTATTACAAAAAATCTGACATGAAATCATATTAAAATCCTCACGTAGAATTATATATGTGATTGATTTGAACATAAGAAATCATAGGATTTCATGTAGATTCTGAAATGTCTATCTAAGATTTCATATAGAATTATATGAAGGAAACAATACAGGATTTCATATAAGAATTTTCAGTTTATTACATAAGAATACGTTTCTAAGAATTTACATCGAATCTCACTTTAAATCATGTCTCAATTTCCTATATGATTTTTCATAAGATCCAATATAGTTTCTTACATGACATATAGGGTTTTATGTGGATTTTAATATATGAATTTATGTTAGATCCTATATGAAAATTTTCAGTAGGGACCCCAACTGACCCTAAATTTTAATTGTTTGCATGAATATTTTTGAAAAGTTCAGTTAAAAACACACTTCTTGAACAAATTTTTGAAAATTGATCATGAAGCTTTTTTTTGGAGGATGTAAAACGTTAAAAAAAATTTGAGCCGAATCGAAGAGGTCGTATTCGTACAATTTATTACAATATCCTAGCACCAAACAATAAACACTTGATCAAGACTTTTCACACACAATAATTATATTTTCATACAATTGATATCCTCTTACACGTTGTTAGCACGGAACAAGAGTGACCATGCCGGTCCTTGCCAGCGTCTCGTAAAAATGATCACGTGACGTCGAACACCGCCATGAAACATCAAGGGACGTGCGCTCAACTTTACCACCCAGAGTCGACTAAAATTTCTAATAACATATGTTAAAAATAATTTTTGCGTGTCCGGTAGTCATATCTGATAGGCTCTCTAATTGTCTGCGTAGCCAAAAAGAATGCACGCTAATCCTCTCGGGTCGAATTTTCCTTTTGTGGGATTTTTATCGAGGATGCAAACGTGTTCTCCAAATTCGCGAAGGTTTGAAATGTTCGGTAGTTCCCCGGTCCATCTTTCGAATAGAGTCCCGTTTGGCAATCCTTTGGTTACACATCGATTTCGTGTATAATTTACCATTGCTATGGCTTCTGTTCAAACTGTTCTGTTGCGGTGTGTGTGTGTGGGACAGTTAATCGATGCTGAATACTGGATTTTTTTAACACTTCACTTAGTTGATTATTGAGAATTTCGCGGCCATTATCCTACTGAACGGCTTTGATTTTTCTTTCGATCTGATTTTCGACGAAGTTCTTGAATTCTAGGAATTTTTCTCTTTTGTTTCATGAAGTAAACTTAGCACTATTTGCTCCAATCGTCGGTAAAAGTGATGAAGTAGCGCGTCCCAACGTGCGATATGTTCCTCATGGCTCCGCATACATCTGTGTGGATTAATTCGAGCTGTGCTATTGACGATATCTCTCGTTTGGTGAATAGGGTACTCGTGAACTTGCCGGCCAGGCAAACGGTACAATCTTTCAGGTTTGCTGAGATGTCGAAATTGAATCCTTTTGCGCAATTATTTTTTAGCATGTGCACCATGTTTCGTTGATTTAAGTAGCCTAACCGTGCGTGCCAAGTTTCTATATCGCTCTTGGTGTGTTCTGTCGTGCATGCGAGGTGTGATTCTTCCGAGTTCTGGATGTAGAAAAGGTCACCGATCCGGTCAGCTGTCAATTTTATTTTTCCGTTTAGTTCCGTAACTGTAACGCGTTTCTTCGTGAAAACCACTTGACCATTATTGTTAACTAAAAATCATCAAGTTTGTTCGAAGATCTGGTGCATATAGAGTAGTTTTTAATGTCACAGTGTTCGACTTACCAACTATCAGTTTTAAGTTGCCTTTTGCTACAACTGGGGTCGTCGCACTTTTTGCCAGTTTGACGATGGTTTTCGTACCCGTTATTTCAGTGAATGCATTTTCATCCTTGCATAAATGAGAACTGCAACCACTGTCGATACACCAGATATCACTATAGGGGCTATACTGCACTTTATTTTCGGAGAAAAAACACTGCGCAAATTCCACATTATTTGCCGATTGATTTTAATGGCACTTTTTTGTGGCTACACTCAGACTCTTTATGTCCTTTTGTCCTCCAAAATTCACAGGTGTGGTGTTGTTTGTTTAATCTTTTGTCGAATTTCTTTCCATCGTTCTTATTTCCGTCGAT
Source organism: Leptopilina boulardi (assembly GCF_019393585.1). NCBI lineage: Eukaryota > Metazoa > Arthropoda > Insecta > Hymenoptera > Figitidae > Leptopilina > Leptopilina boulardi. The sequence continues at coordinate 15,726 of NW_026137919.1, forward strand.
GTTGAATCCGTCGTTGCTTGTGTCGATCCTCGTTCCACTGGTCCTCGGTTTGAAGTAGTTCCATTTATGGTTGGAAAACTTGGCGGCATTATCTGCTTCGTCACTGTTTCGTCTGGCGTTAAATTTTTCAAGAATTTTTATTTTTAGGCTTTCAGCGTCTGGTAGTTGGTCTCGCGATTCTATGGCACAGCGGAAATTGTCGAAGGTGTTGGGTCCCCGTTTATTTCGACGTCCATAGAATTTAATTTACCTACAGCGTCAAAAAATTCGCCGAGGTGTTTCTTCAAATCATCGCCCTTGGACATTTTGAGCTGCGTTAAACGTTTAAGCAAGGTGGCTTTGCGAGCTGGACCTTTTGACGCTTATATTTGCTCTAATTTTCTCCAGACTTGGTTGGATACGTAAGACATTTCGGGACGTACGTAATTCGTGTTGAATCAGTTCGACATTTTTAGGCTGTGCACTCGCTTTCGCGTATTTAGTCTATCGTTTCAACCGAGAAAATAAAAGCTATATACTGATCTACGATATTTATCGCGGGTCTGGGCCCATAACCTGTTAGCGGAGATTATGCGCGATGGCCAGAAAATGAATAAAAAGGTTTAAAGAGGAATTGCGATTTATTTAAGATAAACATTACTGATCGTTAGCAAAGCTAGCAAGGAACTAACTCGAAATAGGAATGCACTTAATTGTCTTATTTTGAAACAACAAAAAAGTTTTTTTGTAGAGCCTATATCACTGACTCGCATAAGACGTCTTTATTGTTCGCACACTTCACTGCAAAGTATGTGAAAAGTTCGCTGACATTGCTAACAATTACTTACATACAATGACAGCTGGCTCTAGTGTGATAAAACAAAAATAAACGCGATGACCCAACCCTGATCACTGTCTAACCCTGACTACTCTCCCCAAATGTAAACACTACACCAAAAAATTGCACTTGCGTTTTTTAAAAAATTCACTCGTATTTAACACACTTGGAAAAAAGTAGAAAATCACATATGACACATATGACAGCTAATATCCTTCTTTACAATTTATTTCTTTTAAAAATATTTATTTTTTTAATGAATTATCTTTGTTTTAATTTTGCATTCTAGATACTTAAATTTTCATAATTGCTTCCATGATGGTTTTAGCCTGAAATTATTTTTATTGTTTCAGAATCTTCAGAAATACCACTGGTCTCAAATGTACAGAAAGATAAATTAAGTGACAGAATTCAAAAGCTAGATGTAAGTAATGAGGTTTGTCATGTTAGTTTTGACGAAAGCAAAAATTGCAAACACTCAACTCCACTTGGAAAATCAATTAATGTTTCAAGTGATTTTAACTTATCCGAAGTTTCAATAATATTAACGAAATGTTCTTTAAATGGTTCTGGAGTAAACAAATCTTTTGGAATTAAAAAATTGCATGATACCTCTAATAAAAATAACTTAGAAGTTTTGGAAAATTAAGATCTTTTAAAAAAACGAAAATTTAAATCTGAACATTCTAATATACCTATGCGCGTTTGTAAACGGAGAAAGCTTATGCGTCAAAAAATTGACCTCTCTGATGGATTTTCTGGTCCAGATGATTCAAATGAGGATCCTGAGTTTGTGCCTAATTCAACAAATGAGACTGGTTCTCTTCAAAATTCAAACTCCAAGAATGCGAATAACTCACGCAAGTCAAAGTCTTTAAATAATACGGACGAAAAAGTCCCAAAACTGGATCTTCGCTTCTTACAAATACCTCCATCTAAAGAAAATTCAAAAAAAGATTTTTGTATATATTGCAAAAAACTCATATCTAAATTAGGCAGGCATTTAGAGAACGTACATAAAGAAGAAGATAATGTAAAACGCTTTGTTGCTTATCCTAAAAATTCAAAAACAAGAAAATCGTTGATAAATAATATTAGAAAGAAAGGTAATTATCTTCACAACACCAAAAGTAATTTCAATACTGGCATTTTAATTCCATGTCGTAGAAGGCAAAATAGATTACAAAAAACATCAGAAGACTACACAGTATGTTCATATTGTAAAGGAACATTCTCAAAATTGACAATTCGTCTTCATTATAAATCCTGTAACCCGAATCACAAGAATGGATCCAAAGATTGTTTCACTACTAGTCGTCAATTCATGCCGAATGTGCATCCTCTTGCAGGTGAGGTTCTGAGAAAAGAAGTTATGCCAGTCTTAAAAGACGATAAAATAACAAAGCAAATTCGATATGATAAATTAATTATAATAATGGGAAACAAATTATGCGAAAAGTATACTCCAAAACATCAACACGACATGATACGGTCGCATTTGAGATAGCTAGGGCGCTTAAAATTAGCTCTTTTGGAGTCAAACAAAGAAATCACTGAATTGTCATTTCTCTTTAGGCCTCAAAATTATGATCATTTTATTAAAGCTGTCAGAGATTGTGCTGGTTACAACGTCAAAACACGCTTGTTTAAATCTCCTTCCGTTGCATCGAATTTAGGAACACTTATTAAAAAATGTGCTAACACGTGGATAGCTGAATGTATCAAATCGCAAAATGTTGATATGAAAAAGGATACTGAAAACTTTCTTATTTTGTACGAAAATGATTTCCCGACAGCAGTTAACAAAGCCGTAATGGAAAACCAGCTTCAGCATAAAATATCAAAAAAAGAAATTATTCCATCAAACAGCGACATTCAAAGTTTATATTCTTATTTAAAAGATATATGTGAGACATCTGTAAATAAATTAAGAAAAGGATTTAAAATTGAAGCATGGAAATCATTGTCTGAGGCTACATTAATAATCATCCAACTTTTTAATCGCAAGAGAGCTGGTGAATTGGAGCGAATTTATATAGCCGATTTTGAAAAGAGAGTATCCGTAAATAACAGTAATGATGCACATATGTTCAATACTTTAAGTCAAAATGCCCAGAAAGTAGCTGCGAAATATGAAAGTATGTCGCTTCGTACAAAACTGGGACAAAAAGGTTCAGTTATACTAGAATCTGATGTTGTGAATTACATAAATAAAATTTTAAAATTGCGAAAGAAAGCCGGTGTCTTGGAAACAAATCCATATGTCTTTGGGATAGCAGTAAGAAACGATACTGCAAAAAATTATCTTCGGGCATGCCCACTAATGCGAAAGTTTTCATTGGAATGTGGAGCAAATATTCCAGAAACGCTTCGAGGAACGGCACTTCGCAAACATGTAGCAACGTATACTGCAGCAAAAGGAACTACGGATGGAAAAGTGTCAGATCTTGCAAAGTTTATGGGCCACAGTAAAGATATCCATAAGGATATATATCGACTACCACTTCCATTAAGGGAAATTACCGAAGTTTCGCAGTTGTTAGAAGCAGCATTAGGACCACAGTCAGACAAACCTAATTCGAACGAAGATAATACTAACGACACTGAAAATGAGCAATTCGAGAATAATAATTCTACCTTACCAAATGAAAGAACTTCTACTTCAATTGAATACGATTCATCTACAGCTGACGATGTGGAAGATGGCAAGGAATTTGATGAAACTTTAGAACTTTCTGGTAAGTTTATTTAAATATATTATATTTTCATTTAAAGAACGCAAATAAAATATTATAACTCAGTTAAAGCACATTCTCAAATTATTCGAATGATTTATCTTGCCTAATAATTAATTCATTACTTGTCTTTAACAAGATCAACAGTTATTCTTGCATCATCTGCTATTTATTACTTCAGTTGTCGAATGATTCAAATTTTCAAATAATTATTTCATTGCTTGTCTTTAACTAGATCATCTGAAATCCATGCATCAATTGCGTTATTTTTTCTTTTGATAGTTTGTCCCTATCGCCCTTTTATTGTTTAGATCGTCTGCCGTTCTTGCTTTTGAATGCTGCAAATTTATCATGTCTTCATTAAGTGGATCATCTGCTATTGCTAACTTTGGTTGTCAAATACTTCATCTTTTCTAATAATAATTTCTGTTCTTATCTTTAAGTAGATCATAAACTATTCTTTGATCATCGGCTACTTTCAACTTCAGTTGTCGAATGATTTAAATTGTCTAATAATCATTTCATTGCTTGTCTTTAACTAGATCATCTGTTATGCTTGCATCAGTTGCGTTATTTTTCATTTTGATAGTTCGTCTCTATCGTCCTTTTATTGTTCATATCGTCTACTGCTCTTGCTTTAGAAGGCTGCAAATTTATCATGTCTTCATTAAGTGGATTATCTGCTATTCTTGGCTTCAATAGCAATAATATATATTACTTTTTGGTCGGATCATCTGCTACTTCTAACTTTGGTTGTCGAATAATTCATCTATTCTAATAATAATTTATTTTTTTATCTTTAAGTAGATCATAAACTATTCTTGGATCATCTGTTTCTTTTTACTTTGGTTGTCGAATCTTTGATAGTGTCTAATAATGATTCTGTATTTTCTTATCAATAACTAGATCATTTGCTAGTTATTACATCAGTTCTCTAAAAACTGCATTTTTTCATTTTCAAGATCAATTTTCTCAAAAAACCTAGAGTAATGGAACAATTACAAGTTTAGATTTGCGTTCAGCATTAGAAAATGTGTAAAAATCACCCTATGCGATCCCAGAAATAAAAAATGAAATTCTGTTGCACAGTATTATCTATTGTATCCTTCTTCAAATATGTTTTTTTTACATTATCCTTAAATGAATAAATTTTTTCAGGAAAATCACTTAATAACCGAAAAAAATGGACAGATGAAGAGAAGGAAATGATTTCCGAAGAATTAGGAGATATATTGACATTAAGAAAGTTACCCAGCTTAAAAGAGTGCAAATATATAATTGAAAAGTGCAGCTTACAAAGGACACCTGCACAATTGAAATCTTGGATTGATAATCAAAGAAAGGCAGAATCACGAAAAGTAAAAAAATAAATTTAAGAAAATCCTATATTATGTTTGATAAAAAGAAAATATTTTTTGAAAATTACATTTCTATAGCTCCATCTATAAATATACTGCCTTCAGGTGAAGTTTTCTAATTTTAGTTGTTTTATGAATAAATTTTAGTAGATATCTTCCATTAAGATAGAAAACTAACTAACAATATATGTGCGAATGATCTTTAGTAGTACATAAGCAATTTTTTTTGCCAAAAAAATGTAATTCTAATTTTTTAGTTATTTTATGAATACATTTTAGTAGATACCTTCCATTAAGATAATATAATGAAAGCAAACCAAAGAAATGTACAAATGAGTGTTAGTAGTGCATAAGCAATATTTTTTGACAAAAAATTCTACCTATTACTTTAAAAAAACTATCTTTTTTAAACGTAACTTCTAAATATGCAACCGGACATGGAGGTCTCGATTCAACCAAAGTATCTGTGATATATATATATATATAATACTTCGTTGCGTATATTTTATCAAAGTATTAAAATTTTATTTTAAGAATTTAAATGTCAAGTGTAGTTTATTTCTTACTATTACTGAATTCTGCATTTCAAATTCTTCAGAATTTGACAGTTAAACTATATTATATATTATAACTTTAAGTACGTTATAATATAAATGTCATATGTTACATAAGGAAATGCTAATGGGTAATTTTTCAAATGCAGTCAGATTAAAAACTAAAGAAAAATTCAATTTATGTTAAACAACATCAAGAAACTGTTTCAAATTACGAAGAGCTGTACTAATAATACTAAAGTTTTCACGAGATATAGTTTAATAAATTCAAGTTATAACTAATTCAAAAGTTCTTCAAATAATTATTTTCATTACTGTAAGCTTATGATATTATAATCAATAAAAAGAAAATTTTAGTTAATCAAAAAAAATGCCTTCAATTATTAAAGATGCGCGAGGGAGAACAACTAAACTACTTGGTGTATACCTACTTCATTCTTCAAAATAAATCATGATAATTCTCGATACTTCAGATAATTCAGGATAATTCATATACTTCTACGTTCAGTAACAAAAATTCTAAAAACATCATGATCTTATTTATTTTATTTAATAGTAATGGTTGCCACACGTAAATGTCTCCATTTCCCCTCTGCTTGAAGTCTACTCATTGGGATATCAGCCTTCTTAACCGTTAAGATGTGCAGAGGGTTCTTCTACCAGCAAGAAACCCAACGCAGAAGTTGGCGTGGTTCTCATTGCACCAGTAATCCCTCTAAACGCCATTGCCAGTAGTTGTCCAAGTTTCAATTTCACCGTTTTCAACTGGCTTCTAATTCACCAAACAACTGATGCATGGAGAAACCTAGGCAACAGGACCATGCGATGGAGCCACTGAACCATATCCAGTTTTAGACTCCAAGATGATCCAATTGCCCTTCTGCAAACCAAAAAAGTAGTGCAAAACCTACTATATTGATACTCTAAGTGCTTTCTCCAGATAAGCTTCTTATCCAGAATCAATCCTAGATATTTAACCGAATGGGAAAAAGGCTCATCTTTTCCATAAAATACAGGTTTCCTCACAGTGGAAACCTTGTATTTCCTAGTGAAGATAACAATATCCGTCTTGACTTGATTAACAGAGAGGACAGTTCAATTATACAATCTCTTGACGATCCCTCATGCTCTGTCTCTGTCAATTCTAACAGTGCATCTAACGAGAGACCTCTTACAATAATCAGGAAGTCATTCGCATAGCTTTGTGTATGAAATCTCTGGTTTTTAAATTCTACTAATCCCTCATCTGCTACTAAGCTCAAACAATTGAGGAGATAAAAATCCGCCTTGTGGGCAACCCTAAGCAACTAGGCCATTTATTTTGACCTCTCCATACTCTGCTTCCAGGGCTCAGACCGTCAGCTCTTTCACGGGCGAAAAGCCGTCAGGTAGCTTTAATGCAGATAGCTTAACTGTAGCATCCCCAGCTAGAATTTTATAAACTCTAGATGCTTCTGGTATCTTCTCAATACCTTCACAAAAACTCCTCCTCCAACATTGATGGTACTCAAAGCGTGCATTTAATGGTTGACTTATTTAAATTGTTTATATTCGGTTACTACTTTAAGTAACAAAAATTCTAATAATCTTCTGACCATATACATTTTACCCTGTTTAATTCCCTAATTAAGTGCTAGTTACTAAAATTCTGATAGAATAAAAAGAAACATTGATGTGTGCATTTACTTGTTAAATAGGCAAATTGTTTATAGACTGATACCATTTTCCATTAAGCAAAATTCTTGAATAACTTATGTTCTTACTCAGTACATCCTTTTAATTACATAAGCAACCGATGGTTACTAAAATTCCGATAAAAGCAAAAGAAACATTGACTCAAAGTATGCATTTAATTGTTGACCTTTGTAAATTGTTTATATTCGTTTACTACTTTCAGTAACATAAATTCTAATAATCTTCTGACCATATATATATTACCCTTTTTAATTCCCTTATCAATCGCTAGTTACTACAATTCTGATAGAATCGAAAGAAACATAGATGGTACTAAAAGAATGCATTTAATTGTTTACTTATGTAAATTTTTCATATCCGTTTACTACTTTCAGTAACAAAAATTATAATAATCTTCTGACCATATTTATTTTACTCTATTCAATTGCCTTATCAATCGCAAGTTACTAAAATTCTAAAAGAAGCAAAAGAAACATTGATGGTACTCAAAGTATGCATTTAATGGTTGACTTATTTAAATTCTTTATATTCAGTTACTACTTTCAGTAACAAAAATTCTAATAATTTTCTGACCATATTCATTTTGTCTTTTTTATTCCCTAATTAATCGCTACACTGAAAAAAATTTGGGTGGGCAGACATCTCAGCGTTGAGAGCGCTGCGTTTCTTTGCTTAAAGTATGACTGAGATTCCGTTCGGGGAGCGGTGCGCTACCGGTACGGGTGAGCAGATTTCTTATTGACAAGGTAAGGCAATGAAGGAACTGCAGCTCTACCGCTACGGGTAGTCTGAGCTCCCGGAACGGGATGTCAGCCGATCGAAAAAGGGTCGTTGGCCGTTCGTCGATTTGATAAAGCAGCTATACTTGCTGGTACAGTTGTTCACCCGAATTTCTTTCAGTGTAGCTACTAAAATTCAGATAGAAGCAAAAGACACATTGATGGTACTTAAAGTATGCATTTAATTGTTGACTTATGTAAATTGTTTATATTCGGTTACTACTTTCAGTAACAAAAATTCTAATAATTTTCTGACCATATTCATTTTACCTTTTTTATTCCCTTATTAATCGCTAGCTACTACAATTCTGATAGAAGCAAAAGACACATTGATGGTACTTAAAGTATGCATTTAATTGTTGACTTATGTAAATTGTTTATATTCGGTTACTACTTTCAGTAACAAAAATTCTAATAATTTTCTGACCATATTCATTTTACCTATTTTATTCCCTAATTAATCGCTAGCTAATAAAATTCTGATAGAAGCAAAAGACACATTGATGGTACTCAAAGTATGCATTTAATTGTTTACTTATTTTAATTGTTTATATTCCGCTACTACATTCAGTAACAGAAATTCTAATAATCTTCTGTCCATATTCATTTTACCCTATTTAAATCCCTTATCAATTGCTGGTTACTTCAAATCTAATAGAATCAAATGAAACATTGATGGTACTCAAAGTATGCATTTACTTGTTGACTTATTTAAATTTTTTATACTCGGTTACTTTATTCACTACCAAAAATTCTAATAATTTTCTGACCATATTCATTTTACCCTGTTTAATTCCCTTATCAGTCGCTAGTTACTAAAATTCTAAAAGAATCAAAAGAAAAATTGATGGTACCCAAATTATACATCTAATGGTTTACTTATTTAAATTGTTCACATTCAGCTACTACTTTCAGTAACAAAAATTCTAATAATATTCTGCCTCTATTCATTGTACCCTATTTAATTCCCTTATCAATTGCTGGTTACTACAATTCTGATAGAATCAAATGAAACATTGATGGTACTCAAAGTATGCATTTACTTGTTGACTTATTTAAATTTTTTATACTCGGTTACTTTATTCACTACCAAAAATTCTAATAATTTTCTGACCATATTCATTTTACCCTGTTTAATTCCCTTACCAATCGCTAGTTACTAAAATTCTAAAAGAATCAAAAGAAAAATTGATGGTACCCAAATTATACATTTGATGGTTTACTTATTTAAATTGTTCACATTCAGCTACTACTTTCAGTAACAAAAATTCTAATAATATTCTGCCCCTATTCATTTTACCCTATTTAATTCCCTTATCAATTGCTAGTTACTACAATTCTGATAGAATCAAATGAAACATTGATGGTACTCAAAGTATGCATTTACTTGTTGACTTATTTAAATTTTTTATACTCGGTTACTTTATTCACTACCAAAAATTCTAATAATTTTCTGACCATATTCATTTTACCCTGTTTAATTCCCTTATCAATCGCTAGTTACTAAAATTCTAAAAGAATCAAAAGAAAAATTGATGGTACCCAAATTATACATCTGATGGTTTACTTATTTAAATTGTTCACATTCAGCTACTACTTTCAGTAACAAAAATTCTAATAATATTCTGCCTCTATTCATTGTACCCTATTTAATTCCCTTATCAATTGCTGGTTACTACAATTCTGATAGAATCAAATGAAACATTGATGGTACTCAAAGTATGCATTTACTTGTTGACTTATTTAAATTTTTTATACTCGGTTACTTTATTCACTACCAAAAATTCTAATAATTTTCTGACCATATTCATTTTACCCTGTTTAATTCCCTTATCAATCGCTAGTTACTAAAATTCTAAAAGAATCAAAAGAAAAATTGATGGTACCCAAATTATACATTTGATGGTTTACTTATTTAAATTGTTCACATTCAGCTACTACTTTCAGTAACAAAAATTCTAATAATATTCTGCCCCTATTCATTTTACCCTATTTAATTCCCTTATCAATTGCTAGTTACTACAATTCTGATAGAATCAAATGAAACATTGATGGTACTCAAAGTATGCATTTACTTGTTTACTTATTTAAATTTTTTATACTCGGCTACTTTATTCAGTAACAAAAATTCTAATAATTTTCTGACCATATTCATTTTACCCTGTTTAATTCCCTTATCAATCGCTAGTTACTAAAATTCTAATAGAATCAAATGAAAAATTGATGGTACCCAAAGTATGCATTTAATGGTTTACTTATTTAAATTGTTCACATTCAGCTACTACTTTCAGTAACAAAAATTCTAATAATATTCTGCCTCTATTCATTGTACCCTATTTAATTCCCTTATCAATTGCTGGTTACTACAATTCTGATAGAATCAAATGAAACATTGATGGTACTCAAAGTATGCATTTACTTGTTGACTTATTTAAATTTTTTATACTCGGTTACTTTATTCACTACCAAAAATTCTAATAATTTTCTGACCATATTCATTTTACCCTGTTTAATTCCCTTATCAATCGCTAGTTACTAAAATTCTAAAAGAATCAAAAGAAAAATTGATGGTACCCAAATTATACATTTGATGGTTTACTTATTTAAATTGTTCACATTCAGCTACTACTTTCAGTAACAAAAATTCTAATAATCCTCTGTCCATATTCATTTTAACCTATTGAATTCCCTTATCAATTGCTGGTTACTACAATTCTGATAGCATCAAATGAAACATTGATGGTACTCAAAGTATGCATTTACTTGTTTACTTATGATAATTGTTTATATTCCGCTACTACATTCAGTAACAAAAATTCTAATAATATTCTGTCCATATTCATTTTACCCTATTTAATTCCCTTATCAATTGCTGGTTACTACAATTCTTATAGAATCAAATGAAACATTGATGGTACTCAAAGTATGCATTTAATTGTTGACATTCGGTTTTTCACATTCAGCTACTACTTTCAGTAACAAAAATTCTAATAATATTCTGCCCCTATTCATTTTACTCTATTTAATTCCCTTATCAATTGCTAGTTACTACAATTCTGATAGAATCAAATGAAACATTGATGGTACTCAAAGTATGCATTTAATTGTTTACTTATGTTAATTGTTTATATTCCGCTACTACATTCAGTAACAGAAATTCTAATAATCTTCTGTCCATATTCATTTTACCCTATTTAAATCCCTTATCAATTGCTGGTTACTTCAAATCTAATAGAATCAAATGAAACATTGATGGTACTCAAAGTATGCATTTACTTGTTGACTTATTTAAATTTTTTATACTCGGTTACTTTATTCACTACCAAAAATTCTAATAATTTTCTGACCATATTCATTTTACCCTGTTTAATTCCCTTATCAATCGCTAGTTACTAAAATTCTAAAAGAATCAAAAGAAAAATTGATGGTACCCAAATTATACATCTGATGGTTTACTTATTTAAATTGTTCACATTCAGCTACTACTTTCAGTAACAAAAATTCTAATAATATTCTGCCTCTATTCATTGTACCCTATTTAATTCCCTTATCAATTGCTGGTTACTACAATTCTGATAGAATCAAATGAAACATTGATGGTACTCAAAGTATGCATTTACTTGTTGACTTATTTAAATTTTTTATACTCGGTTACTTTATTCACTACCAAAAATTCTAATAATTTTCTGACCATATTCATTTTACCCTGTTTAATTCCCTTATCAATCGCTAGTTACTAAAATTCTAAAAGAATCAAAAGAAAAATTGATGGTACCCAAATTATACATTTGATGGTTTACTTATTTAAATTGTTCACATTCAGCTACTACTTTCAGTAACAAAAATTCTAATAATATTCTGCCCCTATTCATTTTACCCTATTTATTTCCCTTATCAATTGCTAGTTACTACAATTCTGATAGAATCAAATGAAACATTGATGGTACTCAAAGTATGCATTTAATTGTTTACTTATGATAATTGTTTATATTCCGCTACTACATTCAGTAACAAAAATTCTAATAATATTCTGTCCATATTCATTTTACCCTATTTAATTCCCTTATCAATTGCTGGTTACTACAATTCTGATAGAATCATATGAAACATTGATGGTACTCAAAGTATGCATTTACTTGTTGACTTATTTAAATTTTTTATACTCGGTTACTTTATTCACTAACGAAAATTCTAATAATTTTCTGACCATATTCATTTTACCCTGTTTAATTCCCTTATCAATCGCTAGTTACTAAAATTCTAAAAGAATCAAAAGAAAAATTGATGGTACCCAAATTATACATTTGATGGTTTACTTATTTAAATTGTTCACATTCAGCTACTACTTTCAGTAACAAAAATTCTAATAATCCTCTGTCCATATTCATTTTAACCTATTGAATTCCCTTATCAATTGCTGGTTACTACAATTCTGATAGCATCAAATGAAACATTGATGGTACTCAAAGTATGCATTTACTTGTTTACTTATGATAATTGTTTATATTCCGCTACTACATTCAGTAACAAAAATTCTAATAATATTCTGTCCATATTCATTTTACCCTATTTAATTCCCTTATCAATTGCTGGTTACTACAATTCTTATAGAATCAAATGAAACATTGATGGTACTCAATGTATGCATTTAATTGTTGACATTCGGTTGTTCACATTCAGCTACTACTTTCAGTAACAAAAATTCTAATAATATTCTGCCCCTATTCATTTTACCCTATTTATTTCCCTTATCAATTGCTAGTTACTACAATTCTGATAGAATCAAATGAAACATTGATGGTACTCAAAGTATGCATTTAATTGTTTACTTATGATAATTGTTTATATTCCGCTACTACATTCAGTAACAAAAATTCTAATAATATTCTGTCCATATTCATTTTACCCTATTTAATTCCCTTATCAATTGCTGGTTACTACAATTCTGATAGAATCATATGAAACATTGATGGTACTCAAAGTATGCATTTACTTGTTGACTTATTTAAATTTTTTATACTCGGTTACTTTATTCACTAACGAAAATTCTAATAATTTTCTGACCATATTCATTTTACCCTGTTTAATTCCCTTATCAATCGCTAGTTACTAAAATTCTAAAAGAATCAAAAGAAAAATTGATGGTACCCAAATTATACATTTGATGGTTTACTTATTTAAATTGTTCACATTCAGCTACTACTTTCAGTAACAAAAATTCTAATAATCCTCTGTCCATATTCATTTTAACCTATTGAATTCCCTTATCAATTGCTGGTTACTACAATTCTGATAGCATCAAATGAAACATTGATGGTACTCAAAGTATGCATTTACTTGTTTACTTATGATAATTGTTTATATTCCGCTACTACATTCAGTAACAAAAATTCTAATAATATTCTGTCCATATTCATTTTACCCTATTTAATTCCCTTATCAATTGCTGGTTACTACAATTCTTATAGAATCAAATGAAACATTGATGGTACTCAAAGTATGCATTTAATTGTTGACATTAATTGTTCACATTCAGCTACTACTTTCAGTAACAAAAATTCTAATAATATTCTGCCCCTATTCATTTTACCCTATTTAATTCCCTTATCAATTGCTAGTTACTACAATTCTGATAGAATCAAATGAAACATTGATGGTACTCAAAGTATGCATTTAATTGTTTACTTATGTTAATTGTTTATATTCCGCTACTACATTCAGTAACAGAAATTCTAATAATCTTCTGTCCATATTCATTTTACCCTATTTAAATTCCTTATCAATTGCTGGTTACTACAATTCTTATAAAATCAAATGAAACATTGATGGTACTCAAAGTATGCATTTAATTGTTTACTTATGTTAATTGTTTTTATTCCGCTACTACTTTCAGTAACAAATATTCTAATAATATTCTGCCCCTATTCATTTTACCCTATTTAATTCCCTTATCAATTGCTGGTTACTACAATTCTGATAGAATCAAATGAAACATTGATGGTACTCAAAGTATGCATTTAATTGTTTACTTATGATAATTGTTTATTTTCCGCTACTACATTCAGTAACAAAGATTCTAATAATATTCTGTCCATATTCATTTTACCCTATTTAATTCCCTTATCAATTGCTGGTTGCTACAATTCTTATAGAATCAAATGAAACATTGATGGTACTCAAAGTATGCATTTAATTGTTTACTTATGTTAATTGTTTATATTCCGCTACTACAATCAGTAACAGAAATTCTAATAATCTTCTGTCCATATTCATTTTACCCTATTTAAGTCCCTTATCAATTGCTAGTTACTACAATTCTGATAGAATCAAATGAAACATTGATGGTACTCAAAGTATGCATTTAATTGTTTACTTATTTAAATTGTTCACATTCAGCTACTACTTTCAGTAACAAAAATTCTAATAATATTCTGCCCCTATTCATTTTATTCAATTTAATTCCCTTATCAATTGCTAGTTACTACAATTCTGATAGAATCAAATGAAACATTGATGGTACTCAAAGTATGCATTTAATTGTTTACTTATGATAATTGTTTATATTCCGCTACTACATTCAGTAACAAAAATTCTAATAATATACTGTCCATATTCATTTTACCCTATTTAATTCCCTTATCAATTGCTGGTTACTACAATTCTTATAGAATCAAATGAAACATTGATGGTACTCAAAGTATGCATTTAATTGTTGACATTGGGTTGTTCACATTCAGCTACTACTTTCAGTAACAAAAATTCTAATAATATTCTGCCCCTATTCATTTTACTCTATTTAATTCCCTTATCAATTGCTAGTTACTACAATTCTGATAGAATCAAATGAAACATTGATGGTACTCAAAGTATGCATTTAATTGTTTACTTATGTTAATTGTTTATATTCCGCTACTACATTCAGTAACAAAAATTCTAATAATCTTCTGTCCATATTCATTTTACCCTATTTAAATCCCTTATCAATTGCTGGTTACTTCAAATCTAATAGAATCAAATGAAACATTGATGGTACTCAAAGTATGCATTTACTTGTTGACTTATTTAAATTTTTTATAATCGGTTACTTTATTCACTACCAAAAATTCTAATAATTTTCTGACCATATTCATTTTACCCTGTTTAATTCCCTTATCAATCGCTAGTTACTAAAATTCTAAAAGAATCAAAAGAAAAATTGATGGTACCCAAATTATACATCTGATGGTTTACTTATTTAAATTGTTCACATTCAGCTACTACTTTCAGTAACAAAAATTCTAATAATATTCTGCCTCTATTCTTTGTACCCTATTTAATTCCCTTATCAATTGCTGGTTACTACAATTCTGATAGAATCAAATGAAACATTGATGGTACTCAAAGTATGCATTTAATTGTTTACTTATGATAATTGTTTATATTCCGCTACTACATTCAGTAACAAAAATTCTAATAATATTCTGTCCATATTCATTTTACCCTATTTAATTCCCTTATCAATTGCTGGTTACTACAATTCTTATAAAATCAAATGAAACATTGATGGTACTCAAAGTATGCATTTAATTGTTTACTTATGTTAATTGTTTATATTCCGCTACTACATTCAGTAACAGAAATTCTAATAATCTTCTGTCCATATTCATTTTACCCTATTTAAATTCCTTATCAATTGCTGGTTACTACAATTCTGATAGAATCAAATGAAACATTGATGGTACTCAAAGTATGCATTTACTTGTTGACTTATTTAAATTTTTTATACTCGGTTACTTTATTCACTACCAAAAATTCTAATAATTTTCTGACCATATTCATTTTACCCTGTTTAATTCCCTTATCAATCGCTAGTTACTAAAATTCTAAAAGAATCAAAAGAAAAATTGATGGTAACCAAATTATACATTTGATGGTTTACTTATTTAAATTGTTCACATTCAGCTACTACTTTCAGTAACAAAAATTCTAATAATATTCTGCCCCTATTCATTTTACCCTATTTAATTCCCTTATCAATTGCTAGTTACTACAATTCTGATAGAATCAAATGAAACATTGATGGTACTCAAAGTATGCATTTAATTGTTTACTTATGATAATTGTTTATATTCCGCTACTACTTTCAGTAACAAAAATTCTAATAATCCTCTGCCCCTATTCATTTTACCCTCTTTAATTCCCTTATCAATTGCTGGTTACTACAATTCTGATAGAATCAAATGAAACATTGATGGTACTCAAAGTATGCATTTAATTGTTTACTTATGATAATTGTTTATATTCCGCTACTACATTCAGTAACAAAAATTCTAATAATATTCTGTCCATATTCATTTTACCCTATTTAATTCCCTTATCAATTGCTGGTTACTACAATTCTTATAAAATCAAATGAAACATTGATGGTACTCAAAGTATGCATTTAATTGTTTACTTATGTTAATTGTTTTTATTCCGCTACTACTTTCAGTAACAAATATTCTAATAATATTCTGCCCCTATTCATTTTACCCTATTTAATTCCCTTATCAATTGCTGGTTACTACAATTCTGATAGAATCAAATGAAACATTGATGGTACTCAAAGTATGCATTTAATTGTTTACTTATGATAATTGTTTATTTTCCGCTACTACATTCAGTAACAAAGATTCTAATAATATTCTGTCCATATTCATTTTACCCTATTTAATTCCCTTATCAATTGCTGGTTACTACAATTCTTATAGAATCAAATGAAACATTGATGGTACTCAAAGTATGCATTTAATTGTTTACTTATGTTAATTGTTTATATTCCGCTACTACATTCAGTAACAGAAATTCTAATAATCTTCTGTCCTTTTTCATTTTACCCTATTTAATTCCCTTATCAATTGCTAGTTACTACAATTCTGATAGAATCAAATGAAACATTGATGGTACTCAAAGTATGCATTTAATTGTTTACTTATTTAAATTGTTCACATTTAGCTACTACTTTCAGTAACAAAAATTCTAATAATATTCTGCCCCTATTCATTTTACTCAATTTAATTCCCTTATCAATTGCTAGTTACTACAATTCTGATAGAATCAAATGAAACATTGATGGTACTCAAAGTATGCATTTAATTGTTTACTTATGATAATTGTTTATTTTCCGCTACTACATTCAGTAACAAAGATTCTAATAATATTCTGTCCATATTCATTTTACCCTATTTAATTCCCTTATCAATTGCTGGTTACTACAATTCTTATAGAATCAAATGAAACATTGATGGTACTCAAAGTATGCATTTACTTGTTGACTTATTTAAATTTTTTATACTCGGTTACTTTATTCACTAACGAAAATTCTAATAATTTTCTGACCATATTCATTTTACCCTGTTTAATTCCCTTATCAATCGCTAGTTACTAAAATTCTAAAAGAATCAAAAGAAAAATTGATGGTACCCAAATTATACATTTGATGGTTTACTTATTTAAATTGTTCACATTCAGCTACTACTTTCAGTAACAAAAATTCTAATAATCCTCTGTCCATATTCATTTTACCCTATTTAATTCCCTTATCAATTGCTGGTTACTACAATTCTGATAGAATCATATGAAACATTGATGGTACTCAAAGTATGCATTTACTTGTTGACTTATTTAAATTTTTTATACTCGGTTACTTTATTAACTAACGAAAATTCTAATAATTTTCTGACCATATTCATTTTACCCTGTTTAATTCCCTTATCAATCGCTAGTTACTAAAATTCTAAAAGAATCTAAAGAAAAATTGATGGTACCCAAATTATACATTTGATGGTTTACTTATTTAAATTGTTCACATTAAGCTACTACTTTCAGTAACAAAAATTCTAATAATATTCTGCCCCTATTCATTTTACCCTATTTATTTCCCTTATCAATTGCTAGTTACTACAATTCTGATAGAATCAAATGAAACATTGATGGTACTCAAAGTATGCATTTAATTGTTTACTTATGATAATTGTTTATATTCCGCTACTACATTCAGTAACAAAAATTCTAATAATATTCTGTCCATATTCATTTTACCCTATTTAATTCCCTTATCAATTGCTGGTTACTACAATTCTGATAGAATCATATGAAACATTGATGGTACTCAAAGTATGCATTTACTTGTTGACTTATTTAAATTTTTTATACTCGTTACTTTATTCACTAACAAAAATTCTAATAATTTTCTGACCATATTCATTTTACCCTGTTTAATTCCCTTATCAATCGCTAGTTACTAAAATTCTAAAAGAATCAAAAGAAAAATTGATGGTACCCAAATTATACATTTGATGGTTTACTTATTTAAATTGTTCACATTCAGCTACTACTTTCAGTAACAAAAATTCTAATAATCTTCTGTCCATATTCATTTTACCCTATTTAATTCCCTTATCAATTGCTGGTTACTACAATTCTGATAGAATCAAATGAAACATTGATGGTACTCAAAGTATGCATTTACTTGTTTACTTATGATAATTGTTTATATTCCGCTACTACATTCAGTAACAAAAATTCTAATAATATTCTGTCCATATTCATTTTACCCTATTTAATTCCCTTATCAATTGCTGGTTACTACAATTCTTATAGAATCAAATGAAACATTGATGGTACTCAAAGTATGCATTTAATTGTTTACTTATGTAATTGTTTATATTCCGCTACTACTTTCAGTAACAAAAATTCTAATAATATTCTGCCCCTATTCATTTTACTCTATTTAATTCCCTTATCAATTGCTAGTTACTACAATTCTGATAGAATCAAATGAAACATTGATGGTACTCAAAGTATGCATTTAATTGTTTACTTATGTTAATTGTTTATATTCCGCTACTACATTCAGTAACAGAAATTCTAATAATCTTCTGTCCATATTCATTTTACCCTATTTAATTCCCTTATCAATTGCTGGTTACTACAATTCTGATAGAATCAAATGAAACATTGATGGTACTCAAAGTATGCATTTACTTGTTGACTTATTTAAATTTTTTATACTCGGTTACTTTATTCACTAACAAAAATTCTAATAATTTTCTGACCATATTCATTTTACCCTGTTTAATTCCCTTATCAATCGCTAGTTACTAAAATTCTAAAAGAATCAAAAGAAAAATTGATGGTACCCAAATTATACATTTGATGGTTTACTTATTTAAATTGTTCACATTCAGCTACTACTTTCAGTAACAAAAATTCTAATAATCCTCTGTCCATATTCATTTTAACCTATTGAATTCCCTTATCAATTGCTGGTTACTACAATTCTGATAGAATCAAATGAAACATTGATGGTACTCAAAGTATGCATTTACTTGTTTACTTATGATAATTGTTTATATTCCGCTACTACATTCAGTAACAAAAATTCTAATAATATTCTGTCCATATTCATTTTACCCTATTTAATTCCCTTATCAATTGCTGGTTACTACAATTCTTATAAAATCAAATGAAACATTGATGGTACTCAAAGTATGCATTTAATTGTTTACTTATGATAATTGTTTATTTTCCGCTACTACTTTCAGTAACAAAAATTCTATTAATCCTCTGCCCCTATTCATTTTACCCTATTTAATTCCCTTATCAATTGCTGGTTACTACAATTCTGATAGAATCAAATGAAACATTGATGGTACTCAAAGTATGCATTTAATTGTTTACTTATGATAATTGTTTATATTCCGCTACTACATTCAGTAACAAAAATTCTAATAATATTCTGTCCATATTCATTTTACCCTATTTAATTCCCTTATCAATCGCTAGTTACTAAAATTCTAAAAGAATCAAAAGAAAAATTGATGGTACCCAAATTATACATTTGATGGTTTACTTATTTAAATTGTTCACATTCAGCTACTACTTTCAGTAACAAAAATTCTAATAATATTCTGCCCCTATTCATTTTACTCAATTTAATTCCCTTATCAATTGCTAGTTACTACAATTCTGATAGAATCAAATGAAACATTGATGGTACTCAAAGTATGCATTTAATTGTTTACTTATGATAATTGTTTATATTCCGCTACTACATTCAGTAACAAAAATTCTAATAATATTCTGTCCATATTCATTTTACCCTATTTAATTCCCTTATCAATTGCTGGTTACTACAATTCTTATAGAATCAAATGAAACATTGATGGTACTCAAAGTATGCATTTAATTGTTTACTTATGTTAATTGTTTATATTCCGCTACTACATTCAGTAACAGAAATTCTAATAATCTTCTGTCCTTTTTCATTTTACCCTATTTAATTCCCTTATCAATTGCTAGTTACTACAATTCTGATAGAATCAAATGAAACATTGATGGTACTCAAAGTATGCATTTAATTGTTTACTTATTTAAATTGTTCACATTCAGCTACTACTTTCAGTAACAAATATTCTAATAATATTCTGCCCCTATTCATTTTACCCTATTTAATTCCCTTATCAATTGCTGGTTACTACAATTCTGATAGAATCAAATGAAACATTGATGGTACTCAAAGTATGCATTTAATTGTTTACTTATGATAATTGTTTATTTTCCGCTACTACATTCAGTAACAAAGATTCTAATAATATTCTGTCCATATTCATTTTACCCTATTTAATTCCCTTATCAATTGCTGGTTACTACAATTCTTATAGAATCAAATGAAACATTGATGGTACTCAAAGTATGCATTTACTTGTTGACTTATTTAAATTGTTTATACTCAGTTACTTTATTCACTAACGAAAATTCTAATAATTTTCTGACCATATTCATTTTACCCTGTTTAATTCCCTTATCAATCGCTAGTTACTAAAATTCTAAAAGAATCAAAAGAAAAATTGATGGTACCCAAATTATACATTTGATGGTTTACTTATTTAAATTGTTCACATTCAGCTACTACTTTCAGTAACAAAAATTCTAATAATATTCTGCCCCTATTCATTTTACCCTATTTATTTCCCTTATCAATTGCTAGTTACTACAATTCTGATAGAATCAAATGAAACATTGATGGTACTCAAAGTATGCATTTAATTGTTTACTTATGATAATTGTTTATATTCCGCTACTACATTCAGTAACAAAAATTCTAATAATATTCTGTCCATATTCATTTTACCCTATTTAATTCCCTTATCAATTGCTGGTTACTACAATTCTGATAGAATCATATGAAACATTGATGGTACTCAAAGTATGCATTTACTTGTTGACTTATTTAAATTTTTTATACTCGGTTACTTTATTCAGTAACAAAAATTCTAATAATTTTCTGACCATATTCATTTTACCCTGTTTAATTCCCTTATCAATCGCTAGTTACTAAAATTCTAAAAGAATCAAAAGAAAAATTGATGGTACCCAAATTATACATTTGATGGTTTACTTATTTAAATTGTTCACATTCAGCTACTACTTTCAGTAACAAAAATTCTAATAATCTTCTGTCCATATTCATTTTACCCTATTTAATTCCCTTATCAATTGCTGGTTACTACAATTCTGATAGAATCAAATGAAACATTGATGGTACTCAAAGTATGCATTTAATTGTTTACTTATGATAATTGTTTATATTCCGCTACTACATTCAGTAACAAAAATTCTAATAATATTCTGTCCATATTCATTTTACCCTATTTAATTCCCTTATCAATTGCTGGTTACTACAATTCTTATAGAATCAAATGAAACATTGATGGTACTCAAAGTATGCATTTAATTGTTTACTTATTTAATTGTTCATATTCAGCTACTACTTTCAGTAACAAAAATTCTAATAATATTCTGCCCTATTCATTTTACCCTATTTAATTCCCTTATCAATTGCTAGTTACTACAATTCTGATAGAATCAAATGAAACATTGATGGTACTCAAAGTATGCATTTAATTGTTTACTTATGTTAATTGTTTATATTCCGCTACTACATTCAGTAACAGAAATTCTAATAATATTCTGTCTATATTCATTTTACCCTATTTAATTCCCTTATCAATTGCTGGTTACTACAATTCTGATAGAATCAAATGAAACATTGATGGTACTCAAAGTATGCATTTACTTGTTGACTTATTTAAATTTTTTATACTCGGTTACTTTATTCAGTAACAAAAATTCTAATAATTTTCTGACCATATTCATTTTACCCTGTTTAATTCCCTTACCAATCGCTAGTTACTAAAATTCTAAAACAATCAAATGAAAAATTGATGGTACCCAAATTATACATTTGATGGTTTACTTATTTAAATTGTTCACATTCAGCTACTACTTTCAGTAACAAAAATTCTAATAATATTCTGCCCTATTCATTTTACCCTATTTAATTCCCTTATCAATTGCTAGTTACTACAATTCTGATAGAATCAAATGAAACATTGATGGTACTCAAAGTATGCATTTAATTGTTTACTTATGATAATTGTTTATATTCCGCTACTACATTCAGTAACAAAAATTCTAATAATCTTCTGTCCATATTCATTTTACCCTATTTAATTCCCTTATCAATTGCTGGTTACTACAATTCTGATAGAATCAAATGAAACATTGATGGTACTCAAAGTATGCATTTAATTGTTTACTTATGATAATTGTTTATATTCCGCTACTACATTCAGTAACAAAAATTCTAATAATATTCTGTCCATATTCATTTTACCCTATTTAATTCCCTTATCAATTGCTGGTTACTACAATTCTTATAGAATCAAATGAAACATTGATGGTACTCAAAGTATGCATTTAATTGTTTACTTATGTTAATTGTTTATATTCCGCTACTACATTCAGTAACAGAAATTCTAATAATCTTCTGTCCATATTCATTTTACCCTATTTAAATCCCTTATCAATTGCTGGTTACTACAATTCTGATAGAATCAAATGAAACATTGATGGTACTCAAAGTATGCATTTAATTGTTTACTTATGATAATTGTTTATTTTCCGCTACTACTTTCAGTAACAAAAATTCTAATAATTTTCTATCCTTATTCATTTTACCCTATTTAATTCCCTTATCAATTGCTTGTTACTACAATTCTGATAAAATCAAAAGAAACATTGATGGTACTCAAAGTATGCATTTAATTGTTTACTTATGTTAATTGTTTATATTCCGCTACTACATTCAGTAACAGAAATTCTAATAATCTTCTGTACATATTCATTTTACCCTATTTAATTTCCTTTTTCAATTGCAGGTTACTACAATTCTGATAGAATCAAATGAAACATTGATGGTACTCAAAGTATGCATTTAATTGTTTACTTATGATAATTGTTTATATTCCGCTACTACATTCAGTAACAAAAATTCTAATAATATTCTGTCCATATTCATTTTACCCTATTTAATTTCCTTATCAATTGCTGGTTACTACAATTCTTATAGAATTAAATGAAACATTGATGGTACTCAAAGTATGCATTTAAATGTTTACTTATGATAATTGTTTATTTTCCGCTACTACTTTCAGTAACAAAAATTCTAATAATCCTCTGCCCCTATTCATTTTACCCTGTTTAATTCCCTTATCAATCGCTAGTTACTAAAATTCTAAAAGAATCAAAAGAAAAATTGATGGTACCCAAATTATACATTTGATGGTTTACTTCTTTAATTTGTTCACATTCAGCTACTACTTTCAGTAACAAAAATTCTAATAATATTCTGCCCCTATTCATTTTACCCTATTTAATTCCCTTATCAATTGCTGGTTACTACAATTCTGATAGAATCAAATGAAACATTGATGGTACTCAAAGTATGCATTTAATTGTTTACTTATGATAATTGTTTATTTTCCGCTACTACTTTCAGTAACAAAAATTCTAATTATCCTCTGCCCCTATTCATTTTACCCTCTTTAATTCCCTTATCAATTGCTGGTTACTACAATTCTTATAGAATCAAATGAAACATTGATGGTACTCAAAGTATGCGTTTAATTGTTTACTTATGTTAATTGTTTATATTCCGCTACTACATTCAGTAAAAGAAATTCTAATAATCTTCTGTCCATATTCATTTTACCCTATTTAATTCCCTTATCAATTGCTAGTTACTACAATTCTGATAGAATCAAATGAAACATTGATGGTACTCAAAGTATGCATTTAATTGTTTACTTATTTAAATTGTTCACATTCAGCTACTACTTTCAGTAACAAATATTCTAATAATATTCTGCCCTATTCATTTTACCCTATTTAATTCCCTTATCAATTGCTGGTTACTACAATTCTGATAGAATCAAATGAAACATTGATGGTACTCAAAGTATGCATTTAATTGTTTACTTATGATAATTGTTTATTTTCCGCTACTACATTCAGTAACAAAGATTCTAATAATATTCTGTCCATATTCATTTTACCCTATTTAATTCCCTTATTAATTGCTGGTTACTACAATTCTTATAGAATCAAATGAAACATTGATGGTACTCAAAGTATGCATTTAATTGTTTACTTATGTTAATTGTTTATATTCCGCTACTACATTCAGTAACAGAAATTCTAATAATCTTCTGTCCATATTCATTTTACCCTATTTAAGTCCCTTATCAATTGCTGGTTACTACAATTCTGATAGAATCAAAAGAAACATTGATGGTACTCAAAGTATGCATTTAATTGTTTACTTATGTTAATTGTTTATATTCCGCTACTACATTCAGTAACAGAAATTCTAATAATCTTCTGTCCATATTCATTTTACCCTATTTAATTCCCTTATCAATTGCTGGTTACTACAATTCTGATAGAATCAAATGAAACATTGATGGTACTCAAAGTATGCGTTTAATTGTTTACTTATGTTAATTGTTTATATTCCGCTACTACATTCAGTAAAAGAAATTCTAATAATATTCTGCCCCTATTCATTTTACTCTATTTAATTCCCTTATCAATTGCTAGTTACTACAATTCTGATAGAATAAAATGAAACATTGATGGTACTCAAAGTATGCATTTACTTGTTTACTTATGATAATTGTTTTTATTCCGCTACTACATTTAGTAACAAAAATTCTAAAAATATTCTGTCCATATTCATTTTACCCTATTTAATTCCCTTATCAATTGCTGGTTACTACAATTCTTATAGAATCAAATGAAACATTGATGGTACTCAAAGTATGCATTTAATTGTTTACTTATGTTAATTGTTTATATTCCGCTACTACATTCAGTAACAGAAATTCTAATAATCTTCTGTCCATATTCATTTTACCCTATTTAAATCCCTTATCAATTGCTGGTTACTACAATTCTGATAGAATCAAATGAAACATTGATGGTACTCAAAGTATGCATTTAATTGTTTACTTATGTTAATTGTTTATATTCCGCTACTACTTTCAGTAACAAAAATTCTAATAATCTTCTGTCCATATTCATTTTACCCTATTTAATTCCCTTATCAATTGCTTGTTACTACAATTCTGATAGAATCAAATGAAACATTGATGGTACTCAAAGTATGCATTTAATTGTTTACTTATGTTAATTGTTTATATTCCGCTACTACATTCAGTAACAAAAATTCTAATAATCTTCTGTCCATATTCATTTTACCCTATTTAATTCCCTTATCAATTGCTGGTTACTACAATTCTGATAGAATCAAATGAAACATTGATGGTACTCAAAGTATGCATTTAATTGTTTACTTATGTTAATTGTTTATATTCCGCTACTACATTCAGTAACAAAAATTCTAATAATCTTCTGTCCATATTCATTTTACCCTATTTAATTCCCTTATCAATTGCTGGTTACTACAATTCTGATAGAATCAAATGAAACATTGATGGTACTCAAAGTATGCATTTAATTGTTTACTTATGTAAATTGTTTATATTCCGCTACTACTTTCAGTAACAAAAATTCTAATAATCTTCTGACCATATTCATTTTACCCTGTTTAATTCCCTTATCAATCGCTAGTTACTAAAATTCTAAAAGAATCAAAAGAAAAATTGATGGTACCCAAATTATACATTTGATGGTTTACTTATTTAAATTGTTCACATTCAGCTACTACTTTCAGTAACAAAAATTCTAATAATCTTCTGCCCATATTCATTTTACCCTATTTAATTCCCTTATCAATTGCTGGTTACTACAATTCTGATAGAATCAAATGAAACATTGATGGTACTCAAAGTATGCATTTAATTGTTTACTTATGTTAATTGTTTATATTCCGCTACTACATTCAGTAACAAAAATTCTAATAATCTTCTGTCCATATTCATTTTACCCTATTTAAGTCCCTTATCAATTGCTGGTTACTACAATTCTGATAGAATCAAATGAAACATTGATGGTACTCAAAGTATGCATTTAATTGTTTACTTATGTTAATTGTTTATATTCCGCTACTACATTCAGTAACAAAAATTCTAATAATCTTCTGTCCATATTCATTTTACCCTATTTAATTCCCTTATCAATTGCTAGTTACTACAATTCTGATAGAATCAAATGAAACATTGATGGTACTCAAAGTATGCATTTAATTGTTTACTTATTTAAATTGTTTATATTCAGCTACTACTTTCAGTAACAAAAATTCTAATAATCTTCTGCCCATATTCATTTTACCCTATTTAATTCCCTTATCAATTGCTGGTTACTACAATTCTGATAGAATCAAATGAAACATTGATGGTACTCAAAGTATGCATTTAATTGTTTACTTATGTTAATTGTTTATATTCCGCTACTACATTCAGTAACAGAAATTCTAATAATCTTCTGTCCATATTCATTTTACCCTATTTAATTCCCTTATCAATTGCTGGTTACTACAATTCTGATAGAATCAAATGAAACATTGATGGTACTCAAAGTATGCATTTAATTGTTTACTTATGTTAATTGTTTATATTCCGCTACTACATTCAGTAACAGAAATTCTAATAATCTTCTGTCCATATTCATTTTACCCTATTTAATTCCCTTATCAATTGCTGGTTACTACAATTCTGATAGAATCAAATGAAACATTGATGGTACTCAAAGTATGCATTTAATTGTTTACTTATGTTAATTGTTTATATTCCGCTACTACATTCAGTAACAAAAATTCTAATAATCTTCTGTCCATATTCATTTTACCCTATTTAATTCCCTTATCAATTGCTGGTTACTACAATTCTGATAGAATCAAATGAAACATTGATGGTACTCAAAGTATGCATTTAATTGTTTACTTATGTTAATTGTTTATATTCCGCTACTACATTCAGTAACAAAAATTCTAATAATCTTCTGCCATATTCATTTTACCCTATTTAATTCCCTTATCAATTGCTAGTTACTACAATTCTGATAGAATCAAATGAAACATTGATGGTACTCAAAGTATGCATTTACTTGTTTACTTATGTTAATTGTTTATATTCCGCTACTACATTCAGTAACAGAAATTCTAATAATCTTCTGTCCATATTCATTTTACCCTATTTAATTCCCTTATCAATTGCTGGTTACTACAATTCTGATAGAATCAAATGAAACATTGATGGTACTCAAAGTATGCATTTAATTGTTTACTTATGTTAATTGTTTATATTCCGCTACTACATTCAGTAACAAAAATTCTAATAATATTCTGTCCATATTCATTTTACCCTATTTAATTTCCTTATCAATTGCTGGTTACTACAATTCTGATAGAATCAAATGAAACATTGATGGTACTCAAAGTATGCATTTACTTGTTGACTTATTTAAATTTTTTATACTCGGTTACTTTATTCAGTAACAAAAATTCTAATAATTTTCTGACCATATTCATTTTACCCTGTTTAATTCCCTTATCAATCGCTAGTTACTAAATTCTAAAAGAATCAAAAGAAAAATTGATGGTACCCAAATTATACATTTGATGGTTTACTTATTTAAATTGTTCACATTCAGCTACTACTTTCAGTAACAAAAATTCTAATAATATTCTGCCCCTATTCATTTTACCCTATTTAATTCCCTTATCAATTGCTGGTTACTACAATTCTGATAGAATCAAATGAAACATTGATGGTACTCAAAGTATGCATTTACTTGTTTACTTATGATAATTGTTTTTATTCCGCTACTACATTTAGTAACAAAAATTCTAAAAATATTCTGTCCATATTCATTTTACCCTATTTAATTCCTTTATCAATTGCTGGTTACTACAATTCTGATAGAATCAAATGAAACATTGATGGTACTCAAAGAATGCATTTAATTGTTTACTTATGATAATTGTTTATATTCCGCTACTACATTCAGTAACAAAAATTCTAATAATATTCTGTCCATATTCATTTTACCCTATTTAATTCCCTTATCAATTGCTGGTTACTACAATTCTTATAGAATCAAATGAAACATTGATGGTACTCAAAGTATGCATTTAATTGTTTACTTATGTTAATTGTTTATATTCCGCTACTACATTCAGTAACAGAAATTCTAATAATCTTCTGTCCATATTCATTTTACCCTATTTAATTCCCTTATCAATTGCTGGTTACTACAATTCTGATAAAATCAAATGAAACATTGATGGTACTCAAAGTATGCATTTAATTGTTTACTTATGTTAATTGTTTTTATTCCGCTACTACTTTCAGTAACAAAAATTCTAATAATATTCTGCCCCTATTCATTTTACCCTATTTAATTCCCTTATCAATTGCTGGTTACTACAATTCTGATAGAATCAAATGAAACATTGATGGTACTCAAAGTATGCATTTAATTGTTTACTTATGATAATTGTTTATATTCCGCTACTACATTCAGTAACAAAAATTCTAATAATATTCTGTCCATATTCATTTTACCCTATTTAATTTCCTTATCAATTGCTGGTTACTACAATTCTTATAGAATCAAATGAAACATTGATGGTACTCAAAGTATGCATTTAATTGTTTACTTATGTTAATTGTTTATATTCCGCTACTACAATCAGTAACAGAAATTCTAATAATCTTCTGTCCATATTCATTTTACCCTATTTAAGTCCCTTTTCAATTGCTGGTTACTACAATTCTGATAGAATCAAATGAAACATTGATGGTACTCAAAGTATGCATTTACTTGTTGACTTATTTAAATTTTTTATACTCGGTTACTTTATTCACTACCAAAAATTCTAATAATTTTCTGACCATATTCATTTTACCCTGTTTAATTCCCTTATTAATCGCTAGTTACTAAAATTCTAAAAGAATCAAAAGAAAAATTGATGGTACCCGAATTATACATTTGATGGTTTACTTATTTAAATTGTTCACATTCAGCTACTACTTTCAGTAACAAAAATTCTAATA
Organism: Leptopilina boulardi; assembly: GCF_019393585.1. Taxonomy (NCBI): domain Eukaryota; kingdom Metazoa; phylum Arthropoda; class Insecta; order Hymenoptera; family Figitidae; genus Leptopilina; species Leptopilina boulardi. The sequence continues at coordinate 45,044 of NW_026137919.1, forward strand.
ATATTCTGCCCCTATTCATTTTACCCTATTTAATTCCCTTATCAATTGCTAGTTACTACAATTCTGATAGAATCAAATGAAACATTGATGGTACTCAAAGTATGCATTTAATTGTTTACTTATGATAATTGTTTATATTCCGCTACTACATTCAGTAACAAAAATTCTAATAATATTCTGTCCATATTCATTTTACCCTATTTAATTCCCTTATCAATTGCTGGTTACTACAATTCTTATAGAATCAAATGAAACATTGATGGTACTCAAAGTATGCATTTAATTGTTTACTTATGTTAATTGTTTATATTCCGCTACTACATTCAGTAACAAAAATTCTAATAATCTTCTGTCCTTTTTCATTTTACCCTATTTAATTCCCTTATCAATTGCTAGTTACTACAATTCTGATAGAATCAAATGAAACATTGATGGTACTCAAAGTATGCATTTAATTGTTTACTTATTTAAATTGTTCACATTCAGCTACTACTTTCAGTAACAAATATTCTAATAATATTCTGCCCCTATTCATTTTACCCTATTTAATTCCCTTATCAATTGCTGGTTACTACAATTCTGATAGAATCAAATGAAACATTGATGGTACTCAAAGTATGCATTTACTTGTTGACTTATTTAAATTTTTTATACTCGGTTACTTTATTTAGTAACAAAAATTCTAATAATTTTCTGACCATATTCATTTTACCCTGTTTAATTCCCTTACCAATCGCTAGTTACTAAAATTCTAAAAGAATCAAAAGAAAAATTGATGGTACCCAAATTATACATTTGATGGTTTACTTATTTAAATTGTTCACATTCAGCTACTACTTTCAGTAACAAAAATTCTAATAATATTCTGCCCCTATTCATTTTACCCTATTTAATTCCCTTATCAATTGCTAGTTACTACAATTCTGATAGAATCAAATGAAACATTGATGGTACTCAAAGTATGCATTTAATTGTTTACTTATGATAATTGTTTATATTCCGCTACTACATTCAGTAACAAAAATTCTAATAATCTTCTGTCCATATTCATTTTACCCTATTTAATTCCCTTATCAATTGCTGGTTACTACAATTCTGATAGAATCAAATGAAACATTGATGGTACTCAAAGTATGCATTTAATTGTTTACTTATGTTAATTGTTTATATTCCGCTACTACATTCAGTAACAAAAATTCTAATAATATTCTGCCCATATTCATTTTACCCTATTTAATTCCCTTATCAATTGCTGGTTACTACAATTCTGATAAAATCAAAAGAAACATTGATGGTACTCAAAGTATGCATTTACTTGTTGACTTATGTAAATTGTTTATATTCGGCTACTACTTTCAGTAACAAAAATTCTGGTAATCTTCTGTCCATATTCATTTTACCCTATTTAATTCCCTTATCAATTGCTGGTTACTACAATTCTGATAGAATCAAATGAAACATTGATGGTACTCAAAGTATGCATTTAATTGTTTACTTATGTTAATTGTTTATATTCCGCTACTACATTCAGTAACAAAAATTCTAATAATTTTTTTATCTATTTTTATTTTTTTCATTTATTTAATTCCCTTATCAATTGCTGGTTACTACAATTCTGATAGAATCAAATGAAACATTGATGGTACTCAAAGTATGCATTTAATTGTTTACTTATGTTAATTGTTTATATTCCGCTACTACATTCAGTAACAGAAATTCTAATAATCTTCTGTCCATATTCATTTTACCCTATTTAATTCCCTTCTCAATTGCTGGTTACTACATTTCTGATAGAATCAAATGAAACATTGATGGTACTCAAAGTATGCATTTAATTGTTTACTTATGTTATTTGTTTATCTTCCGCTACTACATTCAGTAACAAAAATTCTAATAATTTTCTGACCATATTCATTTTACCCTGTTTAATTCTCTTACCAATCGCTAGTTACTAAAATTCTAAAAGAATCAAAAGAAAAATTGATGGTACCCAAATTATACATTTTATGGTTTACTTATTTAAATTGTTCACATTCAGCTACTACTTTCAGTAACAAAAATTATAATAATCTTCTGAACACATTTATTTTACCCTATTTAATTCCCTTTTCAATGCAGGTTACTACAATTCTGATAGAATCAAATGAAACATTGATGGTACTCAAAGTATGCATTTACTTGTTGACTTATGTAAATTGTTTATATTCGTTACTACATTCAGTAACAAAAATTCTGGTAATCTTCTGTCCATATTCATTTTACCCTATTTAATTCCCTTATCAATTGCTGGTTACTACAATTCTGATAGAATCAAATGAAACATTGATGGTACTCAAAGTATGCATTTAATTGTTTACTTATGTTAATTGTTTATCTTCCGCTACTACATTCAGTAACAAAAATTCTAATAATTTTCTGACCATATTCATTTTACCCTGTTTAATTCTCTTATCAATCGCTAGTTACTAAAATTCTAAAAGAATCAAAAGAAAAATTGATGCTACCCAAATTATACATTTGATGGTTTACTTATTTAAATTGTTCACATTCAGCTACTACTTTCAGTAACAAAAATTCTAATAATATTCTGCCCCTATTCATTTTACCCTATTTAATTCCCTTATCAATTGCTGGTTACTACAATTCTGATAGAATCAAATGAAACATTGATGGTACTCAAAGTATGCATTTAATTGTTTACTTATGTTAATTGTTTATATTCCGCTACTACATTCAGTAACAAAAATTCTAATAATTTTCTATCCTTATTCATTTTACCCTATTTAATTCCCTTATCAATTGCTTGTTACTACAATTCTGATAAAATCAAAAGAAACATTGATGGTACTCAAAGTATGCATTTAATTGTTTACTTATGTTAATTGTTTATATTCCGCTACTACATTCAGTAACAGAAATTCTAATAATCTTCTGTACATATTCATTTTACCCTATTTAATTTCCTTTTTCAATTGCAGGTTACTACAATTCTGATAGAATCAAATGAAACATTGATGGTACTCAAAGTATGCATTTAATTGTTTACTTATGTTAATTGTTTATATTCCGCTACTACATTCAGTAACAAAAATTCTAATAATCTTCTGTCCGTATTCATTTTACCCTATTTAATTCCCTTATCAATTACTTGTTACTACAATTCTGATAAAATCAAAAGAAACATTGATGGTACTCAAAGTATGCATTTACTTGTTGATTTATGTAAATTGTTTATATTCGGCTACTACTTTCAGTAACAAAAATTCTGGTAATCTTCTGTCCATATTCATTTTACCCTATTTAATTCCCTTATCAATTGCTGGTTACTACAATTCTGATAGAATCAAATGAAACATTGATGGTACTCAAAGTATGCATTTAATTGTTTACTTATGTTAATTGTTTATATTCCGCTACTACATTCAGTAACAAAAATTCTAATAATCTTCTGTCCATATTCATTTTACCCTATTTAATTCCCTTTCAATTGCAGGTTACTACAATTCTGATAGAATCAAATGAAACATTGATGGTACTCAAAGTATGCATTTAATTGTTTACTTATGTTAATTGTTTATATTCCGCTACTACATTCAGTAACAAAAATTCTAATAATCTTCTGTCGGTATTCATTTTACCCTATTTAATTCCCTTATCAATTGCTTGTTACTACAATTCTGATAAAATCAAAAGAAACATTGATGGTACTCAAAGTATGCATTTACTTGTTGACTTATGTAAATTGTTTATATTCGGCTACTACTTTCAGTAACAAAAATTCTGGTAATCTTCTGTCCATATTCATTTTACCCTATTTAATTCCCTTCTCAATTGCTGGTTACTACATTTCTGATAGAATCAAATGAAACATTGATGGTACTCAAAGTATGCATTTAATTGTTTACTTATGTTATTTGTTTATCTTCCGCTACTACATTCAGTAACAAAAATTCTAATAATTTTCTGACCATATTCATTTTACCCTGTTTAATTCTCTTATCAATCGCTAGTTACTAAAATTCTAAAAGAATCAAAAGAAAAATTGATGGTACCCAAATTATACATTTTATGGTTTACTTATTTAAATTGTTCACATTCAGCTACTACTTTCAGTAACAAAAATTATAATAATCTTCTGAACACATTTATTTTACCCTATTTAATTCCCTTTTCTATGCAGGTTACTACAATTCTGATAGAATCAAATGAAACATTGATGGTACTCAAAGTATGCATTTACTTGTTGACTTATGTAAATTGTTTATATTCGGCTACTAGTTTCAGTAACAAAAATTCTGGTAATCTTCTGTCCATATTCATTTTACCCTATTTAATTCCCTTATCAATTGCTGGTTACTACAATTCTGATAGAATCAAATGAAACATTGATGGTACTCAAAGTATGCATTTAATTGTTTACTTATGTTAATTGTTTATATTCCGCTACTACATTCAGTAACAAAAATTCTAATAATCTTCTGTCCTTATTCATTTTACCCTATTTAATTCCCTTATCAATTGCTTGTTACTACAATTCTGATAAAATCAAAAGAAACATTGATGGTACTCAAAGTATGCATTTACTTGTTGATTTATGTAAATTGTTTATATTCGGCTACTACTTTCAGTAACAAAAATTCTGGTAATCTTCTGTCCATATTCATTTTACCCTATTTAATTCCCTTATCAATTGCTGGTTACTACAATTCTGATAGAATCAAATGAAACATTGATGGTACTCAAAGTATGCATTTAATTGTTTACTTATGTTAATTGTTTATATTCCGCTACTACATTCAGTAACAGAAATTCTAATAATCTTCTGTCCATATTCATTTTACCCTATTTAATTCCCTTTTCAATTGCAGGTTACTACAATTCTGATAGAATCAAATGAAACATTGATGGTACTCAAAGTATGCATTTACTTGTTGACTTATGTAAATTGTTTATATTCGTTTACTACAGTCAGTAACAAAAATTCTGGTAATCTTCTGACTATTTTTAATTTACCCTGTGTAATTCCCTTATCAATCGCTCGTTACTACAATTCTGATAGAATCAAATGAAACATTGATGGTACTCAAAGTATGCATTTAATTGTTGATTTATGTAAATTGTTTACATTCAGCTACGACTTTCAGTAACAAAAATTATAATAATCTTCTGAACACATTTATTTTACCCTATTTAATTCCCTTATCAATTGCTTGTTACTACAATTCTGATAAAATCAAATGAAACATTGATGGTACTCAAAGTATGCAATTACTTGTTTACTTATGTTAATTGTTTATATTCCGCTACTACATTCAGTAACAGAAATTCTAAAAATCTTCTGTCCATATTCATTTTACCCTATTTATTTCCCTTTTCAATTGCAGGTTACTACAATTCTGATAGAATCAAATGAAACATTGATGGTACTCAAAGTATGCATTTAATTGTTTACTTATGTTAATTGTTTATATTCCGCTACTACATTCAGTAACAAAAATTCTAATAATCTTCTGTCCATATTCATTTTACCCTATTTAATTCCCTTATCAATTGCTTGTTACTACAATTCTGATAAAATCAAAAGAAACATTGATGGTACTCAAAGTATGCATTTACTTGTTGACTTATGTAAATTGTTTACATTCAGCTACTACTTTCAGTAACAAAAATTCTAATAATCTTCTGACCATATTCATTTTACCCTATTTAATTCCCTTATCAATTGCTAGGTTACTACAATTCTGATAGAATCAAATGAAACATTGATGGTACTCAAAGTATGCATTTACTTGTTTACTTATGTAAATTGTTTATATTCGTCTACTACATTCAGTAACAAAAATTCTAATAATCTTCTGTCCATATTCATTTTACCCTATTTAATTCCCTTATCAATTGCTGGTTACTACAATTCTGATAGAATCAAATGAAACATTGATGGTACTCAAAGTATGCATTTAATTGTTTACTTATGTTAATTGTTTATATTCCGCTACTACATTCAGTAACAAAAATTCTAATAATCTTCTGTACATATTCATTTTACCCTATTTAATTCCCTTTTCAATTGCTGGTTACTACAATTCTGATAGAATCAAATGAAACATTGATGGTACTCAAAGTATGCATTTACTTGTTGACTTATGTAAATTGTTTATATTCGTCTACTACATTCAGTAACAAAAATTCTGGTAATCTTCTGACTATTTTTATTTTACCCTATTTAATTCCCTTATCAATTGCTTGTTACTACAATTCTGATAGAATCAAATGAAACATTGATGGTACTCAAAGTATGCATTTAATTGTTTACTTATGTTAATTGTTTATATTCCGCTACTACATTCAGTAACAAAAATTCTAATAATTTTCTGACCATATTCATTTTACCCTGTTTAATTCCCTTATCAATCGCTAGTTACTAAAATTCTAAAAGAATCAAAAGAAACATTGATGGTACCCAAAGTATGCATTTTATTGTTTACTTATTTAAATTGTTCACATTCAGCTACTACTTTCAGTAACAAAAATTCTAATAATCTTCTGACACATTTATTTTACCCTATTTAATTCCCTTATCAATTGCTGGTTACTACAATTCTGATAGAATCAAATGAAACATTGATGGTACTCAAAGTATGCATTTACTTGTTGACTTATGTAAATTGTTTATATTCGTCTACTACATTCAGTAACAAAAATTCTAATAATCTTCTGACTATTTTCATTTTACCCTGTTTAATTCCCTTATCAATCGCTTGTTACTACAATTCTGATAGAATCAAATGAAACATTGATGGTACTCAAAGTATGCATTTAATTGTTTACTTATGTTAATTGTTTATATTCCGCTACTACATTCAGTAACAAAAATTCTAATAATCTTCTGTCGGTATTCATTTTACCCTATTTAAGTCCCTTATCAATTGCTGGTTACTACAATTCTGATAGAATCAAATGAAACATTGATGGTACTCAAAGTATGCATTTACTTGTTGACTTATTTAAATTTTTTATACTCGGTTACTTTATTCACTACCAAAAATTCTAATAATTTTCTGACCATATTCATTTTACCCTGTTTAATTCCCTTATTAATCGCTAGTTACTAAAATTCTAAAAGAATCAAAAGAAAAATTGATGGTACCCAAATTATACATTTGATGGTTTACTTATTTAAATTGTTCACATTCAGCTACTACTTTCAGTAACAAAAATTCTAATAATATTCTGCCCCTATTCATTTTACTCTATTTAATTCCCTTATCAATTGCTAGTTACTACAATTCTGATAGAATCAAATGAAACATTGATGGTACTCAAAGTATGCATTTAATTGTTTACTTATGATAATTGTTTATATTCCGCTACTACATTCAGTAACAAAAATTCTAATAATATTCTGTCCATATTCATTTTACCCTATTTAATTCCCTTATCAATTGCTGGTTACTACAATTCTTATAGAATCAAATGAAACATTGATGGTACTCAAAGTATGCATTTAATTGTTTACTTATGTTAATTGTTTATATTCCGCTACTACATTCAGTAACAGAAATTCTAATAATCTTCTGTCCTTTTTCATTTTACCCTATTTAATTCCCTTATCAATTGCTAGTTACTACAATTCTGATAGAATCAAATGAAACATTGATGGTACTCAAAGTATGCATTTAATTGTTTACTTATTTAAATTGTTCACATTCAGCTACTACTTTCAGTAACAAATCTTCTAATAATATTCTGCCCCTATTCATTTTACCCTATTTAATTCCCTTATCAATTGCTGGTTACTACAATTCTGATAGAATCAAATGAAACATTGATGGTACTCAAAGTATGCATTTACTTGTTGACTTATTTAAATTTTTTATACTCGGTTACTTTATTCACTACCAAAAATTCTAATAATTTTCTGACCATATTCATTTTACCCTGTTTAATTCCCTTATTAATCGCTAGTTACTAAAATTCTAAAAGAATCAAAAGAAAAATTGATGGTACCCAAATTATACATTTGATGGTTTACTTATTTAAATTGTTCACATTCAGCTACTACTTTCAGTAACAAAAATTCTAATAATATTCTGCCCCTATTCATTTTACTCTATTTAATTCCCTTATCAATTGCTAGTTACTACAATTCTGATAGAATCAAATGAAACATTGATGCTACTCAAAGTATGCATTTAATTGTTTACTTATGATAATTGTTTATATTCCGCTACTACAATCAGTAACAAAAATTCTAATAATCTTCTGTCCATATTCATTTTACCCTATTTAATTCCCTTATCAATTGCTGGTTACTACAATTCTGATAGAATCAAATGAAACATTGATGGTACTCAAAGTATGCATTTAATGGATTACTTATGTTAATTGTTTATATTCCGCTACTACATTCAGTAACAGAAATTCTAATAATATTCTGCCCCTATTCATTTTACCCTATTTAATTCCCTTATCAATTGCTGGTTACTACAATTCTGATAAAATCAAAAGAAACATTGATGGTACTCAAAGTATGCATTTACTTGTTGATTTATGTAAATTGTTTATATTCGGTTACTACTTTCAGTAACAAAAATTCTGGTAATCTTCTGTCCATATTCATTTTACCCTATTTAATTCCCTTATCAATTGCTGGTTACTACAATTCTGATAGAATCAAATGAAACATTGATGGTACTCAAAGTATGCATTTAATGGATTACTTATGTTAATTGTTTATATTCCGCTACTACATTCAGTAACAAAAATTCTAATACCATTTTTTTTATCTATTTTTTATTTTTTTTCATTTATTTAATTCCCTCATCAATTGCTGGTTACTACAATTCTGATAGAATTAAATGAAACATTGATGGTACTCAAAGTATGCATTTAATTGTTTACTTATGTTAATTGTTTATATTCCGCTACTACATTCAGTAACAGAAATTCTAATAATCTTCTGTCCATATTCATTTTACCCTATTTAATTCCCGTTTCAATTGCAGGTTACTACAATTCTGATAGAATCAAATGAAACATTGATGGTACTCAAAGTATGCATTTAATTGTTTACTTATGTTAATTGTTTATATTCCGCTACTACATTCAGTAACAAAAATTCTAATAATCTTCTGTCGGTATTCATTTTACCCTATTTAATTCCCTTATCAATTGCTTGTTACTACAATTCTGATAAAATCAAAAGAAACATTGATGGTACTCAAAGTATGCATTTACTTGTTGATTTATGTAAATTGTTTATATTCGGCTACTACTTTCAGTAACAAAAATTCTGGTAATCTTCTGTCCATATTCATTTTACCCTATTTAATTCCCTTCTCAATTGCTGGTTACTACATTTCTGATAGAATCAAATGAAACATTGATGGTACTCAAAGTATGCATTTAATTGTTTACTTATGTTATTTGTTTATCTTCCGCTACTACATTCAGTAACAAAAATTCTAATAATTTTCTGACCATATTCATTTTACCCTGTTTAATTCTCTTATCAATCGCTAGTTACTAAAATTCTAAAAGAATCAAAAGAAAAATTGATGGTACCCAAATTATACATTTTATGGTTTACTTATTTAAATTGTTCACATTCAGCTACTACTTTCAGTAACAAAAATTATAATAATCTTCTGAACACATTTATTTTACCCTATTTAATTCCCTTTTCTATGCAGGTTACTACAATTCTGATAGAATCAAATGAAACATTGATGGTACTCAAAGTATGCATTTACTTGTTGACTTATGTAAATTGTTTATATTCGTTTACTACAGTCAGTAACAAAAATTCTGGTAATCTTCTGTCCATATTCATTTTACCCTATTTAATTCCCTTCTCAATTGCTGGTTACTACATTTCTGATAGAATCAAATGAAACATTGATGGTACTCAAAGTATGCATTTAATTGTTTACTTATGTTAATTGTTTATCTTCCGCTACTACATTCAGTAACAAAAATTCTAATAATTTTCTGACCATATTCATTTTACCCTGTTTAATTCTCTTATCAATCGCTAGTTACTAAAATTCTAAAAGAATCAAAAGAAAAATTGATGCTACCCAAATTATACATTTGATGGTTTACTTATTTAAATTGTTCACATTCAGCTACTACTTTCAGTAACAAAAATTCTAATAATATTCTGCCCCTATTCATTTTAGCCTATTTAATTCCCTTATCAATTACTTGTTACTACAATTCTGATAAAATCAAAAGAAACATTGATGGTACTCAAAGTATGCATTTACTTGTTGATTTATGTAAATTGTTTATATTCGGCTACTACTTTCAGTAACAAAAATTCTGGTAATCTTCTGTCCATATTCATTTTACCCTATTTAATTCCCTTATCAATTGCTGGTTACTACAATTCTGATAGAATCAAATGAAACATTGATGGTACTCAAAGTATGCATTTAATTGTTTACTTATGTTAATTGTTTATATTCCGCTACTACATTCAGTAACAGAAATTCTAATAATCTTCTGTCCATATTCATTTTACCCTATTTAATTCCCGTTTCAATTGCAGGTTACTACAATTCTGATAGAATCAAATGAAACATTGATGGTACTCAAAGTATGCATTTAATTGTTTACTTATGTTAATTGTTTATATTCCGCTACTACATTCAGTAACAAAAATTCTAATAATCTTCTGTCGGTATTCATTTTACCCTATTTAATTCCCTTATCAATTGCTTGTTACTACAATTCTGATAAAATCAAAAGAAACATTGATGGTACTCAAAGTATGCATTTACTTGTTGATTTATGTAAATTGTTTATATTCGGCTACTACTTTCAGTAACAAAAATTCTGGTAATCTTCTGTCCATATTCATTTTACCCTATTTAATTCCCTTATCAATTGCTGGTTACTACAATTCTGATAGAATCAAATGAAACATTGATGGTACTCAAAGTATGCATTTAATTGTTTACTTATGTTAATTGTTTATATTCCGCTACTACATTCAGTAACAAAAATTCTAATAATTTTCTGACCATATTCATTTTACCCTGTTTAATTCTCTTATCAATCGCTAGTTACTAAAATTCTAAAAGAATCAAAAGAAAAATTGATGGTACCCAAATTATACATTTTATGGTTTACTTATTTAAATTGTTCACATTCAGCTACTACTTTTAGTAACAAAAATTATAATAATCTTCTGAACACATTTATTTTACCCTATTTAATTCCCTTTTCTATGCAGGTTACTACAATTCTGATAGAATCAAATGAAACATTGATGGTACTCAAAGTATGCATTTACTTGTTGACTTATGTAAATTGTTTATATTCGGCTACTAGTTTCAGTAACAAAAATTCTGGTAATCTTCTGTCCATATTCATTTTACCCTATTTAATTCCCTTATCAATTGCTGGTTACTACAATTCTGATAGAATCAAATGAAACATTGATGGTACTCAAAGTATGCATTTAATTGTTTACTTATGTTAATTGTTTATATTCCGCTACTACATTCAGTAACAAAAATTCTAATAATCTTCTGTCCTTATTCATTTTACCCTATTTAATTCCCTTATCAATTGCTTGTTACTAGAATTCTGATAAAATCAAAAGAAACATTGATGGTACTCAAAGTATGCATTTACTTGTTGATTTATGTAAATTGTTTATATTCGGCTACTACTTTCAGTAACAAAAATTCTGGTAATCTTCGGTCCATATTCATTTTACCCTATTTAATTCCCTTATCAATTGCAGGTTACTACAATTCTGATAGAATCAAATGAAACATTGATGGTACTCAAAGTATGCATTTAATTGTTTACTTATGTTAATTGTTTATATTCCGCTACTACATTCAGTAACAAAAATTCTAATAATCTTCTGTCCATATTCATTTTACCCTATTTAATTCCCTTATCAATTGCTTGTTACTACAATTCTGATAAGAATCAAAAGAAACATTGATGGTACTCAAAGTATGCATTTACTTGTTTACTTATGTAAATTGTTCACATTCAGCTACGACTTTCAGTAACAAAAATTATAATAATCTTCTGAACACATTTATTTTACCCTATTTAATTCCCTTTTCAATTGCAGGTTACTACAATTCTGATAGAATCAAATGAAACATTGATGGTACTCAAAGTATGCATTTACTTGTTGACTTATGTAAATTGTTTATATTCGTTTACTACAGTCAGTAACAAAAATTCTGGTAATCTTCTGTCCATATTCATTTTACCCTATTTAATTCCCTTCTCAATCGCTTGTTACTACATTTCTGATAGAATCAAATGAAACATTGATGGTACTCAAAGTATGCATTTAATTGTTTACTTATGTTATTTGTTTATCTTCCGCTACTACATTCAGTAACAAAAATTCTAATAATTTTCTGACCATATTCATTTTACCCTGTTTAATTCTCTTATCAATCGCTAGTTACTAAAATTCTAAAAGAATCAAAAGAAAAATTGATGGTACCCAAATTATACATTTTATGGTTTACTTATTTAAATTGTTCACATTCAGCTACTACTTTCAGTAACAAAAATTATAATAATCTTCTGAACACATTTATTTTACCCTATTTAATTCCCTTTTCAATTGCAGGTTACTACAATTCTGATAGAATCAAATGAAACATTGATGGTACTCAAAGTATGCATTTACTTGTTGACTTATGTAAATTGTTTATATTCGTTTACTACAGTCAGTAACAAAAATTCTGGTAATCTTCTGACTATTTTTAATTTACCCTGTGTAATTCCCTTATCAATCGCTTGTTACTACAATTCTGATAGAATCAAATGAAACATTGATGGTACTCAAAGTATGCATTTTATGGTTTACTTATTTAAATTGTTCACATTCAGCTACTACTTTCAGTAACAAAAATTATAATAATCTTCTGTCCATATTCATTTTACCCTATTTAATTCCCTTTTCAATTGCAGGTTACTACAATTCTGATAGAATCAAATGAAACATTGATGGTACTCAAAGTATGCATTTACTTGTTGACTTATGTAAATTGTTTATATTCGTTTACTACAGTCAGTAACAAAAATTCTGGTAATCTTCTGACTATTTTTAATTTACCCTGTGTAATTCCCTTATCAATCGCTTGTTACTACAATTCTGATAGAATCAAATGAAACATTGATGGTACTCAAAGTATGCATTTAATTGTTTACTTATGTTAATTGTTTATATTCCGCTACTACATTCAGTAACAAAAATTCTAATAATCTTCTGTCCGTATTCATTTTACCCTATTTAATTCCCTTATCAATTGCTTGTTACTACAATTCTGATAAAATCAAATGAAACATTGATGGTACTCAAAGTATGCAATTACTTGTTTACTTATGTTAATTGTTTATATTCCGCTACTACATTCAGTAACAGAAATTCTAAAAATCTTCTGTCCATATTCATTTTACCCTATTTAATTCCCTTTTCAATTGCAGGTTACTACAATTCTGATAGAATCAAATGAAACATTGATGGTACTCAAAGTATGCATTTAATTGTTTACTTATGTTAATTGTTTATATTCCGCTACTACATTCAGTAACAAAAATTCTAATAATCTTCTGTCGGTATTCATTTTACCCTATTTAATTCCCTTATCAATTGCTTGTTACTACAATTCTGATAAAATCAAAAGAAACATTGATGGTACTCAAAGTATGCATTTACTTGTTGATTTATGTAAATTGTTTACATTCAGCTACGACTTTCAGTAACAAAAATTATAATAATCTTCTGAACACATTTATTTTACCCTATTTAATTCCCTTTTCAATTGCAGGTTACTACAAATCTGATAGAATCAAATGAAACATTGATGGTACTCAAAGTATGCATTTACTTGTTGACTTATGTAAATTGTTTATATTCGTTTACTACAGTCAGTAACAAAAATTCTGGTAATCTTCTGTCCATATTCATTTTACCCTATTTAATTCCCTTCTCAATTGCTGGTTACTACATTTCTGATAGAATCAAATGATACATTGATGGTACTCAAAGTATGCATTTAATTGTTTACTTATGTTAATTGTTTATATTCCGCTACTACATTCAGTAACAGAAATTCTAATAATCTTCTGTACATATTCATTTTACCCTATTTAATTCCCTTTTCAATTGCAGGTTACTACAATTCTGATAGAATCAAATGAAACATTGATGGTACTCAAAGTATGCATTTACTTGTTGACTTATGTAAATTGTTTATATTCGTTTACTACAGTCAGTAACAAAAATTCTGGTAATCTTCTGACTATTTTTAATTTACCCTGTGTAATTCCCTTATCAATCGCTTGTTACTACAATTCTGATAGAATCAAATGAAACATTGATGGTACTCAAAGTATGCATTTAATTGTTTACTTATGTTAATTGTTTATATTCCGCTACTACATTCAGTAACAAAAATTCTAATAATCTTCTGTCGGTATTCATTTTACCCTATTTAATTCCCTTATCAATTGCTTGTTACTACAATTCTGATAAAATCAAAAGAAACATTGATGGTACTCAAAGTATGCATTTACTTGTTGATTTATTTAAATTGTTTATATTCGGCTACTACTTTCAGTAACAAAAATTCTGGTAATCTTCTGTCCATATTCATTTTACCCTATTTAATTCCCTTCTCAATTGCTGGTTACTACATTTCTGATAGAATCAAATGAAACATTGATGGTACTCAAAGTATGCATTTAATTGTTTACTTATGTTATTTGTTTATCTTCGGCTACTACATTCAGTAACAAAAATTCTAATAATTTTCTGACCATATTCATTTTACCCTGTTTAATTCTCTTATCAATCGCTAGTTACTAAAATTCTAAAAGAATCAAAAGAAAAATTGATGGTACCCAAATTATACATTTTATGGTTTACTTATTTAAATTGTTCACATTCAGCTACTACTTTCAGTAACAAAAATTCTAATAATATTCTGCCCCTATTCATTTTAGCCTATTTAATTCCCTTATCAATTGCTGGTTACTACAATTCTAATAGAATCAAATGAAACATTGATGGTACTCAAAGTATGCATTTAATTGTTTACTTATGTTAATTGTTTATATTCCGCTACTACATTCAGTAACAAAAATGCTAATAATCTTCTGTCGGTATTCATTTTACCCTATTTAATTCCCTTATCAATTACTTGTTACTACAATTCTGATAAAATCAAAAGAAACATTGATGGTACTCAAAGTATGCATTTACTTGTTGATTTATGTAAATTGTTTATATTCGGCTACTACTTTCAGTAACAAAAATTCTGGTAATCTTCTGTCCATATTCATTTTACCCTATTTAATTCCCTTATCAATTGCTGGTTACTACAATTCTGATAGAATCAAATGAAACATTGATGGTACTCAAAGTATGCATTTAATTGTTTACTTATGTTAATTGTTTATATTCCGCTACTACATTCAGTAACAAAAATTCTAATAATCTTCTGTCCTTATTCATTTTACCCTATTTAATTTCCTTATCAATTGCTTGTTACTAGAATTCTGATAAAATCAAAAGAAACATTGATGGTACTCAAAGTATGCATTTACTTGTTGATTTATGTAAATTGTTTATATTCGGCTACTACTTTCAGTAACAAAAATTCTGGTAATCTTCGGTCCATATTCATTTTACCCTATTTAATTCCCTTATCAATTGCTGGTTACTACAATTCTGATAGAATCAAATGAAACATTGATGGTACTCAAAGTATGCATTTAATTGTTTACTTATGTTAATTGTTTATATTCCGCTACTACATTCAGTAACAGAAATTCTAATAATCTTCTGTCCATTTTCATTTTACCCTATTTAATTCCCTTTTCAATTGCAGGTTACTACAATTCTGATAGAATCAAATGAAACATTGATGGTACTCAAAGTATGCATTTACTTGTTGACTTATGTAAATTGTTTATATTCGTTTACTACAGTCAGTAACAAAAATTCTGGTAATCTTCTGACTATTTTTAATTTACCCTGTGTAATTCCCTTATCAATCGCTTGTTACTACAATTCTGATAGAATCAAATGAAACATTGATGGTACTCAAAGTATGCATTTAATTGTTTACTTATGTTAATTTTTTTTATTCCGCTACTACATTCAGTAACAAAAATTCTAATACCAATTTCAATAATAATACCATTTTTTATTTTTTTTCATTTATTTAATTCCCTTATCAATTGCCGGTTACTACAATTCTGATAGAATTAAATGAAACATTGATGGTACTCAAAGTATGCATTTAATTGTTTACTTATGTTAATTGTTTATATTCCGCTACTACATTCAGTAACAAAAATTCTAATAATCTTCTGTCCGTATTCATTTTACCCTATTTAATTCCCTTATCAATTGCTTGTTACTACAATTCTGATAAAATCTAAAGAAACATTAATGGTACTCAAAGTATGCAATTACTTGTTGATTTATGTAAATTGTTTATATTCGGTTACTACTTTCAGTAACAAAAATTCTGGTAATTATCTGACTATTTTTAATTTACCCTGTTTAATTCCCTTATCAATCGCTTGTTACTACAATTCTGATAGAATCAAAAGAAACATTGATGGTACTCAAAGGATGCATTTAATTGTTTACTTATGTAAATTGTTTATACTCAGCTACTACTTGCAGTAACAAAAATTCTGATAATCTTCTGATTATATTCATTTTACCATGTTGAATTCCTTTATTAATCTCTTGTTACTATAATTCTGATAGAATCGAAAGAAACATTGATGGTACCCAAAGTACACATTTGATGGTTTACTTATTTAAATTGTTCATATTCAGCTACTACTTTCAGTAACAAAAATTATAATAATCTACTGAACACATTCATTTTACCCTGTTTAATTCCCTTATCAATCGCCAGTTACTAAAATTCTAAAAGAATCAAAAGAAAAATTGATGGTACCCAAATTTTACATTTGATGGTTTACTTATTTAAATTGTTCACATTCAGCTACTACTTTCAGTAACAAAAATTCTAATAATCTTCTGTCCATATTTATTTTACCCTATTTAATTCCCTTATCAATCGCTTTTTACTACAATTCTGATAGAATCAAACGAAACATTGATGGTACTCAAAGGATGCATTTAATTGTTTACTTATGTAAATTGTTTATATTCGGCCTCAACTTGCACTAACAAAAATTCTGATAATCTGCTAACTATATTCATTTTACCATGTTGAATTCCTTTATTAATCGCTTGTTACTATAATTCTGATAGAATCAAAAGAAACATTGATGGTACCGAAAGTATACATTTGATGGTTTACTTATTTAAATTGTTCACATTCAGCTACTACTTTCAGTAACAAAAATTCTAATAATATTCTGCCCCTATTCATTTTACTCTATTTAATTCCCTTATCAATTGCTAGTTACTACAATTCTGATAGAATCAAATGAAACATTGATGGTACTCAAAGTATGCATTTAATTGATTACTTATGTTAATTGTTTATATTCCTCTACTACATTCAGTAAGAAAATTCTAATAATTATCTATCCTTATTCATTTTACCCTATTTAATTCCCTTATCAATTGCTTGTTACTACAATTCTGATAGCATCAAATGAAACATTGATGGTACTCAAAGTATGCATTTAATTGTTTACTTATGTTAATTGTTTATATTCCGCTACTACATTCAGTAACAAAAATTCTAATACCATTTTTAATAATAATACCATTTTTTTTACCTATTTTTTATTTTTATTCATTTATTTAATTCCCTTATCAATTGCTGGTTACTACAATTCTGATAGAATTAAATGAAACATTGATGGCACTCAAAGTATGCATTTAATTGTTTACTTATGTTAATTGTTTATCTTCCGCTACTACATTCAGTAACAAAAATTCTAATAATTTTCTGACCATATTCATTTTACCCTGTTTAATTCTCTTATCAATCGCTAGTTACTAAAATTCTAAAAGAATCAAAAGAAAAATTGATGGTACCCAAATTATACATTTGATGGTTTACTTATTTAAATTGTTCACATTCAGCTACTACTTTCAGTAACAAAAATTATAATAATCTTCTGAACACATTTATTTTACCCTGTTTAATTTCCTTAATAATTGCTAGTTACTAAAATTCTAATAAAATCAAAAGAAAAATTGATGCTACCCAAATTATACATTTGATGGTTTACTTATTTAAATTGTTCACATTCAGCTACTACTTTCAGTAACAAAAATTCTAATAATATTCTGCCCCTATTCATTTTAGCCTATTTAATTCCCTTATCAATTGCTGGTTACTACAATTCTGATAGAATCAAATGAAACATTGATGGTACTCAAAGTATGCATTTAATTGTTTACTTATGTTAATTGTTTATATTCCGCTACTACATTCAGTAACAAAAATTCTAATAATCTTCTGTCCTTATTCATTTTACCCTATTTAATTCCCGTATCAGTTGCTTGTTACTACAATTCTGATAGAATCAAATGAAACATTGATGGTACTCAAAGTATGCATTTACTTGTTGACTTATGTAAATTGTTTATATTCGTTTACTACAGTCAGTAACAAAAATTCTGGTAATCTTCTGACTATTTTTAATTTACCCTGTGTAATTCCCTTATCCATCGCTTGTTACTACAATTCTGATAGAATCAAATGAAACATTGATGGTACTCAAAGTATGCATTTAATTGTTTACTTATGTTAATTGTTTATATTCCGCTACTACATTCAGTAACAAAAATTCTAATAATCTTCTGTCCGTATTCATTTTACCCTATTTAATTCCCTTATCAATTGCTTGTTACTACAATTCTGATAAAATCAAATGAAACATTGATGGTACTCAAAGTATGCAATTACTTGTTTACTTATGTTAATTGTTTATATTCCGCTACTACATTCAGTAACAAAAATTCTAATACCAATTTTTTTATCTATTTTTTATTTTTTTTCATTTATTTAATTCCCTCATCAATTGCTGGTTACTACAATTCTGATAGAATTAAATGAAACATTGATGGTACTCAAAGTATGCATTTAATTGTTTACTTATGTTAATTGTTTATCTTCCGCTACTACATTCAGTAACAAAAATTCTAATAATTTTCTGACCATATTCATTTTACCCTGTTTAATTCTCTTATCATTCGCTAGTTACTAAAATTCTAAAAGAATCAAAAGAAAAATTGATGGTACCCAAATTATACATTTTATGGTTTACTTATTTAAATTGTTCACATTCAGCTACTACTTTCAGTAACAAAAATTATAATAATCTTCTGAACACATTTATTTTACCCTATTTAATTCACTTTTCAATTGCAGGTTACTACAAATCTTGTAGAATCAAATGAAACATTGATGGTACTCAAAGTATGCATTTAATTGTTTACTTATGTTAATTGTTTATCTTCCGCTACTACATTCAGTAACAAAAATTCTAATAATTTTCTGACCATATTCATTTTACCCTGTTTAATTCTCTTATCAATCGCTAGTTACTAAAATTCTAAAAGAATCAAAAGAAAAATTGATGGTACCCAAATTATACATTTTATGGTTTACTTATTTAAATTGTTCACATTCAGCTACTACTTTCAGTAACAAAAATTATAATAATCTTCTGAACACATTTATTTTACCCTATTTAATTCCCTTTTCAATTGCAGGTTACTACAAATCTGATAGAATCAAATGAAACATTGATGGTACTCAAAGTATGCATTTACTTGTTGACTTATGTAAATTGTTTATATTCGTTTACTACAGTCAGTAACAAAAATTCTGGTAATCTTCTGTCCATATTCATTTTACCCTATTTAATTCCCTTATCAATCGCTTGTTAATACAATTCTGATAGAATCAAATGAAACATTGATGGTACTCAAAGTATGCATTTAATTGTTTACTTATGTTAATTGTTTATATTCCGCTACTACATTCAGTAACAAAAATTCTAATACCATTTTTAATAATAATACCATTTTTTTTACCTATTTTTTATTTTTATTCATTTATTTAATTCCCTTATCAATTGCCGGTTACTACAATTCTGATAGAATTAAATGAAACATTGATGGTACTCAAAGTATGCATTTAATTGTTTACTTATGTTAATAGTTTATATTCCGCTACTACATTCAGTAACAAAAATTCTAATAATCTTCCGTCCGTATTTATTTTACCCTATTTAATTCCCTTATCAATTGCTTGTTACTACAATTCTGATAAAATCAAAAGAAACATTGATTGTACTCAAAGTATGCAATTATTTGTTGATTTATGTAAATTGTTTATATTCGGTTACTACTTTCAGTAACAAAAATTCTGGTAATTTTCTGACTATTTTTAATTTACCCTGTTTAATTCCCTTATCAATCGCTTGTTACTACAATTCTGATAGAATCAAAAGAAACATTGATGGTACTCAAAGGATGCATTTAATTGTTTACTTATGTAAATTGTTTATATTCAGCTACTACTTGCAGTAACAAAAATTCTGATAATCTTCTGATTATATTCATTTTACCATGTTGAATTCCTTTATTAATCTCTTGTTACTATAATTCTGATAGAATCGAAAAAAACATTGATGGTACCCAAAGTACACATTTGATGGTTTACTTATTTAAATTGTTCATATTCAGCTACTACTTTCAGTAACAAAAATTATAATAATCTACTGAACACATTCATTTTACCCTGTTTAATTCCCTTATCAATCGCCAGTTACTAAAATTCTAAAAGAATCAACAGAAAAATTGATGGTACCCAAATTTTACATTTGATGGTTTACTTATTTAAATTGTTCACATTCAGCTACTACTTTCAGTAACAAAAATTCTAATAATCTTCTGTCCATATTTATTTTACCCTATTTAATTCCCTTATCAATCGCTTTTTACTACAATTCTGATAGAATCAAACGAAACATTGATGGTACTCAAAGGATGCATTTAATTGTTTACTTATGTAAATTGTTTATATTCGGCCTCAACTTGCACTAACAAAAATTCTGATAATCTGCTAACTATATTCATTTTACCATGTTCAATTCCTTTATTAATCGCTTGTTACTATAATTCTGATAGAATCGAAAGAAACATTGATGGTACCGAAAGTATACATTTCATGGTTTACTTATTAAAATTGTTCACATTCAGCTACTACTTTCAGTAACAAAAATTCTAATAATCTTCTGAACACATTCATTTTACCCTGTTTAATTCCCTTATTAATCGCTAGTTACTAAAATTCTAAAAGAATCAAAAGAAAAATTGATGCTACCCAAATTATACATTTGATGGTTTACTTATTTAAATTGTTCACATTTAGCTACTACTTTCAGTAACAAAAATTCTAATAATCTTCTGAACACATTCATTTTACCCTGTTTAATTCCCTTATTAATCGCTAGTTACTAAAATTCTAAAAGAATCAAAAGAAAAATTGATGCTACCCAAATTATACATTTGATGGTTTACTTATTTAAATTGTTCACATTTAGCTACTACTTTCAGTAACAAAAATTCTAATAATCTTCTGACCATATTCATTTTACCCTGTTTAATTCCCTTATCAATTGTTGGTTAATATAATTCTGATAGAATCAAATGAAACATTGATGGTACTCAAAGTATGCATTTAATTATTTACTTATTTAAATTGTTCACATTTAGCTACTACTTTCAGTAACAAAAATTCTAATAATCTTCTGACCATATTCATTTTACACTGTTTAATTCCCTTATGAATTGTTGGTTAATATAATTCTGATAGAATCAAATGAAACATTGATGGTACTCAAAGTATGCATTTAATTATTTACTTATTTAAATTGTTCACATTTAGCTACTACTTTCAGTAACAAAAATTCTAATAATCTTCTGTACATATTCATTTTACCCTGTTTAATTCCCTTATCAATCGCTAGTTACTAAAATCCTAAAAGAATCAAAAGAAACATTGATGGTACCCAAAGTATACATTTGATGGTTTACTTATGTTAATTGTTTATATTCGGCTACTACTTACAGTAACAAAAATTCTGGTAATCTTCTGACCATATTCATTTTACCCTGTTTAATTCCCTTATCAATTGTTGTTTACTATAATTCTGATACAATCAAATGAAACAATGATGGTACTTATAGTATGCATTTAATTGTTTACTTATGTTAATTGTTTATATTCCGCTACTACATTCAGTTACAAAAATTCTAATAATCTTCTGTCCATATTCATTTTACCCTATTTAATTCCCTTATCAATCGCTAGTTACTAAAATCCTAAAAGAATCAAAAGAAACATTGATGGTACCCAAAGTACACATTTGATGATTTACTTATTTAAATTGTTCATATTCAGCTACTACTTTCAGTAACAAAAATTCTAATAATCTTCTGAACACATTCATTTTACCCTGTTTAATTCCCTTATTAATCGCTAGTTACTAAAATTCTAAAAGAATCAAAAGAAAAATTGATGCTACCCAAATTATACATTTGATGGTTTACTTATTTAAATTGTTCACATTTAGCTACTACTTTCAGTAACAAAAATTCTAATAATCTTCTGACCATATTCATTTTACCCTGTTTAATTCCCTTATCAATTGTTGGTTAATATAATTCTGATAAAATCAAATGAAACATTGATGGTACTCAAAGTATGCATTTAATTATTTACTTATGTTAATTGTTTATATTCCGCTACTACTTTCAGTAACAAAAATTCTAATAATCTTCTGACCATATTCATTTTACCCTGTTTAATTCCCTTAGCAATCGCAAGTTACTAAGGTTCAAAAAGAAGCAAAAGAAACATAGATGGTACCCAAAGTATGCATTTAGTTGTTGACTTATGTAAATTGTTCATATTCAGCTACTACTATATTCATTTTACTCTGTTTAATTCCCTTATCAGTCGCTAGTTACTACAATTCTAATAGAATCAAAAGAAACATTGATGGTACTCAAAGTATGCGTTTAATTGTAAACTGAAGCAAATTGTTTATAGACTACTACTACTTTCCATAAATAAAATTTCTGAATATCTGTGTACGTGTATTCAATTTCAATTTTCTACTATTTGAGATGAGTTCAGATCATCGCCTCGTGGTATCGCAAACAAAGCTGCATGTGAACTGAACTACATGTGGTAGTATTTCGACAAAGTTCACCAAGAAACCTTTGTAATCATTTTTGTTTGATATCATTTCTTTTTATAGTAAATAAATTGATTTAGTTTGGAATACGAGTTCAATTATTATCTTGTACATTGGTCCTTCGAGCCGGATCTGACAAGAGTTCCGCAAAATCCAATTTGTCTAGAAATTCAAGAATATTTTATGAACGCAACAATCATCGATTAACGGTTATCTTTGTCTTTTGTTTTATTCGTTAACAGTGTAAAGGGAACAATTTGGAAACAAGATAATCGGGTGTTATTTATTTAAACGTTGAAAATGTGTTTCAGGCGTTGTGTACAATTTAATTTTATATCAATTAAAATGAATATTGATAAGCTTCGGGGAAGGAGAGGATACGTGAAAAGAAGGTTGACACGTATGTCTACTTTTGTAGAGGATGTAAGAACCAAGAAGATTCGACTCGAGGACGAAGACATATTGTTGTAGCTAGATAAAAGTCGACGCATTTGGACAAGTTTTTCAAGATATCATGAAAAATATTCTTGAGTGCAATGATAAGTATGAATTATAAGCGAAGATGCAACTGAAGGAGACAGGTTCGAATCTTAATATGAAGAAGAGAAGGTTTTGCTAATGCGATGGCAAAAGTCGTTAAAGCCACTCCAAACAACAAGTGAAAACTTCAACACAGGTGCGAGTGCGTTAGAACTGGTGCTTCAACAACAAGCAGAGATTCTTCTATAAATTTCAATTCAATCAACAAGTGAGAGACCTTCAACCTCAAATTCAAGTTTTAAAGTAAGATTGCTTGTCATAAATTTACCTAATTTTGACGGCAAGATTGAGAATTGGAAGCGATTCTCGGACACTTTCAGAACATTAATTCACGAGAGCGAATTTCCAAATGTGCAAAAACACCAGTATCTGATCAGCGCCCTATCAGGAGCCGCAGCAAAAATAATTGAAGCGATTGAGATTTCCCAGACAAACTATGAAGTCGCTTGGAAATTGTTAGACGATTGTTTTGACAATGACAAAACTATTCGCAACCGTCACATACAATGCTTGTTCGAGATACCACGGGTTGACGTCGAATCATCTACTGGGATTCAAAACTTGATAGATCACATACAAAATATACAAAAACATCTAAGAGTTTTGAAACGCATTAAACTTCCAACTGACAAGTGGGACGATCTATTGTTATACATGATAGAAGAGAAAATTGACAAACTAACAAGACGTCATTGATAGGAATTTCTCGAGGGAAAGGAAGAAGTGTCTGTTCATATATTGATAGATTTACTTCAACGACGATGTCAACTGTTGGACAGAACAGCATCATTCAGTGTATTTATTACTTAAGACGCCGCGTCAAACTCCAAAGTGAAAATCAACAATTCGACAGAATCATCAAAAATACGCAAGGGAAATCAAACCAACAGACCAGTCGCTCTTGTCTTAATATCTCAAGCGGGTGGAAGGTGCTACATGTGCAAGGGTCCACATTTCATCTATTTGTGCAAACCTAGCTCTTGCCGTGGTTGTGGAGGTCGGCACAATACCTTGTGTCACACATCGGTCAACAAAAAAACGGATTCATCAAAGGAACCCACGGTGAACAATGAAGTCAACCAGGCGAATATTCCAGCAGTTCATCATATCGTCAATTCAGGGATAGATAAGTATATTTTATTTTCTATTGCAATCGTCAATGTAAAACACGTAAACGGTTACGTCCACCAATTACGCGTACTTTTAGACAGCGCAAGTGCGGCAAATTTCATTACTATCTCAGCAAGCAATAAAACGGGAACAAAGCTTTTAGAATTTGGTAAATCAATCTCGGGATTAAATAACATTTCATGCAAAATAACTCATAGTTGCGAAATAACGTTAAATTCTCGTGTTACAAATTGTCAATTAATTGTTCAATGGCTTGTGGTCCCAAAAATAACGAAAGATTTACCTAGTATCCCTGTCGATACAAGAGCATTATCAGTTACAAATTCAGTAAAATTAGCAGATCCAATTTTCTCTGACCCTGGTCACATTGATATGCTTCTTGGCGGAGAGTTTTTCGTTTATTTGCTAGATGAAGGAAAAATTGAGCTTGGAACGAATTTGCCTATCTCGCAGAACACAAAACTAGGTTGGATCGTATCGGGTCCAGTTACGTCAAAAACTAATGGAAATCGAGCGATGAATTCGTCAGTTGCTTCTGCCTTGACTTGTCTTCATGTTCGAAAGGATTCTGACAGGTGTTGATAGTTTACCCGAGGCAAAGTCTTTGATCAATGAACTCCAAAATTTGTTAATTAAAGGAAAATTCGATTTGCATAAATGGCGATCTAATAAAAAAGAATTAATTTATTTTTTAAGTGAGTCCAGTGAGTCAACGACTTCGCGCACAATCGTCGACGATGTTGGTGCTGTGAAGACTCTGGGTCTTGAATGGGAACCAGTAACTGATACATTTCAATTCAATTTGCAACCGGTGGGTCCTGTAAAAACAAAGAGACAAATTTTATCTACAATTTCGAAACATTTTGACCCTCTTGGTCTCGTGAGTTTGATAATCATTCGAGCTGAATTAATCATGCAAAAAAAGTGTCGATCAAACATTGACTGCGACGACGAATTACCCGACAAAATTCTTGATACAAGGGAATGTTACATCCAAGACCTAGAGAATTACAACACTATACATGTCCCAAGTTGTGTAATGAATTCCGCGAACAATGTGATCGTTAATCTACATGCTTTCTGCGATGAATCAGAAAAAGCGTGTAGTGCATGTGTTTATGTACAAACTATAAGCGACTCTAAAATCATTCATTCATCATTACTCTGCTCTAAGTCTTGCGTAGCGCTCATCAAAAAACTCACGATCCCTAAATTGGAACTTTGTGGTGCAGTCTTGTTGGTGAGTTTGGTGACCAAGGTAAAAAATGCTCTACGGATTAAAATTCATTCACTTAACGCTTGGACTGATTCAACAATAGTTCTTGCGTGGATTTCAGGAGACATCAACAAACAAAAAACGTTCGTTTTAAATCTAGTGACGAAAATAACTGCATCAATATCTGCCTCTCATTGGCATCACATCAAAGGCGACGATAATCCTGCGGATTTGGTATCGCGAGGTAGGAGTTTCGAAAAGCTAAAAAACAATTCCTTATGGTGATCAGGACCTTCAATAATATCAGACTCTTCCAAAAATTTGTCAATGATGCCCACAAACTTAAATCTTTCTGAACAAGACCTTGAAATAATCCGATTAGAATTAAAATCAGAACCACAAGTATTCATTGCTTACAAAATTCCATCTTCTATCTTGATGAAGTCATTAATCATTTCTCTTCATTAACTAAAATCGAACGGGTAATAGCCTATTGCCTGAGATTTATATCAAACTTGCGTAAAGATTCGTCCAATCGAGCCTTTTCAGAGCTTTTAGTTGTTGAAAATTCTTAATCGAGTCAGTGCATTCTGAAGCACATTTAGAACATTCATTTTTGCAAGGAGATTCCGGAACTGAAGTCCGAAGGTAAAATCAACATTAAGAGTCGATTATCGTGTTTAAAACATTTTCTTGACGTTTCAGGATTGATCAGGTTGGGCGGCAGATTAAGCCACTCTTCCGTAGAATATGATGTAAAGCACTCCATTGACCTACCGATCAATAACAGAGTTAACCAGCTGTTGTTTGAAAGGGAGCGTTTGCAGCGTTCGGAAAATAGATTGGAGTTTCATTCCACCTTTAGCTCCACACATGGAAGGACTTTGGGAGGCGGGAATGAAATCATGTAAATTCAATTTGAAACGAATGATCGGTTTGACTCTTCTCACGTTCGAGGAATTATGCTCCGTTCTGGTGCAAATCGAAGCTTGCCTAAATTCACGACCTTTGTGTTCATAGCCTGATCCTGACATCACAGAAGTTCCCATGAATCAATTAAATCGGTGGCAGGTAAACCAGCGTATTACCCAAGATTTTTGGAATCGCTGGAAACAAGAATATCTCTCTTCATTGCAAGAGAGAACAAAATGAACCGGTGATACTGAGAATTTGAAAATCAACGACGTTGTTCTAATTTGTGACTCCAACTCGCCTCCATTGCAATGGAGTTTGGTAAAAATTGTAAAATCGCACCACAGTGCAGACGGAAAGGTTAGGGTCGTAACTGTTAAAACGGCGAATAGTATTCTTAAGCGTCCAATTGTGAAATTGTGCAAATTGCCGGTCGAAACTGAAATTTTAATTTAATCAAGATTAATTATGGGGCGACTGATGTACGTGTATTCAATTTGAATTTTTTACCATTTAATACTAGTTTAGATCGTCGCCTCATTGTGGCGCAAACGAAGCTGCACGAGAACTTGACTACATGTGGTAGTATTTCGACAAAGTTCACCAAGAAACCATTGTAATCATTTTTGTTTGATATCATTTCTTTTTATAGTAAATAAATTGTTTTAGTTTGGAATACAAGTTCAATTACTATCCTGTACTACCTCATATTCTTACTCACTAAATAGTCTTAATAACATTAACAATAGATGGTTACTTAAATTCTGATAAAAATTTAAGACACATTAATTGTACTCAAAGTATGCATTTAATAGTTTACTTATATAAATTGTTTATATTCGGCTACTACTTTTAATTAACAAAATTCTAAAAATCTCATGATCATATTCATTTTACCCTCATTAATTCTTTAATCAATCGCTACTTTCTTAAATTATGGTTGAAACATAAGACACATTGAATGTTCTTAAAGTACGAATTTAATTGTTGGCACGTGAAAATGGTATAAATTAAGTTACTACTTTTAGTAACAAAAATTCTAAAAATCTCATGATCCTATTTATTTAACTTGAATTAATTCCCTAATCAGTCGCTAGTGAGCTACTCCACGTCAAGTGATCGCACCGATTTATGCTGTTTTGATAAATTTTTATAATATTGAAAATTTGGGTCCCTTTAAGAGTCAAAAAATAAAATACTAAGTATTTTTAAAAAATTCAAAATATTTTTCAAAATATTGCACATTTAAATTTTTTGTAATTTTTTTTTATTTATTATAACTTATGTAATTTTTAACCAATGGGAATGAATTTTTTTTAAATACTCGTGTTGTTTAAGTGAAAATAAATCTATGGTTAAATTTTTGAAATAGCATTATTTTTTGTTTACGAGATATTAATTAATTAACAATCAAAAGTTAAGAAAAAAAAAATAATTTACAAAGAACTAAAATTAGAATAATTTTAAAAATACCATCACAGAAAAAAACATGGACTCAAAATGAGTAGCTACAAAAATGAGACTAGGTTTATTTTGTGATTCCAATGCTTATCGAAATCCGCACCCAACGAGCCCTTTATGAACTAATTACTATTTTGGATAAACGGGTATTAAATTTATAATTAATAACATTTGAAGAGAAGGAGATAAATCGTCAATTCTTTTTTTATTTGAAAGATCATCTAATTCTGCGTCAAAAAAATCTGTCGAAATAGCATTTTTAACCATCTATATTATTAACAGGGATTATATCTTCAAATTTAAATAATTTTTATTATTAATTATTAATTTAACGCCCGTTTATCCAAAATAGTAAATAGTTCATATAGGGCTCGTTAAGTGCGGATTTCGATACGCATTGGAATAGTATTTTTAAAATTATTCTAATTTTAATTCTTTGTAAATTATTTTATTTTTTATTAACTTTTGATAGTTAATTAATTAATATCTCGTAAACAAAAAATAATGCTATTTCAAAAAATCAACCATAGATTTATTTTCACTTAAACAATATTCATGATTTTTTTCTCGCTTCAAAATGAGGGAGAACATGTTTAAAAGGTATAAACAAATTTTATTTTTTGAAGAAATTGTTACGGTCTTTTGCGTAAAAAACATTCTTAACATTTCTGTCTATTTTTAGTAGGGAAAACGTTATAAGTAAAGCAAAAAAAATATGGTTCTAATTTGTTGTAAATATCTCAAAAAATGTTAAAAATTTTAAATTCACACTTTTTATACTTATTCAGCACCACCATCACTACAATTTACCGAATTAAAGAATACCGATTAAGAATATGATATCTAGTTATGCACTTCGAGCGAATCTCGTCTCGAAAAACCGTGAATCTCGCAAGAAAAACAATGAAAACAATCGAATTTTATATGTTCATCTCTTTTCTTTTATGAAAGGACAGAGTCTAGTCCTGCATTAGTACTGATATCAGATTTAAAAAATTTTAAAATATTAGAACAAGTAAGTCGTAAGTCTTCAATAATTTAAGGTCAAATGTGTGAACGTATACAGGAAATTAGTAGAATTATTGCTATTATTTATGATTTTATTTATCAAACATTTTTTTAAACATAGTGTTTTTTATTTATGACAACTATTGGGTCATAAAACTCATATTACTTTTCGAAAAGAAACATTTGTACTTATAAAATATATTTAACGCGCACAGTAAGTAACAGTCGCAAATAAGCTACTATTAATTCACGTATATTTTATTTAATTTAAATAATTTCATTTTGCATTTTTACACTTACCTATATAGTGTGTTTTTTACCCTTTAAAGCATACCTAATATTTATCCTACACTGCAAAAAAGTTGACGCATAGTGTTATTTTTTCGAGTCTTGGAGCGCGACTAAGCTTATTTCAAAAACAACAAAAAACGACATCTCAATATTTTTTGTGGTGAAAATACACATTTTTAGCTTTCAAAAAAAATAAATAAATAAAAAAATAAAAAAAGGACCGAACTTAAAGAAAAATATTCTCTAATTTCATAAAGTGCGCATCTTCTTCCGACAATTTTTCATACTGCGCATGTATTGATAGCAGATATTATTATTGCGCAGGTATCAGTAAAATTTTATTAAAGTGCGCATCCGTTTTCCAAATTTATTATTTAAGCGCATTTATTGAGTGCTAAAATTTATACTGCGCATAAATATTTTCTAATTTCTTAATATTAAAGTCTGTTTTAGATATTTTGCCACACTGCGCACGTTTTAATAACGGATATTTTTTTAGTGCGCAGGTATAGGTATAATTTTATTAAAGTTCGCAAACGTTTTCATAATTTATTATTTATGCGCATATTTTCTTGTGCTAATATTTATTTTGCACAGTATTATTTCTTAATTTCATTATATGCGCATCTTTTTTGGCAATTTTCTATACTGCGCATGTATTGAGAGCAGATATTTCTATTGCGCAAGTATAAGAATCATTTTATTAATGTGCGTATTTCTTTTCATAGTTTATTACTTATGCGCATGTATTATGTGCTAATAATCCTGCTGCGCATAAATATTCTCTAATTTTATAATGTGCGCATCTTCTTTCGATAATTTTGCATACTGCGCATGTATTGACAGCAGATATTATTATTGCGCAGGTATTATTAATATTTTATTAAGGTGCGCATCCGCTTTCCTAGTTTATTACTTATGCGCATGTATTAAGTGCTAATATTCCTACTGCGCATAAATATTCTCTAATTTTATAATGTGCGCATCTTCTTTCGATAATTTTGCATACTGCGCATGTATTGACAGCAGATATTATTATTGCGCAGGTATTATTAATATTTTATTAAGGTGCGCATCCGCTTTCCTAGTTTATTACTTATGCGCATGTATTAAGTGCTAATATTCCTACTGCGCATAAATATTCTCTAATTTTATAATGTGCGCATCTTCTTTCGATAATTTTGCATACTGCGCATGTATTGACAGCAGATATTATTATTGCGCAGGTATTATTAATATTTTATTAAGGTGCGCATCCGCTTTCCTAGTTTATTACTTATGCGCATGTATTAAGTGCTAATATTCCTACTGCGCATAAATATTCTCTAATTTTATAATGTGCGCATCTTCTTTCGATAATTTTGCATACTGCGCATGTATTGACAGCAGATATTATTATTGCGCAGGTATTATTAATATTTTATTAAGGTGCGCATCCGCTTTCCTAGTTTATTACTTATGCGCATGTATTAAGTGCTAATATTCCTACTGCGCATAAATATTCTCTAATTTTATAATGTGCGCATCTTCTTTCGATAATTTTTCATACTGCGCATGTATTGATAGCAGATATTTTTTAGTGCAGGTATCAGTAAAATTTTATTTAAGTGCACATCCATTTTTAAAATTTATTATTTATGCGCATATATTAAGTGCTGATATTTCTGTTGCGCATAAATATTTCCCAATTTAATAATGTGCGCATCCATTTTTGTCAATTATTATTGCTGCGCATTTGTTAATTGCAGATATTTCTATTGCGCATGTGTAAGTATCGTTGTTCCCGTAATGATGGTATCTATATATAGTCTTATTTTTCCAATGTATGTTTTGAGGACTCTCTATTAAAACCCAAAATTGCCCTGAAATCGACATCGACCCGCCATCTCTTAGTTATATAGAAACTTCAAGGTCCTGAAACTAGCTCGTATCTGTGAAATGTCCCCAAACCATGCCTTGCATCAAATGATTATTTGGGGACGTCCCCAAAAAAACAAAATGTCCCCGAAACATGCTTTCAATTACGAAAATGTCCTCGAATCATGCGTTCTACATATATATATATATATAAATAAAATTGCACAATGTATATATGTATTTAAGGTACTAAATAAACATATATTATATATGTTATAAACTTTGCAACAAAAGTTCTGAATAAAAACTTATACAAAATATAACTAAAATGTCTAGGATTTTTTTCTGTAAAAAAGTATTAAATTTGATAAGTATATAATAATAACTTTATGACAGAAACTTAAAGAATTGATCTACAATTGAGTTGCCGGATCAAAGAAGGGCACATAATTAATGTATTTTAAATGGGTTATGTGCCCTTCTTTGATCCGGCAGCTCAATTGCAGATTAAAAAAAGAATTCAAATGCATATAAATAATTTCTATTAAAAATTAGTATATCAAATTGAAGGGTTAGATGCTATAATGCGATACGCGTTATTTAATTAATATGGCGCGTAATCCCTTATAGCATCCAGCCCCTCAATTGAACGGAAAAAAGTATTCATTTTGATAGAATTTCTATCCAAAATAATTGATAGAATCTTAAACAATATACACTATAAATTCCACATTCAAAAATCTGATTGAAAAGTCCCTAGTGAAAAAAAACACGTATTATTATACGTATTATTATACGTATTATTATACGTATATTTATACGTATTATTATACGTATAATAAGACATACGAATTTGAAACAAGAATTATACGTATAAATATACGTATAATTATACGTGTCTATAATTTTTAATATTTAGGAATATATAAATATGGAATATATTTTTGTTTATTAATATATACCTAAATATTATAAAATATTGACAAGTATAATAATACGTATAAATATACGTATAATTATACGGATAATTACACGTATAATAGTACGTATAATAGTACGTATAATTTTACGTATATTTATGCGTATTATTATACGTATATTTATACGTATTATTATACTTGTCAATATTTTATAATATTTAGGAATATATTAATAAACAAAAATATATTCCATATTTATATATTCCTAAATATTAAAAATTATAGACACGTATAATTATAAGTATATTTATACGTATAATTCTTGTTTCAAATTCGTATGTCTTATTATACGTATAATAATACGTATAATAATACGTTTTTTTTCACTGGGGGTATTAAAATTTTTGTCCATTAAATTCTGTTAACAATAAGCATTCATTTTGATAGTCTTTCTATCCAAAATAATTGATAGAATCTTAATACAATATACAGAAACTTGCGTATTTAAAAATCGGATTGAAAAGAATTAAAACTTTGTTCCCTCAAATTCTATCAAAAACAAGTATTCGTTTTGATAGACTTTCTATCCAAAATAATTGATAGAATCTTAATACAATATACAGAAACTTGCGGATTTAAAAATCGGATTGAAAAGAATTAAAACTTTGTTCCCTCAAATTCTATCAAAAACAAGTATTCGTTTTGATAGGCTTTCTATCCAAAATCTTTGATAATATCTTATATGGGCAAATCCACAGAACCGGCCGATTTTTACTTATCAAGATGAAAATTTTCCAAATAGCAAGCACACCTTTTATTTATGGTTTACTTTCTTTAAAATATATTCAAGAACAATTATCTTCTTGCGTGATTCATTTTATTTTAATGCCGTTTGAGTTAAAAGCCAAAAACGAAAATATTATTTTTCTTTTGGAAATTATAATTAAAAATGGCATTTCTTTGTTTTTTTTATATATTATTTGAAATATGTGCAAAACATTTTGAATAATAAAATATGATAAAATACAAATAATTAATTTTTTAATTATCAAAAATAAATTATTTATATTTTATCATATTTTATTATATATTTTATTTATTAGCATTTAATTTTTTATTTCTGTAAATTAAATTGTTTACTTACTAATTTTGATATTAACTATTTTAACCAACAAACTGACATTATTGACATCGATTTTGATATAACTTTGAAAATAAAACAAATGAAAGGATAATTCATTTTTCACGATTAACTAGTTAAATTTCGATAAATTTTTTTTTATTTTTAATTTTTAGACGTTATAAATTGAAAATATAATTTGGCGTTTGCATACAAGAATTATAATAATGTCTTTATATAATCACACATGTTTTCAACTCATCATATTTTATCCTGTAGTTGTGCTACTGAAAAAAGGCTAAGTTGAAAATGGTTCACGCTTAAACATAGAGTGATAATTATTGGAATATTTTCTTTAATTCTGATTGCACTCTATTCTATGATACATACATTTGTTCGTCTGTTCACAAGCAATAAGCTCCAATTTGAAAAATTCAAATCGAATAATCGCCGCAAAAGATATTTACAAAAATGTATAGACATTTCATTATTATAAAATAATGAGTAACGCTACTTTCAACGACTATCATTTCTTTTTATTTAAGAGCACATATTTTTTATTACTTTCAAAACATTCTTCAATAAGTAAACTATAATTCACCACAGTTTGGAATTGTTCGGATCTATGCCGAACAAGTTATACCTATAAGAATTAAAATTTATACCTGGAGTAACACCGTAAATTTCATTTTTTAAGTTACTTAATTCGATTTTATTTTTTATAAAAGACTAGAAGGTTCACATTTATTCAATTTTCTTATTTCAATAGGTTCTCAGAGATATTACAAAATGGTTGAAGTATGAAAATAATTAATATAATACTTCTAAAATAGAAAAATATATGAGTAACATGAAATCGGCCGGTTCTGTGGATTTGCCCATATAATATACACAAAATTGCGGATTTAAAAAACGGATTGAAAAGTATTAAAAAGTTTTTCTATCAAATTCTATCAAAAAGAAGTATTCGTTTTGATAGACTTTCTATCCAAAACTATTGATAGTATCTTATACAATATACACAAAATTGCGGATTCAAAAAACGGATTGAAAATTATTAAAATTTTTTTCTATCAAATTCTATCAAAAAAAAGTATTCGTTTTGATAGACTTTCTATCCAAAACTATTGATAGTATCTTATACAATATACACAAAATTGCGGATTCAAAAAACGGATTGAAAAGTATTAAAAATTTTTTCTATCAAATTCTATCAAATTTTTTAAGCAGGGCTAAGTACCCTTCCCCCCATGTATTTTGGTGCGCTGAACACGAATTTGTGGTCACATTTTCTCCATATCACGTTCGATTTACTTAAAACTCGTTCATCGGGTTTTTTTGTGGTCGCTGATTACAAATATGAAGTTAAATTTTCCAAATTCAAAATGGCGGACGAATTAAATTTTTTTTTAATTTTCACGTAACTCGGTATCTAGGGATTTTTGGGGTCGCTGATTACAAATCTGAATTCAGATTTTGAAATTTCAAAATGGCGGATCCAACATAGCAATATTTTTTTGAATTTTCAAAATCTGACTTCAGATTTGTAATCAGCGACTCCGAAAACTCCTAGATACCAAGTTACGTAAAAATTTTAAGTGAATCCAATCAATTTTTAAAAAAATTTGTATGTTACATGAAATCTGACATGTTTTTTGAGGTTATAAAAAAGCGATACGTGATAGAGCAAATATAACTTCAGATTCGTGTCCAGTTTACCAAAATACATGTGAGTAGGGTACTCGGGTAAAGCCGCACATGATACTTTTTTTGTAGGGCTGTGTTATCAATGAAAAAATATTGAAATTTATTTTTCTCGAAAAGGGCTCCAGCGATTATTTTCTTTTTCGTTTAAAAATACTCTGGGAACCTCAGAGACTCAAAATCTACAAGAAATTTTAGAGTGCAAGCAATTTTCATTTAAATCCATTTCAGGCGCACCGTGCTATTATTTTGGTTGCAAACTTCGGTAACATATCGAAAAACGGGGTATAATGTAAAAGTCACGCGCTCATGGAGCGTACTCTTCGCGAGTACAATGTATGCTTTTATAAATATATACCTATATAAATATAAATATATATCAAATTACACATATATGTGCATAAATATGTATATAAGAGCATATATACATGTATATAATGTGTCCTGTCGTGTAAGGTGGTATTTTCTTGAAAAAGGACATGTTTTCGTAAATTCGCTTTTTCTCAAAACAACGTTTTTTGACCTGGCGGACATCATAAAAGTAAAACTATTCCACCGATTAAGGGTGGAAACCACATTACGACCCCTTCTTTTAGGTATAAAAATATTAAAATAAATAAAATAAATTTTGTAACAAAAAAAAGTATTTAAGAAAAGTCACTGAGATGTGGTACTAACCCCTTAATAAAAATTTTAATTAATTCAAAGTTTTACGTGCATCAACTTAGCAAAACAACTTTAAAATCTAAAAGTCTTATATAGCTCAAAATTTGCCGTTTTTTAGTAGCTTAATAAGTTGTTGAAAAAAAAATTTTGTGGCTCTTATATTTTTTATATAAGATGTTTCGCTAACTTTATATCATTGATTGATTAGATTTGGTCATTTGATTTTGTCTCCTCAATTTTTAAATATTTATTCAACCAATTTAAATTGTCACCACAAAATTCAAAACATCAAAAATGGCCGTAACAAATCCAACGACAAAATCTGAATGTGAAATTAATGTCAAGAAATAATTTTTCAACCAGAAAAACCTTCTGTCTTGCTAGATTTCGTCTCAGCAATATACAAATATTTATTTAAACAATTTAAATTGTCACGACAAAATTCAAAACATAACAAATAATTATAACAAGTCCAACGACAAAATCTCCATATAAAATTAAATTCGGAAAATAATTTTTAAACCGGAAAAACCATCTGTCTTGCTAGATTTCGTCTCCTCAGTATATATAAATATTTAAGCAAACATTTTAAATTACCATCACAAAATCCAAAAAACCAAAAATGTCCGTAACAAGTCTAACGACAAAATCTCCATGTGAGAAGAGACGAAATGTAGCATGGCAGAAGGTTTTCAGGTTTGATAATTATTTTTCGACTTTAATTTCATATGAAGATTTCGTCATTGGATTTGTTATGATTATTAGTGAAGTTTTGTATTTTATCGTGGCAATTTAAATTGTTTGATTAAATATTTATATACTGAGGAGACTAAATGTAGAAAGACAGAATTTTTTTCCTGTTTAAAAATTATTTTCCGACTTTAATTTCACTTGAAGATTTTGTCGTTGTACTTGTTCACGGTGCGCGGGAACGAGCTTAGAGATTGACAAAAATGACGACAAAATCTGGATAGTGCCATCTTTTTTATCACTTAAAATTATGTAAGAAAATGTTTTTCCTGAAATCTAAGTCGCAGGGTTTCACGTTTTTTAAATCATTTTGTAAAAAAACATTAAAAAATAACTTTTTACCCCTAAATCTTTTTTAAAGCGTTAAACTTTTTTATACTATCGCCTCCGACGGCCTTTGGCCGTCTCCGTTGCTTCTATTCTTTTTCCATTGAGTTTAATTTTCAATTTATGTTTCATAATTTATTACAATTATTTTATTAAATATTTAATAATATCGTTAACAAAATGCAAAAAGGCATGTACCTAATTATAGAGAAAGTTTCAAACAAAAATAATAATCTATTTGTAAAATTTATCTGAAAATAATAATAATTGTTGAATAATTTTTTTTAAAACTAAATACAATTTAGTTTATTACAATTATTATATTATAATTTAATAAATCTCATTATTTTAAAAAAGCGCGCGCTAATTGTTCTTGGGCCAATCATGTGATTTCAACTAAATATAGGTTATGTTCGTTTCTGATTAATAGTTATATGTAATGAGAGAAGCAAGTTAGCAGAATGTAAAAATACCTGTGTTTAGTGAAAATAGTAATGTTTAAAGGAATAATTAAAATTTATTGAATTTATTATTGAAATTGATACTTATCATTGAAAATTATGCATTCACAATAACTTCATTGTATTTAAAACATCTAATGTTCTTATTTTTAATTAACATGGGAATTAATGGTAGGTTTCAACTTCATACCCGTTTTTCTCTAAATTAGATTTTTGGCACTTCTGACTTTGACATTCTAGCTTCGCGAATTTTTCACTCTTTAGGGGCTTAAGACCGCTCAAATTGTTCAAAATTTAATCTAAAATACACTCATTCAGATGCGGATTTAAGTCAGCTGTCTATTGGCAGTTTTAGAAATTGCAATAACTTTATTTATTTGTAAAAAAAATTTGATTATTTATCAATATTTATTAATTATTAATCAATAAATATCTCGAAAACAAAAATAGGACATTTTCATATTTTTGTGTTGAAAGTAAACATTTAAAACTTGAAAATAAAATTGAAAAACAGAAGAAAGTGGTCAAGTACGAGTTACATTCGCTTTTTCTCTGAAACAAGAAACAAGAATTTTGCAACTTAAATTGTTTATAAACGCGTTTAAAGGTTTTCAAGTAGAAATTAAACAAAAAAAATTGATTCTTACTCAATCGTCGGTACCGGCTCCATATATAGTTCCTTATTCGTCTTCTAAAAGATCATTTTCAAGTAGTCAAATGCCAGTCTAGTAGCAGTGATTGCCTTTTGGGCCATTTACTGCTACACTGAGAAAAAAAGCACGCCGTTTCAGCGGTAAAGTCATGCAGTTTCTGCATTAGTGACACTGCAAACAGAAAACGGCTGTTTTTACATTGGAACACTGCAGTTTCTGCATTGGAATACACAGCAGTTTTTGGCAGTGCTGTACAAACTTAAAAATTAATTTTTAATTTTTTTTAAAATACATTTCTTAAACATCTTATAGTTAATTACTATATAGTAATAACAAATGTTTTTATAATAATTATAATTTATTTCATAATAATATAACTTATTAATATATATTTATGCACAAAAAAATTAAGTCAAATGACAAATATAGAAATTAATTTAATTAATAAAATAAATAAAAAATAATAATAATAATAAAATAATGAATAAATAAAAGAAAGTAGATAAATTTAAATGTAATTTAATGTTATTTTTAAAAAAACAGTGAAAACACTACCATAATATCAAAAAAAAATTAATATACGCATGTAGTTTTCGTAAAAAAAATTATCTAATAATCAATTGCAAAGACATTTTACAATATATTATAGGTTAGGATTGTCCATTCGGCATACTTACTTTCAAATCTGTCAATGAATTAGTCCAGTTTCCAGTTATATAAAATATTTTTAACAAATTCATCCATTTTTCACTAATTATTATTGACAATAAACATTAAAATATTAAAATAATAAAAAAACGACACAATTAATAAATATACGCAAGTGCGTCTGAGAGGAACACAAAGAACGGGACATGTGACACGGTAGTTCTGTCAGAAAACTCATGCAAAAACTGCAGTGTTCCCACAGTCGTTTCAGCGTTCTTAAGCAAAGCTTAACCCACATGAGTGGATGGCGCTATTTTGGCATCGTTTTTTTCTCAGTGTACCCGACCAGTATAGACGCGTGCGTCCACGCGCTCGATGAGTTGTTGAAAGTTGCTTCTCAATTTACATCAGCTGTAGAAGTTGGAATTACTTTAGACTAATTTTACCTTGTTCTTAAATAGTTATACTAAACAAAACGGAAGAAAAAAATCACCGTAATCTCCCCTCAAGAGAAAAACACAATAACTTTTAAAGCACTTAAAAAATCGAAAAATAAACCACATTATCACATTCAGAAAACTCAAATTAATGAAAAATACTTACCTTACATTTTTTGTGAGATTTTTCGATATCACTAATGACTCTGTTATTCCCCGGCTAAAAATCACTGTACATGATCCTTTAAGGATCCCTTGAGGTTCTTTCATAGGATTCTTAAAGGTTTCGTGAGGGATCCTGTTAAGAATCCTACACAGGATCCCACCAGGATCCGTTGCACGATATTGGAACAGAAATCCTGTATAGGATCAACAACTTTCCTTGTTGCGCAGTAAGTTTTTATAGTTCCTACGCCTGCGCAAAGATTTTTTTTTAATTAATTGCATAAATATATGTACGCATCACGAAATTAAAAATTTTTTTATTGTATTTAAAAAATTCCACCCTGGTTCCTGCATGGGATTCTCTTATGGTCCCTACAAATGTTCCTTGGCATGAAAAGAAAGTGAAATATTTTCATGTACAGGATCATGAAAGTGTTCCTGTGTAAGAACCTTTGTATGAAATTATTTTTATTAAATTTACTTTTATAGGAATCTGCAAAGGAGCCTTAATAAATAATGTTCCAACACAGCTTCCTGTACAGGATCCCTGTTCCAATATTCTGCAACGGATCCTACAGGGATCTATGTAGGAACTTCTAGGGATCCTTTAAGGATACTGTACAGGAATTTTTAGTTGTGCACACTGCCATAAGTGACATTTACGTGAAAATACTACTTTCTGAATCGTAGAATACAAAAATAAAAGCCAAATGGTGATCTCGCCCCGGTCTACTCTATAACTCATATATAAAATCAACTGTTAGAGTTTTCAAAAAATTCAACACCCTGCCCCATTCTATATATACTAGGGGGGGCCTCGCCCCCCGGCGCGATTCGCGCGCCAATCCCCCGTTTTTTTCTTTTTGCAGATAACCTTATGAATTATTTTGAGTTTTTGTTTAGCCAATTTCTAGAATTTAAAACTATTATTAATATTTTATTATTTATTTTCTTTAAATATTATTATTAATATTGGTTTTTAGCCAAATTTTTTTAAAGCGCAAATTTATATTCATTATTATTTATAATGTTTTGAAGTAGTATTTTTAACTAATTTTATTATTTATTTTATTTTTAATTCTTAAAACAAAATTTATCTAATTTTTTAAATTTTCCTCAAAAGTTTGACCTAAATTTTAAGGTTATGTTTGTTTCTTGGTCTTTTTCCGCCAAATTTTAGTCTAAATTTTGAAGTTATGTTTATTTTTTGGTCGTTTCCCGCCAAAATAACATGACCTTAAAATTTAGGTCATTTTTGGCTGAAAACACACCTCCACTTGCGGCTGTATTCAGTGTCTTGAAACGAACATAACCTCATAACTTATGTCACTTTTGGCGGAAAATCGATCCCCTCTATAGGGGGTGGATTTCTACACAAAAAAATACCAGTGTAATTTTACTACGTCGGACGTTGGAAAAAGTGACTACACGTTGGACGCAGTAAAAATACTGTTATCAAGTTGTAAATTTACAAACCGGAAAGTTAAAAGGCTACTTTTAGGTTACATAGCCTTTTAGCTTTCCGGTTTGTAAATTTACAACTTAATGACAGTATTTTCCATAGAGTTATTATAAATAGAGTGGGGAAGGTATAGGAGCCACAGAAAGTGGCGATGAGACGCCCGAAGAGAGAGAAAGAAAACCGAAACCGTAGTTCTGTCCTTCTCTAAAAATGCGTCACTGCGCAAGCGCGGGCGAGTGACTGAAACACGTGGTTTTCAAATGTATTTTTATTCATATTTTATTCAACTTTAAATCCAACCATTTAAATTTTTTTTAATTTAACGTTAAATCTCTTCATATATCTTTTATATTTGAAAATAACGCATTCATTCACTTGTTATAAAAATAATAAAACTCTGAAAACTGCGACTTGAATTTGAAGGAACAGGTTCCTTCTTACAAAGCACACACTTTATTCGCATTTTTCAATAATTATAACAACATAAAAAAAGTACTACCACGTTTCATGCGTAAAGCAAAGGAATTTTCGTGAGTAGGCAGTCTGTCACTGCCAAAATCCAATGCTTTGCTCATGCGTGAGCAGAAGAGGACAGATATACGGTTTCGGTTGTCTTTCTCTTTCTATGCAGCGGACGCTTAGGTACAGTCCTTCCCCACTCTATTTATAATAACTCTATGGTATTTTCACTGTGTCTAAAGGCCTTTCTCCAATAGGTTCCTAAATGTTTGCGTTGCGTGACTGACGCATTGGTTCGCAAGCGCAGTGACGTCATCAAAGCATTGATACCAATCGCGAACAAAAAGTTTTTTTTATTTTTAGACACTGAATTTTTTAATTATAAATATTAAATAATTAAAATTATTAAATTCCTTCGAGAAACATTTGCATTAAAAATTGTAAAGTTTGAAAACAGGGATAAGAGTAACATAAACCAAACTTTTTGTTCGCAATTGGTATCAATGCTTTGATGACGTCACTGCGCTTGCGGACCAACGCGTCAGTAACGCAACGCAAACATTTATGCTGACTCTACATTGGCTGCGCAAACGTGTACGTGAACGTGAACGTGCTGACGTCACAATGTTATTCAAATGGGTGACGTCACACGTTTACGTTCACGTACACGTTTGCGCAGCCAATGTAGAGTCAGCATTAGGAACCTATAGGAGAAAGGCCTTAACGTGTGTTCACTTTTTTCCAACGTCCGACGTAGTAAAATTACACTGGCATTTTTTTGTGTGTAAGTTATATGCTTGATTGTTTATGTTTCATGAATTGCCACAGCACCATAAAATTTTTTACCCGTTTTAAATATGCGAAAACTTATGCTTTAGATTTCATACAATTTAACATCACCAAAACAAATTTATATTTTCTATTTTTGTCCTCCTATATTTCGGTTTCATACCACTGTGACTTATCTCAAAATGTCAGAGATCCGGACAAACTTTTTCACGTTCTGTGATTTTATTTTTATCAGGGAATTTAAAACTAAAATAAAAATTATCGTTATTAAATTCGTTAATAAATTAATTAACAAATTTATCTTTACAATCCCTTTAAATTTGGATTGAAATTAATTTTGTTAAAATTGTAATAAATTTGCAATGTTCTATGAAATTAAGTTTAAGATAATATACTAACAAATTTAGACGAAACAGAGCATCACTGAATACTGGTGTAGATGAACTTTTAACCGTGTTTTATACTATAATTCTTTTTGCAGAAGGGATATAAAAGTTATTTACATGATGATAATATCAGTAAACCAAGAACCAGTGCATGGAGAATGAATAAATCCACATCAAGTATTAATGTCATGCAAAGGAACAAAATATCTGCAGATAATTTTGAAAATAGGGTAATTCTGATTAATTGTAAAATTTTATGTTTTTACTCCAGATTTAAAAATGTATTACATTACTGAAATGTTAATAATACAGACATATAAGGCCAAAGCAGAACAGCTTCGCGAAAGCTTTCGCGAACGTGAAACATGAGTTAGAAAAGGACAGAGATATATTTGTATCCTTTTCTATCTCATGCATCTCGTTCGCGAATCTATTGTGCGTTGGCCTATACACTGAGAAAAATTTAACATAAATTCTCCACTACACAAGTTCAGATAGTGTACCTAACCTTTCGAGCAACATCTGTACTAGCAATTTTTGGTGGACAGATACTGTACTAAATCGTTTGTTCTACAAGTTACGTCAGAATCCGTACTCGATTGGCGCTGCTACTATTCGATTGTAGTACTGCGTCCGCACGTAATTGAGGTACAATATCTGTCGCTCAAAAAATTCAGATGTTGAGTTAAACTTCTCTCATTGTCAGTGTTGATTATGATTTACCTAGAATAATGAATTTGGAGATTTCTATGTTTGTGCATTATTTTTACCAATTAAAATACTTTGTGAATTTAATTAAGTCGATATCGTAGTGAGGACAAATGCTTAAAAAAATTAATTTTCTACAATTATTTGACCTATTTTCACATCTTATTGATATTATTGACTAAGTGCAAGTGACTTCCCTGCCGAAAGAGTGGTACTAGAATGGTACTGAATTGGACTGGACTTGAGTTCTACTTCAGTACAATATCCTTATTACCAATCGTAACTAATTTGAATTTAGGACACTAAATTCCTAATTCCTACCAAAATTGACCAATCGAAAGCATTTTCCTACTTTACTTCTCCCAGAATTCAGAATTACTAATATAAACAAATAAGTAACGTTTCCAATGTTTAAGCTCGCGATATCTTAAACATTGAAACCTGCCAATAACCGAAATAAATAGCTTCCTTGTTAGATAAACAACGCTGCGCAAACTCTGCGGTTCCCAATAGGAAATTCTCAAAACGCGATAAACATTAAATCGTTATTCATAACAAAATATATATGGGCGATTCCACGTGTGATTTATAGCCGAGGTTTAAAATTCAGGTAAATATATATTTTTCTTATTCTTTATAAAAAAATAAGAGACACGTATTTTTTTAGGGTCAAATTTTTGAGTTACGAATTTTCAATATTTGGTTTAGTCAAAAGTATAGGACTATTTTCAATTAAGAATAATTCAAAAACTATTGTATTTAGCAAAATTTTGTTAAGACTTGAAAAATTGGTTTTCTCTTCGACTTATAAAAAATATTAACAAAAAAAATTGAGAATTTTTTAATAAAAAGTATTAGTTTTTTATAAACAAATTAACTTTTTTTACATTTTGTCCCGATTTTAAAAATTTCTTTTGTGTATCTACCTGCAAGTGTTTAGATGACTTTGCAATATGGCAGACAAGAAATTTAAAAAATTGTTGAATTCGCTTAAAAGTTATTACTCAGGGGCTTTTGGGGTCGCTGATTACGAATATAACATTGGTTTTTCAAAATTCAATATGTCAGATCCAATCATAGGTCCCATTAGAATTTTTAATCATATA
This sequence comes from Leptopilina boulardi, assembly GCF_019393585.1. Lineage (NCBI taxonomy): Eukaryota > Metazoa > Arthropoda > Insecta > Hymenoptera > Figitidae > Leptopilina > Leptopilina boulardi. The sequence continues at coordinate 89,435 of NW_026137919.1, forward strand.
TTTTCGTAAGGGTATTAAATGGTGATATTCCTGTGACATTGATTCATTAAGGTAGTATTACACTTTTCAAGCAGTAAAAAACGGGTTTAGAAAAAAAATTTTTTCTCGCTTCTTAATTTATTTAAAGGAACAAATTTTTTTTTATAACATTATATGGCATTAAAACGTTTATAATAAATAAAATAAAATTTTTTTATTATCTCTCTTTGGTCACTAGAGGGCCTTAAAGTCAAGGCAAAAAAAAAATTTGGGCAATCGGCGGACAGGCTACAGCCTCTCAGGGACATCGGATCTGAAAAAACAAAAAACCGTTTTGAAGCTGAGACATGTCATTAAACATCCCCCCTAACCCCGATAAAAAATATTGAAAATTAACGAAATGGCAGCGATTTAAAAAAAATGTCAAAAATTAGGTCTTTTTTTCAAAAAAATTGGTTCATTAGAACTCGAGTTATGCTGTCCGCCAGTTTCAATAACAACGTTTCGAGAAAAACTCGATTAAGGCCCTCTAGTGACCAAAGAGAGATAATAAAAAAATTTTATTTTATTTATTATAAAAGTTTTAATGCCATATAATGTTATAAAAAAAAAATTGTTCCTTTAAATAAATTAAGAAGCGAGAAAAAAAATTTTTTCTAAACCCGTTTTTTACTGCTTGAAAAGTGTAATACTACCTTAATATTTTCCGATTATGAATATCTTTTTTTTTGCTTAGGGACATTTAGGAAATCTGTACACAGATTCAGGGACTGGATCATCACCGAAACCATATTCTCCGGTGTAACTATAGTGTTTACACCATTGAACATGGCTTGCCTCTCCAAGTCCCATTTACTGCAGGCAAAGAGGGTGTGCTCCGCATTATCCACAGGGAAGTGGCAGTAAGCACACTCTTCACTGTCTCTTTTCTTAAAGCGCTGCAGGTACGAGTTAAAACACCTGTGACCTGTCAGCGCTTGCGTCAGGTAGTAGGAGACCTCACAATGGTTCCTACTTAACCAGGTGGCGAGTGTCGTTATAAGGCGATAAGTTCATTGACCTTTTACCTCACCATCCCATCTTTTCATGCCATTTTTCGACGAGCCTCTGCCTTGCTTCGAAACGGATGCGGTCATTCCTGGGTCGATCTTCCTCTTCCGAGGAATTCGCCTCTTTGAGAAGGAGGATGATTTCCTCCCTCTCAAGCGCCAAAAGATCTGCTGTCGGGACACTAGCAACGACCTTCACAGCGCTCGTAGATACTGTCCTATAAGCAGAGACGAAACGCGAAGTAATGCATCCCTGCGCGGACAGCATCGTATTGCGGATGGTAGATCATCTATTCATTCTCAGAGAGGGGGCCCACGCTGGTGCTGCGTAAAGCAACTTAGCGTGGGCGACACTCGCCACCAGTCGCCTTTTTTTTCATGGGGGCCTCCAACATTTGGCATCACCCCTGCTGAATTAGATGCATGCTCTATCGCCTTGTTCGCCGCCGTAGTCATGTGGTGATGGAAGTTTAACCTTAACCACACCTGGGCTCTTTATGTGTTTGCTCTACTTGAACTCGAATTCGTCTATCACGATTCGTGGGGATTTATAACCACGTCTGTCTGTTGGTATTTTAAGTTTGCCAAAAAAATGAACATAATTTGGCACCAAATTGGTACTGATCCCTTAATTCTAATTCCCAAGTACTGATCCTGTACCACTCTTCCGACAGGGTTACTTCAGAAATATGAGCGTAGCGATAACAAATAGAAAATTCATCAGTATTATACATTTTACTAATTGACAACTCTATTCTAAGTACATTAATGAAAATTTCATAATTTCTTTTCAGATAGCAGAAAATGAGATAATGGACAATACATTTGAGATACAGGTATTTATTTTTTTTGTAATTCAAATTCACTTTCAAAACCACTTTCCTTGAACTTTTCGAAATGCACTGAGAGACTTTTAGTACTGCTCATGGAAAAGTTTTCGCCCAAATGTCAATAGATTCTTTCACTGAGTGTGGAAATAAACTCATACTAAAATTTTATGTAAATTATGTGAGAATTTTTAGAATTTCGTGATCTTTTAAATGAGCTTTAACAAACCTTACTGTGATACTTTCTGTAAACTCAACTTATAATAATATCAATCTATTACAACTTATATTATCATTAAATGAGTACTATTACATTTACAACACAATTTTTATGTTTATTAAGAACGAATTCAATGCCTTTACTTGTAATGAAGATAAAGATGACGAGGATTTTGCTGTTCATGAAATGGATGACTTTTTCAACTGGAATGAAATAATCGAAGGAGAAGAAAGCGATAATAATGAAGAAGATTATTCTTTTTTGGGAAATGCAGAGGAAGAACAAAGAGATTTTGGAATGTCAACGTCAACACTGTATCAAAAGCTAGAAGATGGAGAGTTCCTTCACCAGCTGAATACTCCTGCAGTTGTGAGTGAAGCGGAAATTTTAATGATGGTTTTAAAATATAGTATACGCTTTAATTTACCGCACATTGCAGTCGCAAATCTTTTTAAAATGCTTAACTGTATATTTTTGAAGCCTATGTTACCAGGAACTAGATATTTGGTAGATAAGATGTTTTTTTCGAAAGAAATGGCAATTTATCATTCCATTTGCCCAGTGTGTGGAGCATATGTTTCAACTTATACTCATAAAGATGCCGAAAAAACTTGCTCTGAATGCGGCACAGTAATTAAATTACACGATTCGAATAATATTTCATTTTATGTAACATACTCAATTGAGAATGAAATTAAAGATATTTTGGAATCTAATGATGCATACTATGATCGCATTGTCAACTTAGGAGATCAAGAAAGCAATATTTATTATGATATTCACGATGGTCGCCTCTATAGAAAATTTGTTAATTCTTTAGATCCGGTTGATCGAAATCAATATGTTAGTTTAACGTTTAATTCTGATGGAGCACCTCTATTTGTTAGCTCCAGCTATTCAATTTGGCCCATTCAATTTGTAGTAAATGAAACGCCTTTAAGTATTAGGACTTCAAAGTCAATTGTGTTTGCTTTGTGGTTTGGAAAAAAAACCGGATATGTCTGTTTTTTTAGAATCCGTTGTTAACAAAATGAACGAATTATCAGAGTCTGGTATTCCTTGCACAATTTTAGGTAAACAACGATTAATTAAACCCTTTGCAATATGCTGCTGCGTTGACACTGTTGCACGAGGGCCTATGCAGGGTGTTACACAATTTAATGGGAAGACTGGTTGCAATTGGTGCTTACATCCAGGAGAATGGGTTCCCAACAATTCAAATACAGGGGGAAGTATAAAATACCCAGTCTGAGATAAAAAACCTGAAGCACGTACTGAACAAAATATGCTGAGTTCAATAGTAAATCTTGTAAATAATAGAACACCTGATTCTGGTGTAAATCGTGTCACTCCTCTAATTAATTTGATAAAGTTTAATGTTATTGAAGGTTTTGTACCTGATGATATGCATTTTGCGCGATTAGGGATAGCAAAACAAATGTGCAATTATTGGTTTGAATATAGTAAATCACCGTTAACAACTGTTTTGAGTTCTGCAGATAATGAACAAATGGATACATTAATCAGTAACTTTCAAGTACCCAACTTAACACAGAAGCTATGATGACCTCCATGACTGAGTGTTTTGTTTTACAACAAGCAACATTAAACATCCCAATATTTGACGGAAAAAATATGTCGGTTAGAGATTTCATTCAAGACATAGAAAATGGAAAAACAAGTGTACCCGAAAATTGTGAACAACAGTATATCAGGGCAATATTATCGCGTTTAAAAGGTGCGGCTAGAGACAGCACTCATGGCAAAATATTTCCAAACTTAAACGCAGTAATACAGCATTTAAAACAACGTTTTGCTACTAGAAAAACTTATGCTTGGTATTTATATGATATTTCTACTATTCGAATGTACCGAACGGAAAGCATTAGTGAGTTCTATGATAGAATAACCTTTTTATTATCAGGTGCGCAAGCTGCTTTACGAGATAAATATCAAAATGCCGCAGATATGATGATGCCCTTGAATGATTGCGCGTTAAAAGCTTTTATTCGTGGTCTACCTGATAACGTATCTATAATAGTAGAAACTCAAAATCCCTTAACTCTTGACGCCGCATTAGAAATTGCAATAAAATATGAAACTAATCAGCCAATATCACAGACCTTATAAAATTAATAAAATTTTAGATAAAACTATCATCATTCTAGAGACAAAAAAAATGAAAAACTCTTTCAATAAACACGTACAGAAACTAAAATTTACTTATCACTTATCTATAATTATTACTAATACGAAATTATTTATTTAGGACCAAATGGCTGAAAATCTTCAGAAAAAACCTTTGGAAGGAGAAATACAACAATTCTTCGTTCTTCCAAAAGGAAGGATAGAGGAATTTGATTTTTCTAAGGGTAAATTGGAATAGTTATAAATCAATTATAATTTTTCAAAACATGAATTGTCATGGAGCGGTAAGAGATATAAAGTATGTCAAAACAACAAAAGCTTGAAACACAAGAAGTATGGTAAAAAAATAAAAAATATTACAATTATCTGTTTTTAAGAAAATTCCTTGATAAAAAAAAAAGTATTTTACTTAATTCATTCAGACTGACGAAAGAAATTTTATCTTTTTTCCTCTAAAAAAAAATAAATAAATAAAAATTAATGAAAATTAAATAATATACATATGTAAACTCTTAAAATACTTTCTATTTCACAGATGGAATTACCACTAATCGGATGGATTTCTGAAGTTAAAAGCTACATTTATACTGTCTTCCGAGTCATACTGTTCATTATTATTATGATTGTAGCTCGATATGTGTATACTTGCTGCACAACTTTACACCAGAGACGGCAAAGAATAAGAAATGTTAATTCAGGACAATAGAAATTTAAAAAATTTTCCTAATTATATCAAGGACGATTCAAAATTCTAAGGAGGGAGGACAACGCGCATACAAATTTTGTAAATTTAATTCAAATTCAATGCGAAATCATCAAGAAAAATATTCAACCAGATTTAAATATCTATATATATCAAGGCCTTTGCTATGCAGCATCGTGCATCATGAATCATCTATAGACAAGTGTCGCACCAGTGTATTGTCGTGCGACAGAGAAACAGCATGAAGAAAGAGAGAAGACGCATGAAGATGGACAGCAATGAACTACAACCACCGCCACAAATGCGATAAGGATGCATTGTATTATTATGCGAGTGAACTCCTTTACTCATTATGTTACCTTAATACAAATTGAATATTGATCACCCTATTATCCGAAAAATTGGCCCACCAAAATAAAAATTAAAATATTAAAATAATTCAAAATTGCCAAAACTTAAATTTCAAGATTAAAAAAAAAATTTTATATATATATATATATATAGTTAAAATAAAGTCAAATATAGGGGACGTTCCATGTCAACAAGGACAGGCTTCTGCCCAAAAATGGTTTTGACGGATTTCAATGTTCTAGGGCTTAAAAAATTCGTAAATTTCTATACTTTCGAATGCCGAGTGGCGTTTTTCAAAATTTTAAATGGCGGCTCCAATATGGCGCATAAATGGCAGTAAGTTTGAAAATTTAAAAATAAATTTGTGAATTAAACGTCTTAAAAAATTCCATTCAATCTAAAACACCTCATACAACAGTTTTTGGGGTCGCTGAATGCAAATATGATGTTAGTTTTCCAAAATTCAAAATGGCGAATTCAAAATGGCGGTCAAAAATTTTAAAATCGATCAAAATGGCTTAAAACTTATTTTTAAATTACGAATTTAAAGTTATTTTTAATAAATATGCAAAAATAAAATAAATTCCAAAATGGCGAATCCAAAATGGCGGACAAATTTTTTAAAAAACGCTCGAAAATGATTGAAACTCTTTCCTAGGGGGTTTTCCTGGCCGCTGATTACGAATTTAAAGTTATTTTTAATAAATAAGCAAACATAAAATAAATTCCAAAATGGCGGACAAAGATTTTAAAAACGACCAAAAATGATTGAATCTCTATTCTAGGTGGTTTTTCTTGCCGAACGTAAAAATGAAAACAAAGAGGGCCGTACATAGTATTTTATGCATGTGTTATGTCATATTTTAAATAATTATTAATTTTGCCTAATCTAAACTTATAATTATACCCTGTTCTAACTCCTTAATTTAACTTAGTTAAATTAACTAAGTTGGGGAAAGGATTATTAAATGAATGTTTCTTTAAAAATAAAAATTATTTATTTAAATAAAAGTGTAAATGTTCTTAATTGACAATCAAATATTTTATAAAATCTATTTAATTTGATTTGGTAAAACTACCTTTTTATTTGTGGTGGCGGAGTTTCCCAATCTTCGTTTCTTGGCACCTGACTTTGATCTTCTATTGAGGTAATAAAGATTTTATTACTGGAAACCTTTTAACTGATGACAACACTTTAAAACTGTATTTTACACTTGTTATGAAGAACTTCTTGTATATATATTTTGGGACTCGATACTATGATCTTTTTACGTATAATTTGGGACTGCCTTGTTAGTGAAAGGTCTCCCATTATATAGTAATATTTTCCAATGTATTTCTCGCAGCGGGACCAGTTCGCCTCTATGGGTAGATTCAATGTCGGGACCTCACAGACACGAAAAATCTTTATTGCTTTTTCTTTTAGTAGTGGTGACTCCATAATAGATTTCCTGGTTTTTTAGATCGTCTTTTCTAATTTTAAATATTAAGAACATCACACCTTTATGAAATATAATAATTTTACATATTGATTTACATTGATTATTTCTGTCTATACATTTAGTTTTGATAACAATTATTTTTGTTTATAAATACATTTGTTATTTGCAAATATTTGTTTACAAATATTTGTTTATTTATAAACGCTCATTTATAATTTAATATTACAAGAATATTTATTATATTAAAATTAATTATTAACAACAATTATTATTTATTATAAAAAATGTGACGGTGACATGATTATATATTTGTTTATTTATAAATATATTTGTTTATTTACAAACAATTGTTTATCCACAAATATTTGTTTACAAATATTTGTTTATTAAAGAACAATTATTTATTTACAAATATATTTATTTATAAAAGAATTTATTTTATATAAATATTTATTTATTAATTATTATTAATTATTATTATTTTTATAAAAAATGTTACGGTGACGTGACACCTCCCCCCCCCAAATCGAGCATGGTGGTGAAACGAAGTGCAACAACATGGTCGACAGTTTTGTTTACATATATTCGTAGATTTTTTTTGTTTGTTTACATAAATTATTTAAACGAAAGTAAGTATATTCGTTGATCTATTAATTACAGTGTGAGCGTGATTAAATTTCTTTTTCGTTTTTATTTGTTTACATGGGCTTATAAAAAAAAAGATGAGTCCTTTCATATCGAAGTACTAATTTAGAGAAGTTATACATTAATTTTTTGTTTAATTTTACTCAAACATAACGTTGTTATTAATTTCTAAATATTTTACGCAGAGACGTCGTAATTCTATTTAATACAGAGTTATAAATTTTATGTTATTACAATATAAATTTGCCTGTCTTGACAATCTATTGTTAATTCAATATTATATATAAAAAAAATATATTATCTGTATTATTATTATGATTCTTTTTTTTATGAAAAAAAAAAAAAAATTCAGAATTCTTCATTTTAAATTTTTATGTTTAAATAAATGTAAACCTTTTTACTTCAAATTGAAGGTTTTTATAATTGTAAATTAATTTTGAAGTTGCAACGAAATATTTCGTGTAATTTTTAATTTATAATGGTATTTTATTTTTTTATTTATTATTGTTATTTTTGTATTTATTTATAAAAAAAGGTTTTTTTTTTGTTTATTTATTATATTTTTTGTGTTTTTTTTTGTGTTTTTGTGTTTTTTTTTTAAATTATTATAATCGATGAGTGATTTGAATTTAGGGTGATAGATGGAATATCTAAAATATATATTTGTGCATATGTTATTAAAATTGAATAATGGTAATACATGCATTCCCGGTTAAAAACCTGAGGTGATATATATATTAAAAAGACTGTTTTTCATCAATAATATTGTGATTTTGGTAAGTATTTATTTTCATTATTTTATTGAGTAAAAATTTTTTTTTTATTATTATCATTGAATTTAGTACAGTATTTTTAATTTGTTTAAGAAAAAAAGGCATGTTTGGAGTAAGTTTGAAAGGAATGTTTGGAGTAGATAATTAAAAGAGTTTTGGTAGTAAATAAAAGAATTAATTTTACCATAGAGAAATTTATCCTTTTTTTTTTTGGTTTTTCTGAAAAATTAAAAATATTTTATATTCCTTTTCTTGTTTACCTGGCAATGGTAAATCGAGTTATGATGGTGTTAGCCTAAACTAGAACAGAAAAATATATTAGTTTTTGTTCTGTAATTTTGATTTTTTGAGTCTATTTACGTGTACTATTTTTGGTTTATTTTTTATTTCAATTTTAATATTTCCTTTTCCTAAGATTTCTAAAACTTTATGGGGTCCAGTATATTGATCACCAAATTTCTTTGGTTTAGGTCCGCTTAATAAAAATACTTCATCATCTATGTTGAAATTTTGGGGGTTTATTTTTTTGTCATAATATGTTTTTGATTTTTCTTTTGCGGTAATTAGATGTTCTCTAGCTATTCCTCTGATTTCATGTAAACGAGTTATTAGTTTTATTAAATAATCATCGTATGTTACAAGTTTTTCATGATCTGCTGGAGATTCACTAGATGGTTGTCTGGCTAGTTTGCCGAAAACTAATTCGTATGGGGGGCAACGTGTTCCTTCATGAATACTAGTATTATAAGAAAAGGTTGCTAATTCAAGCCAATCGTCCCATTGAGAATTTTTATTTACAAATTGTTTTAAATATTCCGCAAGAACATGATGTGATCTTTCTAGAGAACCATTTGATTGTGGATGAAATGCTGTAGTTTTAAATTGTCTAATGCGAAATCTTTTGGCTAATCTTTTGATGAGATTACTAAGAAAATTTCTTCCTTGATCAGTTAGTACTGCTTTTGGGGAACCAAAAATACAAATAAATTTTTTAATAAAAGCATCTGCTATTGTACTTGCTAATTGATTGGGTAGTGCAATAGCTAAAGAATATTTAGTAAAATTATCTTGTATCGTTAATATATATTCATTTTCTTTTTCTGTTACAGGTAATGGCCCTACTATATCCATAGAGACTTTTTCAAACGCTGTACCTGGAGTATCTGTGATAACCATTGGATTTTTAGTTTTTACGCGCACCAATTTTTTTATTTGGCATTTAAGGCAAGATTGTATTTATTTTTGTATGTCTAATTTCATGTTTTGCCAATAAAAATTTTGACGTATTCTGTTGTATGTTTTTGATACACCCTTATGTCCTCCTAACGCCGAAGAATGTGCTTCCTCAATCAAATCTTTTTGTTTCTCTTTGGATGGGAATTGGGTTATTCCCAAACAAATAATTATTTTTAATGAGAAATCGGAAAAAACGTCATTTATAATATTTAAAATTTCATACCAGGATATATGATTTATTTCTGCAGTTTTTGATATACTTATTGAATGTAATTTTAATTCTCTAGCTTTTACATATAATGAGTTTATAGCTGATTTAATAAAATTTAGTTTATCTGTAAGGTTCAGTTTTATATTTGAATCAATTGGTAATACTAAGTGATATTTATTACCACGGTGATATTCCTTGACTTGTCCTAAGGTTAAATTTTTAAATTTCGGCAATTCGTTTCTTTGAAAAAGTAATTTTGATCCTGTATCTCTAGGTTCACCTGTTATTGAAGTAAAATAAGCGTAATTATCTTTTCGCATTGTAAGTTGGTCTCTACATTCTATTATGTTTCGTTTTATAGGTAATTGTTCGATCGACGGAATATCTTGAGAAGGGGGTGGCTCCGGTGGGGGTCGAGATTTATTATCTGTTGCTTGATGTTGTGTATTTTCTATTTCTGGATTAAGTTTAGGTAAAAATATTTCTTCTAAGGACTCACTTTCACTTTCATCTGTAAAAAATTCTTTGTCACTGGAACTAGTGTCATAATTTTCTTCATTTTTATTATTATATTCTGGGTTAGAAGAATCATTGGCTTTATTTATTTCATGATTTTGTTTCTTGGGTTTCCCTCTTTTTCTTTGAAGGGGAGTTTTTCTTTTAATAATTTTTGTTTGTTTCTTTGTATTTTTATATACTTCTTCAGATTCACTAGTTTCTCTTCTTGTATTTTTCTTATTTTTCTTAACGTTTTTCCTTTTTATTTCTTCATTGAATTCGATTTTCTTATTTTCTTCGAGATTTTCATCATAATTTTTCCTTGCTTGCTTTCTTGTTACAACTACATTTATTTTGCAGTTGTTTTTAGTGTTTTTTATTTTCTTTTCTTTTTGTTTATTTGATTTTTTGTCGATGGATTCTTCTTCATCGAATTGTTTTTCTTGAATTTGTTGAAATTTATATGATTTCATACTTGATTCTTCATTTGATTCTTTTTCATTTGATTTTTCTTTCTTAAGTTTTTCTTTATTAGAATTATTTTCACTGAATTCTTCATTATTGGATTCTTCTTTATTATTGGATTCTTCTTCATTAGATTCTTCTTCACTGGATTCTTCTTCACTAAATTCGTCTTCATTAGATTCTTCTTCACTGGATTCTTCTTCACTAAATTCGTCTTCATTAGATTCTTCTTCACTGGATTCCTCTTCACTATAGTCTACTTCATCAGATTCTGTATATTTGTAGTAATTTTCATATATGTAATTAATTTTATTAATATTTTCAATATTATCAACAGGGTTACGAGATAGAGCGTCAGCATTTACATTCATTTTACCTGCCTTATGTATTACATCGAATTCGTATTCAGCTAATTTTAATCTCCATCTTGTTACTCTTGAGCAGGGATCTTTTGAATTTTGAAACCATACTAATGGTTTATGATCTGTGACTAATGTAAATTTTCTACCGAAAAGATATGGTCTAAAATGTTGTACACAATAAACTATGGCTAGTGCTTCTTTTTCGTATGTATCGAATTTTCTTTCATTATCGTTTAAGGTACGGGATGTGTATGCAATTGGTTTATCTTGTCCAATTTTACCTTGAGAAAGTATGCCTCCAATGGCATATCCTGATGCATCTGTTTGAAGAGTTATTCCAATAGTCAATAGATTATATTTATTTAAATGCAAGTAAAGAAAAAAAAAAGTAGAGTACCATTTAATTTCAAAAATATAAAGTTTCATTTTACTATATATATTGTGACGAAGTAATTCGTCACAAGGCAATTTTTGACTGGGGTTGGGTTTCACGCGTTTTGGGGATTTGGAGCAGAGACAACGCAGGAGTCCAGGAGGTGGCGCCATCGCGGCGGCCACTCATGGAACGAGGCGTAGACGAAGGGATCGAGAGAGAGAATCAATAGATTTTGTCAATGGACGCGATAGCGAGTACAGGGGTACTGTAGTGTGTCCACGTTTGAGTTTTCGAGTACTATTGTGTGTTTTCAGAGGAAAATTGTAGTGTGTTGAGAGGGAGTCGAAACTGAGTTCGACTCAAATAAAATAGAAAAGAAGTGTTAATTAGTGTTTTATTTATCAGCCCTTTTTCTCGACACCGGCGAGTCTCATCGACCACGAGGACCTGCCGAGAGGAAGCTGGTGCTGATATTTGATCGTCGTGGGTAAGTCCAATTTTGGTTGTGTCGTGTCTCAAGGGTCGTGTCCCTTTTTGCGACTTTCGTTTTCAACAGAATCTCCTCTGAGATTTCATTTGATTGATTTGAGTTTTGGGGTTATTTTGGTGTTTTCTCTGGTTTGCCAATTCCGTCTAAAAATTGGCTGGCGTCTAACAATAATCACGTTGGGTTTTCTTTTGTAACAATTAAGAGGGGTTATTAATTAATAACATTAATTAATTAAATAATTTCGTTATAAAAATTGGCGCCCAACGTGGGGCCTCGTTGAGAAACTTTGAGACACGACAAATTTTTGTGACTTGATTTTTGTGACTTTCTCGACCTGATATTTTCGACAGAAAATATTTTGTTGCTGATTGTAATTTTTCATGTAATGAATTTTTATTGTTCCTGTCCTGAAATTTATAATTCGCGACATGGTTGAGGAGTTGTGTTCGGACGAATAAAGTGAGACAATTTCGCGAGTGTTCCCAGGTAAATTTAATATGCATAGCGTCCGCCATAGTCACGTGTAGAAATTTTCAAGAATTAATTTCAGAGACATTTCTCGACCGATTTTGACGAATCGATTTTTCTCGGAATCAGTGAATTTTTCTGGATTTTTGTGCGTGATTAAATTTTGAAAAAATTATTTATTATTAATAATTGCTTCCCACGTGGCCGGCGTATTAATTGTACCATACCATGTGATTCGTCGCGCATGCGTATTACGTGATATCTCGGTGTTTGAATTTGAGACCCATGCTTCTCGACTTGGAAGAAGATAGAAATTTCAAACACTTGTGACTTGCGCAGCAGGGAATCTTGCGACTTGTAAAATTTTCAATGAGTGGAGAAATTGAAAATTTTAAATGAAACGCGTGGAATAAATTTGAGTGTCGATTAGTGTGACTTTTAAAAAAGAGAATTGTTAAATAAACAAAAATTAATCCAGGACCGTATTATTATCGCGACGGTCATCTTAAAAAAATTTTCTTTAATTATAATTGGAAATTTTAGTGGGTAAAATTTCCTTAACGACAAGTCAAGTAATTGTTGAATTTTCTTTTTGTTTACCAGGGCCGTGTCAACGGACCGACGGGCCCTATCAAAAATTAATTGACATTTTACGTGAGAATTTTTAATGGGAAAAATTCTCTTAATGACGACCCGGTTATAAAAGTAAATTTTTACGAGTGACCAGTGCCGTGACTAATAGTTAGCGGGCCCCAAAAATTATAAATTTTATTAAATTTAATTTTTGCGACAGGTTAATTTTTGCGACAATTTATTTTTGTGAAAAGTCAAGTTGTGTTAACTTGAATTTAATTGTCAGGGCCGTACCTATAAAATTGGCACCCCTATTTCTAGAATTCCAAAATAACTGAAAAATTTTAGGGAGTAAAATTTTCCTTTGCGACTAGTCAAGCAAGTGTATAAAAATTATTGACCAGGGCCGTGTCAACGGATCGACGGGCCCTTCAAAAAATTAATTTACAATTTTGCGTGAAAATTTTTAAGGGAGAAAAATTTTCTTTGTGGCGACTCGATTATTTAACGGAATTTCTTTTTATTGACCAGTGCCGTATCTAGTAGGGAATGGGCCCCCTTTAAAAAAAAAATTTTTTTTTTGTGTGTTTTTCGACAATTAAATTTTTTTCGAGCGTTCAAGATGGCAGAGGCAATTGAACGAATGCATTTCTACAAAGAAAGAATGCGTCTCTTGTTAACAATTCCACAGGCGAAGGAATTGTGGCAAGTGATTTTAGGAATGCCGGTAGGACAAGTGGTAACGAGCCTGTTGACTAATCAATTATGTATTAGTGGCTCTTTACAAGTTCTGCGCGAACGACTGTTTCGGGCAGAATTGAAACTCGCGCTTCCCCCAGAAACTGACGTGCCCTTTTGCGACGAGTACGATAAGGGGAACTCAGTCAAAGTTTTCCAGTTTGAGGCATTCACGGAAGAGAGTTTATTGCCCAACGTAAATCTTAAAAGAGGAGGCGAGTTTAATTCGAGTAGCGACGAGGAGAAAAATTCACGGTCGATTCGTGACTTGGGAGATTTAGGAGACCGACAAAGTCAAGGAGCCATTAGAAAAAGGGGGGGAAGTGAATCATCGCACAGCAGACCAAGTCCGACCACCGATGACTTTCCAACCCCTCCACCGCCCCTTCCACAATCACCACCGGTGATGTCCACAGCGTCGATCCCCACAAATTCCCCACCACGAATGTCAGCCGTTCATTCTATGAACTCTGCGCCAACGACCACCGTGAATTCTGCCCCGTCAATGAGGGTTTCAGCGACGATGTCGCCCGGGGTGATTAGCTTGCGACAGTCTGTAGCCAAGTTTACCCTGAGTCCAGAACTACAACAGCTGATCCGTATTAATAACCATTTAATGGCTAGAATGGGTCAGAATGTGGGGGATAATAGCAATTTCCACCGGCCATCTCAAAATCCAGTAGAATTTGCGACAGGGGAAGGGGATGAAATAACTTCTGTTAATCAGGACCAATCAGGAGGAGAGAGTCCCAACACCATCCCTAACCCAACCCCCCGGACAGTAGGCGACAACAGGATTAGGAGTGGGGAAGTATGTGACAGTAGGCGCACATACATAAAGAGAGAAAGGGGTTCAGGCGTAAAGAGCGAACCCAGCGAGTTAGGTAGCGACAATAGTAGAATGAGATCGGAAGTTAACGACAGATTCTCGACTAGGGGAGGGAGTCGTCAAGAACGTAGGGAATCCAGCCGAAGGCATACCCCCCAAAATACACCACGGGTTGATGCTAGGAGGACACTTTTCGACAATTCTTCGACTGACAACGAGACTGACGTTAGCGACAGGACTCAGAGGCGAAGAGACTATCGTGTAGCTTCTCGATTAACTCAAATCAATAGGACTCTTAAAGATTGGGATATTAAGTTCTCGGGTGAAGAGCGAGAAGATCCTGAAGAGTTCTTAGAGAGGATTGAAGACTGCCGAGATTGCGCCATGATAAGCGACGAAGATCTCCTCCAAACACTCCCCAGCATTTTTAAGGGTAATGCGAGTAGGTGGTTCCGCACAATTCGTAAAGAAATTAGTTCGTGGAGGTCATTCAAAAAAGCTTTTCGACGAGAGTATTTAACGACCATTGATGACGACGAAGTGGTAGACGAGATGAGGAGTAGGACCCAAGCGAAAGGGGAGAAAATATCCTCTTACATAACCAGTTTGCGACTGATAATGGGGCACCTTAGGAAACCATTGTCGACCAGGGAACAGGTTAAAATCGCGTATAAGGGACTTACCCCCACTTATCGTAAACAAGTTGATTCATCGGGGTTAGAATCACTCTCGAAATTAGAGAGAAATTTGCGACAGTTCGAAAAGGTTCAAGATCTCGACGACAGATACGTTCCCCCTCCCCCTAAAGAGAAAATGCGTTTTCCCGCCGCGGCTTATAAGGGTGCGAAGAA
Source organism: Leptopilina boulardi (assembly GCF_019393585.1). NCBI lineage: Eukaryota > Metazoa > Arthropoda > Insecta > Hymenoptera > Figitidae > Leptopilina > Leptopilina boulardi. The sequence continues at coordinate 104,669 of NW_026137919.1, forward strand.
GGATGAGAAAAAGCCATCTTCCTCTAAAGAGACCAAGAAGATAGCGGCTTTAGAAGACGAGTCAGCGACGGGTAGCGAGGTAGAGAAGGTGGTCGACAAGAAGAGTAAGGGGAAAAAGTCGAAGAAGACAAAGAAGACTGATTCTGAGAAAGGGACTACAGAGGTGAATGCAATTAAGCAATCAAATCCTCAGCCATCCGCGACTCCGATACGGGCTTCTAACCCCACTTTTGCGACAGTGGCCGCTGGGAAAGGCAAGCGTCAGTTTCCACCAAAACAAGGAGTTGGAAACACTGGACATACAACACAAATTGCGACGGGCGGGTCGAAGCCATTTGTGGGGGCATGTTTCACATGTCAAATGGTCGGACACAAAGTTTCGGAATGCCCCATGAGGACATGCTTTGTCTGTCAACAGCGTGGTCATTTCGCGGCACAGTGTCCAGCTAGAGTCCAGGTAGAGTCATGCCTTGTTTGTCGATCACCTGGCGTGAACTTCCTTAATTGTCCGAATTGCGTCCAGGTGAGGGCCGCTTTGGGAAACGGACAATGGGGGGCACAGAGCGGGTCTGTACCCCCCTCCAACCCACTGAAGAATCCTTAAAACCGATTCTTAACGACGGGGTAGCGACCAGGGTTGGAGAAGGTTCAGGGGAAAAGGAGAGTAAACCAAGAGGGTTAAATTTTTTCCCAATCAACGAGGGTGCATCCTGTAGTGGGCAACAGAGTGGGAAGGAACCACTCAAACGTAGTGATGAGAGAGTTGGTACTGACGAATTAAATGAAGAGAATTCATTTAAATTTGTGACGCAGGTACCAAAAAGCCAAATGAGTGGAGAGCATTCACTCAAAAACGTGTTAGTGACAGATGGGACTAAAGATACTGAAATGGAGTCAGTACCAATAGTCCAGGGGAGGGGAGAGGCTGTGACGGGCACAGTTGACCCAGAACCCTTATTCGACAAGGATGTAGACGGCAGTCGTATGGAAAATCGTTATTTCTTTCGAATGACCATTGGCGACAAATCTTATGAGGCACTTTTCGACCCTGGAGCGATGATCTCGGTGATTAGCGACAGAGTGGCAGAGCCTTATAAGAGCCCCATCCAGCCTTGCAATACATCGATAAGAAGCGCCATTGGAGGAGTAACTGAGACAGCTGGAGTGTTGAATTTGAACATCGAGGTGGATGGCCATTCTCAACCGTTTAGCGTCAAGGTCCTTAGTTCAGTAGTACAAGACATAATTTTGGGTGTGGATTTCTGTAAAGCCTGGAATATGGAGGTACAATTGGGACTGGGGTTATGGAGAGTTTTCAATGGCGACTGGCATGTTTTTGGCGTCAAGGATGGGATTGAGAGTGATGAGTCGATCTACGCCGAATGCGCTGGAATCTCTGCGTTGACGGACAAACAAAGAGAGATCATTCAAGAAATGGTGAACCGATTTGTTCTTCCAGAATCTGACGTACTGGGGGTGACAAATCTGACAGAACACCATATAAGGGTTACAGACGAGACACCAGTACAGCATCGACAGAGACGCATGTCACCTATTATGATCACGTGGGCTCAAGGACACATGATTCAACTACATGGGCAAGGCGTGATCGAACCATCAAGTAGCGACTGGAGGAGTGCACCGGTGATTGCCAGAAAAGGGAATGGAGATTTTCGAATGTGTATGGACTATAGGGATGTCAACAAGGTTACCGTCAAGGACGCCTATTTAATTCCGACGATAGACTCCATACTCGACAAGTTGAGGAAGGCGCGATACTTGTCGAAGATCGATTTGAAATTGGCATATCACCAAATTCCAATGGCAGAAGAGAGCAGAAAGTACACGGCCTTTGCCATCCCCGGCTCAGGACTGTGGCAACATCGACGAATGCCATTCGGCTTGACTAACGCGCCGATGACTTTTCAACGAGTAATTGATGCTCTTTTCGGACCGGAATTTGAACCTCACGTGTTTGGTTATCTCGACGATATAATAATTGTGACAGATACTTTCGACGAACACGTGAAATGGCTGGAGATAGTTTTGAAGAAGTTGGCAGACGCGGGATTTGTGGTTAACCCAGAGAAATGTGAGTTTGGGTGCTCTAGGGTTACCTACTTGGGGTATCTTCTCGACAATGAAGGATTGCGACCAGACCCCGAGAAAACCGAGCCAGTGAGAAACTATCCAGCGCCAAAGAACGTCAAACAACTCCGAAGATTTTTGGGCATGGTGGGGTGGTATTCGAGATTTATCAAGAACGATAGTGAAATCAAGATACCTCTTCTTAAATTGCTCAAGAGGAGTCAAGACTGGGAATGGGGCGAGGAGCAACAAGAGGCTTTCGACAAGTTGAAGGACAAACTTACGACAGCGCCAGTGTTGGCCCGTCCTGACTTTAGTAAGACATTCACCATCCAATGCGATGCGAGTAATTTTGCTATTGGAGCTGTGTTGACTCAGGAGTTTGACGACGGTGAACATCCGGTGATGTATATCAGCCGTGTTCTGACAGGGGCAGAACGGAATTATAGCGTCACGGAGAAGGAGTGTTTAGCGTTGTTGTGGGCGATTAAGAAGTTGCGACCGTATATCGAGGGATACAAGTTTAAGGTGATCACAGATCACAGTGCCCTAAAGTGGCTCAGAAACTTGAAGGACCCGAGTGGTCGACTAGCGAGATGGGCCCTGGAAATGCAGGTGTGGGACTTTGAAATCATTCACAGGAGAGGTGCATTGAACCAAGTCCCAGATGCATTGTCCAGGATGAGTGAGGATGACGAAGAGATGATCGATGCCTTTGATACCATTATGGATCAATGGTACCTTAAGCGACGAGATTTGGTTCGACAATTCCCGGAGCGTTTTCCTGGATGGAAAATTGAGAACGATCATCTTTATCGACATAGGAGTGACCCGTTACTCCTTCCGATTGTTGGCGACGAAGATGGCTGGAAACTGGTGGTACCTGAGGAGTACAGAGAGAGAGTTCTCCACGACGGTCATGGGTTGGCGTCGACAGGTCATTTGGGGGTGGAGAAAACATACAATCGAGTGGCGAGAGAATATTACTGGCAAGGAATCTGGAATGATGTCCACCAGTATGTCACTCGGTGTCCCCAGTGCCAGCTTCACAAGGCATCACAAGCAGGACCGGCAGGACTAATGGGACAGAGGATAGTTGAGCGACCTTGGGCTGTAGTGGCAGCGGACACGATGGAGTTTCCACCAAGCAAGAGTAGGTGTAAATATCTTGTCGTGTTCCAAGATCTTTTCTCGAGGTGGGTTGAGGTGAAACCGTTGCGATCAGCTGATGGAAAGTCGGTGGCCAAAGCATTTGAAGAATTGGTCCTCTTTCGCTGGGAAACCCCTGACTTTTTATTAACAGACAATGGGAAGGAGTTCGACAACAAGTTCCTCAAGGAAACGCTTCAGGAATATGGTGTCAAACACATCACCACACCACCCTACCACCCGCAAGCTAATCCTGTGGAGAGGAGTAACCGGACATTGAAGACCATGATTGCGACTTTCATAGGGAATGATCATCGCGACTGGGATCTTCATGTTCACGAGTTTCGCCATGCTATGAACACTGCGACACAGGTGGCGACTAAAACGTCTCCCGCATTTTTGAATTACGGAAGACATCCTCGACCGGTTAAAAGTTTGCGACGGGAGGTAGAACCACGAGATCAGGTTAAGAGAATTGCGCCAGAAGATTGGGTAGACAGGGTAAAGAGGTTGGATGCGTTGCGAGACTTGGTAGCGAAATTTATCGACAAAGAACGTGATCGACAGACCGAGTACTATAACCGTAATCGACGAGAGGGGTTGTTTAATGTGGGTGACTTAGTACTTCGTAAATCACACAAATTGTCGAGTGGTACACGGAATTTCGCGACGAATCTAGCACCGAAATATGAGGGCCCTTTCGAGATCGTGGAGAAATTATCACCTACAGTTTTTGTCTTAAGTGATAACGAGAGTCGTCGTATCCCTAAAATCCATGTCTCAGACCTTAAACGATATCTTCCCCCACGACCTCATTAATTTTTACTAATGGTAATATAATTTTAGATTCGAGGAGGAATTTCGACAAGGATAATATGAGACAAAGGGAACGAGATCAACGACAGTTGATTGAAGAGAGGCGAAGGACCATGGACAAAATGTAGTCCTCCAGATTGTCGACAAGGGACGATTAATTTTTGACTTGGATTTGGTGTTGTGGTTAGGCGTTACTGCTGGGAGTAGTAACGGCCTAGGGGAGGGGTGTTTGTGACGAAGTAATTCGTCACAAGGCAATTTTTGACTGGGGTTGGGTTTCACGCGTTTTGGGGATTTGGAGCAGAGACAACGCAGGAGTCCAGGAGGTGGCGCCATCGCGGCGGCCACTCATGGAACGAGGCGTAGACGAAGGGATCGAGAGAGAGAATCAATAGATTTTGTCAATGGACGCGATAGCGAGTACAGGGGTACTGTAGTGTGTCCACGTTTGAGTTTTCGAGTACTATTGTGTGTTTTCAGAGGAAAATTGTAGTGTGTTGAGAGGGAGTCGAAACTGAGTTCGACTCAAATAAAATAGAAAAGAAGTGTTAATTAGTGTTTTATTTATCAGCCCTTTTTCTCGACACCGGCGAGTCTCATCGACCACGAGGACCTGCCGAGAGGAAGCTGGTGCTGATATTTGATCGTCGTGGGTAAGTCCAATTTTGGTTGTGTCGTGTCTCAAGGGTCGTGTCCCTTTTTGCGACTTTCGTTTTCAACAGAATCTCCTCTGAGATTTCATTTGATTGATTTGAGTTCTGGGGTTATTTTGGTGTTTTCTCTGGTTTGCCAATTCCATCTAAAAATTGGCTGGCGTCTAACAATAATCACGTTGGGTTTTCTTTTGTAACAATTAAGAGGGGTTATTAATTAATAACATTAATTAATTAAATAATTTCGTTATAATATATACATGGGTAAAGAAAAATATAAGAAAGAGAAATACTGTTTTCATGAGTACACTTGCACTCAGGAGAATGAGTATATATATATGTATATATGTGTGTGTATGAATGTCTAAACTATACACTAATTTAGAAATCCTAAAAATATAAAAATGCATAGATAAAATAAATTCAATGTTTAAATATTATATTAAATAATTAACAATATATAAATAAAATACCCTTTTACATTATCTTAAATATCAATAAATAAAATAATAGAAATTATTTTATTTTGCAAAATTATTATAAAAAATTAATTAATTATTTTAAAAGAAAAAAGTTATAAATTATTAATAAAAATCAAAGAAAAGAAATATTAAGAAATTAATTTAAATCTAGAGAAATGGAATTTCGGAAATAATAGAAAGAGACAGAAGACATTCATAGATAACACTGTATAAGAATACATAAGGAAAAACAATAGTAAGAGACGAAAGATATAATTTCGAATATAAAGAAATTATTAATTTAATTCAAATTTAAAGATTTTTTATTAACAATATTAATAAAATAAATATGAAACAGTTAAATTAATTAACCATATTTTTCATTTTTTTACATAAAATAATATAAATTATTTAATTGCTTAAAATAATAATATTAAAATAAAAATTATATGTTAAATAAAAGTAAAAATTATTTAAAAATTAATGGTAAAGGTAAAATTTTTGTCAAATTATTATTTTTTAGGATATTAAAGATTTAAAGAAATTACAGTAATAATTGAGAAATGATTGACAGCTGAACAATGGCATTGTTCTCTGTATACGTTACAACGGAATTAGAAAGAGAGAAATCGCTCTCTCCTTACCAAAATAATTTAAATATTATTGGCTAAGAAAAAAGGACGCCGCGAAAAATGCGATTAGAGGGAAAATTTGGCGGTAAGAAATATACAGCAAAAGTATACGAAGAAAGGTAGGAAGGGAAAACTGCGGATTGTCAAGCAATCAGCTGTCAGAGTCTCTCTAACACACTTACTAAATTTAAATATACAAGGGATATAGAGAAATTTGGGGGATGAAGCGCCTTCTCGAGTTAATAAATAGAGAAGGAGACCCAAATTTGGACATTCATTCTCTGAATATCAGACAGTCTACATATAGCTCTATATTATAATTTTTTGACAGATAAGTTTGTGAAGTTTAATTGTGATTGGAATTATCTATAAAACAGTAAGTTCAAAAAGAACAAAAGAACAAGCATTTAGAATTCTTTTATTATTTAAAATATTAAAATTTTATTATTTATATTTTTTTATTATTTATTTTTTTTCTTTAATCTTATATAATATCTGAGAGGCTGGTGTAACAACCGTTCCAACTCAGAATTATATAAGAAATAAAACATTTTAACAAACAATAAATTTAAATTCAATATTAGGAAAGTAGAAGAAACGAAAAAGTGAATAATCACTTTAATTGAAAATACATAATTCTACAAAGTCACGCCATGGAGAAAGACTTGAGGGGTTTCTGGTAACTCGGAGTACCACCTCACTATCTGGATCCTTAAGTGGTATCAAAAGCAAATCGTAAGTCTCTTGAAGATACATATATCTCAAATTCATTGCAATAGGCGATCAATTTGTTAATGTGTAAGATTCAATTGATTATGAATCCCTGTCCTCCAATCAATATTTAATTTAGGAAATACACTACCGTCCGAAATTGTGCGAACTCTGCTTTTTCAACAACTATAAAACTGTTCAAATCTTCAAAAATATTAAAACTAAAATTTTTTCCTCTTTATTTTATTAAAGCTAATAAAATTCTGAAAGAAATGACACCTTGACAAAGAGAATATGTTAATTTTTTAATTAGATATCTATGAAAAACCCAATTTTCAATGTTTTTACTATTTTTTTTATTTCTCTGGCAAAAATTAATATTTTTAAACGTTCTAAGGCTCATTGAAATAGTATTTTGTTATGCAATTCAAATTATATAAAACAATTCATGTACACATTCTTCCCTAGCGTATGCAAACTGTGAAAGTTGGCTCATAAAATGACAAAAAATTTAAATTTAATTCTACAATAAAATATAATGTTTAAAAATCAAGTAAATATATCATTCTAAACTTCTCTGATTTATGTAAGTAAATTTAAGATTTATACATTTTACTGATCATTTTTTGTCATATAAATATTAATCAAAATTTTTTGACATTTTATGAGCCAACTTTCACGGTTTGCATACGCTAGGGAAGAATGTGTACATGAATTTTTTTATATAATTTGAATTGCATAACAAAATACGATTTCAATGAGCCCAAGAACGTTTAAAAATATTAATTTTTGCCAGAGAAATAAAAAAAATAGTAAAAACATTGAAAATTGGGTTTTTCTTAGATATCTAATTGAAAAATTAACATATTCTCTTTGTCAAGGTGTCATTTCTTTCAGAATTTTATTAGCTTTAATAAAATAAAGAGGAAAAAATTTTAGTTTTAATATTTTTGAAGATTTGAACAGTTTTATAGTTGTTGAAAAAGCAGAGTTCGCACAATTTCGGACGGTAGTGTAAATAATTTATTTAAATTATTTATTTAGCAATTTTCCAGAGAAGTAAAAAAGTTTTTCATTTATTTTCCGTTTGACTTAGATCATTTTAATATGTTGTTAAATTAATAACATGTTGAATAAATTTGCGTTTAAGGAAAATATCTGCAAAATTAATTTACTTATGATAGATTATTGAATTTAGGGAATAGGGAATTTGACCTTGATAGCGATTAGGAATTGTCAAGTTTCTTTTATTTTATTTAAATTTTATTTTATATTTTTTTTTATAGATAAGCCTACGAGGTAATTTAGAATCTCAATTGAAGAATAACAAAATAGTTGGAGAGAAATTAAATAAAAAGGTAAAAGTTTAAGATAAACAATGAAATTATTTCATTTAATTTCATTCAGAACGAACTCACAATAAATTATTTAAACCAAAATAATTGATAAATAATTATATTAGATGATTGATTGCATATTTTATTTTTCTATTAATAATTAATATTTATTTTTTTTGTAAAGTAAAAATATTCAGCTTTGAAACGATAAATGACATTAATTCATTTATAAAAGTAAAAGTGAATAAGAAAATAAACAGCTGATCTACCGAATAATTACTGGAAAGATTCCTCTAATTTGGTAAACAAGCAACAAGTTTTCTAAAAATAAAATAAATATTTTCCTTTTAACATATTTGTAGAAACAATAAATTTAAGGATTAGTCTAATTTAAATTACTCTATTATATCATTACAATCATATCTGTTGATATAGCTGGCACGTGTCTATTGTATCAAATAATTAAATTATAAAATATAATGTCCCTTTAAATTTAGACAATAGCCATTCTTTCTTTTGTATAAAGTTACGTAACGTGGGTGATTGATATGTAAACATTTATGTTTATGGTCATTCAACCACATTTTTGAACTTATTAATTTCTCAGAACCGAATCAAATCAGGGCTAAGATAGATAAGAAGGTAAACACAAACACGTATAATAGTATATATCCCCGGTGTGAGAGTTAATAATGCTTCATGTTGTAAGGACAAACGGTTTTGTAAAATCTGGTCTTTGCAAAAGGGGTTCTTCACATAGTTTTTCTTTTAAATTGTCAAAAGCATTTTGTTGTTTTTCAGTCCATAGAAACGGGGTATCTTTTTTAAGTAGTTGTGTTAACGGTGTTGAAATTTTTGAAAATCCGTTTATAAATCTTCTATAATATCCGGCTAGACCTAAAAATTGTTTTATATTCTTTTCATTTTTTGGTGTTGGAAATTTTTGTACGGCTTCTATTTTTTTGGATCTGGTCTAACTCCTTCTTTATCAATTATATGCCCTAAATATGCAACTTCTGTTTTAAGAAATTCGCATTTGTCTGGTTGCAGGTGTAGGTTTGCGTATCTAAGTCGGTCAATTAATTTATTGAATTTTATTTCGTGTTCTTCTAGAGTTTCTGCATATAATACTATGTCGTCTAAATACACAAAGAGGTCATTTTCGATTAATGAACCTAAGGTAATGTTCATCAGTCTTTGAAAAGTACTGGGGCCATTTTTTAAACCAAATGGCATTCTGTCAAATTCATAATGTCCATATGGGGTTGAAAAGGCAGTTTTATGGGAATCTTTTTCGCCCATTGGAATATGGTGAAAACCTGTTGCTAAATCAAATACTGAGAAATAACGGGCATTAGATATTTGGTCAAGAATTTCCAAAATATTTGGTAACGGAAAGTTGTCGGAAATTGTTTTTTCGTTTAATTTTCTGAAGTCTAATACCATTCTCCATTTTCTTTCTCCGTGAGAATCGAGTTTTTTGGGTACAAGAAAAATTGGAGTATTGTATGGTGACTGGGAAGGTTTAATAATTTTGTTTTTTAAAAGTTCGTTCACTTGTCTAGTTATTTCTTCTTTGTGGACTGGTGGATATCTGTATTGTTTTGTTATAATTGGTCGATCGTCGATAGTTGGAATTGAATGCACTAAAAGAGGTGTAGCTTCTAATGGTTCGTCTGGTAGTTGGAATCTGTCAGAATTTGTTGCAATAAGTTTTTCTACATGTGATAATTCTTCTTTATTTAAATGGTCAAGTCTTAATAGTTTTTTAATGTCTTCAATTCTTTTATTAGAAGAAATATTATTAATTTGGTTACTATTGTTATGTATTGTATTTATAGGTTCTTTTGGATTTTTAAAAAAATATTTTTTACCTTTAATTTCTAAACATTTTAATGCGTAATTTATATTAACATTATTTTTTTAAAAAAATTCTGAACCTAAAATTCCGTCTTCTGTAATTGGAACGTTATTTGGAATTAAATGGAAAATTGTTGGAAAACCAAATATATTTAATTTAATATTTCCTAGTGTGTATACAGGATGATTATTTATTCCTGTTAATCTTAATATTTCGTCTTGTTCAATTTGAATTCCATGGTCGATAGTATTTAATTTTAATAAATTTCTACCTGCTCCTGTATCTATCATTATATTTGTTGGATATTTTAAACCATTAACTGTTGTAGTTATTGAAGGAATGGGGTTGTCTGTACTAATATTTATTTTTATTTCTTTTATATTTCTTTTCTGTGTAGTAGGTGCATTATCTTCATTTAGCGAGCCTCCCGTGCAGCATCTGTGTTGGGGAGGGGTCTGGAGTTTCCCTGATTTTGTGGTTGAAATCTTTGTTGTTGTGGTTGATATTGTTCTTGTTGTGGTCTGTATTGTTGATTTTGTGTTTGTTGGTTATTATATATTTTTTTACGACATTCATTGATAAGATGACCAGGTTTTTTACAATAGGAACACTCTTTTTGAGCTTGATAAGTATTATATGGAGTATTCCTTTGATTAGGTGGATATTGAGAAGATCTGTAATTTGTTTGTTCATATTGTCTATTGTTAGGTTTAGGTTTCCATTGTTCTTGATATTGTTGATGTGGGTTCCATTGATTTTGATAATGTCGATTCTGATTTCGCGGATATTGAAAAGGGTTGTTGTACGTTTGATTCCAATTGTTTGTTCTGTTTGTACTTTGGTAATTAAAATTTTGTTTTAATTGACGACAAACTATGGCTGAATGACCTATTTTGTTACATATTTGACAGATTAATTCTTCCCTCATGATGTGGATTTTATCTTTTTTAGTTTCTAATTTTTCTTCTCTGTTCCTATGGGAAGATCTTAAAGCTAAATTTGCTGCTAATTTTCTTTCAACTTCAACAGCATTATTTATGGCATCTTTAAATGTATTTACGTCTTCTAATCTGGTTTCAATGTCTGTTTTTAATCCTCTAATAAAACAATCTAAAACATCTTTTTTAAATCCAGTTACGAAATTTTCATCTTCTCTTCCTTGATTACTACGCCTATGTGAATCTAAAATTCTATTTCCTATTTCCCGTATTCTAGTTGCGTAAGAAATAACTTTTTCGTTTTCCCATTGATAAATACTTCCTAATTCACCCTGTAGTTGGTATATAGATTTATTTGGAGAATACACATTTTTTAGGCTATCTATTAATTCATTGATGTTATCGTAAGAATCATTTAATAAAGATTGTCGAGCTTCTCCCCTAATTTTTGTTTTAATAAGTTTTGTTAAGTTTGCTTCTGCATTTTGGGGTAATAGGCTTTTGGCTTCTTTACATGATGAAATAAATTGTTCTAAAGGTATGTTATCGCCCGAAAAAATTGGTACTATTTCTAAGGCATCGCGAAGTGAGACGACTTGATTATTAAAAATCGTTTCTTGTGTTTCTGGCATTATTTTTCTTTTATAGTTATCGGTAAAATTTATAAATTTGTTCTGTTTGTCTTTAATTAATAGTTCTAAAATATCGTCTTTATCTGAAATTGATTTGTCAAAGTTCTTATATGGGGTTCTTGTATTATTTTCTAAAGGTTCTGTTTCGGATTCAGATTCTGATTCAGTATTTATTTCTAAGTTTTCTGGTTTTAAGGTTGTTTCGATTATGGTAGAAGAAAAGTCAGTTAAATTTAGTGAATTTGTGTCAATAGATTCTTCAAAATTAGTTATTGTTTCGTCGTTTGCTGTATTGCCACTAATTATAACACTATTATTTTGTCTAGAATAAGGATGTGGAGAGTCAGTTTTTTTATTATAAGTTTCAAATGCAGTTTGATTATTAGTTAGTATTTCATTTGCTAATAAAGGATTATTTTGAGCTTGACTACGAGTAGTTCTCTTTTCTTCAGACATTGGTTAACATTTTTGAAAAAAGTAAACAAAATTTGTAAGTGTAATGTAATGTAGAATAAAACTTGTCAGTTTTATGTTTTCTAATTTTTGTATGTGTGGACAAACATATGTGTAGACAAATATATGTGTATACAAATATATATATATATATAATATGATAGATAAATACGTTTATAAAATAAGTAAAGGATTATTTGATTGTTTCTGTTCATAAATTATTTGATTAAAAACAACAGAATTTCTCAAAAAAATTTGCAAATTTTATTTAGAATTAATTATTTATTAATATTGTTGAAAAAATTTAAGCAACAATTTTTTTTATTTTAAAAATTTTGAAAATTTATTTGTTTATGACTTGTTAAACAATATTTTGGTTAAAAAAAAAAATTTATAGAAAAAATGTGTTTAAATTTTATTTAAGAGAATTATTTATTTTTAATATTAATTTATTGTTTATTTTAAAAAAATTTTATATAATTGTTTTTATATTGTTTATTTATTTATAAATTGAAATTTTTGTTTAAAAATAAATTTTATTGTATTAATTTTTAATATTTATTTATTGTTTATTTAAAATTTATTAATTAATTAATTATTTTTATATTGTTTATTTATTTGTAAATTAAAATGTTTTTTTTTTTTTTTTTTTTTAAATTATATTTTATTTAAGAGAATTATCTATTTTAAATATTTATTTATTGTTTATTTATTAATTATTTAATTATTTTTATATTGTTTATTTATTTGTAAATTGAAATGTTTGTTTTAAAATTTTTATTTTATTTAAAAGAATTTTTTATTTTTAATATTTATTTATTGTTTAAAATTTATTAATTAATTATTGATTTTATAATTATTTGTTTAAAAATTTGTTAATTAATTGTTAGTTATTAATTATTTATTTAGTTATCAATTTATTTATTTTATTATTTATTTTATTTTTATTAAATGTTTATTTATTAATTGTTCATTAAATTATTTATTTAATTATTTATATTTTTAATTAATATTGCAAAAAAAATTTTGAAAAATGATCATTCATTTAATAATTTAACCCAGGCCGATGCACCAAAAATTATAAGTTCTGTTATGTCATATTTTAAATAATTATTAATTTTGCCTAATCTAAACTTATAATTATACCCTGTTCTAACTCCTTAATTTAACTTAGTTAAATTAACTAAGTTGGGGAAAGGATTATTAAATGAATGTTTCTTTAAAAATAAAAATTATTTATTTAAATAAAAGTGTAAATGTTCTTAATTGACAATCAAATATTTTATAAAATCTATTTAATTTGATTTGGTAAAACTACCTTTTTATTTGTGGTGGCGGAGTTTCCCAATCTTCGTTTCTTGGCACCTGACTTTGATCTTCTATTGAGGTAATAAAGATTTTATTACTGGAAACCTTTTAACTGATGACAACACTTTAAAACTGTATTTTACACTTGTTATGAAGAACTTCTTGTATATATATTTTGGGACTCGATACTATGATCTTTTTACGTATAATTTGGGACTGCCTTGTTAGTGAAAGGTCTCCCATTATATAGTAATATTTTCCAATGTATTTCTCGCAGCGGGACCAGTTCGCCTCTATGGGTAGATTCAATGTCGGGACCTCACAGACACGAAAAATCTTTATTGCTTTTTCTTTTAGTAGTGGTGACTCCATAATAGATTTCCTGGTTTTTTAGATCGTCTTTTCTAATTTTAAATATTAAGAACATCACACCTTTATGAAATATAATAATTTTACATATTGATTTACATTGATTATTTCTGTCTATACATTTAGTTTTGATAACAATTATTTTTGTTTATAAATACATTTGTTATTTGCAAATATTTGTTTACAAATATTTGTTTATTTATAAACGCTCATTTATAATTTAATATTACAAGAATATTTATTATATTAAAATTAATTATTAACAACAATTATTATTTATTATAAAAAATGTGACGGTGACATGATTATATATTTGTTTATTTATAAATATATTTGTTTATTTACAAACAATTGTTTATCCACAAATATTTGTTTACAAATATTTGTTTATTAAAGAACAATTATTTATTTACAAATATATTTATTTATAAAAGAATTTATTTTATATAAATATTTATTTATTAATTATTATTAATTATTATTATTTTTATAAAAAATGTTACGGTGACGTGACACATGTACATCTTTCTTTGGAACTTGAAATTTTTAAAAATTAATAATTGTCGAATAGTATTATTAATAATAGAATATAATGAAATTAATTAATAATAAATTATTGATAAACAAAAAACATACAAATTTATTTTTCCGGTTATGTATATGAAGTACATCGGGCACAAAGATACTTTTAGGTATACGTTACTGACAGACACTGCAGAACCTCACTATGCTCTCTACTTTTCCTAGTTTGCAACCGAAGGAAACAGTCTTATCGAACCGGAGCTTGTCGATCTGGCTTCAATTGTAATTTAATGATTTCACATATTAATAATAAAATAATGGTAATTAAATTTTTTTAATAATATTGCCAGTCACAAAACAAACCTATTGATCCAGTTTTATTCCACAATTAGTCGCTTCTTATATGACCATATATGGACATGTTCTAGAAATCATGTGACTCGGGCGGACCAATCAGCGCGTTGCTGGGTCCTACCACGCCGCGTATCCCCACCACTGTAAAAACTATCCTAGCTCGTTCACATTATTTTGGCTTTAATTTAAACTACAATCAGTCTTTTTCAGGACTACCAGTTAGCATAATTCCAAAATCGTTAATTTAAACTACAATCAGTCCTTTTCAGGACTACCAGTTTGCATAATTCCAAAATCGTTAATTTAAACTACAATCAGTCCTTTTCAGGACTACCAGTTTGCATAACTCCAAAATCTTTAATTTAAACTACAATTAGTCCTTTCAAGGACTACCAGTTTGCATATTTTCAAAATCGTTAATTTAAACTACAATCAGTTCTTTTCAGGACTACCAGTTTGCATAATTCCAAAATCTTCAATTTAAACTACAATCAGTCCTTTTCGGGAATACCAGTTTGCATAATTCTAAATCAGTGGCCATTTCAGTTCGCCATTTTGGATCCGCCATTTTGGAATTCCTTTTATTTTTGCTTATTTAATAAAAATAACATTAAATTCGTAATCAGCGGCCATGAAAACCCCCTAGAATAGAATTTCAATTAATTTCGAGCGTTTTTAAAAAAATTTGTCCGCCATTTTGGATTCGCCATTTTGGAATTTATTTTATATTTGCTTATTTATTAAAAATAACTTTAAATTCGTAATCAGCGGCCAGGAAAACCCCCTAGGAAATAGTTTCAATCATTTTCGAGCGTTTTAAAAAAAATTTGTCCGCCATTTTGGATCAGCCATTTTCGAATTTATTTTATTTTTGCTTATTTAATAAAAATAACATTAAATTCGTAATCAGCGGCCATGAAAACCCCCTAGAATAGAATTTCAATTAATTTCGAGCGTTTTTAAAAAAATTTGTCCGCCATTTTGGATTCGCCATTTTGGAATTTATTTTATTTTTGCTTATTTAATAAAAATTACTTTAAATTCATAATAAGCGACCCAAAAAACCCCTGAGAAATAAGTTTTAAGCCATTTTGATCGATTTTAAAAATTTTGACCGCCATTTTGAATTCGACATTTTGAATTTTGGAAAACTAACATCATATTTGCATTCAGCGACCTCAAAAACTGTTGTATGAGGTGTTGTAGATTGAATGGAATTCTTTAAGACGTTTAATTCACAAATTTATTTTTAAATTTTCAAACTTACTGCCATTTATGCGCCATATTGGAGCCGCCATTTAAAATTTTGAAAAACGCCACTCGGCATTCGAAAGTATAGAAATTTACGAATTTTTTAAGCCCTAGAACATTGAAATCCGTCAAAACCATTTTTGGGCAGAAGCCTGTCCTTGTTGACGTGGAACGTCCCATAGTTAAAAAAAGTTAAAAATAGTTAAAGATAAGTTAAAAATAGTTAAAAATAGTTAAAATAAAGTTAAATATAGTTAAAAAAAGTTAAAATAAAGTTAAAAATAGTTAAAGATAAGTTAAAAATTGTTAAAATAAAGTTAAAAATATTTAAAAATAGTTAAAATAAAGTTAAAAATAGTTAAAAATAAGTTAAAAATAGTTAAAGATAAGTTAAAAATAGTTAAAATAAAGTTAAATATTGGGATCTGACATTCGTACACATACCATCTGGTGTTGAAAAATGTAACTAGTTTTGGATAACTGTTTGTGTCACTTGCAATTGTAGTTCCGCTGTCATTGTTAATTATTTTATCATTATGAATGAAGCTACATTTTTACCGCGTGAGAAATCTTCCTGCAGAATTAAGTGTTCTGTGAGAGGCTGTGGCAGTACTGTAGCGAAAAATTTAAGCGTAATTTTCCATAAATTTCCGAAACCAAAACAACCAGTAGTGGATGTGAAAATACGTTCGATAATTTTGAAAAAGTCGATCAATTAAAGGCCTGGAAAAATGCTTTAAAAATAAACAGTATAAAGCCTTCTATGAGAGTATGTTCTCTGCATTTCAAAAGAAGTGATTACATTTTGCCAGGTAAGTTTAAGATTTTAAAATTTGGAGGTTATATAATCTTTCATATTACCCGTGCATGTGAACATTTTGAAAGTTAATTTATCACTGTAAAAACGGATAAATAAATTTTTTTTTCAGTTCTTGTTAACAGACTTTTACAATGAAAAATGAAATACATACATTTATAAATTTTCATATAATTTCATGAAATATAAAGGAAAATACAATACTTTTCTTGCACATGTATCGCTGGATTTGAGAAAATAATTTGTATAAAAATAAGATTTCTTTTATATTTTTATTCATGTTTGTAAATAGGAATGTAAATAGTAATTTTGTATTTAAAAAATTCACTTATACATTTATTAAATTAAGCAATATTTTTTAAACGATTTTGTTCTATTGCATCCCCTGTTATTCCCATGTAAATTCACTAAAAGTGTTACCCAATTTACGCCATATTGCTTTAGGCCCCGCCCCCATGTCAGATCCCAATAGTTTTAAAAAGTTAAAAATAGTTAAAATAAAGTTAAAAATAGTTAAAAATAAGTTAAAAATAGTTAAAGATAAGTTAAAAATAGTTAAAGATAAGTTAAAAATAGTTAAAATAAAGTTAAATATAGTTTAAAAAAGTTAAAAATAGTTAAAAATAGTTAAAATAAAGTTAAAAATAGTTAAAATAAAGTTAAAAATGTAACTAGATTAAGGTTCTAATAAATAAACATAATATGAAATGTACAGTATCTTTTATTAAAACACCTTTATATTTCCAAATCATCATTTATTTGCAATTCCATAGCTTCATCATTAATTTGTGTAATTTTACAATGTCCCCATGCAAGGGTATCGGTACTATTGGATAACAGAAATCTTTTATCGTCGTAAGGACTTAAAGCTATTTTTGTTTGTTTTAATGTTTGAACATTGTGAAGTTTCGATCTGATACAATATTGAGTTCGCGATTGCATTTTAACATTTCGTAAACAATATGTGTAGTCATCAAAGGTAATAGTTTTCTTTACAACCGCTGATTTCACACCTTTTGCTTTTTTAATAAAATCTTGATCTTCCACTCGCACACTGTACATTTTGCTCCGCAAGCCAACAAATTCAGTAACAATTTTTCCACTGCACTCATCTTTCATTAAACCTAAAATTTTTTTGTTGGCTTGCGGAATACCGTAAACGTTATTTACAGGGTAATCGGAAGTGTCGTATTTGTGGATATCTGCTTTCATGTCTGCAAAGATGTCACAACATTTAATTTCATAAATCAGACTGTCGGTGTCGGTATACAATAACTTACAGTTTGTTTTGTCATACTTTTTTAAAATATAATCATAGTGAAAATCGTAGATTAAAGTTTTTGAAACGTCTAAAACGGTTAAGCCAACATATAGTGGCTTGTTCATTAGAACTTCTACTTTTCTAAGTTCCACAGCAACCAAATTTTCATTGAAAATGGCCCTGCTGTGGAAATTAGGTTTTGAGATTAAGGCTTCAGCTCCATATCTACCCTCCCACTTTGTCACAAGATTAATGTCTACATGTTTTCGCACGTTCTCCATTGTTTTTCCGAATACCGCATTGTTCATTAGTTTAAATAAGTTTTTCTCGAATTCATTCTTGGCATTAGTTCTTCGCATAGTATTGAAATCAATGTAGCTTTTTAACCATGTGGATTGATTAAATTTTAAAACGCGATGAATTTTAATTAAAATAAGGCCGTTGGTAATAGCTTGTTTCAATGCTCGGTAATGGAGAACGTGCTTTCTCTTCGGTAGAAGGGTAGTTAGGAGCTTCTCCTCTTTGGACCCTGGTGGCTTCGAGCGTTCAGGGCAAAACGGAAAGTCACTATGTTTATCATGTAATTCCTCGGGGTAATCTAAGTCAACTTCTAAAATGTAACCAATTGGTGCATCATCTGCAACATTAAAATCAAAATTATTGTCAACATTTTCTACCCACTCGAAGCCACCAAAGGGAAGCGACTGAATCATGGCCCAACCATATAGGTTGTTTGCGTCAAAGTATACGATATAAGATGTCTCCTCACTTGCATCATATTTCTCCATGTACGGATTATTAGCTTTCGCGTATCGATTGGTGCATTGACTTACTCCACCTCTTATTCCGCGTTCAATAAACATTACCATGTCGATGTCTGTGAGGAGTTCCAATCTTATATTCGTATACTTTAACATGGAATCCCATGTCAGTCCTGGCGTTGTATAATAATGCGCAGGATCAAGACCGTACGCGAGTAAACACTGATCCCTGAAATTTTCAAAAATATCCGCGAGTAACAATACATCGGTTTGCATGTACAAATACACATAATCACCAAGATTTTGACAGTTGAATTCACTCCACACATTTTGCGCATGTACATAATCATTATCTGAAATATTAGAATCATTCAAAGTGCTATAAAAATTTTCTTTTGACGGTAATTGAGTTTCATCGAGCTTTTCCCTCGAGTCAATGTATTCATAGGGAAAAACTCCTTTTCGCGTTAACAATTGAATTTTGTCGTGGCTGTAATTGGAAAAAACCGAATTAACAATTTTATATTCGTTGAGATAGGACGCTAACTTGTCCAATGATGATGCCATGAATTTAAAGGAATCAATGAATCGAAATTTGATTAAACTATTTTTAATATTTTTTGTAAATCTGATATACTTTTCTTTGTTTATAGGAAGTAGATCAACTCTACCTTCAAACTCAGTAGCAATAGCTTTAATAATAAAATGAGCGTCATAACCGCTAAGGTTATGAAAAACAACAGGTATGGTCGGTGATTCATGGTAATTAACATTGCAATTTTGATGCGGAGCACCTCGGTACTTCCCTGTTAGATGGTTGTGGTCTCTTACTTTTACTTCACCTTGCGCGATTTTCTTTTGACAAATATGACAAGTATTAGCATTTTTAAAATCAACTAATTCTTGTGAGGTTAATGCTTGCATGGGTTTAAAATTCTTTAAAATGAGCTCTGCTTTATCTGCTAAATTTTTTAACTCTTTTGAAAACCATTTAGCAGGATCTTCTTCATCTTTTGGGGATGCTTTATATGTGGACAATGAGTCATCAAAGCCACACTTTAAATAATATCCAATACTGAGCGTTTTATGATTTTGCAAAACCTCAGTATTGCATGCTTCTTGTGGTGCTTCCGCAGGAATCAAAAGACTCTCACAATCAGCATAAATGATAAAAGGCACGCGCTCCTTATTTTGATAATTCTTAAACTCAACAGTATTTTTACCTGGTTGCGGTAATCTGATCCTTGTATCATTTAATTTTTTGCATGTTTCCTCGTGTTCTGTAAGCTGCAATTTGTCTCTAAAATAATGGAGACAACGATCACAAATAAACTTTTTATTTTTCTTCTTCGACAGCTGTGATCCAACCAATCTGGATAGATCTTTTATCCAGACATAGTGGTAGTTAAAAGATATGATTGGTAAATCATCTTCCTCTTCTGCGCTAAGACTTTCATCAATGTAATGATCTTCTATGCGTAAAAGATTAATATGATTTATTCTCTTTTGTGATGTAAGATGTAGAGGATAGACACTAAAATTTTCTTTCTTTTTCGACAAACCATAGACATTAACTGAAATATTAACGTTTTGAGACTCAAATTTTGAAATATCTTTAAGGGCAACAGGAATCTCAATTCCTAAAAAATTAAGTTCACCTTCATAAGACTTATACTTTGAAACTCGTTCCGCGTTCTTTTCAACTGGATGTAAAGCAGATAAAATTGCCCATTTAAAGCACTGGTTATCACTATTTTTAATATTAACACAAGCATGTTTTTTATTAATAGAAGATGGTAAATTAATGTAGGAACTTGCGCGCATAGGGTTAAATTTGTTAATGTTAACCTCTAACCTATGAATTGAATCAAGTTTCCAGTTAGAGTCCTTCTCCTGGAATTCTTCGATTCTTTTCAAAGTTATTTGTTTAACATTAACATTGTACCAGTCATCTAACGGGGTTGTTAATAAAATTTCATCCGTTTTCGCGATAAAAGTTTTTAAGTCGGATTGTTCTTCTTTACCATTAATTAAATCTTTTTTAAATTTCGCACCCAACACAGTATACACTTTTAAAGGACCATACTTGTTTAATGCTTTTTCAATATTTAATTTAAATAAAGCGTAGGCATCATCAAGGAACTCGTTAATATCCTTGTAATCTAAATTTATAATAGCACTGGTTTGCAAACGATTATCGAATGCTGCACCAAAATCCACCCATTTCATTCTAGAATTAGTCACTTGCACACCCGCACCACGTTTCATTAGAGCATCAAAATGGCAACGCAAGTATTCTAATTTTTGATCTAAATTCAAACATCTAGACCTTTGAGATGTAGTTAAATCTGATCTTCGCAAAAAATTTCTAAAAATATTTTTATACCTTTGACACTTATTTTGCCATTCGAATGCAGTAATGAGCTTCTCATCAACCGCCATTGACATTGTAATAATGAGCTGTTGCTCCGCGGATTTAATAAAGTTGTCAGATTCCTGACAAATTTCAATAAATTCATCAATCTCGATTCGTTGCCGAGACTTTTTTACCACCTTACATTTAGGCATCTTAAAAGATAAATCTAAAAAAAAACCTAAAATAGAAAAAAAACTCACCACCTCCTGAAAAGAAAAAAACCTAAAACCAAAATACCCACTACCTGAAAAGAAAAAAAAACCTAAAACTAAAACCAAAATACCCACCACCTGAAATAAAAAAATAATAAACAAAAAACAAAATTTGAAATAAAAGAGAGAACCTAGAATAGAAAAAAAAGCTGAAATGAAAAGCTGGAATGCTGTGGAAGTACTGCGCTAGACCTGTAAACAGAAAGCAGTGATGCTGGTGGCCCGAGCGCTGTGCTATATACCCTACTTCCCACTATGAGGCACCCCACTACCGCGCTCCCCACTACGACGCGCCCCACTACTCAAGCGACGCGCGCAACCAGGTGGGACTGCCGCTGTGCGCTCCGCTGTAGGCATGGGAGGGAGTCCCCGGCTGAGTTCCCATCGATGCGGGGAGAGACGATACTCAGCATATGAACCCAGCGCTGGCAGCGGCATAGACGCAACCAGCAATGGGGATCCCTCTCGATGTTTTTTCCATACAGGTTTAGATATAATTATATACATTGAAATTTTAAACTTTAAATTAACTTTAAAATAGGTAAAATAAAATGGCGCCATCTTGCGGTGGCAGCTGGAACTAACTCGGTTGGTATTGCAGAACACCAAGCCACTTGAAAATAATATTTTAAAAATTTAAATTTCCCGCCAAGGGGGTTTGAATTGGTCGGTAATCGAAAGTGACGCCATCTAGCGGTGGCAGCCAAAAGTAACTCGGTCGGAAAAGTAGAACACCAAGACACTTTAAATTAAACATTTAAAAATTCAAATTTCCCGCCAAGGGGGGTTGAATTGGTCGGTAAAATGCCAAGCCACTTTTAAAAATTCAAATTTCCCGCCAAGGGGGGTTGAATTGACCGGTGGCGCCATCTAGCGGTGGCAGCCGGAACTAACTCGGTCGGTAAAGTAGATTTCTACATTACCGACCTCGGTCGGTAAGTGAGCCAGAACCCGCCTTGCAACAGTACTGTCGTTGATTTTTTCAAATTTCAAACTTTTGGTACAGTCACTTAAAAAAATGAATTTTTTCAAAAAACAATTTTTTTCGTTGAATTTTCAAATTTTAAACTTTTGGTAAATTCTCTTAGAAAAATTAATTTTTTCAAAAAACAATTTTTTTCGTTAAATTTTTCAAATTTCAAACTTTTGGTAAATTCTCTTAGAAAAATTAATTTTTTCAAAAAACAATTTTTTTCGTTGAATTTTTCAAAGTTCAAACTTTTGGTAAATTCTCTTAGAAAAATTAATTTTTTCAAAAAACAATTTTTTTCGTTCAATTTTTCAAATTTCAAACTTTTGGTAAATTCTCTTAGAAAAATTAATTTTGTCAAAAAACAATTTTTTTCGTTGAATTCTTCAAATTTCAAACTTTTGGTAAAGTTTCTTAAAAAAATGAATTTTTTTAAAAAACAATTTTTTTATTCAAATTTCTCAAATTTCAAAGTTTTGAAAACGTATGGTGAAAGTATGGAATGCGAAAATTATCTATTTCTTTCAAAAATATACTTATTTCGTTGAATTTTTCAAGTTTCAAACTTTTGGTAAAGTCTCTTAAAAAAATGAATTTTTTTAAAGAACAATTTTTTTAATCAAATTTCTCAAATTTCAAAATTTTGAAAAAGTATGGGAAAGTATGGGAAGAGTATGAGATGCGTAAATTATCTATTTTTTTAAAAATTCAATTTTTTTGTCGAATTTTAAAAAATTTCAAAGTTTTTGACAAAGTCATATTAAAAAAAAGAAAAAAATTTTTTTTTAAACTTTTTTTTTGTCAAATCTATTTTGATCAATTTTCCAACTATGTGCGATCTGTGTTCCATGAGTATTAAACTATAGGAGAATAAAAAATCATTTTTCAACAATTTTCCAACTATGGGCGAACTATGGGAGTCAAGAAAATTATTTTTTCCCCAATCTTACAACTATGGGCGAACCGTGGGCCAAGTATGGATATCTATGGTAAGCAAAAAAATATTTTTTGTTCAAGTTTCAATTATTTTCACAAATAACAAAATTTTTAATGGGAATTCAGTTATTTACAAAAATGTAAATAAAATTCTTTGAAAGAACTCAATTATTTTCAGAAGTAATAAATTTCAATCACTTATTTATTTTTCTATCCCTCTAAACTTAAAAGTATCAAAGTACAACAAATCAATACCAAAAACGTGGATGAAATAAAAAATTGATCCAAATTCTTTTTATATGAATTAACTTTCAAGAAAACTTCGATTCAAATAATTTAAATTACAAAAAATATTATTTTCTTGCCTCCCCAAGTTCGCTATACTTTGCCCATAGGTCAACAATTTTGAAAAAAGTGATTTTTTGGCTCCCATATTTCGCCATACTTTGCGCACAGTGCGCCCATAGTTGGAAAAAAATGATTTTTTTGACTACCATAGTTCGCCACACTTGACGCATAGTTCGCCCAAAGTTGGAAAAAAATTATTTAGGAATACTTTGACAAACTATGCCATTTTTTGCCATTCTTTACCCATAGTTGGCCACATTTTGCTATATTTGCCCATACTTTTATTCCACGCGGGTGGAAAACAGTAGTTATTTTTCCGCATATATTTCATCATATTTTGCTCATAGTTAGTCATATTCTATACGTTGCTAGAAAATTAAAAAAAAATTTTTTTTCCTCCCATAACACAGGCACACTAAAAGTAAAATGTGGCTTGGCCGAGACACTACACTAGTCTATTTCCAGGTATTTTTTCACGCTGAATCCGAAGTCAGAATTATCAGATTGGCTTTTATTTTTGAGATAAACTCAAAAAACTACTCAGAAAGAAAAATAAAATCAAAAAGTTAAAAAATATTTGAATGTCACTGCGATACTGTAATTCCATGTATTTTTTGTCGTTGAATCCGAATCCAAAGTCAGAATTGTTAGAAAACAATTTCAAAAAATTATTAAATTTTAATTAAAATTAATACCTTTGAAATCCATATATCATGGTTGAGAGTAACGAATGTCAGTAAAATTCCAGGTTTTCACTAGTGAATTGAAATAAAACCTTTGAATCGACAAAGCTGATAAAAAAGAATGTCTAAATTAATTTTCAAATCATTAAAAATTGCTGCAATTTTTTACATTTAATTTAATATTTTATGGAATATTAAAAGTTTGTTAAAATATTTTATCTTGCATTTTGAAAAATTTGTTTATTAAAATAGTAAATATTTATAAAATATTATCATTAAATAAATTATAAATGAATATTATAAATAAATAAAACAGTAATAAAAAATTTGCAATAAATAAAGAATTAAATAATAAATTATATATAAATTATAATTATAAACAATAATAAAATATCCTAAAAAAAATTTATTTATCGTTTTAATTTCGAAAGAAGAATTTTATGGTTAAAAATGTAAAAAGAATTGAAATAAATAATAATCATATTTAAGTTATATTCATTAATAAATAATAATCCTAAATAAATAATGTTAAAGTAATTAAATATTCTGTTTTTTTTATACTTCTAACCTAAGCTTTATTATATTAATTGCATACATATTATTTATACTTATCTTTTAACCTGTAGATAACGTTACACTATTTCAGTTTTAACACATAATTTATTTTCTTCAACTTTATCGTTTGATTATTTTCAGCTTGCAAATAATTTTTCACATGAATTTAATAATTAATCAAACGTATTTATTTTCTTAGTGATGACCAACGATGTCATCAAAACACACATGACAGGCTTTTTGGCGTAGAATATAAAATGACAAGACTCATAACAAATTTCCAATTTCTAGCAGCAACTTCAGGGGGAAGGCATTTGTACGTTTTACATAATATTTAAAAAATTTTAAACGTAAAAAGAAGTGACAATACAAATTTTAAATTATAGGAATTGAAAATTAATAATTTTTATCATACACAAAGAACTACATATAATTTTATTATAAAATAATAATAATAATCTATTACAGTTATCCATGGATTTGTTTTCTATCGCCTTCATCTTATTGTAATTAGTCACATAAACTTTAGTAATATGTAAACTAACAATTTGTACTTATTATTAAAAAATAAAAATTCTTTGTGTTCATTTGTATTCTTTACAAGTAACTGTAATTTTTAAGTAGTATCATGAAGAGTTATTCCAATAGTCAATAGATCATATTTATTTAAATGCAAGTAAAGAAAAAAAAGTAGAGTACCATTTAATTTCAAAAATATAACGTTTCATTTTGCTATATATATACATGGGTAAAGAAAAATATAAGAAAGAGAAATACTGTTTTCATGAGTACACTTGCACTCAGGAGAATGAGTATATATATATATATGTGTGTATATGAAAGTCTAAAATATACACTAATATAAAAATCCCTAAAATACAAAAATGCATAGGTAAAATAAATTCAATGTTTAAATATTATATTAAATAATTAACAATATATAAATAAAATACCCTTTTTATATTATCTTAAATATCAATAAATAAAATAATAGAAATTATTTTATTTTGCAAAATTATTATAAAAAAATTAATTAATTATTTTAAAAGAAAAAAGTCATAAATTATTAATAAAAATCAAAGAAAAGAAATATTAAGAAATGAATTTAAATCTAGAGAAATAGAATTTCAGAAATAATAGAAAGAGACAGAAGACATTCATAGATAACACTATATAAGAATACATAAGCCCGTGTGGGGTTGTATTGCTGGTCCTCCATCGGGCGCTTTCCCAGGTGGCGGATAGGGTGTTAAGGGTGAACCAAGTTGGTTGTAAATCCGGAGCGGACCAAAACCAGCAAGGGAAAGGAGAGGAAGAATAGGGAAAGGAAAATGGACGGTTTAAGGGGGGGTTATTTAAGGGAAGAATTGAAGATTGGTGAGGTGGGGAGAGACGGAAAAAAAAAAAAAAAAAAAAAAAAAAAAAAAATGGTGGGACACTCGGTGTCTGGTCTCCTTGACTGTCGGCCGGACTCTTGTGTTCGTCCCGTCCTTGCTCCTGCGGCCTCCTTGAGACCAGCGGATGCTCTGCTGCTTGTGCGGTATCAACCTCGTGACTTTGATAATAAAGCACTTGGTTGCCAAACGAGGGCAGAGACCTTTCTAGCGCGGGGATAAAATCCCGGAGTCCCTGGGGGTTCCAGCAACCCTATGAAGGAACGATAGTTAAATCTATCTTGCGGATGGGGAAGCTGGTCATCCGTGTCGGCGGAAAGGGACCGTAGGACTCTCGGGCGGGTCGAGCATCGGGTTTCTGTCCTGCAGTCAACGGGTTTGGTGCCCTGAGATGTCCGGGCCAAAAAAAAAAAAAAAAAAAAAAAAACACCTTCTTTCCGTCTCTTGCCGATTTCTGCTCTTCTTCTTTTATTTTGTTTTATTTTTTTATTCGTTTTTATTTTATATTTTGTTTTTATTATTATTTTTTTTTTCACTTCCCAGTTTTCTTTTCTTTTCTCGTTTGTTTTTATTTATTTTGTTCTGTCTTATTTATTTATTTATTTTGTTTTGTTCTAATTGTTATTTATTTTATTTTTGTTTTATTTATATTTTTTATATTTTTTACTATGTATGTTTTGTTTTTTTTACTTCCTTGACAGACTACGGACACGGAGATGGAATCAACGATCCAACACGACACATACAGGATCAACACTTTCTTACAGACTTACACATCACACACTTACAACACATACACGCACACATCTACACAATACACTATTACACACTGATCGTTTCCTGCCTCGGCCCACTGGGAGTACCTCGAAGCTGCGTTCGGCATGTTTTCCGTCGGCGCAGCCTAGAGGTTGCTGTGAGTTTGTCTCTGCCGAGGTGTAAGCCGAGGTATGGAATCAGGAGCCAGCCGCTTCGGACCCTGATCAGGAAGTCTGTGGTGGGTATGGAGGTCGGAATCCATACTGCTACGGGCGAGTCCAGTCCGTCCGTGTATTCCGGGACTGGCTAAGCGCTTGGTGGGCCCCAGAGTACTGGGGTCGGACGACTATTCGTGCGCGGATAGCCGTCCGTGTATTCCGGGACTGGCTAAGCGCTTGGTGGGCCCCAGAGTACTGGGGTCGGACGACTATTCGTGCGCGGATAGCCGTCCGTGTATTCCGGGACTGGCTAAGCGCTTGGTGGGCCCCAGAGTACTGGGGTCGGACGACTATTCGTGCGCGGATAGCCGTCTGTGGGTGTACCCGTTCTCACCTTAGGCGACCCGCCCCTCCACAGACGATGCGCTGGTGAAACAAACTAAATGGATTCCCAAAAAATAATTGAATTGGAAAACGAAATATCAATCGATAACGAAGGAATGGACACTGACCAAAGTCCACCTGTGGTGCACCCTCAAATTCCTAAAGAAATTGAGGTGACAGCCGAAGTCTACCGGGCCCCCTCTGAAAGTAATGAAGGGGCAATTGGTACTACAGCTTCGGTAGTGCAACAGGCTAGAATTTCTGCCAAAGGAAACAGGAGAGGTTCCTCCACGCCCTTATGGGCAGGGCCATGCAAGTTGCTCCTTGATATTGTGGAGGAACTCAAAGGTAGAATGGAAGCCTTAGACAAGGCTATCCATGACATTGAAGGGGCGTTTATAAAAAACACCCCAAATGAGCTCAAGGAGAGAGTCAAAATAGTAAAAGAGGTGTATAGCACGGCCAAAAATGCGGGCCTTGCCGTTGGGTGCTCGGCTGATAAACTCCAAAGAACTTTGGAACAGCCGAGTACACCTAGGACAAAGTTTAAAAAAAGTGCCCCTACCAACACCCCTAGAACCCCAGGGACACCCCAGCCCAAGCGGGAAGGAAAACCCCCCTCGGCACAAACCCTGAAAAGGGGAGCTTCGACCTCTCCGAAAGAGAGAGTGTCGAAGAAGAGGACGTCTGAGGAAATCCAGCAGGAAGCAAAAGTCTTGCCTGCCAATGGAACTCAGACGGAGAAAGTCAATGCCGAGGGAAAGTGGGTAAAAGTACCCCCAAAAAAAGAAAACAGGAAACGGAGAAAAAAAAAGCCTCTTCCTCAAAAAAACTAAGGAATACGGAGGCTATCAGGGTGACGGCGAAGGGAAATGAATCCTACGCCGACATCCTGAAGCAATTAAAGACGTCGGTCGACCCCGCCGAGACCGGATCCGAGGTCCTGGCAATCAGGAGAACAAGAAAGCAGGAGTTGCTTCTTGTTCTCAGGAGAAGCCAGGGGGTAACAGGCTTCGGAAGGAAGTTGACTGACGCCCTTAAAGAAAAGGCGGAAGTCACTCCTATTGTGACAAAAAGGTCTCTCGAGATCAGGGATCTCGATGAGACCACGGAGGAAAGAGACGTAGTCGAAGCGGTCCGCCAAACATTGGGCAGGACCGACACGGAAGTGTCCTGTCGACTCATCACCTTGCGCCGCGGGGAAAAACTAGCAATAGTGCAGCTCCCCCAAGCAGACGCAGATGCGGTACTAAAAACGGCCAAGGTGAAAATAGGTTGGATAAACTGTAGAATCCGACCTAGAGTCGAAGTGGACAGATGCTTCAGGTGCCTCTGCTACGGACATGTGGCTAAGACCTGTAAAGGACCCGACAGGAGCAAGGCATGCTGGAGGTGTGGTTCTTCCGACCATTCCCACAAGGAATGCAAAAGCCATGGTAAGTGCTTAACTTGTGAGGATAAAGGTTTGAAGGAAACAAACCACATCCCAGGATCTGGGTCCTGCCCAATATATAAGGAGGAACTTCGTAAGCTGAAAGCAAATTAAGTTTTCTCCAGGTCAACCTTGGAAGAGGCAGCGTCGCACAAGACCTCCTGATGCAGACTGCCAGGGAGAGAGGAGCTGATATACTGATCGTGAGCGAACAGTATAAAAAGCAAGGATTCTCAAACTGGTTTCAGGATGCATCAGGGAGGTCCGGCATACTGATATGCAATCCCGAGCTCACCATCGGTGAATTCCTTGAGACTGGGGATGGTTTCGTTTGGGTGGAGGTGGCTGGTATACGTGTATACAGCTGCTACTTCTCCCCAAATGATCCCATCACAAAGTTCGACGCCGAGATCCGTTCTCTTGAAGAAAGTCTTAGGACGTTCGGCGGGGAAGTCCTCATTGCGGGTGACTTCAATAGTAAGTCCCCGGAATGGGGGGAGACCCGTTTGGACAGGAGGGGGATCTTGGTTGGCGACATGGTCTCTGCGAATGACCTGGTGGTGATAAATCGGGGTCGGGAGTTCACATTTAGGCGGGGGGAATCAGGATCTATCCTGGATATAACAATCTCATCCCCCCGCCTGGCTCGCAGGATAAAGAAATGGAGAGTGATGGACGAAGAAACCATGAGTGACCACCGGTACATAGAGTTTCTAGTCTCTGAGGAAAATCCGGGAGGGAATATTGAACTGCGGAAAAGCAGAAAGGACCCCTCCTGGAACCTCAAGAGACTAAATAGAGAGAGACTGGTTGAAGCTCTAGAAGAGTCGAGACTCATCCAGGAACTCAACTGGATGAAAAAACCAGTTTCTCTCAATGATACCGTGCGAGAGGCGAGGCGTGTTATAGTGGATGCGTGCAACCGGTCCATGCCTCGCCGGCAGACAAGAAGAGCAAGGAAGAAATCTGTGTACTGGTGGAACGACGAACTCGCTTGCCTTAGAGGAGAATGCCACGCAGCTAGGAGGAAATATACCCATTCTAAGGGGAACTCCGAGCTGCGAGAAAAATGGCGTAAAGCCAGGCTTATCTTCAAGCAAGCGGTTCGAAATAGCCAACGCCGTTGCTGGAAGGACCTAATCGGTGAATCCGAAAATGACCCATGGGGTTTGGCGTTCAAGATTGTCACCAAGAAATTGGTGGCTAGACAAAAAACCCCTGGTCTAGATGATCCGATTTGGGTCCGGAAAATAATAAGTGCATTATTCCCCCATGTAGAACCGATCCTCAGGGAGGACTATACTCACTGTGTAGTACAGAGGGAAGAGCTCTTCACGCTTGAAGAACTAAAAAAGGTGGCGAAGACGTTGAAAAATGGCAAAGCGCCAGGCAATGACGGAATAGCCAGCGAAATCCTAAAAGAGGTGACCGCTGTCTACCCAGAGCTTCTTCTCAACGTCTTTAATACGTGTTTGAAAGCTGGAGAGTTCTTCAATGACTGGAAGATACAGAAGTTGGTCCTTCTTAGGAAAGGAGACAAACCTCTAGATAAGGTCACATCGTACAGACCAATATGTTTATTGGATACGATGGGTAAGTTTCTAGAGGGTATGGTTCTGCAGAGACTTCAGGAAATCCTGGTAGGCGAAAACAGCCTATCGGAGAATCAATTTGGCTTTCGAAAAGGCCGGTCAACAGTTGATGCAATACTCACTGTTGTCAATAAGGCGCAGAAAGCCAAAGAGGGGAAAAAGAAAGGATTCTGCGCGCTCGTTTCCATCGACATACGTAATGCGTTTAACTCTGCAAGGTGGGACCATTGCATTGAAGCAATGAAACGAAAGAAGGTGCCAACTTATCTGTTGCGAATGATAGACAACTATCTTAGCAACAGATGGGTTGTGTACAGGAGCGACACGTGTCATATCAAATACGATATGACATGTGGAGCTCCCCAAGGTTCTAAGGTGGGTCCTTTTGTATGGAACGTCATGTATGACGAACTCCTGCAAATCGACCTACCTGAAGATACGTTTTTAGTCGGCTTTGCAGACGACGTCATTATAGTATGTTGCGCGCAGAGCTTAGAAATCCTTGAAATAAGGATCAATGAAAGTCTGAGACGAGTAAAACGCTGGTTAGACCTCAATGACCTTCAAATGGCCATTGAGAAGACTGAAGCCTTGCTCGTCACAGACCGGAGACCTTATACAACCCCTCCGATTCAAATCGGGAAGACCGAGGTCTCCTGGGGGAATAATCTTAAGTACCTGGGAGTGACGTTGGATAGAAGGTTAAACTTCTCCCAACATTGTAACATCAAGTCACTCGAGGCCGCTGAGTGCGTTGGGAACCTTTCGAGGATGATGCCCAATGTCGGCGGCCCCAGGGAAAAGAAAAGGTGATTGGTGGCGACCGCGGGTCTAGCAAAGCAGCTCTATGCTGCCCCTGCATGGGCTGATAAAGCCCTAAAGAACCGCGGCATCTCTGATAAGCTACTCTCCGTACACGGAAGCTGTGCACGGAGAGTGGTTTCAGCCTACAGAACGGTTTCAACGAGTGCAGTCCTAGTTCTGGCGAGCACTCCGCCAGTAGATTTACTGGCGAGAGAAAGACAGGAGGTCTTTAGGCTAAGGAAGGACCTAGCGGGCTCGCTGGAACAAGAGAACTGTAATAGCCTAAAGGCGGCTATTCGCAATGAAGCGAGGAAACGTCTCGTTGAAAGATGGCAAGAGAGATGGGATGGGGATTCAAAAGGTAGGTGGACACACCGCCTGATTCCTCACCTCGCCACCTGGCTTGATAGAGAGCACGGCGAAGTTGGGTATTACCTGACACAAGCGTTGTCAGGTCATGGTTGTTTCGGCCATTACCTCCATAGATTTAAAATAAGAAAAGCTTCGAAATGCGTGTACTGCGATGCTCAAATCGATGACGCAGAACACACGCTATTTTCCTGTGAGCACTGGAGCGAGGATAGAGAAGCCGTGTTTACGGCGGTTGAGACTCGATTCAACCCCGATACCATGGTCTCTATCATGCTCCAAAGTGTGGACTCCTGGAGACATATCGAAACCTTTGTCATAAAGGTTATGTCGGCAAAGGATAAAGACGGAAGACCCGGGTTGACCGGGAGATGCTTAAATGCTCGGCAGGGATCAAGCAGAAGGGGGAGGAGGAGAATTTAGATCCCCTCTCCTCTCTGTCCAGCCTTGAGCAATTGAAGGAAGAGTAGGCTACGAAGTTCCTGAACCGGAAGGTGAAGGTAAGGGAACCGTTTTACTTGCGAAGTGTAAAGCCAGACGGCAGTTCCGCAAGTAAGAGTAAACGGTTCCAAGAAAAGGGTGTGGTTTTAGCGGGTCGGCCTATACAGGAGTAGAAAGCCAACCCCGCACACCTCGGAGAAATTGTTGCGCCTCCTTGAGACGGTCTGATCCTTGGAGTTGTAATTCCCTCCTTGGTGTAGCAGATTTCCACGCTTGCCCTTGCGCAAAAAAAAAAAAAAAAAAAATATAAGAATACATAAGGAAAAATAATAGTAAGAGACGAAAGATATTATTTCGAATATAAAGAAATTATCAATTTAATTCAAATTTAAAGATTTTTTGTTATCAATATTAAAAATAAATATAAACTACTATTAAATTAAGTAACCATATTTTTCATTTTTTTTAAATAAAATAATATAAATTATTTTATTTAATTGCTTAAAATAATAATATTAAAATAAAAATTATATGTTAAATAAAAGTAAAAATTATTTAAAAATTAATGGTAAAGGTAAAATTTTTGTCAAATTATTATTTTTTAAGATATTAAGGATTTAAAGAAATTATAGTAATAATTGAGAAATGATTGACAGCTGAACAATGGCATTGTTCCCTGTATACGTTACAACGGAATTAGAAAGAGAGAAATCGCTCTGTCCTTACCAAAACAATTTAAATACTATTGGCTAAGAAAAAAGGACGCCGCGAAAAATGCGATTAGAGGGAAAATTTGGCGGTAAGAAATATACAGCAAAAGTATACGAAGAAAGGTAGGAAGGGAAAACCGCGGATTGTCAAGCAATCAGCTATCAGAGTCTCTCTAACACACTTACAAAATTTAAATATACAAGGGATATAGAGAAATTTGGGGGATGAAGCGTCTTCTCGAGTTAATAAATAGAGAAGGAGACCCAAATTTGGACATTCATTCTCTGACACGGTGAGCTTCGTTTAGGTTCAACCTAAACTGCATGACCCTTCTCAGGTTTTTTTTATATCAGTTCGGTGATGCCTCACAATCAGTTTAAGACGAAAATTAAAATAATCGTTGGAAAGAAACTCAAATTATATTGATTTTTAAATTTTTTTTCTAGGTTATTAAAGATATTTTCATTAAAATACCGTTTGATAAAATACTTATTGCTTCAAAAGCTACAATTTAACATAAAAATAGATTATATATAATAATTAAACCATTTTGATACATAGAATTAAGAAAATGTTTAAAAATAGTCGAAAAAACTGAAATTTTTCTAATTTTTTAAACTTTACTCCTTTATTTAACGTTATTTCAATAAAGTCATGTAGAAGTGAATTAAGGGGTTAAACCACTCTAGAGCGTCAAAAAAAGGCCTAATTTTAGAAATTTTTTTCAAGAAAAGTTTAAATGTACTGAAAAATATGTTTACATATCTTTATTAGGTACACTTTAAAGAGAAAAAAAATATACTTCATTAATTTTTTTTTTAAATATCAAATTTACATGTGCGTGATAGGAACCCTTTCTGAGAGGAATCACGTCGCGGCCGGAAAGATTTTAGCTCCAATTTTCATCCTAGAACAAAAAACAAATTTCATTCTATTTTTACATCTTAAAAGCTAGAGAAAGACGTAGGGGATTTTTTTTCAATTGATTTTTGCAAAAATGGCGAACATTTTAAGGAAAAACCGAGTTTTTTACTTAAAAAATTGACACTAAATTGTTTATAACAAAAAAAATATGCAACATAAAAAAATCCGTACGTCTTTCTCTAGATAATGTTATTGAGAAACTACAGTTTAATTTTTAAGTAAATCGGTTGAGATTTGTAAAAGTCATGTTTCCGGCCAGCACAAAAAATGTAGTTTTGAGAAAAACGAGTTTAAAGTTTTACTTACGACTTTTTGGATATACCTTCAATCTGCAATGCCTGCGCCGTATAATTGACCTTCCAAATTAATATTATCTTGTTCTTCTTCTTTTCTAATGGATATTTTCAACCGAGAAACATTAAAATCGGTTAAGATTTGTTGGTTTTAACTGACCCTGGCGGATTCGATTTACCTAAAATCGACCCAGCTGGGTCGAATCTAAGTCGAATCTAAGTCGAATTTAGGTAATTATCAAAAAAAAGCTTTAAATTGATGAAAATTTATAAAAATTAGTATTGTGAGGTTAAATGAACATTCATAGAGTTAATTTTTGTAAGAATTTTAATTATTAACGTGATAAATAATAAATAATTACTTGATATGTGCAAGTGGTAACTGTAGATTTTAACTCGTTGTCAGTTTTCATAATATTTTCAGAAATTAGTGTAAAATGTGTGAAAAAATAATTTATATTTAATAGAAATTGCAAATTTTATTAAATTATTTTATTATTTAACAATCACATTTCATAATAATTGCAATTTAATTAAAAAATAACAGTTTTCTTAAAAGTGACAAGAACTCTATTATACCGACCACACACGGAACAGCGGAACGCGCGCCAAGATTTGAAAAGAGTTACAAATTTTAAACATTCATTAAATAGAAAATATGCAATTTTTTTCTTTATTTATAAAAAAAACTTTAGAATTTTGTTAAAATAATAAAAATTAAGCTAATATATTTTTATTAAATTTTTACTTATAACTTTTTAAAAAATTCTTAAATAAAAGATCAAAAAATTTAGTTAAATTTGTATTTTGCCATCATAATTTTTTAACAAAAATATAATTTTTTAGACATAAAAATAAGAAAAATTTACATTAAAACTTATTTAACAATTACATTTTTTTAACAAAATTCTTTTTTTTTAAAAAAAAAGTTGCAGATTTTTTATTTCATATTCACAATTCTTTAATGAAATTATTTTTTAATACAAGTTATAAAAAAATTAATCATTTATTTATATTAATGCTAATAATCACTAATTTTAAGTAATAGGATAGCTGGAAATTTGTGCTCCCTGCATGCTGCTGCCATCTAACGGCGTCTGCAACTAATATAGTTCTTGTCACTTTTAAGAAAACTGTTATTTTTTAATTAAATTGCAATTATTATGAAATGTGATTGTTAAATAATAAAATAATTTAATAAAATTTGCAATTTCTATTAAATATAAATTATTTTTTCACACATTTTACACTAATTTCTGAAAATATTATGAAAACTGACAACGAGTTAAAATCTACAGTTACCACTTGCACATATCAAGTAATTATTTATTATTTATCACGTTAATAATTAAAATTCTTACAAAAATTAACTCTATGAATGTTCATTTAACCTCACAATACTAATTTTTATAAATTTTCATCAATTTAAAGCTTTTTTTTGATAATTACCTAAATTCGACTTAGATTCGACTTAGATTCGACCCAGCTGGGTCGATTTTAGGTAAATCGAATCCGCCAGGGGATTTTGAACAGAAAATTGCAGATTCAGACAACTAAGTGCCAACGCGCGCAGTACAGGACCACGATCGGGCCCAAGTTCAATCACTTAAAAAGTGTTTCGACTTATAATTGATATTGTTTCTTATTCTATACATCCTTAGGCACCTTTTAAAGCAAAAAAATTTTTTTTGATTTTTTGAAAATTCTAGAGTGGTTTAACCCCTTAAAGTACATAAAATTTCCTGTAAATCAAAAAAAAACTCTTCTATCTATTACTGTTACAAAAATATGGTCATTTGAATTTTAAATTTAATGGATAAATAGTTAAAATTTAACATTAGGTCTAGATTATTTGGTAAAATTGTTTTCGCAGAACCTCATATCAATTCCATAATATAATACGTATAAGAAGGTTTAATCTTGAACAGTTTCAAATTGAAAAAACTGATTTATCTCACTTACATCGAAAGTTACATTGGTTTAAAGAATGTCTATTTCTATAAGAGAGATTTGAGTAGTTTTTAAAAATCCGTTTATTTTGAAAAATGCAACATAATCATATTTAAAATATTTACTTTTTTAAAAAGTAAATGGTAAGGTACAAATATTTCAAAATAAACGGATTTTTAAAACCTACTCAAATCTCTCTTATAGAAATAGACATTCTTTAAACCAATGTAACTTTCGATGTAAGTGAGATAAATCAATTTTTTCAATTTGAAACTGTTCAAGATTAAACCTTCTTATACGTATTATATTATGGAATTGAGATGAGGTTCTGCGAAAACAATTTTACCAAATAATCTAGACCTAATGTTAAATTTTATCTATTTATCCATTAAATTTAAAATTCAAATGACTATATTTTTGTAACAGTAATAGATAGAAGAGTTTTTTTTTGATTTGCAGGAAATTTTATGTACTTTAATTCACTTCTACATGACTTTATTGAAATAACGTTAAATAAAGGAGTAAAGTTTAAAAAATTAGAAAAATTTCAGTTTTTTCGACTATTTTTAAACATTTTCTTAATTCTATGTATCAAAATGGTTTAATTATTATATATAATCTATTTCTATGTTAAATTGTAGCTTTTGAAGCAATAAGTATTTTACCAAACGGTATTTTAATGAAAATATCTTCAATAACCTAGAAAAAAAATTTAAAAATCAATATAATTTGAGTTTCCCTCCAACGATTATTTTAATTTTCGTCTTAAAATGATCGTGAGGCATCACCGAATTGATATAAAAAAAAACCTGAGAAGGGTCATGCAGTTTAGGTTGAACCTAAACGAAGCTCACCGTGCTGAATATCAGACAGTCTACATATAGCTTTCTATTATAATTTTTTGACAGATAAGTTTGTGAAGTTTAATTGTGATTGGAATTATCTATA
This sequence comes from Leptopilina boulardi, assembly GCF_019393585.1. Taxonomy (NCBI): domain Eukaryota; kingdom Metazoa; phylum Arthropoda; class Insecta; order Hymenoptera; family Figitidae; genus Leptopilina; species Leptopilina boulardi. The sequence goes on from NW_026137919.1 coordinate 141,319, forward strand.
AAACAGTAAGTTCAAAAAGAACAAAAGAACAAGCATTTAAAATTCTTTTATTATTTAAAATATTAAAATTTTATTATTTATATTTTTTATTATTTATTTTTTTTTTTTTAATCTTATATAATATCTGAGAGGCTGGTGTAACAACCGTTCCAACTCAGAATTATATAAGAAATAAAACATTTTAACAAATAATAAATTTAAACTCAATATTAGGAAAGTAGAAGAAACGAAAAAGTGAATAATCACTTTAATTCAAAACATACAATCTACAAAGTCACGCCATGGAGAAGGACTTGAGGGGTTTCTGATAACTCGGAGTACCACCTCATTATCTGGATCCTTAAGTGGTATCAAAAGCAAATCGTAAGTCTCTTGAAGATACATATATCTCAAATTCATTGCAATAGGCGATCAATTTGTTAATGTGTAAGATTCAATTGATTATGAATCCCTGTCCTCCAATCAATAGTTAATTTAGGAAATAAATAATTTATTTAAATTATTTATTTAGCAATTTTCCAGAGAAGTAAATAAGTTTTTAATTTATTTTCCGTTTGACTTAGATCATTTTAATATGTTGTTAAATTAATAACATGTTAAATAAATTTGCGTTTAAGGAAAATATCTGCAAAATTAATTTACTTATGATAGATTATTGAATTTAGGGAATAGGGAATTTGACCTTGATAGCGGTTAGGAATTGTCAAGTTTCTTTTATTTTATTTAAATTTTATTTTATATTTTTTTTATAGATAAGCCTACGAGGTAATTAAGAATCTCAATTGAAGAATAACAAAATAGTTGGAGAGAAATTAAATAAAAAGGTGAAAAGTTTAAGCTAAACAATAAAATTATTTCATTTAATTTCATTCAGAACGAACTCACAATAAATTATTTAAACCAAAATAATTGATAAATAATTATATTAGATGATTGATTGCATATTTTATTTTTCTATTAATAATTAATATTTATTTTTTTTGTAAAGTAAAAATATTCAGCTTTGAAACGATAAATGACATTAATTCATTTATAAAAGTAAAAGTGAATAAGAAAATAAACAGCTGATCTACCGAATAATTACTGGAAAGATTCCTCTAATTTGGTAAACAAGCAACAAGTTTTCTAAAAATAAAATAAATATTTTCCTTTTAACATATTTGTAGAAACAATAAATTTAAGGATTAGTCTAATTTAAATTACTCTATTATATCATTACAATCATATCTGTTGATATAGCTGGCACGTGTCTATTGTATCAAATAATTAAATTTGATAATACAATGTCCCTTTAAATTTAGACAATAGCCATTCTTTCTTTTGTATAAAGTTACGTAACGTGGGTGATTGATATATAAACATTTATGTTTATGGTCATTCAACCACATTTTTGAACTTATTAATTTCTCAGAACCAAATCAAATCAGGGCTAAGATAGATAAGAAGGTAAATACAAACACGTATAATAGTATATATCCCCGGTGTGAGAGTTAATAATGCTTCAATCACACACCTAAACAATTTTAAAATAGAGAGCATTCTTTGTAAAATGTGCCACCCATGTTCCTCACTTGAAATTTCATCCAAAAATATTTTATAATAGCTCAAATTAACCCCTTCACTGTTATTGACCTCTATAGAGGCATAAAAATGTCGTGCCACCAGTGTGCATGACCGCTATAGCGGCATCTCAAAAAAAATAAGTAGACACAAAATATGATAAATTATCGATAGTTTACTTCATTATTTTAATAATCGTTTACTTCATTATTTTAACAATACAATAAACTTGTCAATAGGTATTCTTAGATTTTCGGGTTTTTTTTAATATTAATTTAAAAAAAAAAAAAATTTTTTCCCACATACGGGGCACTAAAGCTTTATTTTTGCTACACTGCGAAGGGGTTAAAGGTAATAATGTCATCTTTCAATGATGAGTGGCCTTTTTAAGAAATTTTAAAATCGAAAAAAGATGTCTGACTAAACGGAAAAGAACATTTTTTCAAATTTTATTTCTTAGTAAAAAATGAAGAAAAAACATATTTTTGTAATTCTACATGGTCCCAAACATCGAAATAGATGAAAGCATTAGGAAATTGAAGATTATTTTACACAATTCAAAAATTTGAACTGACGAATCCAACAGACGATTTCTCATATTCTAAAAGTGCTTCTGGAGATCGCGAACCGTTTCCACGTTGTTCATGATAAAAAATCAATTTTGAGCGCCAGCTGAGTCTCCTTTCTCGGAGCTGTTCTCTTGTTCCGTTTCCTCATCATACTTAACTGGATTAAAACAAATTAACAAGAAAACAGTTAATAATAAGAAATTAGTAAGTTAATTTTTAATTTAATCATACTTACGGCTCGAAATCGACCAGCAACACTTGGACTCGGACACTCCATTTGCGTCGGATTCAAAACAGTGCAAACAATTCTATTGACCAGCTTCGATTCGTTCTCCACGTAAACTTCCATTTCTGATTTTTGTATGGTGTCCAAATTCGTGCCGTGAACAATAATTATGCGCCCCCAGAACGTAAAACTACTCAGAGGCTTAATTTTCATGATGGTCATATATTTTTATTAATTATTGCGTTTGTGCAGGAGACTATGCCAAAATAAATCGCCAAGTGCTAATAACCATGTTACTCACTTAGTTGTATATTTCTATGACCGGCTGTCACATTCATATATCTTTGTTTGTTTTTGAGGTTATGTTACAATGTTCGACAAATACCACATGACAATTTATAAAGGCCTGAGCAGAAGAGAAACGTAACCGGAATAGTAATCGCAAACGCAACCCGAAGAATGAGTTAGAGAAGGATAGACAGTAGTATAGTAAGGGGGCAACGACCCCAGTTACCGACCGAGCAGGGTAATGTATAACTCTACTTTACCAACGGATTAAGTTCGGAGCGCCACCGCTAGATGGCGCCACTAGTTAGTTCCAGAGGTCGCCGCTAGATGGCGCCACTTTATTTTGTCGGTAAAGTTAAAGTCGCTTGGAAAATTAAAAATCTATTTTATCGACCGAGTTAGTTTGGGCTGCCACCGATAGATGGCGCCACTTAATTTTTTAATTTCCCTCCGAATTCCCTGAGCATGTTAGTTTGAGCTGCCACCAATAGATGGCGCCACTTAATTTTTAAATTTTTCTCCGAATTCTCCTAGCATGTTAGTTTGGGCTGCCACTAATAGATGGCGCCACCGGTCAAGTTCAAGTTGTTTGGCGGTAAGTTTAAATTTTTTCATGAATTTAAAGTTTGTTGGTGAAGGGTTATTTTCAAATTACCGACCGCGCAAGTACCGGCTGCCTCCGCCAGATGGCGCCATTTTAATTGTCCAAGTTGTTTCGCGGGAAGTTTGTTTAAATTAATGTCGCTTGGCAATGTGTTAATTTTTTAATTTTCGCGGCAAAATTTCCAGCTGCCTCCACTAGATGGCGCCACTATGATTAATGAGCCAAGTTAAAGTCGCTTGTTAATTGGTGTTCTTAATTTCATGCAAATTTTGGTCATTGACTTTGAATTAGGAAACTCATTTAAATTAGGTCGCTAGGTTTTCAAAGGTACACTTTTGGTCATTGATGCCTTGTCCATTTTGTTCTTGTCTAACACACACACGTTGCCATGGCAACATATGCGTTAGAAAAGTGAAGGCATATTCGTCCACGACTGTACTGTGCATTAGCCGTAAGGAAGTGATATCAATGTGTTTGCATCTGATCTGTACAAATGTTCTTTCTTAAGAAACTGTGTTACAAGCATGGATAGAGAGAAAAAAGATTTCGAGAATTTAGGGGCGGTCACAGCTCAGCATGCAAGCACGGTGCACACTGGTTTCCATGAGAGTGAGAGAGAGAGACAAAGCATGCGAAGCTGTGACCGCACCCTTACCATTCCAATGGAGCGTAAGTTATGCTAGTGATGGGTATGTAAAATAGCCAAAGTAGTGTTGCGACACTACCCATCAGTGTAGCAGTCTGTCACATGTATTCCTTACTTCAATCAAAACACACTTGAGTATCAACAAATTTGTAATACTAACTTTAAACGCTTTCGTGCAAAAACATTCTGGTGCTTAATCCAAGAAATAGTGAATGTACGGCTATTTAAAATGATTAGAGAAGACGAAGATTCACAGAATAGCCAAACCGTGGATACCATGCAGCAAGAATACCTTCCTCATCAAAGTCGACATGTAAGTACTTTCTCAACTCTTTTATTATATATCTTATTTATAACAAAGTAATTCATATCAAGATAGCTTATGTTAAACAAGTTCAAGAATTTAATGTAATTTTTTCTTGACTAAAATTAATTAATTTTAACATAGCCTATCCTAGTGTATCTCGAATTTAAATAAGTTTAAAGAAAAGTAAACTGTAGATTTTAATTAAAGATAAAAAAATATTGTGTTAGTTAAACCAGAACTGTACATATTGTAAATTCACTTTTTATTTTGTTTTACAGCAAGGTGTCTTGCACAATGAATTATTGTCAAACTCCAGGACTACCTACACCACGCTGAAACGACCAGACAAACTAAGCTGCTTGCGCCGTACAAGATGGGATGTTCCACGTTTAGTCCCAAGGAATATCCCCTTATCAGTACAACCTACAACCAGATTGACGATGACAAGCTTGGCAACAACAACGACAACATGGTCAGCACCAACGGTAACAAATTCAACATCAGGAAATAACACATTAAATGGTAATGGTAATGATTTGTTAAATTTCTTACCTCAAATATCTGATGATATTTTGATGGAAATTTTTCATCAAGGAACTGACGTCGAAGAAAAAAAAAGATTCACAAGAGATTGAAGATCAATTTTTCAACTTTGATCTTCCCAGTCTGCTTGAATCGACTTTACCGGAACTACAGGCATCAAAATCATTTGAAAATATTTTCAATGAACTTTTGCAAGAAGAAGCAAATTTTAGGAAAAACAAAGAGTTAGAAGAGACTGAAGTTCAAGATTTTGAACCTTATGTACCCAAATTTGTGGATTGTGTTCCACAACCATCTTAAAGTGTGTTGGATGAAGTTATGCAACATAGCCTTAAAATGCTCAAAAACACAATTGAAACACAAGAAAAAGAAGTTTTAAAGGAAATTAATACGAATGCGATTAATATTATTCATATTGAAGAGGATAAATTAGCAGAATATAAGAGTAGTCTTAACGATAAAGGTTGTGAGAATTTAAAGTTTTATAATTTGAGAGAAAACCAATAAATTTGCTCTTATATTTGCTTTTGCACATTTATGTAATTTAAAAGATTTTTATTTGGACGTTGACAATTTGTGATTTAAGAAGCAGAAAATGCTGATTTCCTGCCATTTAGTTTAGAAAAAAAAACATGTTTTTAGAATTTAAGAAAATCCTACGAAGTATTAAAGAAAAATGTTTACATTTTTGTAGCGTTCTTAGTTTATGTATAAGTTTAATTTTTGCTAAAAATCATGTTTTGTGGTTAATTTGTTTCACAATATTATAAACTTGTCGATTAAAAATCATGATATTTTTATGTTAGAATTTAAAAGCATTATATTAGGTATAAGTTTTTTTTTTATTTGTCAAAAATCATTCTTGGTCTTTATTTTATGTCATGTTCAAGTAATTTTTCGATATTTTAGTTTTTGATTGAAAATCATAATATTTTAAGTTACAATTTTAAAAAAGCATTAGATTAGGTATAAGTTTTTTTATTTGTCAAAAATCATTTTTGGCCTTTATTTTATGTCATGTTCTAGTAATTCTTCGATATTCTAGTTTTATGATTGAAAATCATAATATTTTAAGTTATAATTTAAGAAAAGCCTACGAAGTATTAAAAAAGAAATGATTATGTGATTTGTAGTGAACTTAGATAAGTTTAACTGTTGTCAAAAATCATGTTTTCTTGTTATTTAGACTAAGAAAACACAATGTTTTGGAAATATATCATTACAGAAACAAACCGTAGTCTTTATTTATCATTTAAACATTGATCATATATATATATATATATATATAATAGTTAAAAAATAAGTATAATTTGCCAATTTTGATAATGAGATGATCATATCAACAAACATTCCATTATTTTATATTTTTTTAAAAAAAATTTAATTTAGAATACGTAAAAACAAAATATTAAAAACGATGACATATACTTTTTACATTTAAAGTAAGATTAAAAATTGAATTTATTAAAAATTTTGATAATATTTTACACGTATTCACAAGTTATTATTAATCATTTAAATATATTAAAAATTAATAAACAATTTTTTATTATCTGCTTAAATATTGTAAAAATTCAAAATTTCAAAAAAAGAAAAGAAGAAAAAGAGAAGGTTAAAAAAAAATTTTTTGTTAAAATAAGAACCATGCACAAAAGGAAGTAAATAAATAATGAAAAGTGAAATTAATTTAAAAAAAAATTATAAAAATATTTTTATTAAACACACACACACATTCGCACTACAATTTACACTTTCACTACAAATCACACTTACACACAAACACGCATTCCAAAATATATACATATTTACACAGTAAAAATTTTAAAAAAAGAGAGTTTACACTTATTCGCTATCACTATCACTAAAAGTGTCACTAGAGCACAGTTCGAGAGGGTCTTTTTCAAGAAAAAATTGTTCACCAGAGGATCCCGCACACTCTTCCACTAGAACTTCTTCAAACTGTGGCATTTCCACATCGATGATCTCGTCCTTAAATTCCATTTCGGACTCGCCGACGGAAAGGATCACGGAAGAAGAAGGTTCCACTGAAGAATGTGGTGTAGGTTGCACCACCTCAGGGGAGATCCTCTGGACATTGTCTTTCACAGCTGAAAAATAATATAAAACAATTAATTCATATCACATAGAATATATGCATAATCTGAACATAAAAATTATAATCACAAAACACAAACCTTCAGAAAGAATGGGTGGTTCAACTTCACATCTACCACAGTAGCAGGATGGAAGCCGATCAGGACGACTGAAAACAAAAAAAATATTATCTATAAATATATATTTATTACATATATGTAAATGCACATGTGTTTTAAAATGTGTGTAAAAACCAACCTTAGGAAGTCCGTCATTTCTGCGAATTCCTGTGCTACTGCACCCACTTCTCTTCGAGCTGTTTCCAACTCCGTGTACTGTGCCTCAAGAAAATTGGTCCTTGCAAGGACTGTTCGGCTGGGTCGACCTCGTCGACGCATAGGCCCTCGGCTGCTTTCCATGACATCGTCAAGGTGCCTCCAAATTTGTACACTGTGGTGTAACACCACACCAAGCACCATGACTCTGTCGAGAAATTCGTCCAAAGTGACCGGGCATCGTGGATGAACTCGACCTGAAATAGAAACAGTTAAATTTAAAACATAATTTTTTTTACAATTTAAACAAAGTATAAAATTATGAAGATTGGAAATTATAATTACCTGCCAAGAAGTCCTCAGAGTTCACATTCTCCGATGAAGCACGTCTTCTTTCCATGGTGCCGATTTAATTACTAATGCATAATTACTCCCACTTTGACACCCAAGGATGAGTATTTGTTGACGAAATAACAAAATCAAGATCATTGCCCTGGCATTGAGACAATGGCCATAGATGGAAGACGAGATCATCTTTATATGAATGGAGATCACTGCACTAGAGGTATCACTGATAACACACTACTCACATTACACTATACACTACAAACGCGTAATAGAAAAATGCACATAGCTTCCTAGCCATGCAATGTTCTTATTTCCGTAAATAAAATCCATCGAAATCACCATTGTTACCCTTATAGTGTGAGTGGGAAGAATGGTAAATGAATTGCTATTAAACGTCACGTATAAAACTAAATTCTTTTAGTTAAACTTAAAACAGCCAAAAACAATTCTATGTTCAATCGGGACGTTGAACAATTCTAAGGAGGGAGGACTGTTACATCCCAGTAACAAAAATTTTAAAAATATATTAAAATATATTTCATTTATATAGGCATATAATAAGTAGTAAAAATAATAGTAAACAAAGCTTTACTCTCAATCTTTCAAAATTGATAATCTAAAACTATAATTATTTCTAATATTATATTGAAGCATTGACTCATATATATCATTACATGTGTCTATATCTATATATATGCATATCTCTGCCTGCATGCTATGACTCGACGCGAGCAAACAATGTATATAGATATAGTGCGTACAGGCATGGATGTGTGAATATAGATATAGCGAGTAGATGCATCACCGAAGGTGACCTCCCGCTACAGAAGGGCTATGCTGAGGAATCGCGTGTGGTTGTTGCACAAGAGCGAAAACTATCTATACTAGTTTTCGCCCTAATTCTTCAAAATTAATTATTTCTTTTTGCAATATTATATAAAATTCAATTACCTATTATTATCAAAATAACAAACCTCATATTTTCAATATTTTAAGATTACAAAACGCTATTATTCAAAAGTATGAATAATGCTCAATATAAAAACTTTCCTAATATGATTTCCACGCAATTCTTTGGCTAATTCTTAGGAATTGTTTTTGCAGCTGCATAAAGTATAAAATTCTATGCAATGTTCAATTTCTCACTTGTATCAAATAGCATAGGCTAACCTTTGACTTGAATATCGAAAGCCTGTTGGTAGGCAATTCCTAGAAATTATAACTATGCCATTTGACACTATTACGAACAATACTCTCTAGCAACGAATGGACTTATGACTCATGTATGCTTTAACGAGGCGCATGCACAGTTTTCGAGCGTAGTACTATTGGAAGATGCTTGTAGACGATGTAATAGCGATACTTGCGCTATGCGATAAAGGATGCAGGTGTCCATCTAAGTTCTGAGAATTGTCTTAATTCTATGAAGGATCTAAGAGTCAAGCTTGGAGATGGGATGATCTTTGAACTTATTTACTCCCACTGAGGATGATTTTCTAGTATAAAAACCCATGCAAATGCATTGTCATTTGCTCCGGAATCATTTCATAGTTCGTTTCATAACGTAAAATTACCACCGTGAGTTTGACCCTTCGGTTACTTTAAAATTATTACGACTGTAACTCTTGCATCTCAAACAGTATATGTTTACTCGTTGTTCGGTATTAGAGCAAGTAATCATCATCGCCAGATTTGTAAGCTTGTCATTTATTAAATTTTATTGTTAATCGTCGTATTAGTGTATTCTCAATTTAACGATTATGCAAACGTGACGTGTGTGCATTTCGGAGTTTACGAACTAAAAAACTGTGAGGAAGTCTCAACCGTTCCTTTTCAGGAGTTGTAAAAACTCACAGCGTCAAGGACAAGTGCCAACTTGTCAATTTATATTTGTTTCTGCCCTCTAAACAGAGGTAATTGTAAGTACTATATTTTAAAATTCACAATTCTTGTAACAACATCTTTTAATATAAAACATTATTGTAACATTTTGATTTGATTCATTTATATTAATAAATTATACAACATTTATATCAATAAAATTCTTCATTGAGATTCTCATATACCTAAATTCATATTTAAATTAACAACGACAAGTGTCAAGGCAATTATTTAATAGTAAAATAAATTAAAAGTCGACCCCCGTAGGATCGATAGGAACAAACGTTCTCACATAAAAATAAATGGTCAAGCTTTACCAACTTGACTTAATCAGCCTACCATTCCTCCAAAATTTTAAAATTGATTTTATTAATTAAAATTAAATTCAACCTCGCCTTTCGCTCGGGATGTAACAATATTGACAAAAAATGTATTGCTTTAAGAAAAAAGTTGAGGAAATTTTTTGTTTCGTTTAAAATTTTATAACAAATTTATAAAAATTTTAATTTTTTAATTCGAAACTGCCATTTATATTAAAAATGAGAAATAAAACTTGTACTCAAAAATAAACTGTTACTTTTATTGAAAGTTATTTTAAACAATAATAAGTGCATAATGAATGCGCTCTCACTAGGATAAAATTTCTTGTATGTTAATTTAAAACCACTTCTTGATTCAATAATACATAGATTTTCCTGTATAGTTGTTATAATTAATTAAAAAATCTTATTCTTTACTTCATATCTAAAAGATTAATTTCTAAGTTAACTTTAACTTTAAGGGACTATTTATTAAATATAAATGTAGACTGGCAATTCCGGGAGGACTTCGGCAATACTAACTAATAGTCTTTAAAAGACTATTAGTCAAAAACAAATGTCAAGTTGACTGTCAATTCCACGTGGAAATCCTAACGGAATTGCTAGATGTCTTAAATTTTAGAATATTGATATTGATATAAGTAAGATTTACTTCTTTGTAAAATTTTACTGCTTTAAACTATTCATCAAAATTATGTAGTGAGGCAAACGACTTTCATGAGAGTGTAGACTTTACGGGGATTTCTCTAAACGTTTTCATAAACAAATTGCGTAGCTTAATTCTTACGAATAATGTAACAAACTAACAATCTGTCATTTCTTCGCAAAAAATGTCATAATCTTTAGTATATATTTTAGTACTTTATGTACGAATGGGCACTGCCCGTAAATGTAATAAATAAATAAATAAAATCAAATGTCATGACTAGCAATTCCGTGCGGATTTTCTCATGGAAATTTTTCCGCAAAGATTTCCATGCGGAAATCCGCGCGAAATTGCTAGATGTCTTGTTTTTTAGAATATTCATGTTCCTAATGTTTATAAAAAATCTAAATCTTTTATTGGTTTTTAACCATCACTAAATTTACTATATATTATCCATTTTGACCTTCGAGGGGAGTAAAATTTCATTTCTGAGGTAATTTTTTACATTAAGAAACTATTTTTGTTATAAAAAATTCTAAATCTTTAAGTGGTCTAGCCACTTTAGACGCGCTAAAATGAAGGCTGTTTTCAAGAATTTTTCTAATTGATTTATATTATAAATATTGACATATAAGTTGTTAGACTAAAGAAATACACTTCCGAAATACATGAAAAAATTTTTGTTATTTGTTTTTTTTAAATTGTATATGCATGCAAATGGTAGTTGAAAAAAATTCCCCCAAAAACGATGGGTCCACGCTGTTGATGAAATCTCTGACATGGATTGTCCGAAACCAAAAAATCAAAAAGTTTTGGATTCAGTGTGGTAATAGCTATTGCGCATATCAAGGGATTTTTTATTTTTGCAAAATTGACAAAATGGCGGACATTTTTCGAAAAAACTAACACACGGTTTTCTTTAATTTTTCGAAAAATGTCCGCCATTTTGTCAATTTTGCAAAAATAAAAAATCCCTTGATATGCGCAATAGCTATTACCACACTGAATCCAAAACTTTTTGATTTTTTGGTTTCGGACAATCCATGTCAGAGATTTCATAAACAGCGTGGACCCATCGTTTTTGGGGGATTTTTTTTCAACTACCATTTGCATGCATATACAATTTAAAAAAAACAAATAACAAAAAATTTTTCATGTATTTTGGAAGTGTATTTCTTTAGTCTAACAACTTATATGTCAATATTTATAATATAAACCAATTAGAAAAATTCTTGAAAACAGCCTTCATTTTAGCGCGTCTAAAGTGGGTAGACCCCTTAAATGTTTTTTAACCGTTGAAAAAGTTTTATCTTATGTCCTACATATTTTAGACTGTGAAAAGAGGAAGATAAATTTCTAAATTTTATTTTGTTATTCTAGGAGACTATTTTATGAAAAAAATTATAACTGGTAATTCCGCTTGAACTTCCGCAAGGAAATCCGGGCGGAATTTTTTTTTTCTTTTTTAGAATATTTAATATGTTCTCGATGTTTACATAATATTTACAATCTTTTATTGGTTTGAGCCATTATTAAATTTACTTTACATTATCCATTTTATGTTTTAGGAAGTAAGATTCAGTTCTATGTCATTTTTTACATACATACCCAGGTGAAACGATTCTACGGAAATCACTCCACGGAAATTCCGCACAATTTCTATACGGAATTCGGCAAAATTTTTAAAGTATTCCTTTTGTAATTTTGCGAATTTTTTTTGGAAGAATTCCATACAGAATTGCACAAAATTTTCAATAAAATTCCACAACTTTATTTTTTGCTGATTTTTTTGTGATTTTAAAATAACTGCTGCTACTATAACGAAAACTAGTCGACGATGATGTTCCTGGTGGATATAATATAGAATTTATGATAGATTAATTAATATCTAGTCGAACTTATTTGAGAGGTCAATAAAACGTTTTCCAAAAGAAATTTACTATTTTTCAGTCAACTAACTAACGGTAGTTGAATTTCTCGACTAATTTTTTTTAGTGTATCCACCAGCAGTTATTTTAAAATTACAAAAAAATCAGTAAAAAATACACTCTATGAAAAAACTAGTAAATTTTACTACTTTTTAACTACCCTGAATAGTTCAATAAGTCCTTAACTGAATTTAAAAAGTTGTATGGACTATTAAAAAGTAATTAAAAGAACTAAGAATTTAGTTGGGTCAAGGAGATTTTGTAATTGTTATAATTTTTGAAGTTGATTTAACTACTTTTGTTAAGTACAATTCAGTACTAACTTTTAACTCCATAAAAAATAGTTAAATTGACTACACGCACATAGTTAAAATAACCAAAAAAGTAGTTACTTTTACTACTTTCAAGTCAGTTAACTAATGGTAGTTGAGTATTTAGGTTAAATTTTTTTTCAATGTACAGTTGTGAAATTCTAACAAAAATTTTGTGCAATTCCAACAAAAATTTTGTGCAATTCTGTATAGAGATTATGTGTGTGATTCTTATAAAAAATGCGCAAAGTCTGAACCTACTGTCTTAAGTTATTCAGACTCGTTTAGTTTTATAAATTGGTGTAGTAATATTTTTTTGATGAATTCTGGTTGGAAATCCGCTCGGAATTCCGCCAGGAATGTTCCAAAACGCAACACGTATTTTCTAAGTAATTTCCGATTGGATTTTTCCTCGGATTTCCTCGTGGAAATTTTCACCTGGGATTCCATTTAAAAATTGGCTGGCGTCTAACAATTATCACGTTGGGTTTTCTTTTTGTAACTTAAAAGGGGGTTGTTAATTAAGACATTAAATTAATTCAATAATTTCGTTATAATATATTTTTATGTTAGATAAAAATAGAAAACTGTTTTTAGATATGGTTTATGGAGTACGTAAACTTGCCAACGGATCTTTTATGATTGGTGATACACCTATTGAATTTGAAGGTTCACATATTAAGCTTATGGAAAGAAAAATTATTTAAAAACTGCTGGGTTACTGGAACTTTTATTTAAGGAGAAACCAAAAGAAGCTTTAATAAGTTCAGATGATTTTTCAAATTATAAAGAAATCCTCATTGCTACGAATGCACATCGAAAAAATTATAGTGAATCTGTCAACATAAGCAGGACTTCCAAGTACACTGATATTATTGCAAAACTTATCAAAAGTACACCAAAGAAAAGTGGTGGTTCTTTAAAGAAGAAGAAGAAGCATAAAAATATATTACCACAATTTATGACTGCAAAAAGACAATTTAATCCAGACTATATCTATTGGGATGATCCAAATGAACTTGTTGACCGTTTACGACTACTCATAGCATCACAGCAAGCTGGTAATCCAAGTCATAATAATGAGATTATGTCAATTATTGAAGAACTTCGTGAAGCTCGAATTATATTTTACGAGAGAGCATAAAGAAGAAGTGCTTAGTATAACAATGAACATTGATGTGTTCGGACATTCTTTAACACGACGTGTTGCAAGTCGTGGACTACCTGGACCTTCTGGTATTGGATTTAAAGTTACTCCAAGTGGAGACTACAATATTGAAAACAAAAGACTCTGTAACGTTAGAGACGCTGAAGAACTGCATGATGCAGTAAATTTGCGACTTGTACAACAAATTATCCGAAACGAGATAAAAACTGTGTTTCAAATTACATCTTCATTAAGATCAGCAATTGATGATTTAAATATTTTAATACAAGTTGTCGAAGATAGAGTTAACGAAAAACTAAAACAAATTGAATTACAACAGAATATTATAATTAAGGAAACTACATTTATTCCAAACGATGAATGATAAAAAGTTAACAGTTGTAACTGAACTGCATTAACAAGCAAGACGGAATTATCCTCGTCGTAAAGTTCAAATGCGTGGCATAGATGAAACATGGCAAGCAGATTTGGTAGAAATGATACCTTACTCCAATTCCAATAAAGGTTTCAAGTACATGCTCACAGTTATAGACATATTTTCCAAATATGCATGGGCTGTACCTGTAAAAAGTAAAAATGGAAAGGATATATCTTTAGCCATGAAATTAATATTAAAAGAAGGTCGTATTCCAAAAAATTTACACACTGATAGAGGCAAGGAATTTTATAATTCTGAATTTCAGAGTTTAATGCAAGAATTCAATATTAATCTCTATTCGACGTTTAGTAATTTAAAAGCATCAATTGTTGAAAGGTTTAACCGTACTCTGAAAAATATGATGTGGCCTGAATTCAACTTACAAGGCAATTACAAATGGATAAATCTTTTACCAATTCTCATATCAAAGTACAATAATAAAAAACATCGTACGATTGGTATGAAACCTAAAGATGTCACCGTAGAAGATACAAGAGAATTGCTGAGACGTATCCGTAAACTAAGAAGAGTTCCGCTAAGAAGACCAAAATTTAAAGTTGGAGACAGAGTTCGAGTCAGCAAACATAAAAACATCTTTGAAAAAGGATACACCCCCAACTGGACAACGGAAATATTTACTGTAGATCAAGTTAAACGAACAAAACCAGTTACATACAAGCTTTCAGATTATGAAAATCAGCCAATCGAAGGTGGTTTTTACGAAGAAAAACTTTTAAAAGTTAAATATCCAGATGTTTACCTCGTCGAGAAAGTCCTCAAAAGCCGTGGTAATAATGTATATCTAAAATGGCTTGGATTTGACAACTCACATAATAGTTGGATAAAAAAATCTGATATGTAATATATTTAAAATAAGTTAAAAATAGTTATAATAAAGTTAAAAATAGTTAAAATAAAATTAAAAATAGTTAAAATAAAGTTAAAAGTTGTTAAAATAAAGTTTAAAAAAGTTAGAAATAGTTTAAAAAAATGTAACTAGATTAAGGTTCTAATAAATAAAATAAACATAATATAAAATGTACAACATCTTTTATTAAAACAACCATTTCTCCATTTCTGACAAATTATTATTTTATTTTTTACATTGTTTCATCATCACCGTCATTATCGATTTTTATAATTTTAAAATGTCCCCATGCAAGAGTATCGGTGCTATTGGATAACATAAATCTTTTATCGTCGTAAGGACTTAAAGCAATTTTCGTTTGTTTCAAAGTTTGTACTTTGTGTAGTTTGGATCTAATAGAATACTGAGTTCTAGATTGAATTTCAACATTTCGTAGACAATATACATAATCATTAAATTCAATATTTTTCTTAACAACTCCAGCTTTTACAACTTTAGCCTTTTTTATGAAATCTTTCTCTTCAACGCGGACGCTATACATTTTGCTCCGCAAGCCAAAAAATTCTGTGACAATTTTACCGCAGCATTCATCTTTCATGAGTCCTAATATCTTTTTGTTGGATTGCGGAATATTATACACGTTATTAGCCGGATAATCTGAAGTATCGAATTTGTGAATATCTTCTTTCATGTCTGCATAAATGTCACAACATTTAATTTCATAAATCAGACTGTCGGTATCGGTGTACAATAACTTACAGTTTTTTTCGTCATACTTTTTTAAAATATAACCATAGTGAAAATTGTAGATTAAAGTTTTTGAAACGTCCAAGACTGCCAAACCAATATAAAGTGGCTTGTTCATTAAAACCTCCATTTTCCTTAGTTCCACAGCAACCAAGTTTTCGTTAAAGATGGTTCTGCTGTGGAAATTAGGTTTGGATATTAAGGCTTTAGCTCCATATCTACCCTCCCACTTTGTCACAAGCTTAATGTCAACATGTTTTCGCACGTTCTCCATTGTTTTGCCAAATACCGCGTTGTTCATTAGTTTAAATAAGTTTTTCTCGAATTCATTTTTAACATTAGTTCTGCGTTCGGCATTGAAATCAATATAACTTTTTAACCACGTGGATTGCTCAAATTTCAAAACACGGTGAATTTTAACTAGTACAAGACCGTTGGCAATAGCTTGTTTTAAAGCACGATAATGGAGAACGTGCTTTCGTTTTGGTAGGAGAGTAGTTAGGAGCTTCTGTTTTTTTGACCCTGGTGGCTTCGAGCGTTCAGGACAAAACGGAAAATCACTGTGTTTATCATTCACCCCACCTCTTATTCCTCGTTCAATGTACATTACCATATCTATATCTGTAAGAAGTTCCAGCCTTATATTCGTATACTTTAACATGGCATCCCATGTCAGCCCTGGTGTTGTATAATAATGCAATCACGATATTACAATCACGATGTGCGGGGCCACGATACTTTCCAGTTAGATGACAATGGTCTCTTACTTTTATATCCTCATGCTTGATTTTATTTCTACAAATATGACATGTACTTGCATTTCTAAAATCAGCAAGTTGCTGAGGACTTAACACTTCCATTGGTACAGGATTTTTAAATGTCCTATCAAGATTGTCAGACAAATTTTTTAACTCAGTTGAAAACCATTTAGCTGGATCTTCTTCATCTTTTGGAGATGCTTTGTATATGGACAACGAGTCATCAAAGGCACACTTTAAATAATATCCAATACTGAGCATTTTGTGGTTTTGAAAAACCTCAGTATTGTTGGCTTGTTGTGGTGCTTCGGCAGGAATCAAGAGACTTTCACAATCCGCATATATTATAAATGGTACACGCTCCTTGTTTTGGAAATTTTTAAATTCAACAAAATTTTTACCTGGATTCGGCAGCACAATACTCGTTTCATTGATCTTTTTACAATTTTCTTCATGTTCAAAAAGTTTATTTTCATCTCCAAAGTAATGCAGGCAACGATCGCAAATGTACTTTTTGTTTTTTTTCTTGGACAATTGACTGCTGACAAGCTTTGATAAATCTTTGATCCAAACATAATGGTAGTTAAAAGAGATGATGGTTACTTGATCGATCTCCTCATCCTCCTCCGTAAAATTTTCATCAATGTAGTGGTCCTCAATTCGAAGAAGATTTACATGAACAACCTTCTTTTGTGATGAAAGATGTAACGGAGCCACTGTAAACTTTTCAGCCTTTTTGATAAGTCCATATACATTAACTGAAATGTTCTTCTGAGCCTCAAATTTTAAAATATCCTTGAGTGAAACAGGGAACTCAATTCCACTGAAATTAAGTTCATTCTCATAAAGCCTATATTTAGAAACTCGATCTGCATGGTTTTCAACTTGGTGTAAAGCTGACAAAATTGACCATTTAAAACATTGATTGTCTGTATTTTGAACATTAATACAAGCTTGTTTCTTTTTAATGAAAAGTGGCAAATCAATATAAGAACCAGCACGCATGGGATTATACTTGTTAATGTTAACCATTAACCTTTGAATAGAATCAAGTCTCCAATTAGAATCTTTTTCTTGGAATTCTTCGATTCGTCTTAAAGTTGGTTGTTTAACATTCTGATTGTACCACTCATCTTATTGGGTTGTAACTAAAATCTCACATGTTTTCGCAATAAATGTCTTTATATCTGACATTTCTCCATTACCTACAATTAAATCTTTTTTAAATTTAGCACACAAAACTGTATAAACTTTTAGCGGACCAAATTTGTTTAAAGCTGTTTCAATATTACTTTTAAATAAAACAAAAGCATCATCAAAGAACTCATTAATATCCTTGTAATCAATATTAATAATAGCACTAGTTTGTAAACGATCATCAAATGCTTTATCAAAATCCACCCATTTCATTCTATCATTACTCACTTGCAAGCCCGCGCCACGTTTCATTAAAGCATCGAAATGGCAACGCAAGTATTCAAGTTTCTGACTTAAATTGAAGCATCTTGATTTTTGATAAGATTGAAAATCAGATCTTCGCAAAAATTTTGCCATTCGAATGCGTTAACGAACTTTTCATCACCTGTCATTGACATTGTGGTGATGAGTTCACTTTCAGCGATTTTAATGAAGTTGTCAGACTCCTGACAGACTTCATTAAATTCATCATTCTCAAGCCGTTGTCGAGATTTCTTCTGTGGCTTACACTTTGGCATCCTAAATACTAAACCTGAAAAAACCTAAAAACAATCTCAAAAAGAAAACACCTGAAAAAACCTGAAAATAAAATGAAAAAGAAAATAAAGTAAAAAACCTGAAAAGAAAATGAAAAAAAACTTAAAACCTAAGAAAATTCTGGAATTTAAAGACACAGAAAATAAAAAAACCACCACCTTAAATTAAATACAAATGAAAAAGAACTAAAAATAAAAAACCCTGAAAGTAAACATCCACCACCATAAACCAAATACAAAAAATAATAGAACAAAAAGAAATTAAAACTAAAAATAAAAAACCCTAAAAATAAATATCCACCACCTTAAATCAAATACAAAAATAATAAAACAAACTGAAAAAAGAAGAAACTCTGAAATTCTGAAAACTCTATAACTACTCTGTTGCACCTGAAAGAAAAGAATGATGCTGGTGGTCTGAACGCCGTGCTTTATACACTACGCCCCACCATGGCAGTCCACACTACGGCGCTCCCCACTATGACGCGCCCTACCACCTAGCTGGCGCGCGCAATCAGGCGAGCCCACCGCTGCGCGCTCCGCTGTAGGCATGGGAGGGAGTCCCCGGCTGAGTTCACATCAATGCGGGGAGAAATAAAACTCAGCATATGAACCCGGAGCTGGCAGCGGCATAGACGCAACCAGCAATGGGGATCCCTCTCGATGTTTTTTTCCATACAGGTTTAGATATAATTATATACATTGAAATTTTAAACTTTAAATTAACTTTAAAACATGTTTAAAAAAATTGCGCCATCTTGCGGTGGTAGCCAAAACTAACGCGGTCGGTAATGTAGAACACCAAGCCACTTTAAATTAAACTTTTAAAAATTCAAATTTTCCGCCAAGGGGGTTTGAATTGGTCGGTATGTGGGGAATACGCTCTGTCTCTCTATTCCCCTCTCTCTTTTTTGGTGAGCGCAGACGCTAGATCGCAGAACTGATGGGCGCGAGAAAGTTTAGGAGAGATAGACTCGAGTCTTCGAACACTGTACGGTATATATACGTCGTCTGGTCTTTTGACCATGTTAACTTTATATTATATTTAGTAGTCAAATAAAGTGGTTATATTAATTAATTATGGAGTCAGTTAATGAGCACGCAAGTGGAAGATTTTAAGTAAATCCTTTCAACCAAATTCCCACATTGGTGACCCCGACGTGATTCGGGAAAATGCGTGTTTCGGAATTTTTACCTATCAACCTCATGGCTAGGGACGCCGTCGCCATTTTGAGTACCGGCAAAAACCACTCGTTTTAACCCGGATTTTCCACCGAACGAGAAGGAATCTGGACTTTCGAACAAATTGACGACGATGATCAACCACTACTGCAAAATTTTTTAACATATTTTGGACGTATCAACCGCCTCTCCGATGTCTATTGTCCGCTGTACCTATTGTGACGTCATGCCACGCTGAGAACTTCCGTTCCTGACGAGCCGAGAGGACGATTTCTTGCTACTTGGACTGCCGATATCTATTGCTGATCGAGTTTGGCGAGTTCCAGAATTTTTTTACGCTTTGGAAAACGGCGCATGGGCATGATATTCTGAGCCCATGCAACAGGTATGTTTCGCTTTTTATACCTGGTTGCAAGCTAACAGTTTTCCGTCTCCCTTATCATTGCATCTCTTTCATGAACCTTTCCTGAGCATCTTCTGGAGTTTGGCTCTCTACACCAGCCAGTGATGTCAGGAAATTCTCTACCGCATTTCCGGGGAATTTCTCGAGGATTCTCCGTGGCGAGTTGGTTCGACGAGAAAATGACGGCATGGAGTTCGCCATCCTAATCATGGGCAGCATCGTCATCGGGAGGAACTTCGCAGCGTATTGGACATTCCTATTGTTTCTAAGTATTCTTGCGTATTTATTGTTATAAATATTTTTTGTGTTTCGTGTCTCTCGTGAATTATTAGCATTTTTCGCACTAACGAATTTAACGTTGAGTTTAAATAACTCTTTTCTAAATTTCAAAAATTTTTTTTTGGCGTTATCGTTAAATTAAATTAAAGAAATTTTTTCTTTTCGCATACTTTCAATTAAAATTTTTTTATATTACGTGAAATTTATGAGTTTCGGTACTCATTATTATTCTTAAACGTACGCAATTTTTTCTTCGAAAAATAATTCAAAGTTTTAAATCCAAGAAATCTCAAAATTCTTAATTCAGTTAATTTTGATTTTCAAAGTTGGTTTGTTCATGGTCGAATACAATACGGGTATTGTTCACGTTAGTAAATAAAACGCGTTCCTACAAGGATAAACCTTACCCCGTGTTGTCTTTCATCGACTCGATATTTACGAACGTATTTTCTTTGATAAATAGATTTGATTTAAAATTTTGTCATCATGAGGATAATATTGTATACTCCGTATATTGTCGACAATATTATTTGTATTGTAATTCTCATTTTCTTAGTGCGATTATTTTTGCTATTTTCTTTTTCGATTGAAACAGTCCGCGTTACTGTATTTGGATAAAGTTTTTTTTTCTCAAAAAATCGGGAGAGACGGGAAACGTCATTTAATTTAGATACAAATGGTTTGAGGGGTATGGACGATTGAGTGACTTATTACTGAATTTTTTTATCATTCTTCGATTTCGTTTATTTAAACTAAACTTAGAATTTTCAAAAGTTTAAAATCACAATTTTTTTGTAAAAATGGCTGATCGAGGTTTTGTTTTCATCCCTGTGAACGACCCACTAAGACCTGGACAGCTTGACCATGCGCAGGCACCTCGCGGTTTCGAGGGCCATTTCGGAGGTCCTTCGAATCCCGGTACAGCTTCCCAGAATCAGATGCCTCGCAGTTTCGATGGTCGCTTTGGAGATTCGTCACACCCTGGTCTAGTTGCCCAAAATCAGCAAAATTTTACTAACCGTATTCCGCGTTTGCCTACATTTATTCGAACAGATCCTTCCCTATGGTTCGCTCAAATCGAATTGATTTTCGAATCCGCAGGTATTTTTTCTCAAAGATTGAGAGCCGGCTCAGTAGTTACCGCTCTTGATCACGAAGTCGTTCAAACTATCGGGGATTTATTAACGAATAATAATTATGTCGAAAATTTATATTCGGAAATTAAAAAACGTGTTATCGAGAATTTTTCGCTTTCCCCTGAGTCCGAACTGAGAAGTATCCTGAAGGGTGAAATTATCAGTGATGGTAAACCATCCCTAATTTTGAGTCGAATTCGACATCTTAGACGTGGTAGATGTAGCGATGACGTACTCAAGACAATTTTTCTCGAACATCTCCCTGCTAATTGTCGCGCAGTTTTAGCAGTTTCCGAAACAAACGATCTCAATCGTTTAGCTTCTATGGCAGATCGAATAATGTCGTACAGTTCATCTGAAAAAAATGTCGCTGCAGTGTCAGTTGACCCTGATTCGGAAATCTTGAAAAAATTAGAGAAATTGACCTTAAGAATCGATGCGTTATCAACTAGATCTCGCAACCCCTCTAAGTCGAACAATCATGACCGCTCAAGGTCTCGTTCTAAATCCAATTCTGGAGGTAAAAATCAAGGTTTTTATCGTTTTCATCGTAAGTTCGGGAAAAAGGCCCATCGATGTTTTCAACCCTGTTCTTTCGAAAAAAATTCGAAAAAAGATCCGAAAAAAGATTCGAAAAAAAACTCGAAAAAGGATTCCAAAAAAGATTCTGATTCCGATGATTCGAATTCGGGAAACTAATTCCGCCGCCCCGATCTGAGGCAACCGGCGCGAAGGCAAACTCAAAACGCCTTTTTATTCGAGATTGTGAGACAGGAATGAATTTCCTCGTTGATACAGGTTCCGACATTTCATTGATGCCAGTTGAAGCCAAGAGTAAACTTATGCCATCCCAATACGGCATTTATGCTATGAATAATTCGCAAATAAATACGTATGGTGATTGCCGACTTAGTCTTAATCTTGGTCGTCGACGTTCCATTTCCTGGAATTTTTGTGTTGCAGACGTACCTTACCCTATTATCGGGGCTGATCTTCTGTCAGCTTATGGATTGAATGTCGATCTCCGTCGTCGGAGAATTGTTGATTCTTTAACAGAATGCCGGTCTGTCGGTAGCGTTCGAGATACCCTTTTTTCAGGCGTTAGCTCTATTGACAAGTCATCCTCTTTCTCGAATATCCTCGCTGAGTTTCCCACAATCACCGGATTGACACAATCTTCAGAAATTATGTCAAATGGAGTAGTGCACCACATTGTAACAACTGGACCCCCTGTTGCTGAAAGAGCTCGTAGATTAGCTCAAGATAAAACAATCTTCGCAAAAAGTTGGTTTCAAGGAATGGTAGATTCTGGTCGTTGCCGCCCCTCTGACGCAGAATGGGCTTCACCCCTCCATATGAACCTAAAAAAAAGTGGTGAATGGAGATGCTGCGGGGACTATCGTAGACTGAATGCATGCACTATTCCCGACAGGTACCCTGTGCCCTATCTGCAGGATTTCACTAACATCCTTCATGAAGAAAAAATCTTTTCCAAATTGGACCTTTTTATGGCCTATAATCAGATCCCTATTGCCCCCGAAGATATTCCGAAAACTGCGGTGATTACACCCTTCGGACTCTTCGAGTTCACTGTCATGACCTTTGGTCTTAGAAATGCAGGTCAAACTTTCCAACGTTACCTGAACAAAATTCTCGGAGATCTCGATTATGTTTTTGCCTACATCGACGATATCCTGATCGCTTCTTCCAGCCCTGAGGAACATGAAAAGCATTTGAGAGAGGTTTTCAAACGCCTCGCTAATGCATCCCTCCGTCTGAATGTTGGCAAGTGTGAATTCGGTCGCTCTGAACTCGAGTTCCTTGGTCATATCGTCGATCGAAATGGAATTCGACCAACCCTTGAGAAAGTGAAAGCAATTAGCGAATTCCCTCGACCAAAAACTATCGTCGAATTAAGGCGATTTTTGGGACTCTTGAATTTTTATAGGCGCAGCCTACCTCATGCTGCTGAAAATCAAAGAACCTTGAACTCATTCCTCCATGATTCTCGCAAAAACGACCGCCGTGAAATTGCATGGACCCCCTCGACTGTCGAGGCGTTCGAAAAATGTCGTTCGAGCATTGTCGATGCCTCTCTTCTCATCCACCCTGATTGCGAAGCCCCTACTCGCGTAGTGTCCGATGCTTCCGATTATGGCATGGGAGCCGCACTAGAACAGTTTCAGAATGGTTCTTGGAGGCCATTGGCATTTTTTTCTCGAAGTTTCAATCCCGCTCAAAAAAGGTATAGTACCTATGATAGACAGTTGACAGCTGCGTTCGAGGCTGTGAAATATTTCAAACACTTTTTGGAATTCCCAAAATTTCATATCGCGACAGATCACAAACCTCTCATCTACGCTTTCAACCAGAAATCTGACAAGGCTTCTCCCCGTCAAGGTCAACAACTCTCGTTCATTTCCCAGTACACGACGATTTTCAAATACTTACCTGGTGATGAAAATGTCGTCGCAGATAGTCTTTCTCGTGTGGACGTCATCAGATTAGCCACTGACGTCACTTATGTCGAGCTTTCCATCGCTCAAAAGGATGACACTGAATTGCAATCTCTTTTGCAAAATGGAACATCTTCTCTCAACCTTAGTCGCATGCTCTGGGGTCCTGATCAAACCACTGTTGTGTGTGACTTATCCGGTGAGATCATTCGTCCTTACGTCCCGTTATCTTTGCGTCAGCGCGTTTTCGAGATTTTCCACTATTCTGCACATCCCAGTGGTAAAGTTACCCATAAAATAATTCGCAAGAGTTATGTTTGGTTGGGAATGAACAAAGACATAAAAGAATGGTGTAGGAATTGTATCGAGTGTCAAAGGGCGAAAGTATCTCGACACACTATTTTGCAACCATCGCATTTCGTAGCTCCCGATGGAAGATTCCGACATGTCCACATGGACATTGTAGGCCCTTTACCAATCTGTGACGATTATAGGTATTGCTTGACCTTGATTGACCGATTCTCCAGGTGGCCAGAGGCTATCCCTCTGAAAAATGTTGAAGCGATAACGATTTACCGTGCTTTCGTTGATGGCTGGATATCGCGCTATGGTACCCCTAAAAGTTGGAACTATCAAGAAGTCTCTCGAGTGTCCATACACTGGTCCTCATAAGGTTCTGAATCGCGTTTCTGACCGAATTTTTGAAATTGACGTGAACGGTGTTAGTCGTCGAGTATCGGTAGAAAACGTAAAACCGGCGTTTTTTGTCTCTCCCGATTTACCGTCAGCAATTAACGAAAATCTAGATAGATCTAGTGGCGTTATCCGTCCCGCAGTTTGCACCCCGAATTTAGAAAGTAACGTTTCAAACCAGTTTCAAGTACAAAAACCTTTGAGAACTTATTCGAATAAGAAAAAAGTCACTTTCAACGTAAAGTAGAACAGTATTGGTATTGAACTCAAAGATTAGCAAGTAATTAATTTTAGGAGATGGCCATCTCACCAAAGAATTTTTTTATACGTACGTACCAATATTATTATTATCTTTTTTTTCGATAATATGTGATATCAAAAAATTTTTTTTTTTGAACCCATTCGTAAAATTAGCACTTTTTTGAATTATTTCGATTGAATTACGACCCAATTTCACCTTTTTTTTACGAATTAATACCTAAAATTAAGCCTATTCTTAAAGTCGTTTTTTAATATGTAAGTTAATGTACAT
Source organism: Leptopilina boulardi (assembly GCF_019393585.1). NCBI lineage: Eukaryota > Metazoa > Arthropoda > Insecta > Hymenoptera > Figitidae > Leptopilina > Leptopilina boulardi. The sequence goes on from NW_026137919.1 coordinate 166,238, forward strand.
AAATTCTTGCATAATCTCTTTAATATTACGAAAAAACTAGAAAACTAAAACTTTGTACTTTTCGAAACGAAACTGCGATAATTTTGAAACACGACTGCGATAATTACTATATATTGTATGTAATGTATTATTATATATTTTATTTATTTGTATCGTTAGATTCAAATTTCCCGCCAAGGGGGGTTGAATTGGTCGGTAAAATGCCAAGCCACTTTTAAAAATTCAAATTTCCCGCCAAGGGGGTTTGAATTGGTCGGTGGCGACATCAGGCGGTGGCAACAGGAACTAGCGCGGTCGGTAAAGTAGATTCCTACATTACCGACCTCAGTCAGTAAGTGGTCCCGCACCCGCCTTGTTTAACTACTGTTTAGATTTATTAAATTTTAAAACTGAATTTCGCCAGGAAATTTTACTTCTTCTTGGCCCAGAGTTCAAAAGAGGATGCCATAGTTCGCCATAGTTTGCCCATAGTTTAGATTTATTTAATTTTCAAATTTAAATGGCTAGAAAATTTAACTTCATCCTGGCCAATAGTTAAAGAAAGGACGCCATAGTGCGCCATAGTTTTCCCATAGTTTAGATTTATTTAATTTTCAAATTTAAATGGCTAGAAAATTTGATTTGACTCTGCCCGTGGTTTAAGAGAGGTCGCCATAGTTTGCCCAAAGTTTAGATTTATTTAATTTTTAAACTTTAATGGCCAGAAAATTTAACTTCTTCTTGGCCCATAGTTAAAGAGAGGTAGCCATAGTTTTCACATAGTTCAGATTTATTTAATTTTCAAACTGAAATGGACAGAAAATTTAACTTCTTTTTGGCCCATAGTTCAAGAGAGGTCGCTATAGTTTGCCCATAGTTTAGGTTTATTTAATTTTTAAACTTTAATGGACAGAAAATTTAACTTCTTCTTGGTCTTCTTCTTTAACTTTCTTCTTGGTTCAAGAGAGGTCGACATAGTTCGCCATAGTTTGCCCAAAGTTTAGATTTATTTAATTTTAAAACTGAAATGGTCAGAAAATTTAACTTCTTCTTGGCCTACAGTTCAAAAGAGGTCGCCATAGCTTGCCCATAGTTTAGATTTATTTAATTTTTAATCTTTAATGGCCAGAAAATTTAACTTCTTCCTGGTCTTTTACTTTAACTTTCTTCTTGGTTCAAGAGAGTTCGCCATAGTTTGCCCATAGTTTAGATTTATTTAATTTTAAAACTGAAATGGCCAGAAAATTTTACTTCTTCTTGGCCTATAGTTCAAGGGAGGTGGACATAGTTTACCCATAGTTTAGATTTATATAATTTTTAAAATTTAATGGACAGAAAATTTGATTTGACTCTGCCCGTGGTTTAAGAGAGGTCGCTATAGTTCGCCATAGTTTTCCTATATTTAAAATTGATTTAATTTTCAAACTTTAATGGACAGAAAATTTAAGTTCTTCTTGGCCCATAGTTAAGAGAGAGGTCGCCATAGTTCGCCATAGTTTGCCCATAGTTTAGATTAATTTAATTTTCAAATTTTAATGGCTTGAAAATTTGATTTGACTCTTCCCGTAGTTTAAGAGAGGTCGCTATAGTTCGACATAGTATGACCATATTTTAGATTTATTTAATTTTTAAACTAAAATGGCCAGAAACTTTAACTTCATCTTGGCCAATAGTTAAAGAAAGGACGCCATAATGCGCCATAGTTTTCCCATAGGGTAATTTTAATTTAATTTTCAAATTTGAATGGCTAGAAAATTTGATTTGACTCTGCCCGTGTTTTAAGAGAGGTCGCTTTAGTTCGCACATAGTTTGCCAATACTTTAAATTCATTTAATTTTCGAACTTAAATGGACAGAAAATTTAAGATCTTCTTGGCCCATAGTTCAAGAGAGGTTTGCCCATAGTTTGCCCATAATTTAGATTTATTTAATTTTCAAATTTAAATGGCTAGAAAATTTGATTTGACTCTGCCCGTGGTTTAAGAGAGGTCGCCATAGTTTGCCCATAGTTTGCCCATAGTTTAGATTTATTTAATTTTTAAACTGAAATGGACAGAAAATGTAACTTCTTCTTGGCCCATAGTTAAAGAGAGGTCGCCATAGTTTTCACATAGTTCAGATTTATTTAATTTTCAAACTGAAATGGACAGAAAATTTAACTTCTTTTTGGCCCATAGTTCAAGAGAGGTCGCTATAGTTCACCAAAGTTTGCCTATAGTTTAGATTTATTTAATTTTAAAACTGAAGTGGACAGAAAATTTAACTTCTTATTCGCTTATAGTTCAAGAGAGGTCGCCATAGTTCGCCATAGTTTAGATTTATTTAATTTTAAAACTGAAATAGCCAGAAAATTTAATTTCTTCTTTGCCCATAGTTCAATAGAGGTCGTCGCCATAGTTTGCCCATAATTTAGATTTATTTCATTTTCAAATTTAAATGGCTAGAAAATTTGATTTGACTCTTCCCGTAGTTTAAGAGAGGTCGCTATAGTTCGCCTTAGTTTGCCCATAGTTTAGATTTATTTAATTTTCAAACTGAAATGGACTGAAAATTTAACTTCATCTTGGCCAATAGTTAAAGAAAGGACGCCATAGTTCGCCATAGTTTGCTCATAGTTAAGATTTATTTAATTTTCAAACTGAAATGGACAGAAAATTTAACTGCATCTTGGCCAATAGTTAAAGAAAGGACGCCATAGTGCGCCATAGTTTTCCCATAGGAGTAGTATAGCTATGGTGATACCACCCCAGGTTCTGATCTCGGCTAAGTTACCTACAGTCGGTAACTGCTCGGTCGGTAATGCAGATTTCTACTATATCAGCAGTGGGTCGAATTCAAACCCGGTTGGTCCTGCAGTGAACTGTTTTACCGACAGAGCACTTGGCGGGAAATTTGAAAATTTATTTAAATTCGCTTGGTCAGGGAGCTATCCATCCCTGCATTACCGACCGGGTAGTTCACCAAGTATCCAATAGGTGGCACCACTAGGGAATTTAAACCTGCTTGGTGGGAAATTTAAAAATTTATTTGATAATTTTAATTTGCTTGGCCACAGAGCTACCCATCCCTGTTTTACAGACCGAGATAGTTGTGGTTGTCATCAACATATGGCGCCACTAAAATTTAATTAATGAAGGTAAGTTTAATTATTATTTATAACTTATTTGTCTGTTCGTTTATTAATAAAGGTAATAAATAATAAAGGTAATTCATATTTTTCAGCTTATTTGTTTGTATATTTATTGTTTTATTTATCCATTTATTTATTTATCAAGTAAGGTAAGTATCAATAAACTATTTTAATTAATTATTATGATAATTCAAAATTATAATGTAATGTTAATTATAATAATAAATAAAATTGATAATCAAATAGTATCCAATAGGTGGCACCACTAGGGAATTTAAACCTGCTTGGTGGGAAATTTAAAAATTTATTTGATAATTTTAATTTGCTTGGCCACAGAGCTACCCATCCCTGTTTTACAGACCGAGATAGTTGTGGTTGTCATCAACATATGGCGCCACTAAAATTTAATTAATGAAGGTAAGTTTAATTATTATTTATAACTTATTTGTCTGTTCGTTTATTAATAAAGGTAATAAATAATAAAGGTAATTCATATTTTTCAGCTTATTTGTTTGTATATTTATTGTTTTATTTATCCATTTATTTATTTATCAAGTAAGGTAAGTATCAATAAACTATTTTAATTAATTATTATGATAATTCAAAATTATAATGTAATGTTAATTATAATAATAAATAAAATTGATAATCAAATAGTAAATAATAATTAATAATTGAATAAATTAATGTACAAGAAATACCATTTTCAAATTCAAACTGAATTTCGCGCTGGCTTTATTTTCGATACATTCGAATTGATCGTTTTCTAGCCCTAAGAGAATGGAGATTTTCTGATTGGTTTATTCTTCTAACAGAAATTAATTTATTTCTATTATTAAATATATAAGGAAAAAAAATGGTAATTCATAAATTTAAACTTTTAATTAATAATAAAGTTTATATAATTAATCATTTGTAATGCTTATTAATATTTCATTCAAATTTTTTATGAATTTCATGACTGTAATTTCCTCAGCTTTATGAGATTTTGTTGTGTGGCGGGAAATTTCAAGTTGCATATTACTTAAAGGCTTACTTAATGTGTTACATTAATTTTTTATAAAAATGTATAAAAGTGAGACTTAATTTAGAAAATTATTCAAATAATTTTCTAAATACTTTTAACATTTAAAATATTAGTTAATTATGTTTGTTTATTAAATATTTTTGGTGGGTTGATTTGATTAGTCCATCCCTGAATCACCATGTTTCTATTCGACCTAACCTTAAATATACATAGATGAGCCAGTGGCAGCTTGCTTGACAGCTTAACAAAATTTGAAATTTTATTAATAAACAAAAGTTAAAAAGTTAAAAATTAAAGAAATGAGAGTCTACTGTTATTGTAAAGATGAAAACTGTCAGTATAGACAGATGCAAGGTGAATTAGTAAGTAAAATATTATATTTATTGCAGAATTAATATCAGTGATAAACATTTTATGTAAGATACTTTTCATTAAAATATTCACACATTACTTCTAACCTCTCATATCACAAGATACATATAAAAAAATTCCAGTTTTATTTTCCATCTTGTATGTCTAAAATTCATGTAAAAAAACAGAACAATTGAAAATTTGATAAAATAAGAAACAACTTTTAGGTTAAGTTGTTTTCCAATTGTCAATATTGTTATTTTACAACCTGCTGAAAGTTTTTTACAGTAAGGGACGTGTGTTCACTTTTTTTCCAGTCTTCAACGTTGTAAAATAATACAGGGATTTTTTTGTGTGTATATCTTCAAATTTTACTTTATAACATATTATGTTGGATACTTTTCTTATTACTCTTTAATAATTACTCAACATATTTCTTTTAGAATAATATCAATGTGGAACTCGATAAAATGTGGGAAATGGAGTACAATCCTTTAGAGCCACATCTATTCATTAGAAAAAATAGGTGGGATGTACCACCAACTTATAACGAGCAACCGCCAGCAAATCAACTTTGCAAAAGAATAAAGACAAATCCAAAACTCACAACATCAGATTCTTCAAAATCTGGAATTTGTTCACAAAAATTGCAAAAAATTACAGATTATGAAGAATCTGAAAAATATCCAATTCAATTAAAACGGCGCATCGCGCACTCACAGTGTCAACCTCAAGCAGCTCTGCCATGCGAGCCACCTCAGGCAGCTCAACATCGTGAGCAACCACAACCAGCTCTGCCATGCGAGCCACCTCAGGCAGCTCAACATCGCGATTAACCTCAACCAGCTCTGCCATGCGAGCCTCCTCAAGGAACTCCACGTCGAGCAATAGAAATTGTTGCTCTACCACTAAGGGGTACAACACGGAAACGCCTAACAAAGGCATTGAGAGCAATGGCTACAGCTTCTTCAAAGAAGAGGCGTTAAGTTATTTTTTTTCTTATCATTTTTAAATTGAGGTTATTTTTTCAAAAAATTCTTTTTTTTCCATTTCACATTTTAAAAATTTTTTAATCTTTTTCAATTCCATAGCATGATTTTATTCAAAAATTGTTTTTTATTTCCCTTTTACTTCTCTTTTATTTTCAATAATTATATTTACTATGTTTCAATTTTGCATACTATTTCTACATTTTTTTTTGGATTTCATTTCATAAAGTTTACCTATAGCACAATTTTTAGTTTGTAGCTACAAGCGCTTGTTTACTTTCTATTTATTTTCATTTTGCATAATATTGTTTATTTGCTTCATAGAACAAGTGTGAAAAAAATATGCATTAGTTTTATACATATATATATATATATATATATATATATATATATACATTTAATATCTGTTATATATTTTTCTTGTTTAAAATAATTTTTTCACATAATGTTACATTTTGTCCGCATATTGCATTGTTCTGTAATGTACATATGAAAAAAAAAGTTGTTTAGTTTTCATATTTTATATATAAATATATAATCTATTCATATGTACATTTAATTATTATTTTTTAAAAAATACATTTATTTTGTCATTCTATATAATTTACTTTGTTGTTTTTAATTGCATGTTTAAAAGATTTTTTACACTGCTAAGACTTTTCCTATACAATGTTGCATTTACTGTTCGTTTTATTTCTAAACTTTTATAATTCTAAACACTAATTTCATTTTCTATGATTTATTTTTGTGTGAAATTAATTCCATATTCATTCTAAATTAACGAAATAATAATTTTATGTATTCTCTTTACTTTATTAATATACATATAATTAATCAATTAAGGTAAGTATAATTATAATTAATATATTTTATTTCATTTTCAATTAAGTTAAGTTTAATAATAAATATGTAGATTTAATTATTATTTTTAAAAATACATTTATTTTGTCATTCTATATAATTTACTTTGTTGTTTTTAATTGCATGTTTAAAAGGTTTTTTACACTGCTAAGACTTTTCCTATACAATGTTGCATTTACTGTTCGTTTTATTTCTAAACTTTTATAATTCTAAACACTAATTTCATTTTCTATGCTTTATTTTTGTGTGAAATTAATTCCATTTTCATTCTAAATTAATGAAATAATAACTTTATGTATTCTGTTTGCTTTATTAATATACATATAATTAATCATTTAAGGTAAGTATAATTACTTATAATTAATATATTTTATTTCATTTTCAATTAAGTTAAGTTTAATAATAAATAACTGATTTTTAGTTTTTTATATTTTATAATAAATGTTATTACTTATAACTGATTTAATATTAATTATTACTATTTGTTACATCCCGATATAATTTTGCGATTTGATTACTTGGATGAATGCCCCTAATGGTATGTTTCCATGTCATCACATATATAAGTACTATTTAAAGAACATTCTACATTATTAAAATTATAATAGAAAATAAGTGCGTTTGCTTATTATTTTAATTAAACGATATAAAAGTCTAATATTTTATATAATAATCAATTGTAGTTATATATTATAAAGATACAGCAATAAAAATTAGAAAACAATTGATTATTATATTGAACGAGAACTAACTTACATGGACAATTAAACAGTAGACGGTATATTATCTACGCGTATGATAAATAACCGGTTACTGCAATTAGTTAAAACTATGGTCGGTAATATAAAAAGTTCAAATTCACAAACAATAGGGTAAATGATTGTACACCAATAAACAATGTGTACGTATATGTATATATATGTATATATATATATATATATATATATGTATGTATATGTGTATGCGTATGTGTATTTGTGTGTATGTATATCAGGCCTGATAGATATATAATCAATTATATACATAAATGTAGATTAGTTTATATCGCAAAGGGGTTGTAACTTTTATTAAACAATGACGATCGTGATGGGATCAATGATTATTAAAAAGAATCATCATTGGTCTTGCTCTACGATCGAGAACACATACACCAAGAGAAACATGATACTCTGTACGTGCTTTCTAGAAATCGGCGAGAAAACGTGACTTCTAGATTTTGGCTCAAGTGCGTGCTTTTCCGATTTCATCCCCATTCTAGTGGTTTTTAATTGCTATATAAACCTAAGGAATTACCATTGTAGATGTCATAAGTTCCGATAAGATTTCCATCGTGTGTCGTAGAGCGACCCTTCAATTATTCTATAAAAGTTATTGTATTCTTTCCGCGTTTCGGTGCAAGTTAAATTGTTTTTCACTTAGAAACAAGTTTCTTTCCTTCTGAAGGTGCAAGAAAAGCAACATTAACGCTTAGAAATATTAACAAAATTGAATTAATTGTCGTATATTAGGGGTTTAACTAATAAAGTTACATTACATTAATTTTGCGAGTTGCTTTTCCTGCACTTAAAGAAACAAGTTTCTTTCCTTATAGCTTCAAGTGTCAATAAAACAACGCGAAATAAGTGTATGAGCTTAAAAACCACTATAATAAAGCATAAAAGTCGTTTTGTTACCAAAGTGATATAACGAACTTATAGTTTCATTCAATTGAAACTCAACTGATTGAATAAACAAATTATAACGACTAAGCTGTGTACGATTGATTAACTGCGATAATTGTCAAAGTAAGTAAATACAACATTGTATTAAAACATTGTAATAAATAAATTGTTAACCAATAAATATCATAAATGGGAGTTATCAGCCTTGTTATTGTAACGCAAAACCCATAGTTTTGTTAAAGTGAAAACAACCCACGTAAAAATAAATGTCAAGTCTTACCAACTTGATAAATCAGCTAATTTCCGAAGAAAATTAAACAACAAATACAATTAAAAACGCGTTCAGCTCGGGACGTAACACTATTTCTTATAACTATTTAATGAAACATTATTTTATATATTTTTTTATAACTTAGTGTATATAAAATTTAGTTATCAATTAATCCAATATATTAACCATTATAAGGTATGGAAATAATCTTATAATTCAAATTTCACGCGTTATCGACGGCGTGTTTGAGTCGCAGAAGCTTCACTTAACTGCCACTAACACGGAGAGATGAGAGCGCGTGGTGGGGATGCCGTGTGGTAGGGAGGCCGTGCGGTGGGGGACACCTATAAGTGTTGCAGCTCCACGGTAGATGAGCACATTCGACTTCAAGAGCGGTGCGGAGCAGTCAAACATGGAGACCTGTAGCTGCTATGATTGCTGTGTGAGGATGGTGTCGGCGTATAATGTGAGTATTACTATCAATGTAGATAATTCTATATACTAATAATAATTATTATTAATGTATACAATGGTTCTTGATAGTTGCAGAATGAAGGGAACGAGGTGCCATTCCCGACAACACCCCCGGGGTCTCCACCCAGGGAGCAGTATCTGTGGCAGTGTCCGGATACACCACCACCCTGGGTGGAACTGGGTTCACCACCTCAGTCACCACTGAGGGAGATCGCGCACCAGAACCGACCAGATTCGCCACCATGGGCGCGGGTAGAGAGACCAGCTGTGTTAACAAGACCTTCTACACCAGATGTCACGTCACCATCACCTAGGTTACCGACACCGCTTCCACAGCCCAGGTCACCCTCACCACGACCTGAAGAAAGGGCGCCACCCGGTCCTCGTCGACGACCCGAAGTAAGGGTGCCACCTGGTCCCCGTCGACGACGACGTCACCGCCAACGTGCGGTTACACACATTGAGATTAATATTAATATTATTTTTAAATAAATTTAATAAATTTTTCCTTCTTTACATAAGTGTTAATTAATTCTGCGAATGGGTGTGGGTAAATGTCAGAAGTGGGGATGTGTAAAAGTAGGAGTGGGGGTAAAAGTTCTAGTGCGCATGAGCGAACAAAATTTTGGGTATATATTCGGGGATCGCGAGCGAATTTAGTCATTCCTTCTTCTGTTCACAGGTGTTCCAGCTGCAGTCTTCCTTGCCATTTACTAACTGTTTTTGAAATATTTATTGTCTTTTTTTTTATTTTTATTGATATTTTTTGATATTTATTGTATTTTTTTGATATTTATTTTATTTAACTTTTATATTTCTTAGGTTAAGTGTGTTCTTTTCTAGGATAAGCATTTTTGATATTTATTGTGTTCATTATATTTATTGTAATTATCTTTTGTATTTCTTAGGTTAAGTGTGTTCTTTTCTAGGTTAAGCATTTTAGATTGTAAGTGTGTTTTTCTAGGTTAAGTTTTTTAGCTTGTAAGTGTGTTTCTTGTAATTTCAAAGATGAAGCGGAAGGTAACAACCACCGATGGACCGCGGAAACATCCAAACTACAAGACCACCCTTGACGAGTGTGACCTCACGATTTCACTCATCAAGGAAGCTTTGGAGCTGATGCCAGATTTACGTGACGTAAATTTAAGGCGAACCTTTATCGAGCGGTGGGTTGCAGAATGCTTGAGAAATGAGCATCTTCTCTCAGGCATTTTGAAATCGATGTATTTTACACATTAAAAACAGAGATGTGTAGGCATTCTGCAATCCATCATCAGATTTCGCGCTTTATTCGAGTCTTATGTTGAAGATGGCGCTGGAATCGGTGATCCAGACATTAATAAACGCATTCGCTGGGAAGAATGTGAGAGTGCTTTTGCGTGTAGACTGTACACCAATGCGATCCTGAATTTAGTTCATATCGATATTAGCGCGTTTTTGGACGATGCGTCCACACTTTTCCAGGATCACATTAGAGGTGCTCTAAACAAAAATGGTGCCATTTTGGTGTATGGCGTTCTCATCGCACATTTCAAAAGAGTTGAAAATGGTGCCCAAGTAGCACGATATATCAACCAGATGTCTCGGTGATATCACCGGGGAATGTCACCGTGACATCAGGAAAATGTCAAAATGTCCGCCTTACGGTGATATCACACGGTGACATCGAGGTGATATCATGGTGACATCAAGGTGATATCACAGTCATATCACGGTGATATCATGGTGATAGCACCGTGATATCATGTTGATATTTTACAGGGATTTAAAATTTTTTTAAAATTATTATTTTTTTTTCATTATTTTTTTTATTTATTATTATTTTTTAAATTATTAAAAATTTTAAGTCCCTGTAAAATTTCAACATGATATCACCGTGATATGACTGTAATATCACCTTGATGTCACCATGATATCACCTTGATATCACCTCGATGTCACCGTGTGATATCACCGTAAGGCGGAAATTTTGACATTTTCCTGATGTCACGGTGACATTCCCCGGTGATATCACCGTGACATCTGGTTGATATATCGTGCTACTTGGGAAGGTGTTATAAAATAAATAGTTTTAATTTCGTTTGTTTCGATGTAGTATTAAACTTGCACTAAAAACGGTGGAACTTCTGATTCCGGTGGAGACGCAGAGGTCGGTGGAACCAGCGTTAATTTTTTTTGGGAAAATTATAATTTATTTTTAACCGGTTTCATATGTTTCACATTTATATAGACTACAATAATATAACTACACTTTATTTAACCTTTATTATTTAATTATTTTCTTTTTTTGAAATATTAAAGTAGAACTATGTTAACATTTGACTTTTATTTAAATAATTCAATGTTTAACAATAAAAAGCAGGATAATACTCGAAAGTCCAGTCAAGCATAAATATCAAAAAAATAATTACTTTTTTGATCAAACGTTTTTTTTATTTTCGCGATTTTATTTCAAAAAAATTTCATCAAAAAAAAATTTAACGTAATTATTTTTTATTAATTTGAGTCTTTTGAATGTGATGGTGTGGTTCATTTTTCCATTTTTTAAGTGTTTTAAAAGTTATTGTGTTTTTATCTTAATATATACACTTGTTGGGGCGAGATCACCACCACGATATTATTATTAGCTATTTAGTGTTATAAAATTGTGATGATTTGTATTTATTTGCTGTTTTCCAATGACTTTTAATTAATTTTTTAATTTTTACTTCAAAAAAAAGATAAGTGGTGATCTCGCCCCAATACTTCGGGCGAGATTTCAAGGGTAGCGTAGAATGACTGCAGCTCGAAATAATGAACCCAGCAAACACGAATACGTAATGGTTATATATTTGTTCTATAACAAGATGTAACACGTTCTGTCACAAGCTTGTAGCATGTTACAAGCAGGTTATGATAAATGTCAGCTCTGATCTCTGTAACAGATATGTAACAAATACATAACACTGTTATTAGTGATTTATAACAGATATGTAACGATTATATAAATTAATTACAAATTTTTTAAATCCAGTAACAACATCTTATATAACACATATGTAACAAATATAGAACTTTGTTACAAAAAATACAGTTAAAATTAATATAATAAATTAAGAGAGTGTCATATTTTGTCTTAATTTGATGTTGATAATGTTAATAAAATAAAAAAAATTAGTAATCCTAACACATTCTCGAAATTTTTTAACCGGTTGTCTCTCTAGATTCGAGCTTTCGACCATCACTAGTGTACTTACACTGCAGAGCTCAACCGTACTGGGAGCTGCGCCTAGACGCACTCGACCAAGGGAGACTACAAAGGTTTCTTAGGAAATGTTCCTTGTAACAAACACATGAAATAGATAGGTTTATTATTTTGTAAGACCATCAAACAATTTTTTAGTTGTTTGTTATTTATTACAATGAGTATATTAGCATATCGTTTCTAAAATATTAATAATTTTTAACAATATAAATAATTTTTATTTATTAATTCTTAAATATGTTAATTAAAATAAATGTAAAAATTGGTAAATCTTTTAATTATTGTATTTTAGAATTTATTACCTTTTAATTTTTAATTTGAAAGGAAATAAATCTTTGCTTTAGTCAAGAGGACAGTACATATAAATTTCAATTTTCTCCAAAAAAGTAATTAAGTAACAATGTTGAAACAGTAAAATTTTTTTAATTAACTAATATAATTCATATTACTCATAATAGTGATTTATATTATTATATATAAGAATAGTGTGATGTAAAAAAAAATTGGTAAGTCTCAACAAATTGCAAGTCTTATAGTAATTTTCTACGCAAAAAATTTAAAAATGAATTAAATATAAAACAAAGCAAATATTAAATTTCTAATATATATAAATTATAAAAATGTACGAAATTCAAAACATTTAAAAGTTCCCAAATTAATTCTAACCTACCAAAAATGACTAAATTTTGCAATTCGACTAATTTTAATTACTATATACATTTAAGCAAACTGTATATTAATTCTTTGTTGAAAATCAAATAATTTATGTTTCGGTCAAGTTTCAATATCCAATATTATTGAAATTCTATGTTATATGTATAATATTCAAATATTAAAACAATTGATGTTGGCATAAAAATTGACAAAATTACTTTGCAAGGCATTATTAATGGAAAAAAATTAAAATAGGAATCTTACAACAGAAAGGATCAAACATTTAATGACATTTGTGACTGAAGTGTTACAGAACATTTGTAGATTTGACATAATGTTATAATTCTAGAACAGATAGTTATTAATAATTTCTACACGAAAAGAAAAATCTAACTTTAATAGCATGAAAATGATTCCTACCATTAAAGCATGAATTTTTCTTACAAAGAAAGCGTTCATACGTTCTTAGTATGTTTGAGAAACACGTCTTCGTAGTATGCATTTAATACTTTAAATGAATGAGCGCCACGCATAAATTGTATGAAACCAAAACCTACTACTATTGCAGGAGTCTCATGCTTTTTCGGTATTAGAGTCCTGCAACTCGCGATCACCAAGTTTGAGTCAAGTTAAAGTGTGCGCGGCTTAATCGCCAGTTGCAGGACTCTAATACTGAAAAAGCATGAGACTCCTGCAATATTAGTAGGTTTCAGTTTCATACGATTTGCGCGTGGCGCTTATGCATTTAAAGTATTAAATACATACTACGAAAGCATGTTTCTCAAACCTTTTAAGCATGGACACCAATCCTACTAATAACGTATAAATTCTTACTAATATTACTAGAATTTCTCTACTATAATACCATGGAAAAGATTCATGCGTTAAACGTATGCCTTTTCACGTTATACAAGCGAGATTTTTCTCTGCGTGTAGAATAAGACAAGCATTCTGTTCTAGAAATGTTATGTAATAGTCTTTCAGCACATTTCTAGAGCAGAAGCGGAACAAAATTTCTAGAACATTTGTGACATCTATGTTTTAGAACTCTTATAGAACATTTGTTATAGAATAATTTAAGAACAAATTTCCGGATATATTCTATAACAAAAAGAGAATATTATTCTAGAAAGGTGACATAATATTGTTATATCAAAATTCTAGAACAAAAAAAGTACAAAATTTCTAGAACATTTGTGACTTAAATGTTCTATAACACTTATGGAACTTATATCTAAGAAGAGTTCTGGAACAAAAAAATAGAACAGTTATGTAACATATTAGGAACATTGTTCTAGAACACTGTTACCATTTGGTTCTATAACTGCTACATGTTATTGATGGCACAATTGTTCTAGAACAATGTTCTTTAATTTTAATAGAACAATTATAGAACGTGTTTGCTGGGAAGAGACCGGAACTTGTATCAATGGAGTAAAATATAGCCAAAGAGTCTACCTTTCAAACCTTTTTTTGGTTTTTGTCTTTATCGGCTCGAATACCGGAGATACAGTTCGAAAACTGAAAAACTGGTGATCTCGCTCGACTCTATATGTTTGGATTTTAAAAAGAGTAGTCAATTTTGAATTAAAAGAAAACATTTGTTCACCGTTCTAAGTAACACGTAATATTTCACGCTTATTTGAAATAGAAGAATAGGTTTGTTAGATAATGTAAAAAAACTAATTTTTTGTATTATTACTTTTTTCATTCTCTCAGAGATCGTTTGTTGTCACACTTTCATAAAAAATCCTTTAAAAAAGTCTATTTGAAACTAGATATTCATTGCATGACCATGTAGCTTCCTCATCATGATACACTTATATTAAAGATTAAAAGAAGGATTACAACTAAAATAGCGATCATTTTTTAAAATCTTTACACTGTCGTATGTGAGAGGGGTAGAAGCTATTCTTACGTATGATTTTATATGAACACGTTTATGTTCTTGTACAAGAACATTTGTATAAAAAATGTTTTTGAAAAAATTTGAAATTTTAATAATTTATAATTGTTATGACTTTTCACTTATGCATGCTAAAAATTATTGCGCATGTAAATTTGACATTTGACCTTGAAATTCAAGGTCAAAATGTTATTTAAAAAAAAAAAAATTTATCAACAGTGTGTAGCCCGTCAAAAAAGCTTTAAAAATCATTATATATATGTTAACTTTTATGCATTCTACTTATAAATATTGTAAATTGAAAAAAAATTTTTTTTTCAAAAGTCAAAAATTAAAAACGTTGTAATTCAAGAACTATTTTATTAAATTCAATAATAATTGATTTTTAGACTTTCACCAACAATAACAACATTTTAGAAAAGTATGGATTAAATTCGAAAACTTTTAATTTTTTGTTCGGACATTTCAGGAATTTTGCCTCATATAAAAGTCTTAAAGTGTAAGATATAAGTTTTAATTTAGGCTGATATAGAAGTTTCTAGCACGTCAGGTTAAGAAGAAAAAAAAATACTGAATACACTTATCTTAAAAACACGGTTTTTAGGGTAATTTGCAAAAGAAGTAATTCGTTAAAATTAAAATTCGGAAAAATAATAATTAGAAAATTTAGAAATTATGTGAAATGTCAATTCGGTAAAATGAAAACTATATAAAATAGCAAATCGTAACTTTTAAAAATAGAAAAAATATAAATTTGATAAATTACATTTTAGAACAACTAATTGTTCGATAAAATATTTATTATACAAAATAGTAATTGGAAAAAAAATTATAAAAATGGTAATTATGTAAAATCAAAAATAGTATAAATAGTTTTTTGGAAGAATAAACATTATGAAAATTTCTGATTCGCTACAATAATAATTATGAGAAATGATTATCTATTGGGTAAATTGAAAATTATAAAAAATGTTCTTTCGAAGTAAAAAATTCTGTCAAATAATAATTCGAAACTATTTTTATTATATAATCTGCTCTCTAAATCTGAATTAGTGAAAATGTTTACTAATTTGAATTAGTGACTCACTATTTGCTTCTGAATTAGTAAAATTTTACTAATTATTAGTCCGCAAGTTCATGTACATTATCTTGTGTTAATTTATTTTTAAAAAATTTGCGGAAATTTTTAACATTGGTCATAAAGACTCTTTGTTCATACTTGCGAAAAACAACTGCGCAGCTATATAAGCCATAGAAAACTACTGCGCAGACATTAAAGATTTTGATTATAAACTGTAAGGGAAAACTCAAGATTATGTACATGAATTTACGCACGATATTACACAAGTACACGAGCATGGACTCGAGAACTTGATTTCTTTAACATATGCAAGTTCTTGTACAAGATCGGTGTTCCAATTTTTTTTGCATTTTCGATTGCTGCTCTTATACATGACCTGGTAAACGAACATGTGCAAGATCGGTGCACGATTATGCACAAGATCGTGTACACGAACCAGTACCTGGTAAATGAACATGTGCAAGATCGGTGCACGATTATGCACCAGATCGTGTACACGGTTCAGTACAAGTTTTTTCAACCAGTCTAATTATTGAATGTCCGAATGTGTCCGAATTTTTATTTACACGAATTGTTATTTAATAGAATTCCTGAAACAGACAATTTTTATTTCACCGAAATTACAAATGTCCGAACAAACAAACGTCATTTCTGCCAAATGAAAATTCAGACACAGGAAGATTTTATAAATAAAAAATTCTGACATTGAATAATTCGAATCCCTAAAATTGTATTGAATGAGAATTTTGATAAATTAAAATTGATTTAAATTATAATTCTTTGAAATTCAAAGTTTAAAAAAAAATTTGGTAAAATAAAAATTATGTTAAATAAAAAGTCTGTACCTAAAAATTATGTTAAATAAAATTTTGTTTATAAATAAAGTAACTCAAATGGTAATTTTAAAAATGAAAATTTCGTCTAAAAAGAAATTATGTCAAATGAAATTTATACAAATAATAATTCTAGCTAATGATTTTTAAGAAATATTCATACGCCCTGTATATTTCATGTAGAAACTGAGATCGACCAGTGCGCATCATTTAAGTTGAAAATTTTCAAAATGTTTATGCAACTCTCTTTTTAATTAACCTTGTGATTTTTTCTTTTCACTTTAATTTGTGGCTTTGGATTCCTGAGATTTATTGATGAAAAATATTTAACTTATTTATTGAAATATTTTTGGCATAGAAGATACGAAATCTGTGTTATTTTCTACAATTGTTTAACAAATTATTTTATTTTAACTTACTTGTAAAGCAGTGAAGTTTTAATAGTATTTCTGTAAGATCTCTTTCACTAACTATACTTATATTTGGCCACCAAGAACTTCCTATCACTATTATATTCGTTTTTCACGCGCCTTTTGAGGGTAAGAAATTTTTTTTATCAATTTGGGAAAAAAGTTGCTGTGGTTGATTTATATATGCATGGCAGAGGGGATGCGTGGGCGGTTACTTTTATCTACTTTGGGTCCTATAAGATTACGTCGTTGCCCCACCCTCCAGTGTTTGATTTGGGAAGGTCAGAGAAAAATAAAGAAGATTTTTTGACTGTTATTATTGGCTGCCATGTTCCAAGAACTTTCATAAATTATCGAAAACAATTTTTTCAATTTTTATTTATTTGATAATTTATTGTTCATTACCCTATTGAAAATCCCTGTACAAGATCTTGTACAAGAACATGTACATTTTCTTGTATACAAATATTCAATATATTTACTTGTACAAGATCTTGTACAAGTTGTACGTTAAGTTTTTCTCATAGTTTTTTAAGAAAAACTTAAAAACATCGCCGACTTCACCCTATTTTAGTTTTATAATTTAGTTTTTATAATAATTATTTAACAATATATCAACATTTTCGCACTTGACAACTATTCTTTATCATACTTAGAACTCCTCCATAAAATTTCAATTTAATCCATTCAGTATATTACGAGAAAAGTCACGGACAAATTAACATTACAGACCTAACAGTCACATTACCTTAGGAGATATTAATTTTTCAAAATTGGGAAATTTTAATGATGTTTTATTTTTGAATGCTTGTAACTTCCTTAAAAATTAATCAATTTAAAATTTTTTTTCAAAATGTGTCTTTTTAATAGAAATTTTCAAAACTTTCAAGCAAAAAATTATAAAATTATATTTACTTTATTTTTGTAATTTAAAGATTAAAATCTTGTTTTTAAAACCGTTTGTATATCATTCGATTTTTTTTAAATTTCAAAATTATGATCTTTTTCGTTCATTAGGTAAACATAAAAAATTAAAAAACAAAGTAGACTAATAGTTGTAGGGTAAGTCCGGGGGAGTTGGCCATACGGGAGAGATGGCCAATTCAAATATTTTATAGAATTTGCTGCTAGGTATCGCTTATTAAAGATTAGTTCGCTTTGTTTTGTGGCAAAACACAATTAAAAGAAAAAACTTGACGAAAAATATTGAAAAAGTATTTAAAAATCTGATTTGTTATTTTGACTAGTTCGGAAAAAAAGTGATGAGTTTACGTTTCTCACTGGTATTATGTTATTTTGTAGAATAATTTTGAATTTCATTTTTTTAAAGTACATGAGCCAAGCTTTGTCATAACTTTACATTTCTTCAAAAATTTTATTTATTTATTTATATTTTAGTTGTGTGAATTTTTCTCCTGACATTAGGAGAGATGGCCATGTTTTTTCGAGGTGAGATGGCCATACTGTTTAAGTTATTGGCACCCTTGAGATTCGTGTGTTCGCTAAAAAAAACATTAATTCTGTGGCAAATGACATTTTTTATGACATATATTGCAACAAGACATTCCAACAAAGATTTTCAAATTTAAATATGATTAAATAAAATAATCACTATTGTGTAATTAAATCTTAAAAACGTTTATAAACAATCATAACACAGGTCTACAAAATAAGACTTTTTTATATATATATATAGCAGAGTGGTTTTCAATGTATTTTTGTGTACTGAACACGATCCGGGGTTCTAAAATTGCGTATGAAGTCAGGATTTTGAGTAAAGTGGAGGTAAAGTCTTCAAAAACCATGTTTTTGAATGCTTTCAGTATTTTTTTCTCCTTAACCTGACGTGCTAGAGACTTCTATCTAGGCTTAAATTGAAGTTTAAAACGTACATTTTAAGACCCATATGCGCAAAATAAAAATTTTTTTGAAATTTTGATAAAATGGGGGTAATGCCCCAAAAATCTTTTTAAGTGACTTGAACCTAATTTTTTTCAAATTTTCAATTTTTTTTATCTTGTGCATATGAGTCTTAAAGTGTAAGACATGAGCTCTAATTTAAGCCTTTATAAAAGTCTCTATCACGTCAGGTTAAGGGAAAAAAATACTGACAACACTCAAAAACACGATTTTTGGAGACTTTACCCCCACTTTATTCAAAATCCTGACGTGATACGTAATTTTAGAACCCGGAATCATGTTCAGGACACAAAAATAAATTAGAAACCACTCTGATATCTCAAAAAATTTCCTTGTAGCCTTGTTGTGTTGGTGAGACAGACAGACAGACAGCGCTTATGAAAATTGCACTGAATTTAATCATAAATGTTCGAAATGTAGTCAGAACAAGAAAAAAAGACTTTAATCCCTTTAAATTAAAAATTTTGATAAAGCGAAAAGCTAAAAATTGATTTTAAAGTATTGGCCATCTCTCCCGTACGCCTATGGCCATCTCCCCCGTACATTCCGGGAGAGATGGCCAAACGCGTTTTTTAAAAAATATTAATTTTAAGATTGTTTGCATTTAAAAAATTTCTCATTTCTATCATTTTTTGTAAGTTAAATATTCAATGTTTAATTATCAATAAAAGATAATACTTAAATCACTTTCTTTTTATTTTTACAGACCTTTAAAAAAACTATGGCCAACTCCCCCGGACTTACCCTATATTATTAAAATACATGTTTTATATTTTATGCACATTTTGAAAATTTTATATATTTATTCTAATGAAAGAAAATACCGCAGAAATTTTAGAAATTTTTTTATGCTTTTTACCATCAAAATCAAATTTTCAAATATTGACACTATGAGTCGTAATTAGCACACCAAAACAGATAGGAGTACGTAGTTCTTTTTGAAAAAATTAAAATTTTCAAGGATATTAAAAATTTTAAAAACAAGATTATAACTTTTAAGTTACAGAAAATATATAGAATATGGAAAGAGATACCCCTACACCCCTTATATATTGCTCTCACCTTGCAAAGAAATTATAAAGGAGACTCGGACAGGAAGCTGTCAAGGACAAAATGTGCTTTTCCTTATGAATTTCAATTACATTTTTTATCAACAAAATTGTTGAAAATAACAAATAAAAAAAATTTTAATTCAAAATTTACCTCTTTTTTCGAAAATCAAAAATATTTTTAATTTTTTTTAATTAATTTAATTTTATTAATTAATGTTAATAAAAAATTAAATATTTTCTAAACAAATAAAGTTACCGTAATTCAGAATTTACCAACAGAAAGATTATACGTTATTCCGCATTCAACGAGTCGTATTTGAAGTATTTTACATTAATACATTGTTAATAAACAATTGTAATGCTAACTAATTATTTATTAACAATGTAATAATCCAAAATACTTCTCATATTGCTCGTTAGATGCGAAATTACATAATCCTGCATTACGGTAACTTTATTTCTTTGTAAAATATTTCCTTTTTTATGAACATTAATTAATGAATTAAATAATTAATTAATATCACGAAAACAAAAAAACGGCATTTTTAAAAATTTGTTCATATGTTTATTATTTGTACACTTCAGGAATTTCGCCCCTTATATATATATATAGGGAATATATATATATTCCCTTTGTGTATTTTTACTTTAAAAATCACAAAAATATTCTACAATTTTTTGCATCTTAGGTACCTTTCTTCGGAGCGCGTCACACACACACACACACACACATATATATATCTATCTATATTTATATATATATATATATATATATGTCAGGCGTTGTTTTCCAGGACCAAATCTCTGGTAAGCCGTTAAGTTGCAGGACTTTTTGTAACATTGAGGACCGTCCTGGAACTTCCTGCGTTGTAACGTTAAGTTCCAGGACTGTCCTGAAATCGACCGTTATGTCTGACATCTTCAGTTTTCTATAATTATTTACAATTTTATTGCTTTTAAACTTCTTTTTTGGTATGAAAAACGTAGAATAGACTACGATACACAAGATTATGCATTAGACATGACTATGGATACTCAAATTTTCTTCTTACGGTCATTGGTAATTTATGGAAATTTATAAATTTTTCTACCGATGAGTTCCAGGACTTTTGGAAATTTATGAAAATTTGTCTATCTATGAGTTTGAGGACTTTTGGATATATATCAAAATATGTTTATCGGTGAGTTCAGGAACTTGTGCCAGTGCATGAACAAATTATATGTAAACTGAATGTATGTAGGGAAGAGTGACAAATATTGGGACACTTTTTTCAAAGACATATTAATATGTCAATTTTATATATTTTTGAACACTTTTTGGTATTACCATAAAGTTTGAACTCTTTTCTACACAATGCACATATTCTATTAAAAGTATCCCACACAGCACATTATATTTCCTAAACATTTCATGAATATTTCATTGAAAGATTTGAAATATTTCAATGCAAGGTTCATGAAATGTTTATGAAAACAGGAAAATGTCCGCCTATAAGAAATATTGCCGTACAATTTTGCTGAAATATTAAACTTTAAGACTCCTGCAATATTACACATGAAGATTTTGCAATATTCAGGAAATATTTCAAAGAAAGTAAGAGACTTTTTTAAAATATGTAATCAATCGTTATTTTCTAAAACATGTTCAACACCTTAGGATCCTAGAAAATTCAAAACTACTGCGCAGCTGTACAGGCCATAAAAACTGAGATCGACCAGTGCGCATCATTTAAGTTGGAATTTTTCTATAATATTTTAATGAAATATTTCAGCAAAATTACACGGCAATATTTCTTATAGGCGGACATTTCCCTAATTTCAGAAATATTTCAAGGACTTCGCATTGGAATATTTCTAAATTTCAATAAAATATTTCAGAAATATTTAGGAAATCTCATGTGCTGTGTGGGATATTGTGATTAAATAAAAAAATTTAAAGTTTTTGAAACTTGATGTACTTTTCTTGTTTTGAAGGTTTGTATTTAACAGTGGGACACCTATTATTAAGAACCGAATAATTATTTCAATAATAACCCTATTGAAAGAAAACACGATAATTATACGTATAATAATACGTATAATAAGACATACGAATTTGAAACAAGAATTATACGTATAAATATAAGGGAGAGTCAGTAGTGGCGAGACACGTTTTGTTTTTTTGTTATAGCACTCACATTTTCAAGAACATCAAGTCTGTATATATATCCATGGACATGTGTGACTCTATACTGCAAATTTAAGTTATACAGTTACAGAACAGATATTGGAAAAAAAGTTATTGCCGATTTACGATAATGTCTCGCGACTACCGACATAAAAAATCGTCCGTAGTGGCGAGACACTATCTTAAAATCAGAGTCTTCATCGTTCAAACGTCACAAAAACAAAGGAATCAAAGAGAAAGAGTATAATAATTGATGCCTTTAAATCATAATATTGTTTCATTCAATCATAAAAATACAGGCAAATATTTTTCTCATTGTGAGCCGCTAATCCATGTCACAGTTATTAAAAACATATAAGCTTTTCTTCCTGTTCATCTTTTTCAATTTAAACTATAGTTATGAAAAATATTGTCGACAAAACGTACAAAAATTATATCAAATTCATTAGGACATGTACAATATTATTAGATATAAAAAAGCCACTGCCGACAACAAGTGTCTCGCCAATGCGGAAACAGCATTTTTCGGTAATGACGATGTACAATCCTATGCATCGAACAATAATTCATAGTGCTCTGGAAATTTTGAAGGAAACTTAATTACTAAAGACTCAAAACATTTAACCCTTCAGAAAATTCCGGAAATTTTTATATATTATCACTTCTACCGATGGGAAATAAAACTTTTAAAATATCTTGAAACTGTTATTAACAGTATAGCGATATTTCGTACATCAAAAACGTATGTATCATATTGAAAAGTTAAAGCACAATAAAACTTGACTTTCAGACCAGAAGTGCCAGCACAGTCAGTTCAGCTGTCTGAAATATCCTAATGTCTCGCCACACCGGCTGTCTCGCCACTGCGGACAACGCCTTACGTATAATTATACGTGTCTATAATTTTTAATATTTAGGAATATACATATAAATAGGGAATATATTTTTGTTTATTAATATATACCTAAATATTATAAAATATAGACAAGTATAATTATACGTATAAATATACGCATAATTAAACGTATAATAATACGTATAATAGTATGTATAATTTTACGTATAATTATACTTGTCTATATTTTATAATATTTAGGTATATATTAATAAACAAAAATATATTCCATATTTATATATTCCTAAATATTAAAAATTATAGATACGTACAATTATACGTATAATAATACGTTAAAAAAATAAATTAATGCTGATTCCACATATACGAAACGCGCGCGTGTTGCGTTGACGCGTATTGCTAGCGACAGAGTGGGATACGTATTTGTTGACGCGTAACGCTAGCGATAGAGTGATATACGTATAGTTTAATACGTATACCACTCTGTCGCTAGCGATACGCGTCAACGCAACACGCGCGCGTTTCGTATATGTGGAATCAGCATAAATAAATTTAAGTTTTATTACGTATTATTATACGCATAATTATACGTGTTTTTTTCAATAGGAAATATTCTGCTTCATACTTTGTAAATATATATTTTTTGCATTAAATAACGTCAACAAATGTTGCAAAACACTCATAATTTAATAATATTTTACATTTTTATAACTCGATGTTAAGTTTCATATAAAAAATTGCTATTATTTTTTTCACGTTTACAGTACTGTTGATCATATACGTCATAATTTGTTCATAACCTAAAAACAATTTGGAGCAAAATTTGAATAGTCGTTCTCTTATCAAGTGTTACTTTTTAAATGTTGTCGAACAATAATTATAATAATTATTAATTATAAATTTTGAATTTTTTTTTGTTTTTTAGCATAAAAAATTACATTTTTAGTCGCTGTGTAAGTATAAATTCGCATGCGTATAGCTGACACAACTTATAATCAGTGTTGTCAAAAACCACGTTTCATAAACTTAAATTTTTGCCTGTTCCAGTGTTGAATGTCACACTGTTTAAATTAAGCAATCGCATGAAATTATCTAAATAAAAATTGTTTGTGTTTAAAAATATTTTAAATTATTGGATATTATACTTTAAAACATGAGTAAACGAAGTAACAATTACACTTTTCTTAAAACTGTCCTTTATATATAAAAATTAGCATTGTATTTCAAGAAAAAATTTACTCCGGTACGTCAAAAACAGTTTTCTTAAATTTTCTTTGTAAATAATGAATCAATGTGGCTAAAATTTTTGGAGATAGTGTGTTGTCATAAACATGGTTTACATTTAAATTTTGGTCGAGTTTCTTTAAGTAGTTTTTCAGAAAATTAAAGTGTCCTACTGTTTAAAATGTCCCACTGTTTGCCACTCTCCCCTATGTAGTTTTCTAGGTTATATTGCAAACCTGAACCAAGTATGTCTCGTTTAATCTGGAAAAGGCCAGACTTATGGAAAAATTGTCAAGGGCCATGAGAGAACCTTACTTGCAATAGAACTAACAATAAGTAGGGATATTTCTGCACGGGGCTTAAACAAAATGATGCTTCTCACAATCAGTTCAGTTATCAGAAAATTGTCGATTTATACGTTTATACTTAAACAAAAAATTTAAATTTTCATAAATCATAAATTCTTAAATTTTTTATAAAGTTTCATTTTCTTAACTTCTGGAAGTTAACAGTAAATGTAAATTTAAGTCCTGGAAATTAACAAAGCGCCTTAAATCAGGTCCTGGAACTCAACTATTAATATGTCTATACTCTGATGCATAGAAGTAAAAGATATAGTAGTTTTCTATAAAAATTGTATAAATATGAATCATAAATGGTACTGTAATAGAGGAATCACTTTGTTTTATAATTGTGACTCTATAATGAAAGTTTCACTCATACTTTAAATTTTTAATGAATGTAGCCAAATTTTCTTATTCGCGTATTTGTCGCTTATAAAATACCTTTAAAGAAGAAAATTTTCTCAAAATATTGCAAATTTTTACATACGTATAAGGTAATGATAAATGATTTAGAAACTTAGAATCACGATGACTATTTGGCTGCTTACAAGTGTCTTCATAAATTACTCAATTTATTAAATATGAGACATTTTATTGTAAACATAAAAATAAAAAATTAGTGCCTTATAGATTTTAAAGTGCATTTGTTTTTATAAAAAATATATCGTTCTCTTATGTACCAGAACTTAACAATGTATCTAAATTGTAGTCCTGGAACTAAACGATTTATATATCTATACACTAATAAAAACATTCTAAATTTCAGAATTCAGTAACAGTAAGGCGTTGTCCGCAGTGGCGAGACAGCCGGTGTGGCGAGACATTAGGATATTTCAGACAGCTGAACTGACTGTGCTGGCACTTCTGGTCTGAAAGTCAAGTTTTATTGTGCTTTAACTTTTCAATATGATACATACGTTTTTGATGTACGAAATATCGCTATACTGTTAATAACAGTTTCAAGATATTTTAAAAGTTTTATTTCCCATCGGTATAAGTGATAATATATAAAAATTTCCGGAATTTTCTGAAGGGTTAAATGTTTTGAGTCTTTAGTATTTAAGTTTCCTTCAAAATTTCCAGAGCACTATGAATTATTGATCGATGCATAGGATTGTACATCGTCATTACCGAAAAATGCTGTTTCCGCATTGGCGAGACACTTGTTGTCGGCAGTGGCTTTTTTATATCTAATAATATTGTACATGTCCTAATGAATTTGATATAATTTTTGTACGTTTTGTCGACAATATTTTTCATAACTATAGTTTAAATTGAAAAAGATGAACTGGAAGAAAAGCTTATTTGTTTTTAATAACTGTGACATGGATTAGCGGCTCACAATCAAAAAAATATTTGCCTGTATTTTTATGATTGAATGAAACAATATTATGATTTAAAGGCATCAATTATTATACTATTTCTCTTTGATTCCTTTGTTTTTGTTACGTTTGAACGATAAAGACTCTGATTTTAAGATAGTGTCTCGCCACTACGGACAATTTTTTATGTCGGTAGTCGCGAGACATTATCGTAAATCGGCAATAACTTTTTTTCCAATATCTGTTCTGTAACTGTATAAGTTAAATTTGCAGTATAGAGTCACACATGTCCATGGATATATATACAGACTTGATGTTCTTGAAAATGTGAGTGCTATAACAAAAAAACAAAACGTGTCTCGCCACTACCGACTCTCCCTTAGTATAAATTTACAATGAAAAAAATTTTTGGAAAAAAAATTTTGAAATTAAATAAAATGTGAATATATTTGGAATTGCTTGTGTCAGATTATATTTATTAATGCAGTATTAATAGCGCCCGTTTAGAAAATGAAAACTGGTCCTAGCTTGGTCCTATCTATTTTGCCCTATTATTAACTAGGTCCAAGTTTGGCATTCTAGTTTGGTCCAACAATGGTTTGTGATGCGATTTTAGCCTGGTCCTAACTTGGGTGCCTAGTTAAGACCAGTTTTAATAACAAATAATAAATAATTACAAAAATTAATTTAAACACAATTAATACTAACTTTCTAGAAGGAATATCCTGTAAGTTTTAAATTAAACTCTGAGAGTTGAATTAAAATTTGAACCCTACGGGAATCGAACCCCAGACCCATGACCTAAGAGACCTAACGAATGCTTTAACGACCGCGACTACCGAACCTAATTAGCTATTTTTATTTGATTTGTCTATATAAATCTTCACTATATTTTTTTAATTCCATTTTACAAAAATACTTGAAATTATCCAGACCTTTAACTGTAAGTGTTTTATGTTGTCAAATAATGGATTTGAAACATTAAATTGCATTGTTTAATTCGTTAAACAATTTATTGTTATTTATATTAACTTTTTTTGTAGTGCACCTAGAAAGATTCAGTTTTTTCCTAATTTTACAATGTATCAAATCGAATATAAAGCCAGATAGATTTGATGTAAAATTATTAATTCAACAATTGTTTAAACAATTTATTTTTGTTATTTATTAACTTTTTTGTAGTGCACCTAGAAAGATGCAGCTTTTTCCTAATTTTACAATGGGAAAAAATACTGCATTTTTCTAGGAAAATTATGAAAAATGTTAATAAAGAGAAACAATTATTTGTTTAAACAATTTAACATAATAGTTGTTGCAAATTTAATTCTATGTTTTATTTTATGTATAACCTTTAAATTAATAACTACTAAAAGAAGGTAAAAAATTTATAAAATTGTGCTACTGTCTATGTGTATTTAAAAAAGTTATAAATTATGAACAATAAATTGTTTAAACAAATAAAAATTCGACAAAATATTTTTGAAATATATTATTTGGCAATATATATAACAATTAAATAAATTAACAAATATAACTATGGAAAAATGTCTTTAAATATTTATTGCAAATTAATAAAAATAATTATCAATTAATTAAATAAGTATTATCTGAGAATATTTTACAAATTCTAAATTCAATCACTTTTTTCATAAAAAATTTTTTAACACTTAACTAGATGTTCTAGCTAAGTCCAAGTTAGGACCAGTCTAGAATACATAAACAGGGGCTGCCAAGGTAGGACCAATGTTGGGCCAACAATCATTTTAGGCATACGTTGGTGATTTATACACGGGCAAGAACTTAACCTCTAAATAACTTCTGCTTATAGTTTCGTTCGTTTCGTCTGCTAGGGTTGAAAAAGTAGGGGCAAAAAAATTCAAATTAAATGTAACCCTTCTCATTTTGTTTTATATAAAATTAATTAATAATTAATTAAAATTTTAAAAAAACTATGGTATATTTTTATTTTATTATTATTTTTATTATTGTATTTATATATTTTTTTTTATTATTTTTTTATTATTTTATTATTATTTTATTATTATAATTATATTATTATTATAATATTATTATTAATTATAATTAATAATGCCAAAACACTCCGATATTACTAAAATGGCTTGTAAAAGCAGGACCAAGTTAGGACCAAATTTGGAAATATTATCATTTTCTGCCAAGTTAGGACCAGCTTAGGGCCAATTATCATTTTAGGCATACCTTGGGGATTTCTACTCGGGAGCAGTATTTTCTGTTGCTTTCAATCGTAAACATCATGATTAAAAATTAGTGACTTCCAAGTTTTAAATGGCGTTTGTTTATATGTAAAGTATACTATTTCCTTAAGGTAGTATTACACTTTTCAAGCAGTAAAAAACGGGTTTAGAAAAAAATTTTTTTCTCGCTTCTTAATTTATTTAAAGGAACAAATTTTTTTTTATAACATTATATGGCATTAAAACTTTTATAATAAATAAAATAAAAATTTTTTATTATCTCTCTTTGGTCACTAGAGGGCCTTAAAGTCAAGGCAAAAAAAAAATTTGGGCAATCGGCGGACAGGCTACAGCCTCTCAGGGACATCGGATCTGAAAAAACAAAAAACCGTTTTGAAGCTGAGACATGTCATTAAGCATCCCCCCTAACCCCGATAAAAAATATTGAAAATTAACGAAATGGCACCGATTTAAAAAAAAATGTCAAAAATTAGGTCTTTTTTGGTTAGTTTTTGAATTGTAGCTAAAATCCAAAAAGAAATAGATAATTGGATTTAGGGGGGATGCTTAAAGAATTTAATTACGAAAAAAATAATATTTTTTTCAAAAAAATTGGTTCATTAGAACTCGAGTTATGCTGTCCGCCAGTTTCAAAAACAACGTTTCGAGAAAAACTCGATTAAACATTTATCTTCCGAAAGCAAACAATTTTGTCAGAGTTTGACACTGGCTTTTTACACTTTAAATCAATAAAAAAAATTTTGGAATAGACATTTCTTGTGTGCCAAAAAATACTCTTTCGAATGGTGTATACAAAAATTGTTGAAAATTTTAAATAAACAAATGACACTTGTTTTTTTAAACAAAATACATAAATTTTTGCACTGAGCGCAAAAGTGCATTGCGCTACATTTTGTTGTGTAACTTTTTTATTTTTTCAAATTTTGATCTGGAAATTGAGGATTACCCTCCTAAGATGATTTGGAACACGAAAATGCAAAAAAAATCGATTTTTTGGTCGGTATAAAGTGTAATACTACCTTAAGTCCTGGAACTTAACGATATATGTAATGTGAGTCCTGGAAATTAACGAAGGGCATTAAAAAAGGTCCCGGAACTCATTGATTCATATATATCTATATTCGAACAAAAATATTCTGATTTTCAGACTCCAGTAGTAGTAGTAGTGCGATTCCAAGTGAGATTTTGACTTTTTCGGAGTAGGTTCTGAAAGAGATTTATTCCTCTCATTTTCCTTGACATTTTAAAAAAATGTAGACCTCAATCCGTTTATTAGAACGGAAGATATAGCAGTTTTAAATTTTTTGTTATTATTGCAAATCTCGTAAACTAACAAATATTTCAGGCTAAAATTTACGTTAAAGATTAGTCTTACTATATATAACAAAATTCCAAAGTTTCATTGCAATCGGTTAACCTACTCCGAAAAAGTCAAAATCTCACTTGGAATCGCACAGTATTTTCTGTTGCTTTCAATCGTAAGCATTAGAATTAAAAATTAGTGACTTCCATATTTTAAAGGACGTTTGCTTATATGAAGTATATGTTTTTTTCGTAAGTCGTGGAATATAATAACATATGTAAATTTGAATACTGGAACTTAACGAAGCGCCTTAAACCAAATCTTTAAACTTAACAATTTATAATGGATTGTTTAGTAAAAAATACTGCTAGTACTGCACTCTGAAATTCAGAATATTTTGATTAGAATATAGATATATGAATCGATCAGTTCCAGGACCTTTATTAATGCGCTTCGTTAATTTCCAGGACTCAAATTACATATATCGTTAAGTTCCAGGACTTCAAAAAATAATATATTTTTCATATAAACAAACACCCTTTATAACTTAAAAGTCACTAATTTTTAATATAAATGTATAAATATATAATATGTGACCTGGACAGTGAAAAGCGGGCTTACGTGCGAAAAAAAAACGATTTTTTATTTATTGGTGATTCTGATAGAGAAAATTTTTTTCTATCAGAATCACCAATCAATAAAAAATCGTTTTTTTCGCACGTAAGCCCCCTTTTCACTGTCCAGGTCACATATTATATATTTATATATACAATTTTGACAATAATTAATAAAAATTTCTATATAAGAAAAAGTTATTTAAAAAATTTTAATAATGATTTAATCTATAGATTTCAGTAAAATATGAACATTATATAGGTTAATCGATTCCTTTTAATGCAAGAAGTAAGTTTTTTTACCAAACAAAATAAAATTTACAGTGAAAAAAATTTTTAAATTAAAAAAAATTTTAATATACTTGGAAATGCTTGTGTCAGATTATAGGTATTAATGACTGCAATAAGCATTCAAAATTTCAGGACAATCCATCAAAATGTTTCTGAGATAATTTGATCATAATATTTTGTAACATACACACACCCATTCACACACATACATCAGAACATTTGATCAGAACTTCAAATATATTAATTCTAGGTGAGAATGAGTATGATATAATGATATAACCTTTTTTCGCAAAGTTGAAAATCGTCACGAATGCAAAGCTTCCTCACGAAGAAGCAATAGAAAAAATTAGTGTCCAATTTTTAGGTTATTATAAAGCTTAGGCCGTGAAAAATTAATGAACAATTATTCAAAAAAAATTTTCCTAATACAATAACAAATGTGAATATAACACCTGTTTTCAGAACTAGGCAAAATAATAAAATGGTTTAAATATTTCGTACATTTTTTTTAACTTAGTTTTTGCTTTTATTTACATTGTAATTAAATCAAGTTAGAGTATCGATTATAAGTGACATTTAGTAACAAATACTGTAAAATAATTGAGTTAGCCTACTCTCCCGGATTTACCATACTAAAAATTTCTTAGCAGTTGAAACTTAACGATATATGTAACTTGAGTCCTGGAAATTAAAGAAGCGCATTAATCAAGGTCCCGGAACTCATCGTTTCATAAATCTATATTCTAATAAAAATATTCTGAATTTCGGACTCCAGTAATAGTAGTATTTTCTGTTGCTTTCAATCGTAAACATCATAATTAAAAATTATTGACTTTTAAGTTATAAAGGGTGTTTGTTTATATGAAAAATATATTATTTTTTGAAGTCCTGGAACTTAACGATATATGTAATTTGAGTCCTGGAAATTAACGAAGCGCATTAATAAAGGTCCTGGAACTGATCGATTCATATATCTATATTCTAATCAAAATATTCTGAATTTCAGAGTGCAGTACTAGCAGTATTTTTTACTAAACAATCCATTATAAATTGTTAAGTTTAAAGATTTGGTTTAAGGCGCTTCGTTAAGTTCCAGTATTCAAATTTACATATGTTATTATATTCCACGACTTACGAAAAAGACATATACTTCATATAAGCAAACGCCCTTTAAAATATGGAAGTCACTAATTTTTAATTCTAATGCTTACGATTGAAAGCAACAGAAAATACTGCTACTACTGGAGTCTGAAAATCAGAATATTTTTGTTCGAATATAGATATATATGAATTAATGAGTTCCGGGACCTTTATTAATGCCCTTCGTTAATTTCCAGGACTCACATTACATATATCGTTAAGTTCCAGGACTTAAGGAAATAGTATACTTTACATATAAACAAACGCCATTTAAAACTTGGAAGTCACTAATTTTTAATCATGATGTTTACGATTGAAAGCAACAGAAAATACTGCTATTAATACTGCATTAATAAATATAATCTGACACAAGCAATTCCAAATATATTCACATTTTATTTTATTTCAAAATTTTTTTCCAAAAATTTTTTTCATTGTAGATTTAATTTTGTATGGTAAAAAAACTTACTTCTTGTATTAAAATGAATCGATTACCTTATATAAAGTTCATATTTTACTGAAATCTGTAGATTAAATCATTTTTTTGATTTTTTGAAAAAAATAGTTTTTTGTATTTTTTGAAATAACTTTTTCTTATATCGAATTTTTATTAATTTTTGTCAAAATTGTATATATAAATATATAATATATTTGTAGTCCTTTCGTTTATAAAACTTTTCAAAGCGGCGGAAACAAATTTTTTTCTTTATAGAAACATGTTATATGAGATCCTTATCAATTGTCCGGATGTATGTATGTGTGTGTGTGTGGATCCCTTTTTTGTTTAGAATATAACTTTAACAGGTTTTAATGGATTTAGATAAAATTTGGTAGGCTCATTTATCATATTAATATCTCAAATCTGACCAAAGGTTTTTAAAAAATACCCCAAAAAAATTTTTTATCGTCTTTTTTCCAAAAATTTTTTTTAATCGAAAGAATTTTTAAATAAAAAAATTTAAGGTTATATATAATAAAATCGTATTCCTTACGTCAAGACGAATCGATCGATCAAGAACTTGATTTCTTTAGTTACCATGTATGAACATATGCATGTTCTTGTACAAGATCGTTGTTCCTATAATACATGTATAAGTATTTGAAGCGATGAGTTCCAGGACCTGGTTTGAGACATTTCGTTAAGTTCCAAGAAAAAAATGTACACATATTATTGAGATCTTGGATAAAAAATATTATATGCTTTTAATGTATGCAAATTCACTTTAAATGAAGGAGACACAAATATGACTAGCTATAGTGTTGCATACTGTTGAGTTCAATTTGTTTGAATTCGTTTTTTAAGGTCCTGGATCTAGCCTTTACAAATATAATGTTTCATTTGTTTGTAAATGTTAGTTTATACTGAGATATTATTATATATTGTGTTTAAAAGAATTCTAAGAACTATTTTAATTGATTAATTAAAAAAGGTAAGCTCTGAGTAATTTGCTTTTTTTAAATTTCGAATATTTCCGTAAATTTCTCAAAGTCCTCGAATTAAACATTACATATATGTTAAATTTCTTTTCTATTTTAGAGTAATTTATTAAAGAAATTGCTATATATTGTGCTTAAAGGAGAAACAACAACGGTAGCTTAAGAATTACAGTCATGACATCGCTATGTATAGCTTGTAGAACTTATATTAACAATATTTCCATAAATTTCCAAAGTCCTGGAATTAAACATTACATATTAAAAAGTAAAATCTATTTTAATTAAGTATATATATTTTATATAAAACTCCAATTTATATTCTTTTCTCTTCATTGATCCTATTTTTCACTTTTTACAATGTTACATAATTTATTTTACGAATATTAAAGAAATAATTGTGCTTTATCATTTAAGTCCTGAAAGTTAACACTACATACAAAAATCATAATAATTTATCCAATTTTTGAGATAAATGAAAAAAAATTATTTTGTACGCTTCAGAGTGCTTTAGACTATTCATGTATAGAGAAAAAAGTTAGGGTTATAAAATGTCCTGGAACTCAACACTGGACATATATATATATATATATATATATATATATATATATATATATATAAGATAGGTCTCTGTGAAATAAAAAATATAATTCTCTACTTGTTTTCTTCAATCAAACATAGTGCATCATTACTATCTGAATGTAATTTTGTGAAAATTTCAGAATAATGAATTGTAATATGCCTGTTGAAGATAACATTTCTTCATCATACTAATGCAATATTGCCAAAAGTACAAATGTATTGCTGTTAGTTAGCAAACATAATACATTAGAGCAGTATTACTTTATTATGATATCTCTATTTCAATTTTTTTTATTTACAGTATATTGCAATAATAATAATAATAATAATAATAATAATAATAATAATAACAGTAGTATAGTAAGGGGGCTACGACCCCAGTTACCGACCGAGCAGGTAATGTAGAACTCTACTTTACCGACGGAGGTAGTTCGGAGCGCCACCGCTAGATGGCGCCACTAGTTAGTTCCAAAGATCGCCGCTAGATGGCGCCACTTTATTTTGTCGGTAAAGTTAAAGTCGCTTGGAAATTTAAAAATCTACTTTATCGACCGAGTTAGTTCGGGCTGCCACCAATAGATGGCGCCACTTAATTTTTAAATTTCCTACCGAATTCCCTGAGCATGTTAGTTTGGGCTGCTACCAATAGATGGCGCCACTTAATTTTAAATTTCCTACCGAATTCCCCTACCGAGTTAGTACCAGCTGCCACCACTAGATGGCGCAACATAATTTTTTAGTTTAAATTTCCCACCGAATTCTCTGAGCGATTTTCAGTTTGTACCACAAGAAAGCGCCAGACAATGACAGCAGTAAATAGTTTATTTACATAATTATAATTTAAATTTCACACCAATGTTAATAATATATTACTCATTGAGAGTTTACCTCTTCCTGATGGCTTTAAAAGTGCTGCCTGTCTTCAACTTGCTTCTGATTTTGAGCACCCAGAGCTGATTTAATACTAGAAGCCATATGTGCAAGAGAGATAGTAGTCATGTAAATATCACCTTAGTGTCAGTGTACAATAATTTTGCAAACAATATGTATGAGAGTAAGAAGATAAACCAAATATGTCTGTCTCTTTCTAACTCATGCTTGCGAGTATAGTTATTGTACAATAGTTCTTAAAGATGATTTAATTTTTCTTTTTGCGTAATGATCAAATATTTAATTGTCTAGAGTACTGCATTGTATATTTTCTAAAACATGATTTAGTTACAAAATCTATGTTTTAAGACGCTTGCACACCTCCGGCTAACTGTGCAGGCAGCCAGCAAGAGCCAATCAGAGAGTGAGTAGATGTAAATTTGAATTTCTGTCTCTCTTACTCTTGTACGTTTCCAGCGTGGTGGGAGGCTGCCTGTGCAGTCAGCCGGAGTTGTGCGAGCGCCTTTAGGTCTCTATGTGATTGAACCCTTACAAGTTCCTAATTTCATTGTGCGTTAACCCATAGTTCCCAATGTGCAAAGTGAGTATATCCAGTGAATTAACACTGATTGGCTAGCTTTAATAGTTCTGCTGGTAGTGGCCAATCAGATGTTAGTATTGAAATACACAGCTATGAACCAACTATTTCTATATTAACTTTGGAGAAAGTTTAATACGAAATATTCGTTGCTTAAACCGGCATTTCTTACCACGAGGAAAAAAAAGAAAAGTTTTATGTAAAAAATCAAAAATGGAAGGTGATAAATCATTTAATCACGAGCAAAGCTGCGCTTCAAGAAATGTCAAGGTAAATATATAATATTTCTTTTTCCTATTTTAACTTTTGATTATTGGTACATTTCTGAAATTTCAAGAATTTATGTGAACAAAACTTTTTCCATTTTACTTTCAAATGTACAGAAATTAATATCTAAAATAAATCATCTTTTCTATTGTTAGTATTGAATTGACCTATGTTTACATAATTAGTAGTGTTTTATTTGTTCTAAAATGTTAAACATTTTGAACAACATACCGTGTAATATATTCTATTTAAACTCTCCATCACTCACATGTAAAGTAAATTCTCACTTTATTATTATTTAGTATGGAAAGTATTATAGTTTATTATAGTATGAAACTTTTTTTGTAAATGATAAGATGAGGTTATAAACTTTCAACTGAATGTCATCTCAACCTTTGTTATTGCTTATTGTAAAAATAAAATGAGTCTTAAGCGGTAAGTCTTATTATACATTAAGTTTGTTTGTTTGTCAGAAAAGAAAAGAGTTAAAATAATGAATTTTTAAAAATCCTAAATATATTTTATATTGTTTTTAATTATTCATTTTATGTAACTGTTTCAGCGTCAAAACTCTTCAAATAATGAAGAGGAACATGTTTCTTACAAAATAAAACGGACAAGATGGGATGTACCACGGTACATTCTAGTCCCATCAAAATCGGAAGCTGCGTGCACCGTGAAAAAATGTGCAGATGAAAATTGTGAAGAGGATTATGTTCCTGTAAAAGTACGCTACACAAGGTGGGATGTACCTAGATATATTCAGATGCCAATGACATCAACATCGGAAGCTACGTGCGAACTGTATTATCACCCAACACCAAAAGAATTGTTAACCGTAGATAACAAAAATCATGAAGTTCAGCCTCAAGAACAACTTCTATTCGAAAGAGAAATTGAAATTGACAATCTTCTGCCTGAATTAGATTATTCTTTGGAAGAACTACTTATAG
Organism: Leptopilina boulardi; assembly: GCF_019393585.1. NCBI lineage: Eukaryota > Metazoa > Arthropoda > Insecta > Hymenoptera > Figitidae > Leptopilina > Leptopilina boulardi. Next base: position 202,279 of record NW_026137919.1, read on the forward strand.
TTGAAAAATTATGTAATGAAGAAGTTGATAACACCAGTAAAGAAGAATTTGATTTCGAAGAATTGTTTGCATTTGTAGACGAAATTGCACAAGGTTTTGTGTGACTAGTGGCTTGGTAAATTTTCTTTTTTATTTTTATATAATAAATAATTTTGTTTTAGATGTTTTGAGAAGAAGAAAAAGGTATTTAGTATAAATAATAGTGTATATAATTTATCTTATACCAAAAATTATTTTTGTAATATTTATCTTTAACCAAAAAATTATTTTTGTATTATTTAAATGATTGCGTTTTTTTAAAAAAGTAGAAAGTGATATTTTGTTAATTTATGAAAGCTGGACAGTGTAGTGTATTATTAAGAAAGAAAAATATTTATTTTTTAGAAGAAGAGTGTTCTGTATGAAATGGTTTTTAAAACCTAATAGATAAAAAAAAAAATAATGTGAACATGAAAAAAAAGGTGAAAAAGTGAAGATGTTTTTTTAATTTATGAAAGCTTGTCAGTGTAATATTAAAAAGAAAAATGTTTGTTTTTTAGGTTAGGTTGTCAATTTACAGGGTTTTTATATTATAAATAATTAAAATTAAAAAAATATTTTTTTGTTTTAGATGTTTTGAGAAGAAGAAAAAGGTATTTAGTATAAATAATAGTGTATATAATTTATCTTATACCAAAAATTATTTTTGTAATATTTATCTTTAACCAAAAAAATATTTTTGTATTATTTTTGTATTATTTAAATGATTGCGTTTTTTTAAAAAAGTAGAAAGTGATATTTGGTTAATTTATGAAAGCTGGACAGTGTAGTGTATTATTAAGAAAGAAAAATATTTATTTTTTAGAAGAAGAGTGTTCTGTATGAAATGGTTTTTAAAACCTAATAGATAAAAAAAAAAATAATGTGAACATGAAAAAAAAGGTGAAAAAGTGAAGATGTTTTTTTAATTTATGAAAGCTTGTCAGTGTAATATTAAAAAGAAAAATGTTTGTTTTTTAGGTTAGGTTGTCAATTTACAGGGTTTTTATATTATAAATAATTAAAATTAAAAAAATATTTTTTTGTTTTAGATGTTTTGAGAAGAAGAAAAAGGTATTTAGTATAAATAATAGTGTATATAATTTATCTTATACCAAAAATTATTTTTGTAATATTTATCTTTAACCAAAAAAATATTTTTGTATTATTTTTGTATTATTTAAATGATTGCGTTTTTTTAAAAAAGTAGAAAGTGATATTTTGTTAATTTATGAAAGCTGGACAGTGTAGTGTATTATTAAGAAAGAAAAATATTTATTTTTTAGAAGAAGAGTGTTCTGTATGAAATGGTTTTTAAAACCTAATAGATAAAAAAAAAAATAATGTGAACATGAAAAAAAAGGTGAAAAAGTGAAGATGTTTTTTTAATTTATGAAAGCTTGTCAGTGTAATATTAAAAAGAAAAATGTTTGTTTTTTAGGTTAGGTTGTCAATTTACAGGGTTTTTATATTATAAATAATTAAAATTAAAAAAATATTTTTTTGTTTTAGATGTTTTGAGAAGAAGAAAAAGGTATTTAGTATAAATAATAGTGTATATAATTTATCTTATACCAAAAATTATTTTTGTAATATTTATCTTTAACCAAAAAAATATTTTTGTATTATTTTTGTATTATTTAAATGATTGCGTTTTTTTAAAAAAGTAGAAAGTGATATTTTGTTAATTTATGAAAGCTGGACAGTGTAGTGTATTATTAAGAAAGAAAAATATTTATTTTTTAGAAGAAGAGTGTTCTGTATGAAAAGGTTTTTAAAACCTAATAGATAAAAAAAAAATAATGTGAACATGAAAAAAAAGGTGAAAAAGTGAAGATGTTTTTTTAATTTATGAAAGCTTGTCAGTGTAATATTAAAAAGAAAAATGTTTGTTTTTTAGGTTAGGTTGTCAATTTACAGGGTTTTTATATTATAAATAATTAAAATTAAAAAAATATTTTTATTTAATTTTGTTATTATTTCTATCCATGTTTGAAATTATATTGATCCTTTATTGTTAATTAGTTTCAGTTGTAATATTAGATTTTCTTTATTTGTTATTATTTTTGTTAAAATCACATTTTTTATTTTACCATTGATTAACAGTCTGTGACTTGAAAATATATGATGTTAATCAATGGTGAAATAAATAAAAAAAAGGGATTTTTTACATTTTATAAGAAAACCCTGTTTTATTTCCCCTTTTAAAATTGGCATATTACACGCGTAGAGAGGGTAGCCGAAATAGAGAAAGAGGGAAGATAGACGAGAGAGAGAGAGAGAGAGAGAGAGGGAAGATAGATGAGAGTGGGGCAGTTGGGCCTGGTGGGAGGTGCTGTTGAGAGTCAAGAACCGAGATCACCATCACTTTCTTTCAGGCTTCGAGAGTAGAACCATTAAAAGGTATCTTCTACATTTTTATCTTTTTTAATTATTTTTAGCTATATTTAAGATAACGATATATATATATATTTTTTTTTTTAATTTTGTAGGAAAAAATGGATAATCAAATGAACAGGACTATTGCTAGATTTTCTATCTCGATTTTTGACGAATCCTATGATAGTCACGGATCAACAGAAATATCAAGTACCGATAATGAATCTTATAACAGCCAAGCTTCAACCGTTATCCTGGACATTTCTGACAATGATGACTATCTTAATGATAGTCATTACAGTGAGAATATATTGAACATCAATATCAACGATGAAGAAGTAATTTAATCTATTTATTATATTTATTATATTTACTTATTTTATTAACTCAATTACTTATTTTTAGGTTTCTGAAACATCTGAGTTCATGGCACTGCAACCTGTCGAATTTCAGTTGATTGATGACGTTCCGGTTATCGAAGATGATGACATTCAGGTTATCGAAGATGATGATGACATTCAGGTTATCGAAAATGATAATGACGTTCAGGTTATCGAAGATGATGATGACGTTCAGGTTATCGAAGATGATGATGAGGATGTACTGATCATTAACATCAGCGACGATGAGGTAATTTTATTTAATCTAATAGTTATATTTTCTTCTAATAATAATTTTAATTATTGATTTCTTCCATTAAACCCATACTTTTCAGGTTTTCGAACTTTTTAACATGTCACCGGAGCCACCTAGAACCCCATCGCCAACTGTATCATCATCATCATCATCATCTAATTCATCACCAGATCAGAACAAAAATAAAAGATATAGGGGCATTTTGCACTCTTCTTGATTGTCCAGCTTAATTTTTTTAACAAAATAATAAAAAAATCATTTTTGCATAAAATTTTGTTATTTACAGAATCTTATTTTATGGACAAGAAAGTTAAGCAAAGTTCTATATACAAGTGTTGTAACGACAAATGTGAGTTGCGACTGATACATATAAAGACGTGCCTTTTTACGTTTTTTAGATTTTAAAAGCAAATTTGTTTTTCAATTTTGCTTTTAGTTGTTTTTTAGCTTTTCTTTTTTTTCGCTTTTCTTTCAGCTTTTATTTTAGATTTCATTTGCTTTTCGTTCAGATTTTTTTAGCATTTTTTTCAGGATTTTTAGCTCTTCTTTCAGATTTTTTTTTTGCTTTTCTTTCAGGTTTTCTTTCAGATTTTTTTTTTTCCTTTTTTTCAGATTTTTTTTAGCTGTTCTTCCCTTTTTTTCTTTCAAATTTTTTTTTTATTTTTAGATTTTTTCTTTTCTTTCAGGTTTTTTAGTTATTCTTTCAGATTCTTTTTGCTTTTTTCGAATTTCTTTTGCTTTTCTTTTAGATTCTTTTAGCTCTTCTTTCAGATTTTTTTAGCTCTTCTTTCTTTCAGGTTTTTTTTACCATTTCTTTCAATTTTTTTTCTTATAGGTTTTCACTTAGGTTTTTTAGCTATTCTTTCAAGTTTTATTTTTTTATTAGAATTTTAGATTTTGTTTCATTCTTTTTTATCTTTGGATTTTATTTTTTTTGTTTTTTATCTTTGGATTTTATTTTTTGTTTTCAAGCTTTTTTCAGGAAATTTAATTATGATTTTTTAAAAAAATTTAAAGTTTATGGGGAGGGGTGAGACCAATGATGTCACCTCCAATAACATTCCTTGTTTAAATATTCTTTTACATTGCTTGCCCATAAGATTAAAATTTTGTAGATCTGGACAAATAATTTTTTTAAAAATTAATTTCTTTTTTTCAGTCAAGAAAAGGAATGGAAAAAGCTTATTCATATTTTGATGATGATGATGACAGTAACGAAGGTGCAGAACGATTAATCGTTTTCATTATGGATAGTGAAAATGAGGAGGAGTTGGAGAGCGAAAGTTCCATATATTCGGATAGTGATGATTATGATGATGACGAATATTATGAATTTTTTGAAAATAGTGATGATGATGATGATGATGATGATGATGTCATTCTCATTATCAGTCCTATTATTGTCATTTCAGAGGTAATATTAGTATTTTAATAATAATAATAATGATAATAATAATAATAATAATAATAATAATAATATTAATTTTTTCAGATGGAATTATTAGAACCTCCAGAACCATTTTTAACCGAAGAAAAATTTAAAAAATAATTTTAAAAAATGTATAAATAAATAAATAATTATTTTCTAGTTGAATTACTTTCTTTAATAGTGTGTGAGTGTATGTGTGTTAATTGGGGTGGATGATAGTAACATACGATAGGAATTGCGCACGCATTCTAGTGGTGGTGGGGTTGTAGTGAAAAGTGGGGGGATACTGATGATATAAAGCGATTCCCATGCCACAAGAGTCATTGTCTCTCCGTCAGCTTTTCCAAGTAACAGTAAGTATTAGTTTTCTCTTTACAGCAGCTTTGTTTCCAGCATTTTTTCTTTTCATTTTTTTTCATATTTTATTGCAGCATTTGTTTCAGCATTTTACTTTCAGCATTTTTTTCAAATTTTATTATTGCATTTCTTTCAGCATATTTTCAAATTTTATTATGATATTTCTTTCAGCATTTATTTTCAGCAATTTATTTCAAATTTTATTATAATATTTCTTTCAGCATTTATTTTCAGCAATTTATTTCAAATTTTATTATAGTATTTCTTTTAGCATTTATTTTCAGCAATTTATTTCAAATTTTATTATAGCATTTCTTTCAGCATTTTTTTCGAATTTTATTCTAGTATTTCTTTCAGCATTTATTTTCAGATATGTACCTTTTCTATTTTAAGAGCATTTTAAATTTCAGAGCATTTTAAATTTCAGAGCTTTTTAATATATTATATATTTATTTTGATTTTCATCTTTCTGTTCAAGGTTTGTTTTTGACAAGTATAAAAAAAATGGATTTAGAAAAAGTAAATGCTGTTGGACGCATGGAGGCTACCTTACCAACGAAGCCACTTTCCGAATTGGTTCCCAAGGGTCGCTACATGATTAATAAATTAACCAAAGTACAAACAAGATTCGGAGGAAGGATTATGACAGAAATAGATAATGAATTTATCACTTTTCTACCAGCCAGATTTGTGAAACTCTTCGAGGATGAGCCGAATACCTTGGAGATGATGCAAGAAGCTGCAAGTTTAAACAAGTTATACATGAAGTACTTGGGAGGACCATACAACGCCATGGAATTCAAATTTAAATAAATGATAGTGAATTTTTTAATTATTGATGTTTATAAAATATGAATTTTCACATCAATAAAAAAAATATATTTATCTATAAATTGGATTTAAAATTATTATTTTCCTTGTTAATTTTATTTTCAGGAATTAATTTTAAGTTTTATTTTCAGAAATACTCAAATTAAATAATATTTAAGGGATAGGTTTTTAAAATTACGAGAGAGAGATATTATTTCAAATTATTCATGTTTATTTTTTAAAACATTTAAAAATTTTTTTTTTTTTACAAAAAAGATTCACAATTCTCGTAGAAAGATTTCAGTGCAGAATCAACTTCATCAATTCCTTTAGCAACAACACTTATATATTGGTTTGGAAGTTCCAAAAACCAATCACGTAGAATTCTTACATTTCTTACAGCACAATTTTCAGTATAAAGCGTATGATGAGTACACGTAGTTGACAATTCAGACTTAATTTTTTTCAGGGATGGACAATCAAAATCTTCTAAATTTTGCACATTTAGTAAATATTTTTCTAACCACGTCTTCTTCTCTAATCCTTTGACGTAGATGACTTTAGCACCTCGTAGTACATCTTGTAGAATTGGACGAAGTTCATCGTAAGAGACGTCTCCAGCTGACCAATGAATTCCATGGTAATTATGTGTAAGCCAAAGATTTTCACTTTTATAGCGTCCTGGCAATGAATTCCAATTACACGGAGGTTCAAATAGGTAGACGATTGGTTGAGCATCAGCCTGAAGTGGAAGTATTGCCAATTCTTTAAAGACAAAGTCATTGTAGGGTCTTTTAAAACCTTGAACGTCTACGATGAACTCCATCCTGAAACAGAAAATGAATTTCTCGCCGAAAGTACTGCATTTATAGCCCAATTATACCCCCACCAACACTTTTTAGATTACCCCCTCTCCTCTATAGCAACTTTTTAACGACGCCGCTGATTGGTTTATATTGTACAACGCGATCATGGATGATTAGGCAATATGCAGTAGTCTCAGCCGGCATGTTATATCCTGATTCAAATTCTAATCGTACATCTACTGATGCCTGTTTCAAAAACTCATTTTGTTTTGAACAATCGATAACAATTAAAGGAAATAATTGTTTAAAAATATTCTTTGTTAATATAGGTTTTGAATCTTTTCCATAGTAAGAAGTTTGAAAATTAGCATACATTTCATAAAGTAAAGCATACTGATTTTGATCAAAGTTTAGATTCAAATTACCATAAGGATAATACTGAGAGTTTAAAAAGAGTTTTACGTTTGTAATATTACAATGATCAAAATGACAAGCATATTTTTTTCGTTTATCTTTTCTCGCTGTTTGAAATCCAACAATTACATATCGTGGTTTTTCCAATTGGGTGGAAGTTTTGATTTGCCATAGGACTTTTGAACTTGTAGGAACTAAAGGATATTCATACATTTCCCATGATCGAAAACTTATTGAAATTAAGGGGTCTTTTTCGATGAATTTCAATAATTTTATTTTATTATTATCAGCAGGTAAAATGTATGGAATCATCCATTCTAGTTTATTGATGAAAATTTTAAATTCTTCATCAGCTCCTTGTCCTGTTTGAATTATAGCATTAGTGTCATTACGCGCTCTTGTTAAAATAAGTTCATGTTTGGCGTTCATAAGAATTTTCTTATAATCCTCGGCAAAGCCAAAAATCATGCTAAGTGGAATTGTAACATCAAAATATCCATTTTCTAAAGTTATTCTTGCATCAGCTTCAATTTTTGAAAACCCTGCATTTTCTATAAGATTCAGCTGCGGTGGAGTTAGAGATACTAAACTTTTCATAATAGTTGTATGTCCAACGTATTTGCATCGATCAATCTCGATGCCATTTAATTCATAGCGAACTTCATCAAATAAAAAACATATTGCATTGCTAGTCAAGTGTACGTTTTCCGTAACAGCAATGCCATCATTTTTAGTCAATTTTCCAAATATGTGCAATGAACTTTTACTCGGTAAAATACATAAATCTTGATGTTGAACTGCAATCCGAATTTCATCACTATTGTTAAAAGATGATGAAGCATATGGTTGATGAGCATGAATTTCATAATGAGCTATGGACTCATCAAAATTCACTGCTGCTGGAATGTTGAGAATTTCGTCCATTTTTATTGCAACAACACCCAAAAAATATATAGATTATTTGTCTTGGCGTTTTCCTTGTGGTATGACTTTTAGGCCTACCTTTTTCAAGAATAGGCGATTCTGAGGTGTTAACTCCTTGTGAGACAAGTTTAGACTGATTTTTCTTTGGCATGTTGGTTGACTTTTATAGCTTCCACCACCAACTTTTTGATTATAAACGATTCCCATTATATTGATTTTATATGCAATCGAATTGTTATAGTTTCTCCTCGAAAATTAATCAAATCACCATCCTGATCAACAATGCGGAGTTGAATATTATGTATTGTTTTGACCACAATCGGAAGGTAAATGACGTGTGCCGGCACTTCCACAATCTTATATCCTGGTGGAACGCTTGGAAAGAATTCATGGATGGTGTGAACTTTTTGATTATTTATATACGCTCCAGATGTAATGTTACACTCAATTCTAACTGAATTTACCTTGAGAATAGCTACAGGTAAATCAGATGTATGTGTTTTATTAGGTGATAATTTTCGGGGTGTAAATCCCAATAATTTACCAATTGAATCTTCATGTTTAAAATCAATGGGTAAATTTGATTCAACTAAACTGCGTAATGTATTGTTATTAGGCTTTATACTAATAACAGTTCCAAGTTTCACAGAATCTTTTATGCATGTTTCAATATCTTTAATTTCATAACTCCCAGTTGGTATATCAATTACATGATTACCAATGTAAAATTTATTGTTACCTTTATCAATATTGGGAATAGAATTAAAAGTCAGTAATTCAACAAGACCAAGAACATAATGTTTATTTGGATTAAGTTCTATTGGTGGGAAATATTCAGCTTCAAGAACTGAATAATTTCCCGTCAACGTTAATGTAAACGAATCACTCATGATGAGGTCAGTTTATATACTAAAATAATACAAAAGTTACATGTTCTTATATAGACTAAAGCTGCTCTTAATATTAAGTTGTTTACATAAAAATTTTAAACACAAATGTCCACATACAAATGTATCATAATTTTGATATCTCTTATGATTATATTTTATTAAGCTACCATCACCCAAGTACGTGATTAGATCTGTTGGTGGAGGAAGGTTCCCAAAACTATCAAAATACATTGTTTTATTATTACATTTTTTATATGCTACCCAGTGAGTCCCAGGGCCTTCTTTATTATCTAAATTAATTATTCCTGACTCATGTCGATAAGGCCCTTTAAATGGTAGTTCATTTCGCATGAAAACTCCACGAAAATGTGGTATTTTTACAGTTTTGGCATACTTTGTCAGATCAAAATCAGTGAGTGGACGGCGAGGTAGCTTCAATGCAAGTTTTTTTTCTTCTTTGATGTTCGTTTCTTTTTCTTCGCCACTCCTTTCCCTTGAATAAAGGGTGTAATATGCAGACCAAGTCCTTGTCGGTATGGTTTCAAATGTAATCCTTTTCCAAGTGATATTTCCTCCATTGCTTTATTGTGACGGTGAGCTTCAGCCAATTGTTCCTTAGCTGTTTTAGATTTATTTACAGCTTTTATTATTCCCGAAGCTCCACCAGCAAGAGCTCCCAATGCACTTAGTCCAGCAAAAATTGGAACTAGTGGTAAAATACCACCAACTTTAGTAGGTACGGGAAGAATGCGTGGTGATAAGATTTTTGATCTTCCTCCAGCATTCTTTATTGCTTTTCTTGCACCTATCAAAGCAGCTCTAATGGATTCTCTAGCAGTATGACTAGGCATCATATTTTTTCTGGCAGCATTAACAACTCTTCTTAGTGCAACTTTCTTTTTCTTACACATGGTTTTTCTTTTCTTCTTAATTGAAGTCTTCTTCTTCCTCTTCATTCCCATACCTAATTTTGATTTAGCTTTCATTGTTCCAGATATTGCTAAAGCTGCTGCCTTTTCACTTATAGTAGAATCTCTAGCCGTAACACGTTCCCACGCCTTTTCAGCTAATACTTTATCTGCTTTGTTCCTTTCTTTAATATTTTCTCGATTTTGTGAATAAGCAATGTCATGTGATTTGCATGCAGCGTCTAATGGATTAATTCCTTGATCACCTCGAGATAATCGCTTTGCCAACTTTGTACCAGGTCCACAAAATTGGTAACCAGGTAAATGTAACTCAAATGGTAAATTATTGATAATACGGTTGACTAAGCCCTTACCTCGACGGTGACCTTTTTTTTCTACGTTCTGATGCAAAATCATATCACGATGGTTGATGTGAGACTGACTAACAGACTATAAATGTCTGGTATTTATAGTTTTTAGGGCAGTTACTATCAAGATGCAGTTTACTAAACAACCTGTGACACTCCCAGTCACAAGTATTGACGTTGAAACTAATGAAAAAAAGAATAAACGTCATGGCACTTTATTTTCAGACAGTATTCGAGCTGTATTTTGTGGTCCCTCGAATTGTGGTAAAACAAACGCACTTCTCTCTTTAATCATACATCCGAATGGTTTAAGTTTTGAAAATATTTACCTATACTCTAAATCTCTTCAACAACCAAAGTATAAATTTTTAGAAAATGTAATCAATAACGTTAATGGAATTGAATACTTTCCATTTAGTGAACATGAAGAAGTAGTATCACCAAAAGATGCTAAACCAAATTCAATTTTTATTTTTGATGATATTGCTTGTGAAAAGCAAGACAATGTTAGAGCTTTCTTTTGCATGGGTAGGCATGTAAACGTCGACAGTTTCTACTTGTGTCAAACGTATGCCCGTATTCCAAAACATCTAGTGCGAGATAATGTAAACTTACTGGTGCTTTTTAGACAAGATGAAAAAAATTTAAAACATGTCTATGAAGATCATGTGAATACAGACATGTCCTATACTCAATTTCGAGATTTATGTTCAGAATGTTGGAAATCTAGTAAATATGGATTTGTTGTTATTGATAAAGATAGTAATTTTAATGAGGGTAGATATAGAAAAGGATTTGATTGCTTCATTACACTATAAATACGAATTCTCTATTTATTATTAAATTAGTATTGTTTGTGTTCGCATGATGAAAACATGTATCGAAAAGAGCAAGAAACACTCCGTCAAATAGCAAAAGCAAGTGATGCTATTAGACGAAAACATCGTTTACTGAAAATGGGGAAAGAAGCTGCAGAGACAATGTTAAAGGAAACTCTGCAACCAATAGTTACACCTCTTCAAAAATTGGTAAATGTAACTGATACACCTTTCAAAAATATAAAAATTGAAAAAAAAAGATAGAGGATAATGATTTCTCTTTTTCAACTGCAATTGATGATGATGATGAACAGGAGTTTGATACAACTCTACTAGATGAAACTTTACTTGATAAGAGCAATAACGTTGAAAAAGAAGATGAAGAAGAAAGTTACGAAAAGCTTACAAATAAATTTATTTTATTGTTAAATAAGAATCGAAAACTATTTCTAGATATGGTTTATGGAATACGTAAACTTCCTGACGGTTCTTTCATAATTGGTGATACACCGATTGAATTTGAAGGCTCAAATATTAAGCTTGTTGGAAAGCAGAATTATTTGAAAACTGCTGGATTACTTGAACTTTTATTTAAAAAGAAACCTAATGAAGCTACAATAAGTTCAGGTGATTTGGAAAATTATAAAGAAATTCTCAATGCTACAAATGCATATCGAAAAAATTACATGCCAACTGCACCTGTAAACATAACTAGAAATTCTAAATACACTAATATTATTTCAAAGCTTATCAAAAGTACACCAAAAAGAGGTGGTGGTGTTTTAAAGAAGAAGAAGAAGAAAAAAAAGCATAAAAATATATTACCTCAATTTATGTTTGCAAAGAAACAATTTAATCCAGACTACATCTATTGGGATGATCCAAACGAACTTGTCGACCGTTTACGACTACTCATAGCATCACAGCAAGCTGGTAATCCAAGTCATAATAATGAGATTATGTCAATCATAGAAGAACTTCGTGAAGCGAGAATAATATATTAAGAGAGAGCAGAAAGAAGAAGTGCTTAGTATTACAATGAGTGTTGACGTGTTTGGACATTCGTTAACACGACTTGTTGCCTCTACAAGTCGTGGACGTCCTGGGCCTTCTGGAGTTGGATTTAAGGTTACTGCAAGTGGAGACTACGATATTGTTAATAAAAGACTTTGTAACGTTCAAGACGCTGAAGATTTGCATGATGCAGTAAATTTGCGACTTGTACAACAAATTGTTAAAAACGAGATAAAAACTATATTTCAAATTACATCTTCTTTAAGATCAGCCATTGATGATTTGAATATTTTAATACAAGTTGTTGAAGATAGAGTTAACGAAAAACTTAAACGATTTGAATCCAAACAGAATATTATAATTAAGGAAACTACATTTACTCAAAATGATGATGATGAATGATAAAAAGTTAACAGTTGTAACTGAACTGCATAAACAAGCGAGAAGGAATTATCCTCGTCGTAAAGTTCTAATGCGTGGTATAGATGAAACCTGGCAAGCAGATTTGGTAGAAATGATTCCTTACTCCTATTCCAATAAAGGATTCAAGTACATGCTAACAATTATAGACATATTTTCAAAATATGCCTGGGCTATGCCTGTTAAAAGTAAAAGTGGAAAAGATATTTCTTTAGCCATGAAATTAATTTTAAAAGGAGGACGTATTCCAAAAAATTTGCATACTGATAGAGGTAAAGAATTTTACAACTCTGAATTTCAGAGTTTAATGCAAGAATTCAATATTAATCTCTATTCAACTTATAGTAATTTGAAAGCATCTATTGTTGAAAGATTTAACCGCACTCTTAAGAATATGATGTGGCCTCAATTCAATTTGCAAGGTAATTATAAATGGATAAATCTTTTACCAACTCTTATATCACAGTACAATAATAAAAAACATCGTACTATTGGTATGAAACCTAAAGATGTCACCGTAGAAGATACAAGAGAGCTTCTTAGACGAATCCGTAAACTGAGAAGAATTCCTTTACGAAGACCAAAATTCAAAGTTGGAGATAGAGTTCGAGTTAGCAAAAATAAAAGTATCTTTGAAAAAGGATATACTCCGAACTGGTCAACGGAAATATTCACTGTGAATCAAGTTAAACGTACAAAACCAGTAACATACAAACTTACGGATTACCAAAATCAATCTATCGAAGGTGGTTTCTATGAGGAAGAACTTTTAAAAGTCAAATATTCAGATGTTTACCTTGTAGAAAAAGTTCTCAAGACTCGTGGTAATAAAGTCTATGTAAAATGGCTTGGATTCGATAACTCTCACAATACTTGGATAAAAAAATCTGACATGTAATTTAAAGTTAATCTAAAGTTAAAATAAGTTAAAGTAACGTTAAAGAAAGTTAAAAAAGATTTTAAAAAGTTAAAAAAAGTTAAAATAATGTTAAAAAAAAGTTAAAATAAGTTAAAAAAAGTTATAATAAGTTAAAAAAAGTTAAAATAATGTTAAAAAAAGTTAAAATAAGTTAAAAAAAAGTTAAAATAATGTTTAAAAAAAGTTAAAATAAGTTAAAATAATGTTAAAAAAAGTTAAAATAAGTTAAAAACAGTTAAAACAATGTTAAAAAAAGTTAAAATAAGTTAAAATAAGTTAAAATAATGTTAAAAAATTAAAATTAGTAATGTAATTAGGTTAAGGTGTTTTGAATAAAAAAAAACATAAAATATAATGTACATCTTTTATTAAAAAGAACCCTTTCTTTTTCTGACAAATTTTTTTTTTTATATATTTACATTGGCATATCATCATTATCAATTTTTACAATTTTATAATGTCCCCATGCAAGGGTGTCTGTACTGTTGGTCAATAGATACCTCTTATCGTCATAAGGACTCAATGCAATTTTTGTTTGTTTTAATGTTTGAACATTGTGCAGTTTTGATCTAATAGAATACTGGATTCTAGATTGAATTTCAATATTTTGCAGGCAATATACATAGTCATCAAAAACAATATTTTTCTTAACAACTCCAGCCTTTACACCTTTGGCCTTCTTTATGAAATCTTTCTCTTCAACCCGGACGCTGTACATTTTGCTCCGCAAACCAACAAATTCAGTGACAATTTTGCCACAGCACTCATCTTTCATAATCCTAAAATTTTTTTGTTGGCTTGCGGAATACCGTAAACGTTATTAATCGGATAATCTGAAGTATCAAACATATGAATATCTGCTTTCATATCTTCATAAATGTTTGAGCATTTAATTTCATAAATAAGGCTGTCGGTGTCGGTGTACAATAATTTCAATTTTTTTCCGTCATACTTTTTTAACATATAATTATAATGAAAATCGTAGATTAATGTTTTGGAAACATCCAAGACTGCTAAGCCGACATAGAGAGGCTTGTTCATTAAAACCTCCATTTTTCTAAGTTCTACAGCAACTAAATTATCATTAAAAATTGATCTGCTGTAAAAGTTAGGCTTTGCGATTAAAGCTTCAGCTCCATATCTACCCTCCCACTTTGTAACGAGTTTAATATCAACGTGTTTTCGCACGTTCTCCATTGTTTTACCGAATACTGCGTTGTTCATCAACTTAAATAAATTTTTTTCGAATTCATTGTTTGCATTTGTCCTCTGCATGGTATTAAAATCAATATAACTTTTTAACCACATTGATTGTTTGAATTTTAAAACGCGATGAATTTTAACTAATACTAGACCGCTGGCAATAGCTTGTTTTAAAGCACGGTAATGGAGAACGTGCTTTCGTTTAGGTAGGAGGGTAGTTAGAAGTTTTTGTTCTTTTGATCCTGGTGGCTTCGAGCGTTCAGGGCAAAACGGAAAATCACTATGTTTTTCATGAAGTTCATCGGGATAATCTAAGTCAACTTCCAAAATGTATCCAATTGGTGCATCATCAAGAACGTTAAAATCAAAATTATTATCGACATTTTCTACCCACTCGAAACCACCATATGGAAGTGACTGAATCATAGCCCAACCATACAAGTTGTTTGCGTCAAAGTATACGATATAAGATGTTTCCTCATTCTCATTGTAATGTTCCATGTAAGGATTATTCGCTTTAGCGTAACGATTACAACACTGACTCACCCCACCCCTTATTCCACGTTCAATGAACATCACCATATCAATGTCTGTAAGGAGTTCTAATTTTATATTCGTATACCTTAACATAGCATCCCATGTGAGTCCAGGCGTTGTATAATAATGCGCTGGATCAAGACCGTATGCTAATAAACACTGATTTCGGAAATTTTCGAAAATATCCGCGAGTAACAATATATCAGTTTGCATGTATAAATAAACATAATCACCGAGATTTTTACAATCAAACTCACTCCACACTTTTTGCGCATGTACATAATCTTCATCGGAAATATTTGAATCGTTTAAAGTGCTATAAAAATTTTCTTTACGTGGTAATTGAGTCTCATCGAGTTTTCCCCTCGAGTCAATGTACTCGTAAGGAAAAACTCCTTTTCGCGTTAACAATTGAATTTTGTCGTCGCTGTAATTAGAAAAAACAGAATTAACAATTTTATATTCGTTGAGATAAGATGCTAATTTGTCCAATGATGATGCCATAAATTTAAATGAATCTATGAATCGAAACTTGACAAAACTATTTTTAATATTTTTAGTAAAGCTGATATACTTTTCTTTGTTTATTGGAAGTAAGTCAACTTTACCTTCAAACTCGGTAGCTATAGCTTTGATAATAAAATGCGCGTCGTAACCACTAAGGTTATGAAAAACAACAGGTATGACCTGAGATTCATGATAATTAATGTTACAATCGCGATGAGCTGCACCACGATACTTCCCTGTTAGATGACAATGGTCTCTTACTTTTACATCCCCATGCGCGATTTTCTTTTTACAAATATGACATGTTTTGTCATTTTTAAAATTTACCAACTGCTGTGCACTTAGTACTTCCATGGGCACTGGATTTTTAAACCGCGCATCAACATTGTCAGCCAAATCCTTTAATTCCTTTGAAAACCATTTAGCCGGATCATCTTCATCTTTTGGAGAAGCTTTATATACAGAGAGTGAATCGTTAAAACCACATTTTAAGTAATAGCCAATACTAAGTGTTTTGTGATTTTGAAAAACTTCAGTATTGCTTGCTTCTTGTGGTCTTTCTGCTGGAATCAAAAGGCTCTCACTATCTGCGTAAATAATAAATGGCACACGCTCCTTGTTTTGAAAGTTTTTAAATTCAACAAAATTTTTTCCTTGTACTGGTAGTCTAATTCTGGTATCATTCATCTTCCTGCAATTTTCTTCATGTTCAGTTAGCTTCAATTCTTCTCCAAAATAATGTAAGCAACGGTCACAAATGTATTTCTTGGTTTTATGCTTTGATAATTGTGTGCTTACCAGCTTAGACAAGTCCTTAATCCATACATAGTGCCAGTTAAATGCGATAATAAGTATATTTTCGTTTTCTTCTTCCTCAACTATATTTTCATCGATGTAATGGTCTTCAATTCGTAATAGATTAACGTGATTTAATCTCTTTTGTGATGTAAGATGTAAAGGTGAAACTGTAAATTTATTACTTCTTTTAATTAGACCATATACGTTAACTGAAATGTTGTTCAACATTTCAAATTTTGAAATGTTATTAAGCGCAACAGGAAATTCAATTCCGGTAAAGTTAAGTGTATCCTGAAACTGTCTGTATTTTGCAACTCGATCCGAATGTTTTTCAATTGGATGTAAGGCAGACAAGATTGACCATTTAAAACATTGGTTATCTGTATTGTGAATATTAATGCATGCTTGCTTGCTTTTAATAGCAGGTGGTAAATCAATGTAAGAACTTGCATGCATAGGGTTGTACATGTTAATGTTAACTTCTAATCTTTGAATAGATTGAAGTTTCCAATTAGAATCTTTCTCTTGAAAATCTTCCATTCTTTTCAAAGTCACTTGTTTAACATTAACGTTATACCACTCATCTAACTGGGTTGTTAACAAAATTTCATCCGTTTTCGCGATAAATGTCTTTAAATCAGACATTTCTTCTTTACCATCAATCGATAATTTTACAAATTTCGCACCTAACACTGTATACACTTTCAATGGACCATATTTGCTTAAAGCTTTTTCAATATTTAATTTAAACAAAACATAGGCATCATCAAGGAACTCGTTAATATCCTTGTAATCTAGATTTATAATAGCACTAGTTTGTAACCGACCATCAAATGCTTCGTCAAAATCAACCCATTTCATTCTATCATTAGATATTTGCACACCCGCACCGCGTTTCATTAATGCATCAAAATGGTAACGCAAGTATTCAAGCTTTTGATTTAAATTTAAACATCTTGATTTTTGAGACGTTGACAAATCAGATCGTCGCAAAAATTTTCTGAATAAATTTCTATAGCGCTGACACTTGTTTTGCCACTCGAATGCACTAATAAGTTTCTCGTCTTCAATCATTGCCATCGTAGAGATGAGTTGACGTTCGGCGATTTTAATAAAGTTATCAGATTCCTGACATACTTCATTGTAATCACCAATTTCAATTCGTTGTCGCGATTTTTTCGGTAATTTGCACTTTGGCATTTTTAAAACCTATCCTAAAGAAACCTAAGAAATAAATAAAAAAAGCTGAAAAATTAAAAAAAAATGAAATAAAAGAAACAAATGCTGAGATAAAAGAATAAAAAAAAGCTGAAAAAAGACAAACACCAAAACTATACACAAACACACGATACCTAAATTTAAAAAAAAGCTGAAAAAAGATAAATAAAAAAAATTAAATAAATACCTGAAATAAAAGAAACAAATGCTGAAAAGAAAAGAATAAAAAAAAACCTGAAAAAGCTAAAAAAAAAGACAAACACCAAAACTATACAAACACACGGTACCTAAATTTAAAAAAAACTGAAAAAATAAAAATAAAAAAAATTTCTGTAAAATAAGAGCTGAAAATAAAACTAAAAAAATCTGAAAAATAACTTCAAAACGATAAACCTAAAATAAAAGAAATAAACCTAGAAAAATAGAGCTGAAAATAAAAAAATAAAAAAATATCCTGAAACAAGAACTCTCCTTCGTAGAACTACTCTGCTACACCTGTGAAAAGAAGTGGCTTGAGAAGTTCCCCGGCCCGCGACTTATACCCAATACCCCCACCTTTCACTGCACCCCACTATGTCAACGTCCCTTACTACTTCTCCTCAGTCGCGCGCAACTCATCTCTCCTACCTCTGAGCGCTTTGTCAAAGGCAGGGGAATCACCGGTTGAACTCGTAGAGAGTGAAGGGGAATTCCCAGACAAACTTCGCAAAACAAAGTTGTTGAAAAGCCAAGGTGCGATCACTCAGCAGCAAATTAAAACATGTGGGAAATTTTTATTGGTGGTAGCCGGTACTTAATCGGTAGGGGGGATTTGGTAGGAAATTTAAAAATAAGTGGCGCCATCTAGAGGTGGCAGCCCGAACTAACATGCTCAGGGAATTCGGTAGGAAATTTTAAAATTAAGTGGCGCCATCTATTGGTGGCAGCCCGAACTAACATGCTCAGGGAATTCGGAGGGAAATTTAAAAATTAAGTGGCGCCATCTATTGGTGGCAGCCCGAACTAACTCGGTCGATAAAGTAGATTTTTAAATTTCCAAGCGACTTTAACTTTACCGACAAAATAAAGTGGCGCCATCTAGCGGCGACCTTTGGAACTAACTAGTGGCGCCATCTAGCGGTGGCGCTCCGAACTACCTCCGTCGGTAAAGTAGAGTTCTACATTACCTGCTCGGTCGGTAACTGGGGTCGTAGCCCCCTTACTATACTACTAATAACAATCACAATAACAATAATAATAATATATTTCCAATCTATATTATACGCCGTCGAATGTTGTTAAAGTCAGTTTTTTCATCCCATTTTCATCCTCTCTACCAAGAATTAATTTGCGCTCACCTCTATCTCTATTTTTTCTGAAACACATAAAAAATATAATAGATAATAAAAACAATAACAAAATAAATAGGAAACAATTAATATTTACTGCAATTATAACAACCAATCAACTATTGAAATATAGGTAGGGACAAAAAACGATCTATCTACTCCCGCACAGAAAATCTAAATTAATATCCATTTAAAATATATTTTTCTTTTTAGGATATGAATCACATTCGTTTTTAATAAATAAGAATGAACAATAATCATTAAATTTATAGGAATAATGTTCCAAAAATAATACTTATATTTTATAATCTGACTACATGTATGTATAATGGAGACAATTTAAGGTGTATGCAGTATGCAACTGTTACTAATTATCAGTATGCAGTAATCAGCAAGTGATTACGCTGCAAAAGTAACAGTCGAATCCTACAACCTTGATGCCTTCTTATATAATTTATGCCAATTAAAATTACGATAAAAATTAGAAATACTTCTTGATTATTTTCTTTTCTATTGCTCATTATTTTCATTTCATTTATTATCTTGCCTTTTGAATTGATATTATTAAAAAAAATATAAAATTTTTTTCTTTTCATTTTACTTGTGTTTTTTTGACAAAAAATTTATATAATAGAGGCAATTTAAGGTGTATGCAGTATGCAACTGTTACTAATTATCAGTATGCAGTAATCAGCAAGTGATTACGCTGCAAAAGTAACAGTCGAATCCTACAACCTTGATGCCTTCTTATATAATTTATGCCAATTAGAATTACGATAAAAATTAGAAATACTTCTTGATTATTTTCTTTTCTATTGCTTATTATTTTCATTTCATTTATTATCTTGCCTTTTGAATTGATATTATTAAAAAAAGTATAAAATTTTTTTCTTTTCATTTTACTTGAGCTTTTTTGACAAAAAATTTATATAATGGAGGCAATTTAAGGTGTATGCAGTATGCAACTGTTACTAATTATCAGTATGCAGTAATCAGCAAGTGATTACGCTGCAAAAGTAACAGTCGAATCCTACAACCTTTATACCTTCTTATATAATTTATGCCAATTAGAATTACGATAAAAATTAGAAATACTTCTTGATTATTTTCTTTTCTATTGCTTATTATTTTCATTTCATTTATTATCTTGCCTTTTGAATTGATATTATTAAAAAAAGTATAAAATTTTTTTCTTTTCATTTTACTTGAGCTTTTTTGACAAAAAATTTATATAATGGCGGCAATTTAAGGTGTATGCAGTATGCAACTGTTACTAATTATCAGTATGCAGTAATCAGCAAGTGATTACGCTGCAAAAGTAACAGTCGAATCCTACAACCTTTATACCTTCTTATATAATTTATGCCAATTAGAATTACGATACAATTTAGAAATACTTCTTGATTATTTTCCTTTCTATTGCTTATTATTTTCATTTCATTTATTATCTTGCCTTTTGAATTGATATTATTAAAAAAAGTATAAAATTTTTTTCTTTTCATTTTACTTGAGCTTTTTTGACAAAAAATTTATATAATGGCGGCAATTTAAGGTGTATGCAGTATGCAACTGTTACTAATTATCAGTATGCAGTAATCAGCAAGTGATTACGCTGCAAAAGTAACAGTCGAATCCTACAACCTTTATACCTTCTTATATAATTTATGCCAATTGTATCTTATTCTTTATATTTCTTATCTTTTTCTTTTTTTAATATTAGTTTATTTTTTAATTCTTTTTCATTTTTTTTCTGATTATACTGTATTTTTGTAGTTATAAATGTAACACAAGTCGTTAATTTTTGTATTGAAAAAATTATATTAATATTCTTCAATTTTTTTTTGAAATTAAATATTTAGGTAGCAGAAAATTTATATTTTGTTTAGAACAGCAGAAAAAAAATATTTTACCTATATATTTTAAGACTTCGATCTTTAAGAGTATGCAAGATAGTTTTTTGTTTAACCTTTGACTCAATGTTATTTAAATTTTGTTATAATCAGGAATTGTAAAATGTAATTTGGAATTTTACGATTCCTGCGTCATATGTTAAAAAATTTGTTAATTTATACGAATTATTTCTTTATATCAATCGACATAATTTTATAAATATTTTAGAAAATATTAATACATAACCTTAAAAGTTTTTAGGGTTATTCTTCAAATCTGCATTACTTATTGAAGTCCTATTTTCAATGATCGTCAACACACTCCTTTGAAAAAATTAAGCATCTTTGTATACTCCTCAAGAAAATTGAAAAGTATGGTATACTCTTTCTGAAAAAGGTAAAAAAATGTAACAACCAATAAATTAACAATTATTAAAACACTTAATTTTTAATGATTTGAAGAGATCGTTACAAATAAAATTTACATATCAACTATAATTACTTTCTCTATATTTTTGAAAATGACAACAAACAATTTAAAAAGAATAAAACTATACGATAAACATTTTTCTTCAAATATTGTTTTACAAGATAATAAATACACTGCAAAAAATATATTAATTAAAACATACTGTATGTTATTTTTTACTTAAAAATTATAAAACTCATCGCTATGTAAAGAATAACATGTTGTATTAAAAAAGCTGAATATACTACACGTATGATTTAATAAAATTATACATTATGTAAATATACATTACCATAAATAAAAAATGAAGATTTCAATAGTGGAATCCATGATTGGTGTTGTATCCGTCAATTTTTTAAGAAAACTACAAAGAAATATTTCAAAAATCACAATTTTAATTATCTTTTCAATTTCGCATCGCGAACTCCCACATAAAAGTTCAAAAAAATTTTTGGCAGTTTTCAATCAAGCCAGATGACCTGAAAAACAGAAGAACAAAAATCGAGACATTCCGGCCATTACAATGTTTTTCTTTTTTAATTCGAATCGCGAACTCCCGATTTTTTTAAAACATTTTTAAAGTAAGCTTCACAACCTGAAAATGCGAATGACGAAATGTGGACATTCCTGTGATCACAATTTTATTTTGAATTGCGAACTCCCGATATTTTTCGACACTTTTTAATTAGGCTTCACAACCTGAAAAAGCGAAAGATGAAATCCAAACATTCCGGCGATTACAATTTTATTTTGAATCGCGAACTCCCGATATTTTTTGACACTTTTTAAGTAAACTGCTAAACCTGAAAAAGCGAAAGATAAAATCGAAACTTTTCGGTGATTACAATTTTTTTCTTTTTTATTTCGAATCGCGAAGTCCCAATATTTTCGACACTTAATAATTAAGCTGCAGAACCCGAAAATAAGAAAAACAAAATCGTGAAAATTATTTTTTTTTTATTTTTAATCGCGAACTTCCGATATTTTTCAACACTTTTTAAGTAACCTCCTGATTCTGAAAAAGCGAAAGATGAAATCGAAACATTCCGGCGATTACAATTTTATTTTGAATCGCGAACTCGCGATATTTTTCGACACTTTTTAATTAAGCTTCACAACCTGAAAAAGCGAAAGATGAAATCCAAACATTCCGGCGATTACAATTTTATTTTGAATCGCGAACTCCCGATATTTTTCAACACTTTTTAAGTAAGCTGCTTATCCTGAAAAAACGAAAGATGAAATCGAAACATTCCGGCCATTACAATGTTTTTCTTTTTTAATTCGAATCGCGAACTCCCGATTTTTTTGAAACATTTTTAAAGTAAGCTGCAGAACCTGAAAATGCGAATGACGAAATGTGGACATTCCTGTGATCACAATTTTATTTTGTATCGCGAACTCCCGATATTTTTCTACACTTTTTAGTAAGCAGCGAAATCTGAAAAATCAAACGACGAAATGGAGACATTCCTGGAATCACAATTTTATTCTATTTTTAATTTTACATCGCGAACTCCCGATCAAAAGTTAAAAATATTTTTTCTCACTTTTCAATTTAGCCGCTTGACCTGAAAAGCGGAAAGACGTAGTATGATTATTTCAAAACTAACAATTTTATTTTTTTCGATTCTTATTCGCGATCATCCGATTAAAAGTTCTTATTGTTGAGAAAAAAAATATTTGGCACTATTCACTTTTATATAACTTGCTGCACCCGAAAAGCGAATCCTTGTCAATTAAATAATGTTAGTTTTAGTTTATTTTTCAATTCCGAATAACAATTATTTTTTACACTTTTTGATGAAACACAATTGGACATTGCATTGGCAAGTAGACAAAGAAAAATAGCAGAGCTGGAACTTGACTGGTGAGAAATCATGTTAACATGGATTGATACCGTTGAACACTTGTTATGTGAAGGTGGCGACATTTTATATCCGTACTCTTTCACACTGACATAGAACGCAACCTTATGCGATTTGAGGTTTTTACTATTAGACATATTTGAATTTGAATATTTTTGTCTTTTGGGAAAAACCATCCTTCTCCATTTTTTCACAATGTTTGTTGCTTTGATAGATCGCATCGTAAGGTTGTTTAAATATCTTAACGATCCCGAGTATACTTGCGTTGGACATCATTTAGAGTAAAAGGGACAGAAATATCTTTTGACTCTTTCACTGCAATGGTACACGACAGAAATATACTCGGGATCGGTGAAGTATGCAAGCGCCTTTAGGTTACGGACACACTATCTTATGCATGCATGCACTGGGCATGCAAGTGATAGTGTGACTGCCCCCTTATGGTGAATGCTACGGAAGCCCCTACGGTTCACCAGCGTCGGAGACGCAAGTGGCGATATTTCGTACCACTAGTAGGACGGAGTTAGTCCAACTAGTGGAAAGTTGTTCATTTTGTGCCACTCGTTGCTCGCTGCTCCGTCCAACTAATCGAAAATGGTTTTTTTAAGGGTTCTTTATAACTACTTTTGAATGAAGAATATTTATATAAATGACAGTTTGAATCCTTATAATATATATATATATATTATGCATTTAAGTAAATAACAGTTTGAACTCATATTATTTTTATTATATGGATTTGAACTGTCATTTATTTAAATATTCTTCATGCAAAAGTTGTTGTGAAGAATCTTTTAAAAAACCACTTTCCACTAGATGGACGGAGCAACGAGCAACGAGTGGCATAAAATGAACAACTTTCTACTAGTTGGACGAACTCCATCTAACTGGTGGTATGAAATATCGCTACTTGCGTCTCGGAAGCTGGTGAACCGTAGGGGCTTTCGTAGAATGCAGTCGTATTGCTTAATTTGTCCGAATATTATATTTTTACCAGTTTAAGTAATTGGGAATGTAGAAGTGGTATATTTTTCAAAGGCAACCCGGTTGAAAAAACTTGTACATGAAATTGTACAAGTTCTTGTATATGTTCAAGTCATGTTCTTGAACATATTTTTTGTGCAGGTTTCATGTACAAGTACTTTTACATGAACATGTTTATGTTCTTGTACAAGAACATTTGTTTAAAAATATTTAAAAAAAAATTTTTAATTTTAATAAGTTATAATTATTAAGACTTTTCACTTATGCATGTTAAAAATTATTGCGCAGCTGTAAAGTCTTAAGAAAACTATTGCGCAGCCTTTAAAGTTTTTAATTTTCAATTTAAAAAACATAAGTGAACATGTTCCACATCTCGTACAAGAAAATGTACATGAAACCTGCACAAAAAATATGTACAAGAACATGTACATTTTCTTGTATAAGTATATTTCCTTGTCTAGGATCTTGTACAAGTTCTGATACAAGAACATGTCTCAATTCCGGATGCTGAACATAGAGGGAATATTGAAATGAAAACAAATGTAAATTCCGTGAAACGGAGTGGAAAATCCTCTTGAAGGAAGACAATTAATCAATGATTAATAAATTAATCAATTATTAATCATTCTAACTTCTAGATTAAAACCACATAAGTTTATTGAAAAGTTCGGAGATACATCGACCATTAGGGACGGAGGCGAGAGAAGATCTCGCTTCGGAGTGAGGTTAGAGCGGAGACACAGCTCTCGCTACGAGTCCAAAGAAATCACCATTGCGCATGCTCTGGTATATAGTCTGCTCTATGCTGTATCCAGCATCACTGCACTGTATTTATACATTTTCACTGTATTAATCTAGTTCTATATATACTTATTTCGCACGTTATACAAGATTATAAATTGACTATATAAACACAAATCAATAAATAAGTAAATAAATATATGCATACATATACACATACACACACACATATACACATATACATACATACACGCAAGCATATACATAAAACGTTGATTTAGAGATGATGATAATAATGTTTTGCATTAATTAAATTAGGATTTGAATTATAATATGAAAGAATTGTCGTCGCGAACATGAAGTTCTTTGTTTGCCTAGTCTAAGGCTTTTCTATATTTTATGAGCCGAGTTGCGTCTGGTCAACACGTGTTTAGTGTCCTATAGATAAAGGAATTCACAACCTTTTCAAGTGGATTTTTATGATCTTTTTAAGGTTTATATTTCAACTTGAAAGCAAGGGAAACTTGGGATCGTATTTCCTATTGCCATTTTTGAAAATTTTTCCGACCTTATTTTTAATTATGATAAAAAACACTTCTTAGACTTAAAAAGCTCTTTTCTTCAGCTTTAAAATGAAAAAAAAATCATTGAATTTGGACCAAAAATGACAAAGTTACAAGCTATTTTATACAAAAACTACAAAAAAATTAAATTTTGGGGGTGTTTGGGTGATTTAATATATACCCTTCTTTTCAGTTTTTCAAGATGAACAAGTTAGGGTAGGTCCGATTCAAAGTAATTTTTCACTTTCACACAGTGTAATCAGCGTGAATAAGACTCTCCCGATATGTAAAAGTAAGGTGTGAAAAATTACTAACAAGTGATGTTGAGATTAAATATATCCGACAATTATGAGCCAAAAGTTCTGAAGGTTCAAATGAACGAAATATTTTTTTCAATCTATAAATTTTTAAAAATTATGATGACAATGTAAAATAAAACAATAAATTAAACAATTATTAAATTAACCCTTTCGTGCCTCCGGTACATATATGTACCACTTACAAAATTTGATATAACTCTTACAAATTTAACCCAATCAGTAATTCCAATGGATAGTTTTATTGACAATCGTTATTACTATATGTTAAAAAATAGAAAACAGTATAATACAGTTATAATTATTTTAAACAATAGGTACAACATTGATAAAAAATTAACAAAAGTTATATATCAATAATGTTAAGTCATTCATTTAGGCTTCATCCGTTTTTAACAACACATTGACTCCTAATATTTTCGAGGTCGCTGATTACGAAACTGGAGTCAGATTTTCAAAATGCAAAATGGCGGTCGAATATCCAAAATTTTATCTGTTCTCTTCAAATTCGTCACTCGGGGGTTTTTGGGGTCGCTGATTACGAATCTGAAGTCAGATTTTCAAAATTCAAAATGGCGGATCCAATATGGAGGAATAAATTTCAAAATTTCACCGATTTCCCTTAAAACTCATCACTCGGGGGTTATTAAAATTATTATTTTATTAAACTAATTATATTGAAATTAATAATTTTATTTTAATCACCATCTGAAAATTATATTTAATTAATTTCTTTTATATTAATTGAACAATTTTTTGTATTTTGTTATATGTAAAGCTTACATCGAATTTGAAAATTCGCGAGACTCACATGATAAAGAAATTCATCCACCTTGTTAAAATAGGGTTCTTGGCGAAGGTTTACTGTAAAAAAAACCTAACGCGCCTTATTCGGAACCTCTTAGGTGGTGTGGAAGACCGTCACCGCTGCAAACAATTGATTTGAAAGTGAGAAAAATTTAAAAATTTCTAAGAATTTTTTGAACAAACTCGATCCGTCATTTAGAATTTTGAAAATCTGACTGCAGATTCGTAATCAGCGACCCCAAAAACCCCCGAGTAATAAGTTTTAAGTGAAACCGGTGAAATTTTGAAAATTAGTCCGCCATATTAGATCGGCCATTTTGAATTTTGAAAATCTGACTTCAGATTCGTAATCAGCGACCCCAAAAACCCCCGAGTGATAAGTTTGAATGGAAACCGGTGAAATTTTGAAAATTAGTCCGCCATATTGGATCCGCCATTTTGATTTTTGAAAATCTGGCTTCAGATTCGTAATCAGCGACCCCAAAAACCCCCAAGTGATGAGTTTTAAGGGGAACAGATAAAATTTTGAAAATTTGTCCGCCATATTGGATCCGCCATTTTGAATTTTCGAAATCTGACTTCAAATTCGAAATCAGCGACCCCAAAAACCCCCGAGTGATGAGTTTTAAGGGGAACAGATAAAATTTTGAAAATTTGTCCGCCATATTGGATCCGCCATTTTGAATTTTCAAAATCTGACTTCAAATTCGAAATCAGCGACCCCAAAAACCCCCGAGTGACGAGTTTCAACAAAATCTATAAGCTAGGTTGCCCGGGGGCACGAAAGGGTTAATAACTTCTTTTTAGATAATTAAAACAAATATTTTGTAATAAAATTAGTACTTAAAGAAGTTGAAAAAAAAATTTTGTTCATTTGAACGTTCAAAACTTTTGTCTCATCGACAATTAAAGGTAAGTTGGCTCTATGCTGTAGAACATGCTGAATAATGTACTGTTTTCATTACTAACCTAAGTTTAGCTTTTTTTAATCTTTCTCTAAAGGAAATGGCGTAACAAATTCGGTTACTATTATTCGCCAGTAATGTGCTCTCATTTTTGCAGCATCTTGCGAATGGCATACTTTGTATGGATCTCTGCCAAATAGAGCGGTAACAGCATTTGCTCCAGCGTAAACTCCACAAGCGTCGCCGTTTGGCTGCTGTGTTACTGCTCCAAAGGTAACTTTATATTTTAAGTTTGCATGTGGATAACGTTTCAAAATGTATGATTTTTCTTGAATCGGCAATGAGTCAAAACTTCTGAACATTGATGCGCTGTCTAATAATTGTAGTTCTTTTCCATTAAAATAAACACTAATCCAATGGGGAAAGTCGCCTCCTCCAAGAATTTGAACGTCTTTTCCTCCCGTCAATTCACCTTCAAATGGTTGTATATAATGTTGTTCTAATAAATGTTGAACGTTGAGGAATTCAAATGATGGAAATTGTCGTCTCAACACGTTTAAAAATCGATTTATACATATAGTGTCTAGCCAGTTTGGTTCTAAAACAAGATGTTTAAATTCAGCAAGAGGTATGGTGTCAAAAAATGCGTTATTATATTGCTCTTTCTTAATCACAAGCTTAATTACTGCTGTAATTTCAATGTCATCGTCCTTAACTCTAGTTGAATTCTTTGATACTGCTTTGTTTTTAATACTTGTTATATCCCCCTTGTTATAATCTTGTTTACTGTTTATAAACTCGTTTTCATTTACTTCAGACTTTCTTTTCCTTGAATCTCTTTCATGTACCATTTTGTCGATTATTTCAACGTCCTCCATATAGCAGTCAGCATTATTTCCTGTACAATTATTTATCTGGAATTCGGAATCTTCATCTTTCCAATCTGCATTTATTTGGATTTTCTTCTTCTTTCTAGCTTCAATAATATATTTCGCTTCACGTATTTTCATATTTCTCTTCACACGACTGTCTACGATTTCTGGAAGGATACAGAATGTATAAAATCTTTGTAATTTATATTCCATATTATTTTTCCAAAAGGAGTCGTCGCGCATTACAATTACTTTTTTTATTCCTTTAGGTGACCACATTACAAA
Organism: Leptopilina boulardi; assembly: GCF_019393585.1. NCBI lineage: Eukaryota > Metazoa > Arthropoda > Insecta > Hymenoptera > Figitidae > Leptopilina > Leptopilina boulardi. Next base: position 230,680 of record NW_026137919.1, read on the forward strand.
AATGCAGTATTCTCGTCGACTAACGTGCAATTGTCCCTGCACTTGAAAATAATACTTATTTTTCCTGTTCATGAGATTAGTATTTTTAGAGTCGTATACATTTCGAATTGATTCTACGAATAAGAGAGCTTCTTCAATTGTATAATGTTCTGCCGAAATTGGACATTTCACTTCAACAGTACCACCAGGCACTACGTTGTATAACCGTTCTGTTGTTACACTTTGTATAATGTCTTCTGGTACATTTAGATTTGAAAATGGAATATCCACTAGACCATCTGGAGTTGCTGCAAAAATTGCATTGTCTGGATCAATTATTAAACCACTTTTCTTTACATTTACAGATAATTCGTTTTCTAGTTTTAGAATAGCTTCCTTCTCATTCTCTATACCGTATTTCAAAGCGGATACATTACATAAATTATTTTTTTCTCCATAAACAATACTTTTTACAGTATTTGCGCAAGATGTCGTATCCCTTTTGCTGCATATTTCGTGCATTCGGGACGCAGTAATCATTCGTGATCGCAAAAAATCCCAAAACTTACTTTTATGTTGCGATAGTGTTCTATTAAAAATACTTACCCGATCAGCTTGATATTCCTTTAAAGTTTTAAGTTGCTGCTCACAAAGTATATCTAAGATTTCCTGTTTGATGTCTTCCTTCATAGCATTTTTTCCGTAATGCTTGTCCTTAGATTCTTTCCACTCTTCATACTTACCTTTACTTTTTCTTTGATAATCACGATTTCTAAATACTTGTAGCTGCCGATTTCTTTCCATAGTTGTGATTATTTCTGGAATATCTTTATCTAATGCTTTGTATAACACTGATAGTACTGCTTTCTTTGTTGATTGCAATACTTGCAATTGGCATCGTCCAGCATATGATTTTTGAAAAGTTAAATTTGTTCTTTTACCACCTATTGCTTTGCAAATATGGTTATTAAAGCATTCACAATTATTTGTTGTACCATTTTTAATTAAACTTTCAGCTTCTTTACTTACACTTCCAATTATAGACAAAATGGCTTCGTACTTCTTACCGTCTTTCAATAATGGTACCAAGTTCTCTTCATCTTCTTGTAATTTTCCAGCACATGGCCAATTTAGTCTCAAGCAATCTTTATGCTCTCCAAAAACGTGGCTTCCAACATTATTTATATCTTCAATAAGTAGTTTTATTTTTTCTTCCATAGAAATTTCCTCTTCTCGTCTCCTTGTAGCGGCCGATAAAATTTCGTACCGAATATTAAAAATATTTTCATGCAACATTTGCCGTGCCTTCAAACCACCATCTCCACGTACTTCGTCGCGTTCTTTCTATTTTGCAAACTCTTCTAATGCCTTGCACACATTTTTTGTAATGTGACACGTGCATCCAAATTTCTTAACTACTATTCCATACTTCTTGTATGGATCTGCAGTTAGAATTGTTTTGTACACGCTACTATCACCATCGGAGATTAAAATTTTATAAATTATTCCATACTTTTCAAGACTTGTGCAGAAAGCTTCGCAAAGAGCGTCACTCTCCATGCCAGTGGAACTTTTATGTCTATCATAATTTTGTATGCAAATATGTGGTTTCGGTTCCCTTTCTTCTCTTTCTGCTCTGTCACACATTGCACACGCCTTTGTTCTAATAATAATATCTATAACTTCACCGGTTTCAACGCCAATAACAACAGCACAAGAGGCTAATGCACTGTAATCACCCCCCTTATAAGATCGTTTACTCCAGGAAGCATCTGTCTGTACAGCTATGAAAGGAGTACCATCTTCAGTCACGTTTCCTTTCTGTCGAGCAAACTTAGCTTCCTTTCTCGCAGACTCTTCCATACATTGCTTAGATATTTGTAAACTGTCCAAAAAAATTTCTTCTTGATATTTTCTGAATGTCTTTGCACTCATGCATGGCGCTCCTTGTGCTTTTCTCATTTCTTCTGCATTTGAATGTCCAATTCCAGAAGTCATACAGCCAGCTACGAAAGAATAATTTGGGTCCATATAATCCTTATTATCTGGATGTGATGTAAACCTTATACATTCAGAGCACTTGTTGCATTGGAGGTACAGTAGCGTCCTTTCAGCTCTGTCATAAGAATCCAAAAATTTCCATTTACCATTGGTACAATTCGGTTTATGATGATTTTCCCGATTAATTAATTTTGTTAATTGATAGGTGTAATGTCCCATGTGAACCATTCGGGGTCCAAGACGTAAGAAGCCTTTTTTAATTTCATTTTCCTCTTCTTCCTCCTCCTCTTTTTTCGCATTCTCTAAATAATGTTGAAAATCTGTTTCTTTTGAACTACAAACTATTGGATAATTCATATTAAACTCGGATCCTGCGTCGAATTCATAGCAAATAGTCTCATCCAATTTTATAATGTTTTTTTGTTCGTCCACAATAAATTTTTCTCCAGCATCGAATACAAAACATTTATTTTCCACTATTAATGTCTCATCCACTTTCTTTTTTTTTCTTTCGCCTTTCTCTATATTTTCATTTTCTGTAGTTTTTAATGTATCCACTGTACTGTTAATTTCTTTTTTTGCATCAATTATCGACTTACTTAATTCAACTTTATCATAATCTCCATCATATTGATCAATCATTTTTTTCAAACGCCTATATTAACAAAAAAAATACAAAAAAATTTAATTAAATCATAATTTTGATACTATCCCAGGAATCAAAAGCCACGTTTCTTACCAACCACTTTTTGTTTTTTTAACCACGTTTCATGTTCGCCAAATAATGTTCTGAAACATTTATAGAACATGGCTGTTCAAATAATGTTGTAGAACATTTTTTTACGGACATAAAACGTTCTAAAAACATTTTTGGAACGAACATCCCAGATAGCACGGAAGCTTGCGACAAGCTTACTAAGCTTGCGGCGCCAGCTTGCAGTAAGCTTCCCAGAGCTAGTCAAATGTCCCACCCATGGCAAGATTTCCGTGAAAGGTTGTTGTAAGCTTGCCAGGAAAGGTTACTGCAATCTTGACACAAGAGATTGCTGCAAACTTACTAGGAATGATTGCGGCAAGCTTGCCGTGAAAGTTTGCTGCAAGCTTCTTATGTAATGTTGAAAGAGAATTGCAGCAAGCTTGCTGCAATTTTTCGAAGATAATTTATAAATAAAAGAAAAATTATTTATTTATTTTATTAATTATATACCCTGCTTATTTTCTGTTGGAAACTTAACGAGACATTTTTCGAAACAAATTTGAGGGGACTGAGAATTGAACGCTTGTCGGTTAGGGTCTTTGGTTAGCGTCCGTCGAACACCTGTTCAATTCTCAGTCCCCTCAAATTTGTTTCGAAAAATGTCTCGTTAAGTTTCCAACTGAAAATAAGCAGGGTATATAATTAATAAAATAAATAAATAACTTTTTTTAATTTATAAATTATCTTCGAAAAATTGCAGCAAGTTTTCAACAAGCTTGCTGCAATTCTCCTCCAACATTACATAAGAAGCTTGCAGCAAACTTTCACAGCAAGCTTGCCGCAATAATTCGTAGTAAGTTTGCAGCAATCTTGTAGCAATGTTTTATGGCAAGATTGCAGGAACATTTTCCTGGCAAGCTTACAACAACCTTTCACAGAAATCTTGCCACGGGTGGGACATTTGGCTAGCTTTGGCAAACTTGCTGCAAGCTGGCGCAGCAAGCTTCCAGGCTATCTGGGATGGTTTTTTGCCCACTGGGTTTCACGTGAAATAAAAAGTCATATATAAGCTTAAAAAATTAAATTTTATTTGTTACTTTGGGCTTTTCTTCGACTTAAATGTATATAACAATTTCAGCATAAAACAAAACCGTTCAAAAACTATTATAAATGATTCTTTTAATATTCCAAAATAAATTACGTATCGAAAAAAATATGTGCACTTTCATTAAAACTAAATGGCAACAATTATACACTTTAACAGATTCGCATGAAACTTACAAATAATAATAATTAGGTTATAATCTCGATATACATTATAGAAAATTTCAATACACTCAAAAAATTTTTAAATTTTCAATTTTTTATGAAAGAATTATTTTTTGCTTGATTTTTAGATAGACGTGGAGCTCATAATTCTGAACTGATTTGCATAAAACTTACCAATAATATTAATCTATCTACGTTAAAAAAAGATATCGCCGCCGCCGCTGTTTCAAGACTCTGAATATAGCCGCAAGTCCCCCGATTCTTTACCCTCCCCCGTAAAAAATGACCTAAAATTTGAGGTTATGTTCGTTTCAAGATTCTGAATATAGCCTCAAGTCCTATGCTCAAGTCCCCCCTCCCTCCTCTCATTTCCACTCCTCCGCCAAAATGGCCTAAATTTTGAGGTTATGTTCGTTTCAAGACTATGAATATAGCCGCAAGTCCCCCCTCTCTCCTCTCATTTCCCCTCCCCTGACAAAAATGACCTAAATTTTGAGGTTGTGATCGTTCCAAGACTCTTACTATAGCCACAACTCCCTCCTCTCATTTACTCTCCCCCTCATATACGTTTAAAATCTCGATATATAATCAATGACACAACTTGGAACCCGTAATTTTTGGCCGATTCGCATATATAATTGTATCGTATCGATATATAATTGTGGATATTTAAATACACTGAAAATTTTTTTTAATTTTCATTTTTTATGATAAAAATCGATTTTTTGATAATTAGACACACCTGGAACCATTAATTCTTTAACCTTTAATTCTTTTTTAATTCTTTCTGATTCATCACTGAATCATGACATTAAATGTTACTTTCAAAAAGTATTGAAATCTCAAACAAAAACATCTTCGATGCAAAAAGTTGCGCCAAGCAAAAATTATTTTAACCATTGAAACAATTCGTAAAATGAATGTTAGCCAAGTAAATTTTAGGATTATGTTAAGTTTTAATTAATTTTTTTAATATAAATAATTAAATTTCAAAATGGGAAATTACATGAATTGTTTTGATGGTTAAAATGATTTTTGCTTGGCGTAACTTTTTGCATCGAAGATGTTTTTGTCGAGATTAATTTATTTAAACAACTTGTTACAAACAAATAGAAAAACACAGAAATTACAAAAAATAGATGGCGTCTTTCGGTTCTATACAGATAAAAATTTTTACAGTTCTAATGTTCTAAAAAATCTAATTGTTTTTATTTTTTTAACTCTAGAATTACCAAAGATCCTGCATACCTAGAACTACCTCCGGGACATTTTCTCCCATGATTCATTTATGTTTTTTTATTAAAATTTACAAGTTAAAAAATAAAATGAAACTTAATTTTCGTAGGTTTTTTCACGTAGACTACGAATCCAAAGTCGGACATACTCCAGCTTTTTAATTTTTAACCGAAAAAATAGGTTTGAGTGATAAAAAATGGCCTTTTTTATGTTAACTTTAGAGCAATATAGAAAATTATCCCGAAAAGTTACAAACTTCCTGTAGGCCTTAAAATAATAAATAAACCTTCAACAATAAATTATGTATCTGGAAAACCCAAAACATTAACTCAGATTTTGCCAAAAACTATTTTTTTGATAAGCTTGACTTGTAAATATTAATATAGGCAATTACAATACAAAGTAACCATGATTCCACATACATTATCATTATTTATACTTTCTAATAAGTGTACACAATGATTATTTTTTAAATTTGTAACAATAATTGTTTTTAACAATATTAATAACCATGGGACAAAATGTCCCGTCGGTAGTTGTAGGTATGCCGGTTCAGATCTCAGATTCTAATAATGACAAAAATCTGAAATTTGATATACTAAACATAAACTCAACAAAAAAATAAAAGTCAGAAAATTCAGCTCTCTAACTAGTCATTAACGAAAGGTACACTAGAACAAAGATGCGCGATGGGCCAATTTATACCGTCGGTAGTGCTAGACTTAATAACAAATTGGGTGAAAAATGTTTAAATGATATGTACATATGTTTATTTAAAGTAATTTTTCCCTTTAATTTTTTTACATTTATTTATAATAGATTAAAATTTTTAAATTGCAACGTCAAAAGTCATTATTATCATTATTCGTTCTACTTGTATTTATATTTATAAAAACATGTTTTTCAAGAGGAATTAGAAATTAAATTATTTCAGGGTGAAGTCACATGTAAGCAAAATGCGCAAAGCAAAATTTAAGAATTGCGAGAGAGAAAGTCGGATAGCACTGCCCCCCCTCTCTCTCTCTCTCATGAAATTCAACTTTTTGATTTACACTGAAAGGTGAAGCCCCGAATACACCGCGGTTTGTCGCTTCAGAGTTGCAGAGCATAACATGGAAGCTCACGAGCGTCTGAGACGCAAGTGGCGGTATTTCGTTTTACTAATGGCATTGAGTTCGTCCTGCTTGTGAAACGTCGTTTACAATAGGATGTCTACTAATTTTCTACGATATAATTCACTGTTAGTCCCCGGTTTATTCCAGAGGTTTTCCGGTTTATTTCGTCTGTCAAATTTAAATTTATTTTAAGCATACACCGAAGAAAATTTTGAAATTTAAAATGCATACTTGGCATCTATTTTGGAAGTTTTTATACGGTACGCAAGAATAAGTTCTTAAAATCAATTGTTAGAATTTTTTTAATTAATAAAATATGAAATTTATAATTTTCATTCAGCCGAATTATTATTTTGCAGAATTTTCATAAAATGAGTTTTCTATTTGTGACCTGAACAGTTAAAAGGTACCTTATGTTCGAAAAATTAGATTTTTTATTGATTAGTGATTATGATAAAAATTATTTTTCTATAATAATCTCTAACCAATAAAACAACCGATTTTTTCTGACGTAAGGTACCTTTTAACTGTCTAGGTCACATATTGCAGAATTTTTATTTGTTTGAAAATATTCATTTGTCAGAATTTTTAATTGTTAGCATTTTTACATAACCAATTTTTTGTAATTAATAGAATTTTCAGTTGTCCGAAATTATTAATGGTTGAACAAATAATCGACAGAAACATTTTAGAACGATTTTAAAAATCAACTAATCAAAAATTTCTGAATGATTTTTTATTGTTTGATTTTAAAAATCGCTCCAAAATTTTTCTGTCGATTGTTTGTTCGACCATTTACAATTTTAGACAAATGAAAGAAACTTTTAAGTACATAGTCTGTAAATAGGGAAATGTATCCATGAGTGGACCACCTTTCTTTTTACTCAATTATTTTTTTAGTGAAGGAAATTTAAAAACTATAATACAACGTTGGATAGGTATTGTCCCCAGCTATAAGTTATATATATTGAGATTTTTTTCCAGCTTTAAGGAAAAATTTTTAGATCAATTTTCTAAAGTGATGTTTTATCGACCTGCTGAAATCGAATAAAAATGATTAAAAATGAAATAAACATTGAAAGATTCCAATGAGTATACAATATTTATTTATTATTAACACTTAGAACAGTCATTCAAACAAACAAAAATATTAGTGCATTTCAATTGTAAATGAAAAACGTTTTCACCACATCACTTTTTTCGTGCGGTTGTATTAAACACAACAATGCATTGATTTTCTTGGGTATCACACTAAAAATTAACTTAAATTAACTTAAAAACCATGTAAACTTAATAATGTTACTTTTTGAGGTTATGACTTACCCTTTGTAATATTATAATTTACTTTTTTTCTATTCTCTGACACAAAAATAAGTCATTTAAATATAAAATTGACAAACAGGAGTTTTCTTATTTATTAGATAATTAATTTTCATGCGAGTATTAAAAATGAAACCTAATTTCAAACGTTTATCTTTTATACAAATTTTTTCTATTTCAAGAGATTTGCTCATATAAAAAAGCAAAATTAGAAATAGGTTGAATAATATATCAATGCACACGGTACATAAATACAATAAAAAAATATAATATAATACAATAAAAAAATAACCTCGCCACTGCTCCTTTCTTTCTGGACAATCTTTTTCCAGATGTTTGATAATGTCCATCTTTACGCTTTTTATGTCTCTCATATGTTTTATAAGAGCTTTTCTTATTTATATTAAGATTTGTATTTTCATCACTTTCTTTCGGTGAAGAAACTTCCATTGCAACAGTATGATTAGATTCACACAAAGTCCCAACGAATAATGAAAAAACTACAAGAGATCGGAAAGGTACACAACTTTTTTACGTAATATCCCTATCATGGAAACATTAGGCTGGTTCCACAATGGGCTCGACGCAAGGCAAACGCAGCGTTGACGCGACGCATCCCCATTTGAAGTCGGCTCTACAAGGCCTTTCTCCAATAGGATCCTAAACTCTTGCGTTGCGTATACATTGCGTCGGTTGCTATTGGCAACCAATGCTAAAATCAACGCGTCAGTCACGCAACGCAAAAGTTTAGGTTCCTGTTGGAGAAAGGCCTACAGTCGGTTCTACAATCCATGATACGCGACGTGCTGACGTCACCCATTTGATTAACATTGTGACGTCAGCGCGTCGCGTTCACGTTCAATGTCAATGTAGAGCCGACTTGATTAGCATTGGGATGCGTCACGTCAACCCTGCGTTTACCTTGCGTTGAGCCCATTGTGGAACCAGCCATAGGCCGCACTCCCATGATAGTGTTTGTGTAAGGTTTTGTAATTAGAGGCCTCTGCAAAATATCATCGTTATTGGAAACGTAAGAGCAGACGCAACTGGAAGAATGAATTTAAATAGGAAAATGGATAACTTTCTCTAACTTATTTATCCAGTTGCAATTGCGATTAATTTCGATTATGTTTCTATGGGCCAACACACAATAGCTTGTCGAACGAGATGCATGCGTTAATAAAGACATCAACAGAAGCTCTGATGCTTTTATTCCTTGGGCTTTCTATTCATATAAATGTCCAAAATTTAATGTATGTGTGACTATTAATAAGATTAAACACATTGTTTGAAAAAAATTATATTGATGGCTGAAATCTATTTTGTTAGCCCATTCGATTACTTCATGTGATACAGCCCTTAAGAACCAAGTAAACTATCAATATAGTATCTTACGCGCCCTACCCTAGTTCGTGAAATATAGAAAGAATCATCAATATTGGATTGACCAATAATTCAAGATCACTTAAGACAACATGAGTTCAAACGGTAATTATTACTCTTTTCTTGTGTTATCCGCAATGCATTGCATTATTGTAATAGAAAAATAACACTGGAAACATTTGGTTTTTTTACAGGAAGAAAAGATTCCATAGTGATAAATCCGCACAATGCAAGGCATGCTGCTGCACAGCGTGAGAGAAATCTGCAGGGTCTGCCGAAGAACCAATCTTATGAAGAGAATAGTCGTAGGTTAGATGAAAACCTAATTGGAAACCCTGTAAGTAATAGGCAAACTTTTATTATAAATATTTTTCTCGTGCAATTATTATGACTTTTATTTTAAAAATGTGATATTTTTCGACTTATTTTATTAACATGAGACTTTTTTTACTTTGCCTATCTAAATTTTTTAAAGTACCTTTCTTCAGAGCAAATTAAAATTGTAAATTGTTATTAATTCTTAATAAATTTGTTTTTAGGAATTCTCGAGCATTGTGCAGGCAGCAGTTTCAGCAACAGTTGCGACTCTCCGGTTGCAACAATTGAGCAAAACTTTTGATGAAACTGGCAGAGGAGGTCAACGGTTTGATCAGCAAAATAATTTAAATAGGAGAAGAGATAATCGTGTTGGTGGAAGAGGCAGAGAAGATAGCTTAGGTGATCGTCGAAATAATATCCGTAGAAGAGCAGACAATAACGAACGGCAATATTATAGACATGACGAGAGAAACAATTATAATGGAGAAAATAACTTTTATAGAAACAGAAACAACCGTATAAATGACGAACGAAGACAAAATTATAGACGCTACAACCAAGATGAACGCCGAACTTATAACAATTATAGGAGACGGGAAAATGACCAATTCTTCTATGAACGCAACAGAAGATATATGCCATATCATCGTCGTTAGTTTTATAACTATCAATCTTATATTAAAAATTTAAAAAAATAAAAATTATTTTATACACATATATAACCATTTTATAATAATATTTTTCACAAGTCTTACCACAATTCTCCGATAAAATTAAATAAAAATAGAAGTTTCTTTTATTATTTAAATATGCCGTGATAATAATTGTATGACACTCTCGACATCAATTTTTTGTGTTCCGTTGTCTTTCTGATGATTTTTCTTCTAGACATAACTTTAAAGAAATGTAATAGTACGAATAAATAATTTTCTTTTAATTAGTAGAATTTTTCAAGGCGCATTTTTGAACAATTAGCGAATATTCCACTTTCATTTGTTTAAGATTTATTAACGTTTTAAAAATTAACAATTTTGAAGAATCTGAATTTTGTAGTTTTTAATTAAAAATTTTCATGTAACCTTCAATCTATTATTATAGCTGGTTTATAAATTATAAAATATTAAAAAACGCACCAAAATTTTTCCCACATAATATAAAGATTGCTTTAAACCATACAAAACAACAAAATTAAAAAAGAACTTTACTTTTAAATTTATACACTCCTGCTTAATGATGTTTTTTTCCTGATCTTCGATTGATTTATTTAATTCTATGCAATCGAAATTATTCTAATAGAGTTGGAATTCTTCATAATAGGTACTTAACTTTAGAGGTAGGTGTTGCAAAAAGTGTTGTATTATACACGTGCGTAAAAAACTATTTTTGCATCGAAGATGTTTTTGTTGGTATTTCAAAACTTTCTGTAAGTATCATTTAATGTCATGACTCAGTGATGAATCAGCTAAGAAGCATCTAGAGGATCTGATCATTTTATAAAAAAAGTGCCATAAAAAATTCCAAAAGTTTTTGAGTGTATTCAAATATCTACAATCATATATCGAGGTTTCAACACAATTAATACTGGTTATAAGATTCACGCGAATCGGTTAAGAATTATAGGCTCTAGGTGTTTCAAATTAACGAAAAGTCTATTTTTTATTGTAAAAAATTTAAACTTTTTTGAGTATATATTTTAATATCCACAATTATACACCGAGATTTTAACATAAGTGATATTATTGGGTAAGTTTCATGCGAATCGGTAAAGAATTATGATCTCCTCGTCTACCAGAAAATCAAACAAAAAAATGTTTTTCAAACAAAATTTTGAGTGTATTGAAATTCCTGAAAATTTATATCAAGATTATGACCTACTTAATATTATTTGCAAGAGTTATGCGAATCCGTTAAACTGTATAAGCTCTAAGTATAGCTAAAAATAAAAAATCATTAAATTTTCAGTTTTTTAAGCCTAATTTTCATAATTCTTTGGGAATCCTCACATTTTCATCACAGAAATGATTTTTTTACATTTTTCACCTGTCAAAAAAGGTTTGAACAAAATCGGCAAAGAACTTTTTGAAATATCCAATTTTGGTTGAAAAATGGCAATATTTTGAGAAAATATATTCGCGAAATTTTTTTTACTTGGCGTTGATTCCCTGACGCGAATCTTGAAAATAAAAAATTCAAAAAAAATTTTTAAAACGTGACTTATTCGTCAGTCTTGTATTTAATATAAAAATTGTCATCTCTATGAGAAATTTAATTTCGTGACATTAATAATAAGGAAATCTTCCAGTTTAAATAAGTGCATATAAAACTTGGCATTCATAAATAAATAAAGCCATATGTAAAATGTACAAAAATGATATTTAATTCTGTAAACAAGTACATTTAAAATATTACAAAAGTATTTTTAATTTAACTGATTAAAAAGCTCCCCAACGACCCCAACCTCTACGACCCCAAACTCCACGGCCCATTCCTCGCGGGCCTCTATGGTTACGACCTCTAAAAAAATTCCTCTTCCCCTATAACCAGTCCAAGATCCCCTGCTGCTAATTTGAGCATGATTTCGAGGCACAGGACCGCCTCTTCGAGTTGGACGATTATAATAAATTGGGTTTACACCACCTCTAGAGATGTAAGATCTAAATGTTGCATTTACTTCTGTTTCTAAGCCATGGTTAAGATTTGTTTGATCTTCATTTGAAGTTGGACGATCGTGGTTAACTGGGCTTATACCGCCTCTAGAGGTGTGGGTAACAAATGCTGCATTTACAGCTGCCTCTACGACTAAATATATTTCCTGAAAAAAATTGTAAACATAATCATTACATAATAATAATATTATAAATTACATTAAAAATTTTTATTTCAATTACGACAAAAATGAACTATCTTATACAATGAGTACTTTATAATGAAAAATATTTAGTATATTAAAAATATTTTTATGATAATAACGTTTTTCATTCCTCTACCGTAAATGGATTTGTTTATCTAAAATTGCCTTGCTCTCATGATTAATTTTTTAAATTTAATTTTATTACAGTTAATTAACTAACTCACATTTTTCAGTTGTGGAGTAATTGTTGTTACTGCAGGCGACCCAGGTGCTTCCGGAAGTTGTCTTGTATCTACTTTCACAGGGTTAGGAACATCATTTTTCATCTGCATAGAGTCCTCTTCTGATGTAGACTGACTGATGCTGGAACCACCGCGATATAGTCCACTTGAAGTACGTGAACCGCGTGGACGACCACGCGGACGTCCCCGTTTCAGACCACTTTCTACCTTACTTACACCGCCTAAAAAAAAGAATAAAATTTTATATAAAAAAATTATTAAAATATTTAGTTAAATTTTAGGTTAGACGTAAAAAAATAGTTGAAAATAATTGCATATTATACACTAAGTAAAATTGTGCGTACTTTTTTAACTGTGTAGTATATAAAAATGCTTAACAACTGACAGAAAAGGAATTGAAAATATACTTTAGAATTATGCATATTTTCAACTATATTTTAAAATAAAAACGTGTCCTTACCTCTGGTTAAAGGAGCCATGATATAGATTTTTTTCTTCAAATAAAAAGAAACTCGCGTTGTCAAACATTCATGGGTTATCGTTGGCACATGAATAATAAAAGGAAACTAGCATTTACGCTGTTTCTACAATAGGTGCAAATACCAAGTCTAAATAGATCAGACATCGTTGCGCACGCACCGTATTGCCAACTGTTGAGATTGATTAATAATATTGTTAATGTTAATTAATTTTAATTTCAATTATTGATCAAAAATTTTAATTAATTAGTACTACAAATTATTAAATAATTGCGACGTTGAAGATACGATGCGCGTGCATCCAAGTCACAGCATTTTGAACTTGAATTTGTAAACATTTACGAGATATCACCGAAGTATTTAAGGCCATATTGAGGCTTAAACAGAATAGCTTCGCGAACGTAAAACGTGTTGCGATTTATCACTAAACCATGACTGGAAACGAGCTGTATATGTATATTATGTTTATATTCAAAGTATGGTCACAGCTCAGCTATCTAAGAAGACTCATCATGGTAACGTATAACAGAAAGAGAAATAAAGAAATTGTTTATTTCACTCACTCTCATACGTTACGATGACGAGCCAACTGAGGAAGATGAATTGTGGCAATACAGTGACCGTACCGTCATAGCGCTATTACACCTATATGGTTGCCAGCAGGTTATTATGGCAACACACGAGTGTGAATAAGACAGAAAATTTGAATATTCAAATTTTCTGTCGCACTCACACTCGTGCGTTGCCATGGTAACCTGCAGGCAGCCAAAAAGGTGTGAGTGCGCCATTAAATTGCCTTCAAACATCCCTTCATATTTTCAAATTCAAATAAAATTGATTGCCTTTGAAAAATATACCACTTCTACATTCCCAATTACTTAAACTGGTAAAAATATAATATTCGGACAAATTAAGCAATACGACTGCATTCTACGAAAGCCCCTACGGTTCACCAGCTTCCGAGACGCAAGTAGCGATATTTCATACCACCAGTTAGATGGAGTTCGTCCAACTAGTAGAAAGTTGTTCATTTTATGCCACTCGTTGCTCGCTGCTCCGTCCATCTAGTGGAAAGTGGTTTTTTAAAAGATTCTTCACAACAACTTTTGCATGAAGAATATTTAAATAAATGACAGTTCAAATCCATATAATAAAAATAATATGAGTTCAAACTGTTATTTACTTAAATGCATAATATATATATATATTATAAGGATTCAAACTGTCATTTATATAAATATTCTTCATTCAAAAGTAGTTATAAAGAACCCTTAAAAAAACCATTTTCGATTAGTTGGACGGAGCAGCGAGCAACGAGTGGCACAAAATGAACAACTTTCCACTAGTTGGACTAACTCCGTCCTACTAGTGGTACGAAATATCGCCACTTGCGTCTCCGACGCTGGTGATCCGTAGGGGCTTCCGTAGCATTCACCATAAGGGGGCAGTCACACTATCACTTGCATGCCCAGTGCATGCATGCATAAGATTACGGAAGCGCCTACAAGTCACCAGCGAATTATCTTGTTCGCGTCACATTTTTAGCTGTGAAACCGAGGAACGCGTTCGATGGTTTCGCTGTTTCCTTGTTTTTGAGTGACGATAAAACACACTATACGGTTCGATGGTTCTCTGGTTTTACTTAGTTCTATCGTTATCGAAGTCTAAATTTTGTATTAAAAAAATAAATTTAAATTTAAAAACCGAAATATAATAATATATTTAAATTATATATTTGAGATATATCAGATATCTTATAATGTGTGCCTAAAAATTTATTTTATTTAAAAATAATAGTACAAAATATTAATAGTATAGTACAAATATAAAATGCAAACAAATCAACTTACTTCAAAATAATATTTTTTACTATTATTTTTAAATAAAATAATTTTTTAGGCACACATTATAAGATATCTGATATATCTCAAATATATAATTTAAATATATTATTATATTTCGGTTTTTAAATTTAAATTTATTTTTTTAATACAAAATTTAGACTTCGATAACGATAGAACTAAGTAAAACCAGAGAACCATCGAACCGTATAGTGTGTTTTATCGTCACTCAAAAACAAGGAAACAGCGAAACCATCGAACCCGTTCCTCGGTTTCACAGCTAAAAATGTGACGCGAACAAGATAGTTCGCTGGTGACTCGTAGGCGCTTCCGTATAAGATAGTGTGTCCGTAACCTAAAGGCGCTTGCATACTTCACCGATCCCGAGTATATTTCTGTCGTGTACCATTGCAGTGAAAGAGTCAAAAGATATTTCTGTCCCTTTTACTCTAAATGATGTCCAACGCAAGTATACTCGGGATCGTTAAGATATTTAAACAACCTTACGATGCGATCTATCAAAGCAACGAACATTGTGAAAAAATGGAGAAGGATGGTTTTTCCCAAAAGACAAAAATATTCAAATTCAAATATGTCTAATAGTAAAAACCTCAAATCGCATAAGGTTGCGTTCTATGTCAGTGTGATCGGATGATCGCGAATAAGAATCGAAAAAAATAAAATTGTTAGTTTTGAAATAATCATACTACGTCTTTCCGCTTTTCAGGTCAAGCGGCTAAATTGAAAAGTGAGAAAAAATATTTTTAACTTTTGATCGGGAGTTCGCGATGTAAAATTAAAAATAGAATAAAATTGTGATTCCAGGAATGTCTCCATTTCGTCGTTTGATTTTTCAGATTTCGCTGCTTACTAAAAAGTGTAGAAAAATATCGGGAGTTCGCGATACAAAATAAAATTGTGATCACAGGAATGTCCACATTTCGTCATTCGCATTTTCAGGTTCTGCAGCTTACTTTAAAAATGTTTTAAAAAAATCGGGAGTTCGCGATTCGAATTAAAAAAGAAAAACATTGTAATGGCCGGAATGTTTCGATTTCATCTTTCGTTTTTTCAGGATAAGCAGCTTACTTAAAAAGTGTTGAAAAATATCGGGAGTTCGGGATTCAAAATAAAATTGTAATCGCCGGAATGTTTGGATTTCATCTTTCGCTTTTTCAGGTTGTGAAGCTTAATTAAAAAGTGTCGAAAAATATCGCGAGTTCGCGATTCAAAATAAAATTGTAATCGCCGGAATGTTTCGATTTCATCTTTCGCTTTTTCAGGATCAGGAGCTTACTTAAAAAGTGTTGAAAAATATCGGAAGTTCGCGATTAAATATAAAAAAAAATAATTTTCACGATTTTGTTTTTCTTATTTTCAGGATCTGCATCTTAATTATTAAGTGTTGAAAAATATCGGGAGTTCGGGATTGAAAATAAAATTGTGATCACAGGAATGTCCAGATTTCGTTTTTCGCATTTTCAGGTTCTGCAGTTTACTTAAAAAATGTTAAAAAACATCGGGAGTTTGCGACAAGAAATAAAAAAAATTGATTCTCGGAATGTCTGGATTTTAGTTTTTCTATTTTTCAGGTTGTGAAGCTTAATTAAAAAGTGTCGAAAAATATCGGGAGTTCGCGATTCAAAATAAAATTGTAATCGCCGGAATGTTTGGATTTTATCTTTCGCTTTTTCAGGTTGTGAAGCTTAATTAAAAAGTGTCGAAAAATATCGGGAGTTCGCGATTCAAAATAAAATTGTAATCGCCGGAATGTTTGGATTTCATCTTTCGCTTTTTCAGGTTGTGAAGCTTAATTAAAAAGTGTCGAAAAATATCGCGAGTTCGCGATTCAAAATAAAATTGTAATCGCCGGAATGTTTCGATTTCATCTTTCGCTTTTTCAGGATCAGGAGCTTACTTAAAAAGTGTTGAAAAATATCGGAAGTTCGCGATTAAAAATAAAAAAAAATAATTTTCACGATTTTGTTTTTCTTATTTTCAGGATCTGCAACTTAATTATTAAGTGTTGAAAAATATCGGGAGTTCGGGATTGAAAATAAAATTGTGATCACAGGAATGTCCAGATTTCGTTTTTCGCATTTTCAGGTTCTGCAGTTTACTTAAAAAATGTTAAAAAACATCGGGAGTTTGCGACAAGAAATAAAAAAAATTGATTCTCGGAATGTCTGGATTTTAGTTTTTCTATTTTTCAGGTTGTGAAGCTTAATTAAAAAGTGTCGAAAAATATCGCGAGTTCGCGATTCAAAATAAAATTGTAATCGCCGGAATGTTTCGATTTCATCTTTCGCTTTTTCAGGATCAGGAGCTTACTTAAAAAGTGTTGAAAAATATCGGAAGTTCGCGATTAAAAATAAAAAAAAATAATTTTCACGATTTTGTTTTTCTTATTTTCAGGATCTGCAACTTAATTATTAAGTGTTGAAAAATATCGGGAGTTCGGGATTGAAAATAAAATTGTGATCACAGGAATGTCCAGATTTCGTTTTTCGCATTTTCAGGTTCTGCAGTTTACTTAAAAAATGTTAATAAATATCGGGAGTTTGCGACAAGAAATAAAAAAAATTGATTCTCGGAATGTCTGGATTTTAGTTTTTCTATTTTTCAGGTTGTGAAGCTTAATTAAAAAGTGTCGAAAAATATCGGGAGTTCGCGATTCAAAATAAAATTGTAATCGCCGGAATGTTTGGATTTTATCTTTCGCTTTTTCAGGTTGTGAAGCTTAATTAAAAAGTGTCGAAAAATATCGGGAGTTCGCGATTCAAAATAAAATTGTAATCGCCGGAATGTTTGGATTTCATCTTTCGCTTTTTCAGGTTGTGAAGCTTAATTAAAAAGTGTCGAAAAATATCGGGAGTTCGCGATTCAAAATAAAATTGTAATCGCCGGAATGTTTCGATTTCATCTTTCGCTTTTTCAGGATCAGGAGCTTACTTAAAAAGTGTTGAAAAATATCGGAAGTTCGCGATTAAAAATAAAAAAAAATAATTTTCACGATTTTGTTTTTCTTATCTTCAGGTTCTGCAACTTAATTATTAAGTGTTGAAAAATATCGGGAGTTCGGGATTGAAAATAAAATTGTGATCACAGGAATGTCCAGATTTCGTTTTTCGCATTTTCAGGTTCTGCAGTTTACTTAAAAAATGTTAAAAAATATCGGGAGTTTGCGACAAGAAATAAAAAAAATTGATTCTCGGAATGTCTGGATTTTTGTTTTTCTATTTTTCAGGTTGTGAAGCTTAATTAAAAAGTGTCGAAAAATATCGGGAGTTCGCGATTCAAAATAAAATTGTAATCGCCGGAATGTTTGGATTTTATCTTTCGCTTTTTCAGGTTGTGAAGCTTAATTAAAAAGTGTCGAAAAATATCGGGAGTTCGCGATTCAAAATAAAATTGTAATCGCCGGAATGTTTGGATTTCATCTTTCGCTTTTTCAGGTTGTGAAGCTTAATTAAAAAGTGTCGAAAAATATCGGGAGTTCGCGATTCAAAATAAAATTGTAATCGCCGGAATGTTTCGATTTCATCTTTCGCTTTTTCAGGTTGTGAAGCTTAATTAAAAAGTGTCGAAAAATATCGGGAGTTCGCGATTCAAAATAAAATTGTAATCGCCGGAATGTTTCGATTTCATCTTTCGCTTTTTCAGGATCAGGAGCTTACTTAAAAAGTGTTGAAAAATATCGGAAGTTCGCGATTAAAAATAAAAAAAAATAATTTTCACGATTTTGTTTTTCTTATCTTCAGGTTCTGCAACTTAATTATTAAGTGTTGAAAAATATCGGGAGTTCGGGATTGAAAATAAAATTGTGATCACAGGAATGTCCAGATTTCGTTTTTCGCATTTTCAGGTTCTGCAGTTTACTTAAAAAATGTTAAAAAATATCGGGAGTTTGCGACAAGAAATAAAAAAAATTGATTCTCGGAATGTCTGGATTTTTGTTTTTCTATTTTTCAGGTTGTGAAGCTTAATTAAAAAGTGTCGAAAAATATCGGGCGTTCGCGATTCAAAATAAAATTGTAATCGCCGTAATGTTTGGATTTTATCTTTCGCTTTTTCAGGTTGTGAAGCTTAATTAAAAAGTGTCGAAAAATATCGGAAGTTCGCGATTCAAAATAAAATTGTAATCGCCGGAATGTTTCGATTTCATCTTTCGCTTTTTCAGGATCAGGATCTTACTTAAAAAGTGTTGAAAAATATCGGAAGTTCGCGATTAAAAATAAAAAAAAAATAATTTTCACGATTTTGTTTTTCTTATTTTCAGGTTCTGCAGCTTAATTATTAAGTGTCGAAAAATATTGGGACTTCGCGATTCGAAATAAAAAAGAAAAAAATTGTAATCACCGAAAAGTTTCGATTTTATCTTTCGCTTTTTCAGGTTTAGCAGTTTACTTAAAAAGTGTCGAAAAATATCGGGAGTTCGCGATTCAAAATAAAATTGTAATCGCCGGAAGGTTTCGATTTCATCTTTCGCTTTTTCAGGATCAGGAGCTTACTTAAAAAGTGTTGAAAAATATCGGAAGTTCGCGATTAAAAATAAAAAAAAATAATTTTCACGATTTTGTTTTTCTTATTTTCAGGTTCTGCAACTTAATTATTAAGTGTTGAAAAATATCGGGAGTTCGGGATTGAAAATAAAATTGTGATCACAGGAATGTCCAGATTTCGTTTTTCGCATTTTCAGGTTCTGCAGTTTACTTAAAAAATGTTAAAAAATATCGGGAGTTTGCGACAAGAAATAAAAAAAATTGATTCTCGGAATGTCTGGATTTTTGTTTTTCTATTTTTCAGGTTGTGAAGGTTAATTAAAAAGTGTCGAAAAATATCGGGCGTTCGCGATTCAAAATAAAATTGTAATCGCCGTAATGTTTGGATTTTATCTTTCGCTTTTTCAGGTTGTGAAGCTTAATTAAAAAGTGTCGAAAAATATCGGGAGTTCGCGATTCAAAATAAAATTGTAATCGCCGGAATGTTTCGATTTCATCTTTCGCTTTTTCAGGATCAGGATCTTACTTAAAAAGTGTTGAAAAATATCGGAAGTTCGCGATTAAAAATAAAAAAAAAATAATTTTCACGATTTTGTTTTTCTTATTTTCAGGTTCTGCAGCTTAATTATTAAGTGTCGAAAAATATTGGGACTTCGCGATTCAAAATAAAATTGTAATCGCCGGAATGTTTGGATTTCATCTTTCGCTTTTTCAGGTTGTGAAGCTTAATTAAAAAGTGTCGAAAAATATCGGGAGTTCGCGATTCAAAATAAAATTGTAATCGCCGGAATGTTTCGATTTCATCTTTCGCTTTTTCAGGATCAGGAGCTTACTTAAAAAGTGTTGAAAAATATCGGAAGTTCGCGATTGAAAATGAAAAAAAATAATTTTCACGATTTTGTTTTTCTTATTTTCAGGTTCTGCAACTTAATTATTAAGTGTTGAAAAATATCGGGAGTTCGGGATTGAAAATAAAATTGTGATCACAGGAATGTCCAGATTTCGTTTTTCGCATTTTCAGGTTCTGCAGTTTACTTAAAAAATGTTAAAAAATATCGGGAGTTTGCAACAAGAAATAAAAAAAATTGATTCTCGGAATGTCTGGATTTTTGTTTTTCTATTTTTCAGGTTGTGAAGCTTAATTAAAAAGTGTCGAAAAATATCGGGCGTTCGCGATTCAAAATAAAATTATAATCGCCGTAATGTTTGGATTTTATCTTTCGCTTTTTCAGGTTGTGAAGCTTAATTAAAAAGTGTCGAAAAATATCGGGAGTTCGCGATTCAAAATAAAATTGTAATCGCCGGAATGTTTCGATTTCATCCTTAGCTTTTTCAGGATCAGGATCTTACTTAAAAAGTGTTGAAAAATATCGGAAGTTCGCGATTAAAAATAAAAAAAAAATAATTTTCACGATTTTGTTTTTCTTATTTTCAGGTTCTGCAGCTTAATTATTAAGTGTCGAAAAATATTGGGATTTCGCGATTCAAAATAAAATTGTAATCGCCGGAATGTTTCGATTTCATCTTTCGCTTTTTCAGGATCAGGATCTTACTTAAAAAGTGTTGAAAAATATCGGAAGTTCGCGATTAAAAATAAAAAAAAAATAATTTTCACGATTTTGTTTTTCTTATTTTCAGGTTCTGCAGCTTAATTATTAAGTGTCGAAAAATATTGGGACTTCGCGATTCGAAATAAAAAAGAAAAAAATTGTAATCACCGAAAAGTTTCGATTTTATCTTTCGCTTTTTCAGGTTTAGCAGTTTACTTAAAAAGTGTCGAAAAATATCGGGAGTTCGCGATTCAAAATAAAATTGTAATCGCCGGAATGTTTCGATTTCATCTTTCGCTTTTTCAGGATCAGGATCTTACTTAAAAAGTGTTGAAAAATATCGGAAGTTCGCGATTAAAAATAAAAAAAAAATAATTTTCACGATTTTGTTTTTCTTATTTTCAGGTTTTGCAGCTTAATTATTAAGTGTCGAAAAATATTGGGACTTCGCGATTCGAAATAAAAAAGAAAAAAATTGTAATCACCGAAAAGTTTCGATTTTATCTTTCGCTTTTTCATGTTTAGCAGTTTACTTAAAAAGTGTCAAAAAATATCTGGAGTTCGCGATTCAAAATAAAATTGTAATCGCCGGAATGTTTGGATTTCATCTTTCGCTTTTTCAGGTTGTGAAGCCTAATTAAAAAGTGTCGAAAAATATCGGGAGTTCGCGATTCAAAATAAAATTGTGATCACAGGAATGTCCACATTTCGTCATTCGCATTTTCAGGTTGTGAAGCTTACTTTAAAAATGTTTTAAAAAAATCGGGAGTTCGCGATTCGAATTAAAAAAGAAAAACATTGTAATGGCCGGAATGTCTCGATTTTTGTTCTTCTGTTTTTCAGGTCATCTGGCTTGATTGAAAACTGCCAAAAATTTTTTTGAACTTTTATGTGGGAGTTCGCGATGCGAAATTGAAAAGATAATTAAAATTGTGATTTTTGAAATATTTCTTTGTAGTTTTCTTAAAAAATTGACGGATACAACACCAATCATGGATTCCACTATTGAAATCTTCATTTTTTATTTATGGTAATGTATATTTACATAATGTATAATTTTATTAAATCATACGTGTAGTATATTCAGCTTTTTTAATACAACATGTTATTCTTTACATAGCGATGAGTTTTATAATTTTTAAGTAAAAAATAACATACAGTATGTTTTAATTAATATATTTTTTGCAGTGTATTTATTATCTTGTAAAACAATATTTGAAGAAAAATGTTTATCGTATAGTTTTATTCTTTTTAAATTGTATGTTGTCATTTTCAAAAATATAGAGAAAGTAATTATAGTTGATATGTAAATTTTATTTGTAACGATCTCTTCAAATCATTAAAAATTAAGTGTTTTAATAATTGTTAATTTATTGGTTGTTACATTTTTTTACCTTTTTCAGAAAGAGTATACCATACTTTTCAATTTTCTTGAGGAGTATACAAAGATGCTTAATTTTTTCAAAGGAGTGTGTTGACGATCATTGAAAATAGGACTTCAATAAGTAATGCAGATTTGAAGAATAACCCTAAAAACTTTTAAGGTTATGTATTAATATTTTCTAAAATATTTATAAAATTATGTCAATTGATATAAAGAAATAATTCGTATAAATTAACAAATTTTTTAACATATGACGCAGGAATCGTAAAATTCCAAATTACATTTTACAATTCCTGATTATAACAAAATTTAAATAAAATTGAGTCAAAGGTTAAACAAAAAACTATCTTGCATACTCTTAAAGATCGAAGTCTTAAAATATATAGGTAAAATATTTTTTTTCTGCTGTTCTAAACAAAATATAAATTTTCTGCTACCTAAATATTTAATTTCAAAAAAAAATTGAAGAATATTAATATACTTTTTTCAATACAAAAATTAACGACTTGTGTTACATTTATAACTACAAAAATACAGTATAATCAGAAAAAAAATGAAAAAGAATTAAAAAATAAACTAATATTAAAAAAAGAAAAAGATAAGAAATATAAAGAATAAGATACAATTGGCATAAATTATATAAGAAGGTATAAAGGTTGTAGGATTCGACTGTTACTTTTGCAGCGTAATCACTTGCTGATTACTGCATACTGATAATTAGTAACAGTTGCATACTGCATACACCTTAAATTGCCTCCATTATATAAATTTTTTGTCAAAAAAACACAAGTAAAATGAAAAGAAAAAAATTTTATATTTTTTTTAATAATATCAATTCCAAAGGCAAGATAATAAATGAAATGAAAATAATGAGCAATAGAAAGGAAAATAATCAAGAAGTATTTTTAATTTTTATCGTAATTTTAATTGGCATAAATTATATAAGAAGGCATCAAGGTTGTAGGATTCGACTGTTACTTTTGCAGCGTAATCACTTGCTGATTACTGCATACTGATAATTAGTAACAGTTGCATACTGCATACACCTTAAATTGCCTCCATTATATAAATTTTTTGTCAAAAAAACACAAGTAAAATGAAAAGAAAAAAATTTTATATTTTTTTTAATAATATCAATTCAAAAGGCAAGATAATAAATGAAATGAAAATAATAAGCAATAGAAAAGAAAATAATCAAGAAGTATTTCTAATTTTTATCGTAATTCTAATTGGCATAAATTATATAAGAAGGCATCAAGGTTGTAGGATTCGACTGTTACTTTTGCAGCGTAATCACTTGCTGATTACTGCATACTGATAATTAGTAACAGTTTCATACTGCATACACCTTAAATTGCCTCCATTATATAAATTTTTTGTCAAAAAAACACAAGTAAAATGAAAAGAAAAAAATTTTATATTTTTTTTAATAATATCAATTCAAAAGGAAAGATAATAAATGAAATGAAAATAATGAGCAATAGAAAAGAAAATAATCAAGAAGTATTTCTAATTTTTATCGTAATTCTAATTGGCATAAATTGTATAAGAAGGCATCAAGGTTGTAGGATTCGACTGTTACTTTTGCAGCGTAATCACTTGCTGATTACTGCATACTGATAATTAGTAACAGTTGCATACTGCATACACCTTAAATTGCCTCCATTATATAAATTTTTTGTCAAAAAAACACAAGTAAAATGAAAAGAAAAAAATTTTATATTGTTCCTTTTTGTATCACTTATATTAGTTGTCATACAACACATATTTTTTAAACATTTGTTTTTATACCAAATAAGTTCGCTTCGAGTACGGAACCCTCGATTTCAGTGCGAGTGTAACTCGCACTTGTCCGATTTTTTTTTAATAATATCAATTCAAAAGGCAAGATAATAAATGAAATGAAAATAATGAGCAATAGAAAAGAAAATAATCAAGAAGTATTTCTAATTTTTATCGTAATTTTAATTGGCATAAATTATATAAGAAGGCATCAAGGTTGTAGGATTCGACTGTTACTTTTGCAGCGTAATCACTTGCTGATTACCGCATACTGATAATTAGTAACAGTTGCATACTGCATACACCTTAAATTGCCTCCATTATATAAATTTTTTGTCAAAAAAGCTCAAGTAAAATGAAAAGAAAAAAATTTTATACTTTTTTTAATAATATCAATTCAAAAGGCAAGATAATAAATGAAATGAAAATAATAAGCAATAGAAAAGAAAATAATCAAGAAGTATTTCTAATTTTTATCGTAATTCTAACTGGCATAAATTGTATAAGAAGGCATCAAGGTTGTAGGATTCGACTGTTACTTTTGCAGCGTAATCACTTGCTGATTACTGCATACTGATAATTAGTAACAGTTGCATACTGCATACACCTTAAATTGCCTCCATTATATAAATTTTTTGTCAAAAAAACACAAGTAAAATGAAAAGAAAAAAATTTTATATTTTTTTTAATAATATCAATTCAAAAGGCAAGATAATAAATGAAATGAAAATAATGAGCAATAGAAAAGAAAATAATCAAGAAGTATTTCTAATTTTTATCGTAATTTTAATTGGCATAAATTATATAAGAAGGCATCAAGGTTGTAGGATTCGACTGTTACTTTTGCAGCGTAATCAGTTGCTGATTACTGCATACTGATAATTAGTAACAGTTGCATACTGCATAAACCTTAAATTGTCTCCATTATACATACATGTAGTCAGATTATAAAATATAAGTATTATTTTTGGAACATTATTCCTATAAATTTAATGATTATTGTTCATTCTTATTTATTAAAAACGAATGTGATTCATATCCTAAAAAGAAAAATATATTTTAAATGTATATTAATTTAGATTTTCTGTGCGGGAGTAGATAGATCGTTTTTTGTCCCTACCTATATTTCAATAGTTGATTGGTTGTTATAATTGCAGTAAATATTAATTGTTTCCTATTTATTTTGTTATTGTTTTTATTATCTATTATATTTTTTATGTGTTTCAGAAAAAATAGAGATAGAGGTGATCGCAAATTAATTCTTGGTAGAGAGGATGAAAATGGGATGAAAAAACTGACTTTAACAACATTCGACGGCGTATAATATAGATTGGAAATATATTATTATTTTTTATTTCACAGAGACCTATCTTATATATATATATATATATATATATATCCCTTAGAATATAGAAAATGTTCAATTTTTCAGTTTTATTATATTGTTTAGTAACAATCAATTTACATATTTCTCAATAATCTTTTAATTATAAATTTAGAATTAATAATATTGTATATAAAATTATAATATTTATTTAAGTGATGTAAACGAATGTAAAATAAATTTAATCGAGGAGATGCAACTAAAAAATCTAAACAAGGTAAGTGAAAATAGTATTTTATTTTGTAAAGTATATAAGTAAATATATAATATATATAAGGAAACTAATTTAGGCTATAAAATATAATCTAACTAAAAACGCTAAGTTAAAATTTTGTAAAATAGAAATTGTATGTGAGATAAACGGCAAACACATAATAGGTGCGAAAAATTTAAATAAAGGGCCCCATCTCATGTAGGCGTAAACCGCAAACCATGTGAGTGAAATAGAGAGTGATATCTGTTTATCTCTTTTACTCACGTGGTTTTCGTTTTAACACCAATATAAAACAAGGCCTTTACTTTACCTGCAAAATAAATTTTAAATCTTCTAAAAGTGCGTCTACAATGGCACCCTAAGAACAAGCGTTGCGTACACGTTGCGTTGGTTCCCATTTACTTTAGCATTAGTGACGTCATTCGTTTACGTTTACGAATGCTCTTAAGTTCCTATTGGAGATGCTCCATAAAGTGAATTCGGTTCTCCAATAGACACATTTGTACGCGAACGTATACGTGCTGACGTCACAATGTTCTGCAAATGGGATACATCAACACGAAACGTACACGTTCACGTACAAACGTTCCTATTGGAGACCCGACATGATGTTGGTTCCACAATAGGCAAAATTATATCGTCTTGGAGGCAATTTTCATACCAAAAAGATGCGCAAGCATGCTTTTTCTATTATCGACAATCTTTTTGTTTCGAAAATCGTCTTCAGAATGGTACAATTTAGCCTATGTTAAACTAACCTCAGTGCGAATCATGGTTGTGCAGAGACGCGTGACTCGATGTTTTTAACGCATGATATATTTTCTACGTAATATACGTTAAAAATTATAATTAAATTATATATCTTAATTTTAAAAATGCCTAAAGGTACAAGCACAGCTCGGTTGCCGATTGGCAGGCAGCCAATTTGTATTTGCAAAATGATTCATTTTCAAATATGGCAAATGGCCTAAGAACAACTGAGTCGTATACGGGACATGTAAGTTCCCGCAACTGTCTTTAATTGTGCGTTGAAAAACGGTTGCGCGAAACATTGGCGGAACCGTTTTTTCAACGCACAATTAAAGAAGGTTGCGGGAACTTACATATCCCGTATACGACTTGCGTACCCGACTCAATTTTGCTTAGGCCAAAAGCGATCAGCTGGATCTCTGGAGGGACAACAAACATAATATATACATAGAAGATGACATTTTGCTGAGTTTTTGAGTTAACCTCAAAAAACATTTATTTTGAATTTCTCTAGACTCAATTAAAAACTAAAAAATATAATCAACATTTTCAAAATCAATTGCAATACTGCAAACATCAGGATATTCTGTCAAAATATACAAATTTTTCTACGAATATATACCCCTATGGTCCAACGCACAAAATTGGTTTGCGAACGTGGTTTAAAAGATATAGAAAGGGACACAAATATATCTCTGTTCTTTTTCTAACATATGCATCTCGTTAAGGAAACTATTGTGCGTTGACCCTTATACATATTGTCTCAACTTATGTCAATGACCACCCACGCGAGGGAGCCAGCTAACGGCAAGCGAATTTATTAAATAGTATTAGATTAAATATTTTTGTATTTAAAAATGAAATTATACACTTACCAGCAATATAAAACCTGTTAAATTAATTAATTAAATAATTCATCAGCTCAAAATTTTTTTTTATTTACACTGCAACAACACCCTATATGTCGAGTAATATTGCGTGAAACTTTTTCTCATCCTGCAAATGCTGACTACGGGTTAACAAAATAATTAACCTATAAATTTAACTGTTTTTATTTTATTTATAATTGCTTGAATTTAATTGAATAATTAAGCAACTATTCAAGCATTTTTATCATTTGCAATGCACATCAAATGGCTGAAACGCCTTGCGATAGGCAATCTGGCGCACTCATTTGTATGCCTTTGTATGTACTTTTTAATTTCTTTAAAAACACCTTTTCTGATAAAATATCTAATAACCTGCACCCAAGATCAATAGAGGGTATTATTTTAAAGACATACACAAATTTCTAGACTAAAATATTCATTACTTTAAAAATTAGACGGCTGACAATATTCCCATGTTAAAGCATATGACTACTACGTCATAATGTTTCAAATGGCCTTAATGAACCCAAAATTAAGAGGGCAGAGGAAAGTAAGTTGAATGATACTCAATATCGAAATTGATGTAATGTGAAAAAAGGTTAAGCAACGATAAGTTACCTATATAAAGTATTATCCTTATTGTATTCGGTGGCTGATTTACAGTTAATGAAATATTTTATAGGTGAAACACATGTAAATGGTTGATTCTCAGAAAAAGGAGAAATCACGCGTGATCGTTTTGAAAATGGACTTTATTAGCAGCTTGAAATTTAAAGAAGGATACCATATAGAACATAAAAGAGTATTCTATTTTAAGTAATGAAGATTTTAAAATGATTGAAAATGTAAATCAAACTTTAAATGATATGCATATATTTCAAGAATAATTGAGAAGAGATTCAAATTAATTTTTCATTATGCAAAGTATTTTGTAAGGCGTTGTCCGCAGTGGCGAGACAGTAGGATATTTCAGACAGCTGAACTGACTGTGCTGGCACTTCTGGTCTGAAAGTCAAGTTTTATTGTGCTTTAACTTTTCAATATGATACATACGTTTTTGATGTACGAAATATCGCTATACTGTTAATAACAGTTTCAAGATATTTTAAAAGTTTTATTTCCCATCGGTATAAGTGATAATATATAAAAATTCCGGAATTTTCTGAGGGTTTAAATGTTTTGAATCTTTAGTATTTAAGTTATGCACAGATTATATTTATACAAATTAACTAAACTATTGTATTTTAATAGAACACCATAATGTTGAATTAATAAAACAAAAAGGATTACAAAAATAACATTATTAATTTTGTGAGATCCAAATTTCAATACCTTTTCGTCAAATAAAATAAATTTTTAATTATGAATAAAGCATTTCACGCGCGTTTCTTTTAGCTAGTTCACATATAATTCTGTAATTAATACTTTTTTCTCTCCTTTCGTGGATATGTTTATTCAATAAACATTTAAAAATAACATGTCTTGTTAAAAAATTGCTTGTGACTCTAAAGTTATTTTAGTTTCATCTTATATGAAATGTTATTTTTTGGGAACATAAAGTATGATGTTGTTCAATATGTCAGTTCATGACAAATTGACATTTTATATCTTTTTTAATTCTTCAAAAAAATTCATTGACATTTTAGATTAGTTATTTTTATGCAATTGACATATGAAAATAATAATACTTGTTAAAAAATTGATTTTTCTCTTTAAAGTTGCGTCTTGTTTCTCGTCATGGAAAATGTTATTTTTTGCGTACCTGAAGCATGCTGTCAGTAAATATTTCAATTGATAACAAATAGTTATTAATTTTCATTGATACACTGAAAAAAAATACTGGTTAAGCTCTAATTATCATTACTTTCTAGTTAAGTTAACCAGAAATCTAGTTGCATTAACTAGAATTCTAGTTAAAATTACCAGAATTCTGGTTAACCTAACCAGATTCAAAATGTTAAATATGCCCTAACCAGAATTCTAGTTGGAATAACCAGAATTTTTTTTCAGTGTAGTCTAAAACATTTAAATTTATAAATCTAACATCTGTAATTATTATTGTTTCTTAAGAATTTATATATAATTCTTGAATTCATACTTTTTTTTTTCTCCTTTCGTGCATATATTTATTCAATAAACATAAATAATACTCGTCAAAAAGTTGTTTTTGACTCCAAAGTTGCTTCTTGTTTCTCGTCAAGGGAAGTGTTATTTTTTGCGTACCTGAAGCATGCTGTCAGTAAATATTTCAAGTGATAACAAATAGTTATCAATTTTCATTGTTACACTGAAAAAAATTCTACTTAGGCTCTAATTATCAATACTTTCTAGTTAAGTTAACCAGAAATCAAGTGCATTAACTAGAATTCTTGTTAAAATTACCAGAATTCTGGTTAACCTAACCAGATTCAAAATGTTAAATATACCCTAACCAGAATTCTAGTTGGAATAACCAGAATTTTTTTTCAGTGTCTAAAACATTTAAATTCATAAATCTAACATCTGTAATTATTATGGTTTCTTAAGAATTTATATATAATTCTTGAATTCATACTTTTTTTCTCTCCTTTCGTGCATATATTTATTCAATAAACTTTTAAAAATAACATTTCTTGTTAAAAAATTGCTTGTAACTCTAAAGTTACTTCAACTTTCTTCTGATATTAAAAGTAATTTTTTGGGAACATAAAGTATGGTGTCGTACAATATGTCAGTTCATGACAAATTGACATTTTATATCTTTTTTAATTTTTCAAAAAAATTCATTGACATTTAAGATTAGTTATTTTTATGCAATTGACATATGAAAATAATAATACTTGTTAAAAAATTAATTTTTGTCTTTAAAGTTGCGTCTTGTTTCTCGTCATGGAAAATGACTTATTTGCGTTCCTGAAGCATGCTGTCAGTAAATATTTCAATTGATAACAAATAGTCATAAATTATCATTGACAGTCTAAAACAGTTAAATTCACGAATTTAACATCTGTTAATATTATTGCTTGTTACTCTAAAGTTACTTCAACTTTCTTCTGATATTAAAAGTAATTTTTTGGAAACATAAAGTATGGTGTCGTACAATATGTCAGTTCATGACAAATTGACATTTTATATCTTTTTTAATTTTTCAAAAAAATTCATTGACATTTTAGATTAGTTATTTTTATGCAATTGACATATGAAAATAATAATACTTGTTAAAAAATTAATTTTTGTCTTTAAAGTTGCGTCTTGTTTCTCGTCATGGAAAATGTTATTTTTTGCGTACCTGAAGCATGCTGTCAGTAAATATTTCAATTGATAACAAATAATTATTAATTTTCATTGTTACACTGAAAAAAAATTCTACTTAGGCTCTAATTATCATTACTTTCTAGTTAAGTTAACCAGAAATCTAGTTGAATTAACTAGAATTCTAGTTGGAATAACCAGAATTCTTGTAATGCTTACAAGAATTTTTTTTCAGTGTAGTCTAAAAGAGTTAAATTCATAAATCTAACATCTGTAATTATTATTGTTTCTTAAGAATTTATATATAATTCTTGAATTAATACTTTTTTTCTCTCCTTTCGTGCATATATTTATTCAATAAACTTTTAAAAATAACATTTCTTGTTAAAAAATTGCTTGTAACTCTAAAGTTACTTCAACTTTCTTCTGATATTAAAAGTAATTTTTTGGGAACATAAAGTATGGTGTCGTACAATATGTCAGTTCATGACAAATTGACATTTTATATCTTTTTTAATTTTTCAAAAAAATTCATTGACATTTAAGATTAGTTATTTTTATGCAATTGACATATGAAAATAATAATACTTGTTAAAAAATTAATTTTTGTCTTTAAAGTTGCGTCTTGTTTCTCGTCATGGAAAATGATTTATTTGCGTTCCTGAAGCATGCTGTCAGTAAATATTTCAATTGATAACAAATAGTCATAAATTATCATTGACAGTCTAAAACAGTTAAATTCACGAATTTAACATCTGTTAATATTATTGCTTGTTACTCTAAAGTTACTTCAACTTTCTTCGGATATTAAAAGTAATTTTTTGGAAACATAAAGTATGGTGTCGTACAATATGTCAGTTCATGACAAATTGACATTTTATATCTTTTTTAATTTTTCAAAAAAATTCATTGACATTTTAGATTAGTTATTTTTATGCAATTGACATATGAAAATAATAATACTTGTTAAAAAATTAATTTTTGTCTTTAAAGTTGCGTCTTGTTTCTCGTCATGGAAAATGTTATTTTTTGCGTACCTGAAGCATGCTGTCAGTAAATATTTCAATTGATAACAAATAATTATTAATTTTCATTGTTACACTGAAAAAAAATTCTACTTAGGCTCTAATTACACAGCCCCACAAAAAAAAAAAGTATCATGTACTTTTGACCGGAATACCCTAACCCTATGTATTTTGACGCGCTGAACACGAATCCGAAGTCCGTTTTGCTCCATCACGTCAGGATTTTTTTCTAACCTCAAAAAACATGTCGGATTTTGTGAAGTAGGCGATTTTTTTAAAAATTGATGTATTAACTTCAAACTTGGTATCTGGGGGTTTTTTGTGTCGCTGATTACGAATCTGAAGTTAGATTTTCAAAATCCAAAATGGCGGATCCAATATGGCGGACGAATTTTGAAAAAATTTTAAGATTTACTTCAAACTTGGTATCTAGGGGTTTTTTGGGTCGCTGATTACGAATCTGATGTCAGATTTCCGAAATTCGACATGTCTGATTCAATATTAAGGAATTGTTTTTAAAAAATTGTCAGATTATTATGAAATTTGGTATCTACAGGTTTTCTAAGTTGCTGACAAGTAACACTAGGGAAGTGCCATACGACGATTTTTCTGAAACTTGGCAGTTTTGTAGTTTTTTAAAAACAATTTGACACGTATGTTTTGTTTTTCCGCAAAATATTCGTAATCAGCGACCCAAAAAACCCCCAGATACTGTTAGGGACGGAATTTCCGTCACTTTATAATTTTTTTTATATAATTATAAATTATTAATTTTTCTTAGTAGTTATTATATTATAAAACACAACACACATTATTATTCTCATTGTTAATATTTCAATTATTGTTTCGAAATTATTTAATAATTATGCAAAAGGTCTCTTCATATACTTTATTTATAATGAATCGTTAAATTGAAATATGTTACAAGATAATAACATATTCTAAATTCTTATTATATCATTTAAATGTGGGTCTTCAATATATAACAATTACTTAATCCTTTTGGGAAGATTAAGTAATATTAATGAAAATTATAAGTAGAGTAGGTGATTGAATGTATCACTGCCCCAGTTAAAAATGCAACGTTGTTGAAATTGCATGAAAATAAGGAGAAGTCAGTTGCAAAATCAACTCTCCTTCTACATGATTCGGGAGTGATCATTGTCACCATTCTGATTGTTAAAAAGAGTTTAAATAGTGATCGAAGGATCAGTAAGAGTTAACAAGTGTTCAGTTTCATTCCCGCAGAGCGGATGTATTGTTGATTCCCGCAAAAGGCGGATGATTATATTATTGAAGTCCCACAAAAAGTGGTTGATAGATTTGAATATTCCCCAAGTCAGGGTTGATCTTCGTGATTAATATTAAAAGTGCAAGTGCCTTAAGAATATAACAAGTTAAATAAATAGCATCGAGAAATTCATATTAAATAAAAGTATATAAGAGAAGACTTCCGCATTCAGGCATCAAGTGACAAACACGAGTATTTAAGTAATACGATACTTTATTTCTGGTCTGATTATAATTATTATTTTGGTGAGTCTTTTAACAATTGCCTTTTATTCTTTTTAAAAAAGAATTTAAACATACATTACACAAACACACAAACAATTTTCATAACAAAATAGAAGTTGTATTTTGAAAATAGAATCGTTATTGCTGTTATTTGTGAGACTTGACGTAAGTCAAGTAGCTTAATTATTGAATTTTGTAATAAATCTTTCTTTGCATGTATA
Source organism: Leptopilina boulardi (assembly GCF_019393585.1). NCBI lineage: Eukaryota > Metazoa > Arthropoda > Insecta > Hymenoptera > Figitidae > Leptopilina > Leptopilina boulardi. The sequence continues at coordinate 263,838 of NW_026137919.1, forward strand.
AAACAAATACTTTGAGAATAATTTGTAATAAATTGAGTGTTAATTTAATTTGTCTCTATTTATTTATTTTTCACATTGAATTACTTTGTCTCATATTTCTTTTAAACATTTTCTCTGAAATACCGTCTATCCGGGTTTATTGAATTGATAATTTACTGAGAGGTAGTCCACTACCTTTTTCTATCTTGTGTAGCGAAGAGCAATTACGCTTACCGAATAAGCGGGTTGTTAATAATAAAGATTAGTGTAGTTTCTAACTTATTATTTTTCTTCAAAATTTATTTTACTTTATTTATTTTTTTTGTTAATCAACATCCGTCTTTAACAAAATGGTGGCAGCGGTGGGATTTATCGCTCATATTTTTTGAAAAAATGTTTTAAAAAAAAAGAAAAAGTTGAGACTTTAGTAAAGAGTGAAAAATAAATTTTCTGTCTGAAAACACACATGAATTAAAACACTCACAAATACACAGTAATTATTTGAAGTAAATTGAGATAAAAAAATGATGAAATTGAATTGATGTTGAAATATTTGTTTATTGTTTCCATGTTTTAATGTATTATTTTTCAGACAAAATTTTTGTTTGGGTTTTTGTCAAGTGCGCGAGTAGAATTTTTTTTGTTATTTTTATTTTGGTTCGCTAACGTCGAACTGAGACACAGTAACTACCCTTGCATTCGGCAAGCTCTGGTTTCTCTAAAAATTCGGTAAAAATTCCTCGACTTAACCTTGCCGGAAGTGTGTAGCCACTTGGGCAAGTGAGAGGCTTAAAATCACGAAAATATACAAAACAGGAATTAGATTTTTATTGTTTGAATATAAAATTTCAAATGTATAATTATTCTAAATGAGAAGAAAATAAATTAGAAAGACAACGTAAACTTCGTGCACACATTTTAGCTAGAAGAAATATTAGTCCAGAAAGATTTGATGCGGTAAAAAGACAATTATTCGTCGGAAAAGAAAAAGTTAAAGATACGCGTTCAGAAAACAATTACAGCTCACTAGCACAATCATTGCAAAATTTGAGCATGACAGGTAATTAAAAGTTGGATTAATTAAAAGAAATAAACGACCTTGCTATAGATAGGTTACGGGATTAGTGCGTTAATCGTATTTCAAAACATTGCGAGCACCAAGTCACAGTAAGAGTGCTGAGTTGACAAAGTATACAGTTGAAAGAAATTAAATTAATAAGATAAATAAAATAAAAACATAATGTGTTAATAAAAGAATTTAAAAAAAAAATTATCGAGAATATTTTTTTTCTTTTTATTTTACAATTGATTTAAATAAAAAGAATCTAATAATTTAGTACAAAGTTTTTTTTATCGTTTGAGTGAGATTTCTTTGCGATTGAAGAGTAGAGAAAATATGCAATAAGAAACCGGGTCTTATTACAGGTTATATGAGTATTAAAAAGACATTTATTTCGAAATAATAAATTGGGAATTTACGATTATTTTATTTCACGAGTGTTATGAAAATAAACAGATTTTAATAGTTTTAAATAAATATCTGTGATTTTTGCCAGATATAATTAATAAAAAGAATTGATTTTTTTTTATGTCGAGATTTTTTTTTTGAGAGATAATCATGACGGATCGGGAAGGAAACGGTGAACGGCGTCAATCCGGTAATGAAAATCAAGGACATATTGACAATCCTTTCGCGGAAAACAGACGCGAAAATTTCAATGCAACAAATGTAGCTGAATTATATAGGGACAGGACAGATTTAGGTTTCCAATCAATTTTACCTCTGCAGCGACCATTTGTCGCAAATGATGAAGAAAATGCAGGTATCGCAGCGGCTCGCTCTATTGCTGATAGCTTGACAATACAAAATGCCCTAATGGAAATAAAAGTTTATGATGGAAAGAACATGTCGGTCAAGGATTTTATTCAAGATGTAGTGGTAGCTGCTTCGAAATTTCCCCCAGAATATGAAGGAACGTTAATTACTTCGGTTTTAGGAAAATTAACAGGTCCAGCGAGAGACTGTACAGACAACAAGCAATTTGCTAGATTAACCGATATAATAGAGCTTTTAAAAGAAAGATTTGCACCAGGACAAGCGTTTGAAGTGTACTATGCAGAAATTATGAATTTGAAAATGTACAGGAATGAAAATTTACCTGACCTTTATGATAGATTATTGAGATTACTTAGCGGGGCAAGTTCAGCCCTACGCGCTACATTCGATGCAAACACAGAGGCATTAACAACCAATGTTGTTAAACATACCGCATTAAAAACGTTTGTTAGAGCGTTGCCAGATGAAATTGCGAACGCAGTAGATGCACGTGCGCCTAGAAATTTAGAAGAAGCATACAAATACGCAAAAGAGGCGCAAGAAAGAAAAATGCAACCGATTACAGGGGGTTATTCGTCATATATTACTAATTATAGCGATAATAATCAAAGAGTCATGAAAACTCGATGGGAAGAACAAAATGATTTTAGGGGTTACAGAAATTATGAGGAAAGAAGAGATAAAAATAGATATAATACCGGAAATCGGTCTAGTAGGGGACGATATCAGGATTCGGAAAATTATCAACCAAGGTACGAACAAAGAGAGGATAGAAATTATAATATAAATTATGGTAAAAATAATTATGGGAAAACTCAGGATGATAATACAGGGCGTAGCAACGACTATAACGACCCTAGACTTTACAACCCTAACGCGGATAGAATCAACTGGGAAAATAGGTATCAAAGTCCAAGTAGATACATACAAGAAAATTGTTATAATACAAACGGGCCCAGAGAAAATTGGGAAAACAGATACCCCACAGATTATGCAAATAAAGAAAGAAATAATTACTCTAATAGTAGAACAGCATCGGTAGAAAGAAATAATACTAACAGGCCTTTAAACTGGGAACTTGCTCGTCGAGAAGACGCGACGATGGGCTCGGACAATCAAATGCGTCCAACTACGGTGTGGTTTCAGGAAACCCCATCACCTTGAAAATACGTGAAACAGTCACGGAATCACCTGCAGTAAAATTACCTGGGAATTATTTAGTAGGAGGAAAAGCAAGTTTTCTTGTAGATGCAGGGGCGGATATTAACATTATAAAATCTGACGCGTTAAGCCCTGATGCGCCAGTTAGAACCTCTGAAGCATCGTACATGACAGGAGGGTCAAAAACTAGATTTTACACACTAGGCACAGTAGAAATTACAATATTTGATAAACAATATACTTTTCATGTAGTAAAACCTAATCTTGAAGTAAAAACAGATGGTATAATAGGAAGACCTTATTTAAATGTCTTTTACAACTTTTTACTGACGGCGTCTAAGCCAGTACAACCTATCCCATGCATAGATCAGGAAACACATACTAATTACATTAAGCCTAATGCTAGGAATTTCGAATTTGATCAACGAAGGGTAGTTAACCACGATACTTTACAGAAATCATATGAAGCACATAATGCAGATTTTATTAGATGGGAAAATAAAGAAAATTATGATAATCAAGAATATTCAAATAACATATCAATGGTGGATAATAAACCATCTTCTGAACCTAGAAATGTAGATGACAATAGAAGTCATTTTCCAGCATGTAATACCATTGTTGAACTTAATAAAATTGGAAGAGGGCAACCCACGGTAGAGTTGGAAGTAAATTATCTTGTAGGTGATAAAACTCTATTTTTTGAAGATAATGAGACTAAAATAAATATTATAAAAGCTACAGTATTGCGAACTGATGCGCCAGCAAATACAAAAGATGTAACGTGTATTAAAGGAGTTTGTTGCAAGGATTTATATACAATAGGGACAGTTGAATTAGAAATTCTTGGAATCAAATCTCTCTTCCACATAGTAGATTCCACATTTCCTATTTCAGCAGAAGGACTTTTAGGAAGACCATTTTTATTCAAAGAAAAATCAAATAGCTGGTTCCTCTACAAGAAACAAAAATTACAATTGAAATCAGTAGTACCTGATGCTTTTATGAACCCCGAATACAGAAGAATTGAAAGGTGCTCAGAAAAGCAAGTAGTGAGAGAAAAACTACCTCCTATAAATAGTGAACTGAGAATCAAACCTAAAGTCATCGTGAAACCAAAGGAAACAACAGAGGAAACCAAACCTATTTCACCAGAATTGAGGACTAAGGTAGAAAAGAGGTTAGAAGAAATAAGGAAATCTCGAAAGGTAACTATTACTATAATAAATCGACTGATGCATAGTAAACTAAAAACAGAAACGTTACAAATACATACTATGAACATGTCAGAAGAAGAAAAAGAAGCCAAACAAAAAGAATCCATATTAATCGATAAAAATAAAGAGTCTATTCAAAATAATCGCAATCGGTTGGTCAACGAAGAAGACTCATACCTTCAGAATTATCCAGTTCTTAAATATGAAGAAGAAGAGGTGAAACAAAAAGAGTCTAAGGACAATCAATTGTTTTCAAATAATGAACAAACAGAAGAAGAAACAGGAAAAAAATTGAAAATAAACGAGAAGAAAACAAAGGAAAATGCAAAGAAAAAAATAAAAGACATTGATAAAACAAAAAATAACTCTAGATGGATGAAAATTTTATTTAGTCAGGTACTATGGGGTAGAAGACAGAAAAGAATAAATAAAATTAATAGAAGATCAACTGCGAACAGGAATAAACAAAAGTGACTAGTTAAAATCTGTGCATAAAGGATTAAATATATCCAAGTCAGGTACTAAAGTACAAACAAAAAAAATAAAACAGAAAATATGGGAGAAAATGTAACATGTATATATATATTTTAAAATAATGGGAGTAATTATTACTTAATATGGTATTAACGTCATATATACATAATATGATATATTACAGGGATTAAATTTTATAAACATAAGATTTACAAAAATACAAAAACACTAATAGGAAACTGGGAATAATTAAGATATAGATGTAACCAATTGGGTTACAAATCATTAAATCACATAACAAGTAAGAATTTTAATTTTAGATTTTTTTTTATCATAAAAAAAATGGGTATAATTTATGAATTAAATTAAAACATCATATTGTTCTAACTCTAACTATTTAAACTGAATATTTAGAATTAACAAAATATATGAGTAAAAATAACTAGCTTGGTTTATGTACACTAATTGAAATTATAAATATAGGTAACTATACATATTGGAAATAATTTTAAATTATAAAAAAAAGGGAAATTACGTAAAATTGAAATAATTTTTTTTTGTGATCAACAGAAACTATATGCTTCTCACAAAGATCATTTATACTTTCAAAAAATGTATTTATGCGACAATCATGCTTTTAATTAGGGTAATTTGTGTTATTTGGGTTTTAATTGTCAAAAAAATATATTTATTTATTTTCAAAAATTCAAATCAATTTTTTAAGTGGTATATTCTGCATGCATTCAAACTTTAAAATTTACATATACTAAAAATTTATTTATTTAACTTCCCAAGAAGTCAATTTAAGTCAATTTAAAACAGCTGTCAGGGGACGACAGCAAGAAAGAAAAAAAGGGTCAGGGGTTGGAGAATATTTTTTTTTTAATATTTAGTCTCCAACATTTTTTTTATTATTATTTTATATTAAATATATTCATAGACTGTGTATTAAAAGTTAAATATATAAAAATTAATGCCACTTTAAGTTGGTCAATAATTGTAATCTATAAATCGTGAAAATGTAACCATTTTTTTTGTAAACATTTTTTTATTATATGCACATTAATAAAATTGGATATATAAGGAGATACATATATAACACATTTTTCTTTCTTTATTATTTTATTTGTATTCTTTAAAATTGCTACGTAAGCAAAGTGTTCCATATCTCCATTTATTTCTTATTATTTTATTATATATCCATATATTCAAATTTGGTCTCATTTTTTTTTCAAAAAATTACAACATTTTTTTTTATATATGAAAACTAATTTATCCTTTTTCGTAAAAATCTTCCTAAAACAAAAAAAAAGAGGAAACGACTATTTTACTATTTAAAAAAAATATATAAAACAAAAAAAAAAAAGGAAAAATCAGTTTTCGTTCTAACATTTATTTCAGCTACTAAACAAACTACACCACTTTCATGATCAAGGATAAATTGTAAACATTTTAAAATGTATATCTACGAGAGGAATTTTGTAAAAAAAATTATATTCGATGACATCACACCTGCACAGGCTGCCAAGGGACGTCAGCCAGAAAGAAGGGGGGTATTTGTTAGGGACGGAATTTCCGTCACTTTATAATTTTTTTTATATAATTATAAATTATTAATTTTTCTTAGTAGTTATTATATTATAAAACACAACACACATTATTATTCTCATTGTTAATATTTCAATTATTGTTTCGAAATTATTTAATAATTATGCAAAAGGTCTCTTCATATACTTTATTTATAATGAATCGTTAAATTGAAATATGTTACAAGATAATAACATATTCTAAATTCTTATTATATCATTTAAATGTGGGTCTTCAATATATAACAATTACTTAATCCTTTTGGGAAGATTAAGTAATATTAATGAAAATTATAAGTAGAGTAGGTGATTGAATGTATCACTGCCCCAGTTAAAAATGCAACGTTGTTGAAATTGCATGAAAATAAGGAGAAGTCAGTTGCAAAATCAACTCTCCTTCTACATGATTCGGGAGTGATCATTGTCACCATTCTGATTGTTAAAAAGAGTTTAAATAGTGATCGAAGGATCAGTAAGAGTTAACAAGTGTTCAGTTTCATTCCCGCAGAGCGGATGTATTGTTGATTCCCGCAAAAGGCGGATGATTATATTATTGAAGTCCCACAAAAAGTGGTTGATAGATTTGAATATTCCCCAAGTCAGGGTTGATCTTCGTGATTAATATTAAAAGTGCAAGTGCCTTAAGAATATAACAAGTTAAATAAATAGCATCGAGAAATTCATATTAAATAAAAGTATATAAGAGAAGACTTCCGCATTCAGGCATCAAGTGACAAACACGAGTATTTAAGTAATACGATACTTTATTTCTGGTCTGATTATAATTATTATTTTGGTGAGTCTTTTAACAATTGCCTTTTATTCTTTTTAAAAAAGAATTTAAACATACATTACACAAACACACAAACAATTTTCATAACAAAATAGAAGTTGTATTTTGAAAATAGAATCGTTATTGCTGTTATTTGTGAGACTTGACGTAAGTCAAGTAGCTTAATTATTGAATTTTGTAATAAATCTTTCTTTGCATGTATAAAACAAATACTTTGAGAATAATTTGTAATAAATTGAGTGTTAATTTAATTTGTCTCTATTTATTTATTTTTCACATTGAATTACTTTGTCTCATATTTCTTTTAAACATTTTCTCTGAAATACCGTCTATCCGGGTTTATTGAATTGATAATTTACTGAGAGGTAGTCCACTACCTTTTTCTATCTTGTGTAGCGAAGAGCAATTACGCTTACCGAATAAGCGGGTTGTTAATAATAAAGATTAGTGTAGTTTCTAACTTATTATTTTTCTTCAAAATTTATTTTACTTTATTTATTTTTTTTGTTAATCAACATCCGTCTTTAACAGATACAGATAATGGCGTATCTAATATGTCCGATAGAAGTCCATGTTGGATATGCCATTTTGAATTTTTCAAATCTGACATCATATTCGTAATCAGCGACCCAAAAAACCCCCAGATACCAAGTTTGAAGTAAATCTTAAAATTTTTTCAAAATTCGTCCGCCATATTGGATCCGCCATTTTGAATTTTGAAAATCTAACTTCAGATTCGTAATCAGCGACACAAAAAACCCCCAGATACCAAGTTTGAAGTTAATACATCAATTTTTAAAAAAATCGCCTACTTCTCAAAATCCGACATGTTTTTTGAGGTTAGAAAAAAATCCTGACGTGATGGAGCAAAACGGACTTCGGATTCGTGTTCAGCGCGTCAAAATACATAGGGTTAGCGTATTCCGGTCAAAAGTACATGACACTTTTTTTTTTTTGTGGGGCTGTGTTATCATTACTTTCTAGTTAAGTTAACCAGAAATCTAGTTGAATTAACTAGAATTCTAGTTGGAATAACCAGAATTCTTGTAATGCTTACAAGAATTTTTTTTCAGTGTAGTCTAAAAGAGTTAAATTCATAAATCTAACATCTGTAATTATTATTGTTTCTTAAGAATTTATATATAATTCTTGAATTAATACTTTTTTTCTCTCCTTTCGTGGATATGTTTATTCAATAAATATTTAAAAATAACATGTCATGTTAAAAAATTGCTTGTGACTCTAAAGTTATTTTAGTTTTCATCTTATATGAAATGTTATTTTTTGTGAACCTAAAGTATGATGTTGTTCAATATGTCAGTTCATGACAAATTGACATTTTATATTTTTCTTAATTCTTCAAAAAAATTCTTTTACATTTTAGATTAGTTATTTTTATGCAATTGACATATGAAAATAATAATACTTGTTAAAAAATTGATTTTTGACTTTAAAGTTGCGTCTTGTTTCTCGTCATGGAAAATGATTTATTTGCGTTCCTGAAGCATGCTGTCAGTAAATATTTCAATTGATAACAAATAGTCATAAATTATCCTTGACAGTCTAAAACAGTTAAATTCATAAATTTAACATCTGTTAATATTATTGCTTGTTACTCTAAAGTTACTTCAACTTTCTTCTGATATTAAAAGTAATTTTTTGGGAACATAAAGTATGGTGTCGTACAATATGTCAGTTCATGACAAATTGACATTGTATATCTTTTTTAATTTTTCAAAAAAATTCATTGACATTTTAGATTAGTTATTTTTATGCAATTGACATATGAAAATAATAATACTCGTCAAAAAGTTGTTTTTGACTCCAAAGTTGCTTCTTGTTTCTCGTCAAGGGAAGTGTTATCTTTTGCGTACCTGAAGCATGCTGTCAGTAAATATTTCAAGTGATAACAAATAGTTATCAATTTTCATTGTTACACTGAAAAAAAATTCTACTTAGGCTCTAATTTTCATTACTTTCTAGTTAAGTTAACCAGTAATCAAGTTGCATTAACTAGAATTCTTGTTAAAATTACCAAAATTCTGGTTAACCTAACCAGATTCAAAATGTTAAATATACCCTAACCAGAATTCTAGTTCGAATAACCAGAATTTTTTTTCAGTGTCTAAAACATTTAAATTCATAAATCTAACATCTGTAATTATTATGGTTTCTTAAGAATTTATATATAATTTTTGAATTCATACTTTTTTTCTCTCCTTTCGTGCATATATTTATTCAATAAACTTTTAAAAATAACATTTCTTGTTAAAAAATTGCTTGTAACTCTAAAGTTACTTCAACTTTCTTCTGATATTAAAAGTAATTTTTTGGGAACATAAAGTATGGTGTCGTACAATATGTCAGTTCATGACAAATTGACATTTTATATCTTTTTTTATTTTTCAAAAAAATTCATTGACATTTAAGATTAGTTATTTTTATGCAATTGACATATGAAAATAATAATACTTGTTAAAAAATTAATTTTTGTCTTTAAAGTTGCGTCTTGTTTCTCGTCATGGAAAATGTTATTTTTTGCGTACCTGAAGCATGCTGTCAGTAAATATTTCAATTGATAACAAATAGTTATTAATTTTCATTGATACACTGAAAAAAAAATTCTGGTTAGGCTCTATTTATCATTACTTTCTAGTTAAGTTAACAAGAAATCTAGTTGCATTAACTAGAATTCTTGTTAAAATTACCAGACTTCTGGTTAACCTAACCAGAATCAAAATGTTAAATATACCCTAACCAGAATTCTAGTTGGAATAACCAGAATTCTTGTAATGCTAACAAGAATTTTTTTTCAGTGTAGTCTAAAAGAGATAAATTCATAAATCTAACATCTGTAATTATTATTGTTTCTTAAGAATTTATATATAATTCTTGAATTAATACTTTTTTTCGCTCCTTTCGTGGATATGTGTATTCAATAAATATTTAAAAATAACATGTCTTGTTAAAAAATTGCTTGTGACTCTAAAGTTATTTTAGTTTTCATCTTATATGAAATGTTATTTTTTGTGAACCTAAAGTATGATGTTGTTCAATATGTCAGTTCATGACAAATTGACATTTTTCTTAATTCTTCAAAAAAATTCTTTTACATTTTAGATTAGTTATTTTTATGCAATTGACATATGAAAATAATAATACTTGTTAAAAAATTGATTTTTGACTTTAAAGTTGCGTCTTGTTTCTCGTCATGGAAAATGATTTATTTGCGTTCCTGAAGCATGCTGTCAGTAAATATTTCAATTGATAACAAATAGTCATAAATTATCATTGACAGTCTAAAACAGTTAAATTCATGAATTTAACATCTGTTAATATTATTGCTTGTTACTCTAAAGTTACTTCAACTTTCTTCTGATATTAAAAGTAATTTTTTGGAAACATAAAGTATGGTGTCGTACAATATGTCAGTTCATGACAAATTGACATTTTATATCTTTTTTAATTTTTCAAAAAAATTCATTGACATTTTAGATTAGTTATTTTTATGCAATTGACATATGAAAATAATAATACTTGTTAAAAAATTAATTTTTGTCTTTAAAGTTGCGTCTTGTTTCTCGTCATGGAAAATGTTATTTTTTGCGTACCTGAAGCATGCTGTCAGTAAATATTTCAATTGATAACAAATAATTATTAATTTTCATTGTTACACTGAAAAAAAATTCTACTTAGGCTCTAATTATCATTACTTTCTAGTTAAGTTAACCAGAAATCTAGTTGAATTAACTAGAATTCTAGTTGGAATAACCAGAATTCTTGTAATGCTTACAAGAATTTTTTTTCAGTGTAGTCTAAAAGAGTTAAATTCATAAATCTAACATCTGTAATTATTATTGTTTCTTAAGAATTTATATATAATTCTTGAATTAATACTTTTTTTCTCTCCTTTCGTGGATATGTTTATTTAATAAATATTTAAAAATAACATGTCTTGTTAAAAAATTGCTTGTGACTCTAAAGTTATTTTAGTTTTCATCTTATATGAAATGTTATTTTTTGTGAACCTAAAGTATGATGTTGTTCAATATGTCAGTTCATGACAAATTGACATTTTATATCTTTTTTAATTTTTCAAAAAAAATTCATTGACATTTTAGATTAGTTATTTTTATGCAATTGACATATGAAAATAATAATACTTGTTAAAAAATTAATTTTTGTCTTTAAAGTTGCGTCTTGTTTCTCGTCATGGAAAATGTTATTTTTTGCGTACCTGAAGCATGCTGTCAGTAAATATTTCAATTGATAACAAATAGTTATTAATTTTCATTGATACACTGAAAAAAAAATTCTGGTTAGGTTCTATTTATCATTACTTTCTAGTTAAGTTAACCAGAAATCAAGTTGCATTATCTAGAATTCTTATTAAAATAACCAGAATTCTGGTTAACCTAACCAGATTCAAAATGTTAAATATACCCTAACCAGAATTCTAGTTGGAATAACCAGAATTCTAGTTGGAATAACCAGAATTTTATTTCAGTGTCTAAAACATTTAAATTCTTAAATCTAACATCTGTAATTATTATGGTTTCTTAAGAATTTATATATAATTCTTGAATTCATACTTTTTTTCTCTCCTTTCGTGCATATATTTATTCAATAAACTTTTAAAAATAACATTTCTTGTTAAAAAATTGATTGTAACTCTAAAGTTACTTCAACTTTCTTCTGATATTAAAAGTAATTTTTTGGGAACATAAAGTATGGTGTCGTACAATATGTCAGTTCATGACAAATTGACATTTTATATCTTTTTTAATTTTTCAAAAAAATTCATTGACATTTTAGATTAGTTATTTTTATGCAATTGACATATGAAAATAATAATACTTGTTAAAAAATTATTTTTTGTCTTTAAAGTTGCGTCTTGTTTCTCGTCATGGAAAATGTTATTTTTTGCGTACCTGAAGCATGCTGGCAGTAAATATTTCAATTGATAACAAATAATTATTAATTTTCATTGTTACACTGAAAAAAAATTCTACTTAGGCTCTAATTATCATTACTTTCTAGTTAAGTTAACCAGAAATCTAGTTGCATTAACTAGAATTCTAGTTGGAATAACCAGAATTCTTGTAATGCTTACAAGAATTTTTTTTCAGTGTAGTCAAAAAGAGTTAAATTCATAAATCTAACATCTGTAATTATTATTGTTTCTTAAGAATTTATATATAATTCTTGAATTAATATTTTTTTTCTCTCCTTTCGTGGATATGTTTATTTAATAAATATTTAAAAATAACATGTCTTGTTAAAAAATTGCTTGTGACTCTAAAGTTATTTTAGTTTTCATCTTATATGAAATGTTATTTTTTGTGAACCTAAAGTATGATGTTGTTCAATATGTCAGTTCATGACAAATTGACATTTTATATTTTTCTTAATTCTTCAAAAAAATTCTTTTACATTTTAGATTAGTTATTTTTATGCAATTGACATATGAAAATAATAATACTTGTTAAAAAATTGATTTTTGACTTTAAAGTTGCGTCTTGTTTCTCGTCATGGAAAATGATTTATTTGCGTTCCTGAAGCATGCTGTCAGTAAATATTTCAATTGATAACAAATAGTCATAAATTATCCTTGACAGTCTAAAACAGTTAAATTCATAAATTTAACTTCTGTTAATATTATTGCTTGTTACTCTAAAGTTACTTCAACTTTCTTCTGATATTAAAAGTAATTTTTTGGGAACATAAAGTATGGTGTCGTACAATATGTCAGTTCATGACAAATTGACATTGTATATCTTTTTTAATTTTTCAAAAAAATTCATTGACATTTTAGATTAGTTATTTTTATGCAATTGACATATGAAAATAATAATACTCGTCAAAAAGTTGTTTTTGACTCTAAAGTTGCTTCTTGTTTCTCGTCAAGGGAAGTGTTATCTTTTGCGTACCTGAAGCATGCTGTCAGTAAATATTTCAAGTGATAACAAATAGTTATCAATTTTCATTGTTACACTGAAAAAAAATTCTACTTAGGCTCTAATTATCATTACTTTCTAGTTAAGTTAACCAGTAATCAAGTTGCATTAACTAGAATTCTTGTTAAAATTACCAAAATTCTGGTTAACCTAACCAGATTCAAAATGTTAAATATACCCTAACCAGAATTCTAGTTCGAATAACCAGAATTTTTTTTCAGTGTCTAAAACATTTAAATTCATAAATCTAACATCTGTAATTATTATGGTTTCTTAAGAATTTATATATAATTCTTGAATTCATACTTTTTTTCTCTCCTTTCGTGCATATATTTATTCAATAAACTTTTAAAAATAACATTTCTTGTTAAAAAATTGCTTGTAACTCTAAAGTTACTTCAACTTTCTTCTGATATTAAAAGTAATTTTTTGGGAACATAAAGTATGGTGTCGTACAATATGTCAGTTCATGACAAATTGACATTTTATATCTTTTTTTATTTTTCAAAAAAATTCATTGACATTTAAGATTAGTTATTTTTATGCAATTGACATATGAAAATAATAATACTTGTTAAAAAATTAATTTTTGTCTTTAAAGTTGCGTCTTGTTTCTCGTCATGGAAAATGTTATTTTTTGCGTACCTGAAGCATGCTGTCAGTAAATATTTCAATTGATAACAAATAGTTATTAATTTTCATTGATACACTGAAAAAAAAATTCTGGTTAGGCTCTATTTATCATTACTTTCTAGTTAAGTTAACAAGAAATCTAGTTGCATTAACTAGAATTCTTGTTAAAATTACCAGACTTCTGGTTAACCTAACCAGAATCAAAATGTTAAATATACCCTAACCAGAATTCTAGTTGGAATAACCAGAATTCTTGTAATGCTAACAAGAATTTTTTTCAGTGTAGTCTAAAAGAGATAAATTCATAAATCTAACATCTGTAATTATTATTGTTTCTTAAGAATTTATATATAATTCTTGAATTAATACTTTTTTTCGCTCCTTTCGTGGATATGTTTATTCAATAAATATTTAAAAATAACATGTCTTGTTAAAAAATTGCTTGTGACTCTAAAGTTATTTTAGTTTTCATCTTATATGAAATGTTATTTTTTGTGAACCTAAAGTATGATGTTGTTCAATATGTCAGTTCATGACAAATTGACATTTTATATCTTTTTTAATTTTTCAAAAAAAATTCATTGACATTTTAGATTAGTTATTTTTATGCAATTGACATATGAAAATAATAATACTTGTTAAAAAATTAATTTTTGTCTTTAAAGTTGCGTCTTGTTTCTCGTCATGGAAAATGTTATTTTTTGCGTACCTGAAGCATGCTGTCAGTAAATATTTCAATTGATAACAAATAGTTATTAATTTTCATTGATACACTGAAAAAAAAATTCTGGTTAGGCTCTATTTATCATTACTTTCTAGTTAAGTTAACCAGAAATCAAGTTGCATTATCTAGAATTCTTGTTAAAATAACCAGAATTCTGGTTAACCTAACCAGATTCAAAATGTTAATTATACCCTAACCAGAATTCTAGTTGGAATAACCAGAATTCTAGTTGGAATAACCAGAATTTTATTTCAGTGTCTAAAACATTTAAATTCTTAAATCTAACATCTGTAATTATTATGGTTTCTTAAGAATTTATATATAATTCTTGAATTCATACTTTTTTTCTCTCCTTTCGTGCATATATTTATTCAATAAACTTTTAAAAATAACATTTCTTGTTAAAAAATTGATTGTAACTCTAAAGTTACTTCAACTTTCTTCTGATATTAAAAGTAATTTTTTGGGAACATAAAGTATGGTGTCGTACAATATGTCAGTTCATGACAAATTGACATTTTATATCTTTTTTAATTTTTCAAAAAAATTCATTGACATTTTAGATTAGTTATTTTTATGCAATTGACATATGAAAATAATAATACTTGTTAAAAAATTATTTTTTGTCTTTAAAGTTGCGTCTTGTTTCTCGTCATGGAAAATGTTATTTGTTGCGTACCTGAAGCATGCTGGCAGTAAATATTTCAATTGATAACAAATAATTATTAATTTTCATTGTTACACTGAAAAAAAATTCTACTTAGGCTCTAATTATCATTACTTTCTAGTTAAGTTAACCAGAAATCTAGTTGCATTAACTAGAATTCTAGTTGGAATAACCAGAATTCTTGTAATGCTTACAAGAATTTTTTTTCAGTGTAGTCTAAAAGAGTTAAATTCATAAATCTAACATCTGTAATTATTATTGTTTCTTAAGAATTTATATATAATTCTTGAATTAATATTTTTTTTCTCTCCTTTCGTGGATATGTTTATTTAATAAATATTTAAAAATAACATGTCTTGTTAAAAAATTGCTTGTGACTCTAAAGTTATTTTAGTTTTCATCTTATATGAAATGTTATTTTTTGTGAACCTAAAGTATGATGTTGTTCAATATGTCAGTTCATGACAAATTGACATTTTATATTTTTCTTAATTTTTAAAAAAATTCATTTACATTTTAGATTAGTTATTTTTATGCAATTGACATATGAAAATAATAATACTTGTTAAAAAATTGATTTTTGACTTTAAAGTTGCGTCTTGTTTCTCGTCATGGAAAATGATTTATTTGCGTTCCTGAAGCATGCTGTCAGTAAATATTTCAATTGATGACAAATAGTCATAAATTATCATTGACAGTCTAAAACAGTTAAATTCATAAATTTAACATCTGTTAATATTATTGCTTGTTACTCTAAAGTTACTTCAACTTTCTTCTGATATTAAAAGTAATTTTTTGGGAACATAAAGTATGGTGTCGTACAATATGTCAGTTCATGACAAATTGACATTTTATATCTTTTTTAATTTTTCAAAAAAATTCATTGACATTTTAGATTAGTTATTTTTATGCAATTGACATATGAAAATAATAATACTCGTCAAAAAGTTGTTTTTGACTCCAAAGTTGCTTCTTGTTTCTCGTCAAGGGAAGTGTTATTTTTTGCGTACCTGAAGCATGCTGTCAGTAAATATTTCAAGTGATAACAAATAGTTATCAATTTTCATTGTTACACTGAAAAAAAATTCTACTTAGGCTCTAATTATCATTACTTTCTAGTTAAGTTAACCAGAAATCAAGTTGCATTAACTAGAATTCTTGTTAAAATTACCAGAATTCTGGTTAACCTAACCAGATTCAAAATGTTAAATATACCCTAACCAGAATTCTAGTTGGAATAACCAGAATTTTTTTCAGTGTCTAAAACATTTAAATTCATAAATCTAACATCTGTAATTATTATGGTTTCTTAAGAATTTATATATAATTCTTGAATTCATACTTTTTTTCTCTCCTTTCGTGCATATATTTATTCAATAAACTTTTAAAAATAACATTTCTTGTTAAAAAATTGCTTGTAACTCTAAAGTTACTTCAACTTTCTTCTGATATTAAAAGTAATTTTATGGGAACATAAAGTATGGTGTCGTACAATATGGCAGTTCATGACAAATTGACATTTTATATCTTTTTTAATTTTTCAAAAAAATTCATTGACATTTTAGATTAGTTATTTTTATGCAATTGACATATGAAAATAATAATACTTGTTAAAAAATTAATTTTTGTCTTTAAAGTTGCGTCTTGTTTCTCGTCATGGAAAATGTTATTTTTTGCGTACCTGAAGCATGCTGTCAGTAAATATTTCAATTGATAACAAATAATTATTAATTTTCATTGTTACACTGAAAAAAAATTCTACTTAGGCTCTAATTATCATTACTTTCTAGTTAAGTTAACCAGAAATCTAGTTGCATTAACTAGAATTCTAGTTGGAATAACCAGAATTCTTGTAATGCTTACAAGAATTTTTTTTCAGTGTAGTCTAAAAGAGTTAAATTCATAAATCTAACATCTGTAATTATTATTGTTTCTTAAGAATTTATATATAATTCTTGAATTAATACTTTTTTTCTCTCCTTTCGTGGATATGTTTATTCAATAAATATTTAAAAATAACATGTCTTGTTAAAAAATTGCTTGTGACTCTAAAGTTATTTTAGTTTTCATCTTATATGAAATGTTAGTTTTTGTGAACCTAAAGTATGATGTTGTTCAATATGTCAGTTCACGACAAATTGACATTTTATATTTTTCTTAATTCTTCAAAAAAATTAATTTACATTTTAGATTAGTTATTTTTATGCAATTGACATATGAAAATAATAATTATTGTTAAAAAATTGATTTTTGACTTTAAAGTTGCGTCTTGTTTCTCGTCATGGAAAATGATTTATTTGCGTTCCTGAAGCATGCTGTCAGTAAATGTTTCAATTGATAACAAATAGTCATTAATTATCATTGACAGTCTAAAACAGTTAAATTCATAAATTTAACATCTGTTAATATTATTGCTTGTTACTCTAAAGTTACTTCAACTTTCTTCTGATATTAAAAGTAATTTTTTGGGAACATAAAGTATGGTGTCCTACAATATGTCAGTTCATGACAAATTGACATTTTATATCTTTTTTAATTTTTCAAAAAAATTCATTGACATTTAAGATTAGTTATTTTTATGCAATTGACATATGAAAATAATAATACTTGTTAAAAAATTAATTTTTGTCTTTAAAGTTGCGTCTTGTTTCTCGTCATGGAAAATGTTATTTTTTGCGTACCTGAAGCATGCTGTCAGTAAATATTTCAATTGATAACAAATAGTTATTAATTTTCATTGATACACTGAAAAAAATTCTGGTTAGGCTCTATTTATCATTACTTTCTAGTTAAGTTAACCAGAAATCTAGTTGCATTAACTAGAATTCTTGTTAAAATTTCCATACTTCTGGTTAACCTAACCAGAATCAAAATGTTAAATATACCCTAACCAGAATTCTAGTTGGAATAACCAGAATTCTTTTTATTCTAACTAGAATTTTTTTTCAGTGTAGTCTAAAACATTTAAATTCATAAATCTAACATCTGTAATTATTATTGTTTCTTAAGAATTTATATATAATTCTTGAATTAATACTTTTTTTCTCTCCTTTCGTGGATATGTTTATTCAATAAATATTTTAAAATAACATGTCTTGTTAATAAATTGCTTGTGACTTTAAAGTTATTTTAGTTTTCATCTTATATGAAATTTTATTTTTTGTGAACCTAAAGTATGATGTTGTTCAATATGTCAATTCATGACAAATTGTCATTATATATTTTTTTTTTAATTTTTTAAAGAAATTCAGTGACATTTTAGTTTAGTTAATAATTAAATTGAACAATTATTAATGCGCAGTAGTTTATTATAACTTTTACATCTATGTAGTAGATTTTAACCAACTATTCCCGCTAGGGTTGTATATCTTACATCATATTATATATCATCTGGTGTGAAAAAATAGTTAAATATTAAAAAATAATATTTATTATTATAGTTTAACATGTGGCTTACATCCAATGGGAAAAATACCATTAGCGTATTAATGGCCCTATAATCGTGATAATTTTTTTAGGCCACAAAATATTTTTTTTACAGAGAAAATTTAAAAATAATTATGTTTCTCATCGTGATCTTATTTTTGTGCTACGAATAATTTTTTTTGTTACATTTTCGGAGAAAAAAAAAGAGTAAATAATAATTACGTTATTTAGTTAATTAATTTATTTACAGAGAAAATTTGACTAAAAATTATTTTTTTATTGTAATATTTTTTTGGGCTACGAATAATTTGTTTACAAAGAAAATTTGAATAAAAATTTATTTTCTCATGGTGAAAATTTTTTTTGTGCTACGTATAATTTTAGTTAATTAATTTTTTTACAGGGAAAATTTGACAAAAATTTACTTTCTTATCGTGATATTTTTTTGAGCTAAAAACTGGTTACTCAGGGTATTTTGGGGTCGCTGATTACGAAAATGCAGTTAGATTTTTAAAATTCAAAATGGCGACTAATTTGTTAAAAATTCATTGAATTCGCTTGAAACTTGTTACTCGGGGGTATTTGGGGTCGCTGATCAGGAAACTGAAATTAGATTTTTAAAATACAGAACGGCGGATCCAATATAATTATTTTGTAGCCTTTAAAAAAGCTGATTCATATAATTTATTAACTGTCGGTTTGATTTCACACGCTTGAATTTACTTTGAAATGTCTCCAGTTTTAGTAATCGTTAATAGTTTTAGTAATTCGTATCTTTAATGACATCTTGAGAAGACGTCTGATAAACTAACTCTTCATTGAAAATCTGCTCAATATTAATTAAAATACATTATCATTTTCATCCTCTATGGCACACGGGTCTGAAACTTGCATTGCATCTTCAAAATGCAATGATTCGTAAGTTTCCACGAAGAAAGTATTATTTATAGAATATTTTATCAAGTTTTCAATATGAGAACGAAAAACTTTTCCCTCATCAGTTATTACGCTTTCTGGATCATGTACATGTTCATCGAAAGTATTTTGTAACATCGTTAAAGTATTCTTTGGATTTATTAATCAAAGATGCAATTGCTCAATTTTTTATACTTACAATGCAAAGAAACTGAAAAACAAATTTCGCATTGATTGGCGTTTGTTTTAAAACAAATAACTATCGGTTTAGAGAGATAGTCATTTGTCAACTCTCTAAAGCGATAATCATTTGTTTTAAAATAACGCCAATCACTGTGAAACCATTTGCATTTTAATACATATTATAGAGAAGTGTTGTTTATTTTCTTTACATTGTAAGCTTAAAAAAATAAGCATTTGCATGTTTGATTAAATTTTGCTGTGTATTTAATGTATTTATTAAAATATCGCTATGATATTAATGAACCCCAAGAATATTATAACCATATTACATAAAGCTTTCGATCAACCTGAGTATGATCTGGAAAGCGTAATAACTGATGAAGAAAAAGTTTTTAGTTCTCATATTGAAAACTTGATAAAAGATTCTATAAATAATACTTTCTTCATATAAACTTACGAATCATTGCATTTTGAAGATGCAATGCAAGTTTCAGACCCGTATGCCATAGAAGATGAAAATGATAATACTTATTTAGTTGATATTGAGCAGATTTTAAAGGAAAAGTCAGTTTATCAGACGTCTTCTCAAAGTAATGTCATTCATGATAATTATAAACAGAAAGCTGTTGAGTACTGGAAGTCAGGGAAAAAACGATTACCAAATCCTCACAGTTAATAAATTATATGAATCAACCTTTTAAAGGCTACAAAATAATCATATTGGATCCTCCGTTGTGCATTTTGAAAATCTGACTGTAGTTTCGTGATCAGCGACCCCAAAAACCTCCGAGTAACATGTTTCAAACGATTTCAATGAATTTTTAACAAATTCTTCCGCCATATTGGATCCACCATTTTGAATTTTGAAAATTTGACAGCAAATCCAAACAATTTAAAAAAATATATTGAAGTTTAATTTATCTCATTAAACAATCTTCAAAAATTCAAGTGTTAAAAAAAATGACAACATAGAAACTATATAACTTATTAATTAATTAATTTTTCTATTTACAATTGAAAAAGAGAATTTTTAAAAAGGAGAAAGTATGAATGATGCCACCTACCGTGCAAAGTCGGCGGCTCAACTTCTTTATCGACTATCAATTTGGATGTCACTAGAAAATTCTCTAGCCTGTCAAACTCACTTACGCGAACATTTTACACTTTAAACTTTATTTATTTAATAATAACACGTTAATTTATCACAAATACAGCACAAACCTATCACTAAATACTTTTATTATTCTATTCAATTACACTTTTCCACAGTTTCCACTCAGTTTCTACACAATTTTTACTCCAACTAAATGTTTGACCAATATGTAACGAATGTACAACGAATTCAGCGTACATTCCGATTTCGAGATCCGCCAGGGAATCGACGTCTGGCACTTGGGTATGTTTATTTGTCAGCTCTGGACTTAGGTTCGATCATCGCCACAGGGAGGGCGAACATCATAACTGTTTCTCACAGTTGAGGTGCCATTAGATTGGTATATAAGCAGTGATCGTAAATTTTTTTCTCGTCGAAAATTTTTTTGCCGGATGTCTCTCCTATTTATTGGGATGTGAGACAAACTTTTTTTTGGAAGAAATGGTTTCATTAATACTGTGATGACCATTTTTTTATTTTAATTTAATTATAAAAAATAATAATAATAACAATAACGATTAAAAGATAATAAAAATTGGCATCGGCGTGGACAGCCAATGACTTTACCAATAATGATCCATTATTGGCGATTCAAACAGCTACACTAGCGCCACAGTTGAACTAATTTAGGCGTGACTCGCTCTAAAGCAGTCTCTGTTTTGACAGTTTATTTCAAATTATTTAATTATTCTGATATTTTTATTGCGTTTGTAAAATTATTTTTAAGCGTTAAATAAAAAAAAATAATTTAAAACACATGGAGTGCTACAGAGCGAGTCACACCTAAATTAGTTCAACTGTGGCGCTAGTGTAGCTGTTTGAATCGCCAATTGAGTCCCAATGGTTTTTTCATTGGCTCCCATCATTGGACCAATTAATACGCCAATGGTTACTCGTGGCAATTTCTCATTGGGCAGTTATCTTACATGGAAGCTTACATTAAGACTACACGTAGCTTACAGTAAGGTTATATTAAGCTCAACTGTTAGCTGACTACAATCTTACACTGCAGGTTACGGTAGAGACGACATTTGCAGCTCACCTTAACTCACCTGAACTTAAAGTATGTCGGTTAGTGTGTTGATTAATAACAAATAATGATTGTATATTTTTTGAATCATTTAACAACGAGATTCATTGACATTTTAGATCACTCATATTCATGTATTTAACATTTAAATATACAAATGCTTTTTAAATAATTGTTTGGGATTTTAAAGGTGCTTCACTTTCACTCTGAAATTGAAGTGTTATAAATTGCGAATATTTAACTCTTTAGTAAAGTAGTTAATAACAACTGCACATTATTTAGTTGAAAATGTAACTACGGCGAATGTATTTGATTATTCTAAGTTAAAAAGTATCTATTTAACGTGAATAATACTTTTGGGCATAATTTATTAACATTTTACTGTACTTCGCATCTATAGATACTATTTAAGTGTTAAGTAAAAATAATTTAGACGATTAATACTACTGCGCATGATTTTATTGATAATAATTGTATTGCGCATATTTTTAACAACTCCTTAGGTCACTTTGTCGATATTAACAACTGCGCATGATTTGGTTAAAAATTTAACCTCTGCGCATGTATTTTCCCATTCAAAGTTAAAAACAATCTATTTACCGTGAATAATACTTTTGCGCATATTTTATTAACATTTTACTCTACTGTGCATCTATAGTTACTATTTAAGTGTTTGTTACAAATGATTTGGTCGATTAAAACTACTGCACATAACTTTATTGATAATATTTGTACTGCGCATATTTTTGATATCTGCTTCGGTCATTTCGTCGATATTAACAACTGCGCATGATTTGGTTGAAAATGTATCCTCTGCGCATGTATTTTTCTATTCTAAGTTGAAAACAATCTATTTGCCGTGAATAACACTTTTGCGCATATTTTATTAACATTTTACTCTACTGCGCATCTATAGTTACTATTTAAGTGTTTGTTACAAATGATTTGGTCGATAATTACTACTGCGCATAATTTTATTGATAATATTTGTACTGCGCATATTTTTTATATCTGCTTCGGTCATTTCGTCGATATTAACAACTGCGCATGATTTAGCTGAAAATGTAACCTCTGCGCATGTATTTGACTATTCTAAGTTAAAAAGTATCTATTTAACGTAAATAATTCTGTTGCGCATATTTTGTAGACATTTTAATCTACTGCGCATCTATAGTTACTATTTAAGTGTTTGGTACAAATGATTTGGCCGATAATTACTACTGCGCATAATTTTATTGATAATATTTGTACTGCGCATATTTTTTATATCTGCTTAAGCCATTTTGTCGAAATTAACAACTGCGCATGATTTAGTTGAAAATGTAACCTCTGCGCATGTATAAGTTGATAAGAATGTATTTAACGTGAATAACACTTTTGCGCATATTTTATTAACATTTTACTCTACTGCGCATCTATAGTTACTATTTAAGTGTTTGGTACAAATGATTTGGTCGATAATTACTACTGCGCATAATTTTATTGATAATATTTGTACTGCGCATATTTTTTATATCTGCTGAAGTCATTTTGTCAAAATTAACAACTGCGCATGATTTAGTTGAAAATGTAACCTCTGCGCATGTATAAGTTGATAAGAATGTATTTAACGTGAATAACACTTTTGCGCATATTTTATTAACATTTTACTCTACTGCGCATCTATAGTTACTATTTAAGTGTTTGGTACAAATGATTTGGTCGATAATTACTACTGCGCATAATTTTATTGATAATATTTGTACTGCGCATATTTTTTATATCTGCTTCGGTCATTTCGTCGATATTAACAACTGCGCATGATTTAGCTGAAAATGTAACCTCTGCGCATGTATTTGACTATTCTAAGTTAAAAAGTATCTATTTAACGTAAATAATTCTGTTGCGCATATTTTGTAGACATTTTAATCTACTGCGCATCTATAGTTACTATTTAAGTGTTTGGTACAAATGATTTGGCCGATAATTACTACTGCGCATAATTTTATTGATAATATTTGTACTGCGCATATTTTTTATATCTGCTTAAGCCATTTTGTCGAAATTAACAACTGCGCATGATTTAGTTGAAAATGTAACCTCTGCGCATGTATAAGTTGATAAGAATGTATTTAACGTGAATAACACTTTTGCGCATATTTTATTAACATTTTACTCTACTGCGCATCTATAGTTACTATTTAAGTGTTTGGTACAAATGATTTGGTCGATAATTACTACTGCGCATAATTTTATTGATAATATTTGTACTGCGCATATTTTTTATATCTGCTGAAGTCATTTTGTCAAAATTAACAACTGCGCATGATTTAGTTGAAAATGTAACCTCTGCGCATGTATAAGTTGATAAGAATGTATTTAACGTGAATAACACTTTTGCGCATATTTTATTAACATTTTACTCTACTGCGCATCTATAGTTACTATTTAAGTGTTTGGTACAAATGATTTGGTCGATAATTACTACTGCGCATAATTTTATTGATAATATTTGTACTGCGCATATTTTTTATATCTGCTGATGTCATTTTGTCAAAATTAACAACTGCGCATGATTTAGTTGAAAATGTAACCTCTGCGCATGTATAAGTTGATAAGAATGTATTTAACGTGAATAACACTTTTGCGCATATTTTATTAACATTTTACTCTACTGCGCATCTATAGTTACTATTTAAGTGTTTGGTACAAATGATTTGGTCGATAATTACTACTGCGCATAATTTTATTGATAATATTTGTACTGCGCATATTTTTTATATCTGCTTCGGTCATTTCGTCGATATTAACAACTGCGCATGTTTTAGCTGAAAATGTAACCTCTGCGCATTTATTTGACTATTCTAAGTTCAAAAGTATCTATTTAACGTAAATAATTCTGTTGCGCATATTTTGTAGACATTTTAATCTACTGCGCATCTGTTGTTGATATTTACCTATTTAGTACTGATGTTTTTGTTGTTTAACACTACTGCGCATAAATTGGTTAATAATTATTCTACTGCGCATACTTAGAATGTTTAACCATATAATTAAACACCTTGATGCAAGAACTAGCCATAGTGCATTTAATTTTAACGGGCACTGGCTTGTTATTACATCAACGTGCTCTATTGTTCTTTGGTGTTAGTGGAAACATACATTTGTAAAACTCTTTTATATACTCATTATTTATGAAAAGCATATTTTGAGGTCGTCATGTGAACATCGAAATTGGCACTGAAACCGACATCTACCTGCCATCTCTTAGTGATTTACGAACTACAATGTCCCCAAATTATACATTTTTAATATTTTTATTTAAAATTTTGAAAATGTCCCCAAACCATGCGTTGCGTCTGTAGTTAGTTTGGGGACGTCCCCAAACTAACAAAAAGTCCCCAAATCATGCGTTTCTTTCATGAAATGTCCCCATATCATGCGTTCGACATATATATAAATATAGATAGATATATATATGTGTGTGTGTGTGACGCGCTCCGAAGAAAGGTACCTAAGATGCAAAAAATTGTAGAATATTTTTGTGATTTTTAAAGTAAAAATACACAAAGGGAATATATATATATATTCCCTATATATATATATATATATATATATAAGGGGCGAAATTCCTGAAGTGTACAAATAATAAACATATGAACAAATTTTTAAAAATGCCGTTTTTTTGTTTTCGAGATATTAATTAATTATTTAATTCATTAATTAATGTTCATAAAAAAGGAAATATTTTACAAAGAAATAAAGTTACCGTAATGCAGGATTATGTAATTTCGCATCTAACGAGCAATATGAGAAGTATTTTGGATTATTACATTGTTAATAAATAATTAGTTAGCATTACAATTGTTTATTAACAATGTATTAATGTAAAATACTTCAAATACGACTCGTTGAATGCGGAATAACGTATAATCTTTCTGTTGGTAAATTCTGAATTACGGTAACTTTATTTGTTTAGAAAATATTTAATTTTTTATTAACATTAATTAATAAAATTAAATTAATTAAAAAAAATTAAAAATATTTTTGATTTTCGAAAAAAGAGGTAAATTTTGAATTAAAATTTTTTTTATTTGTTATTTTCAACAATTTTGTTGATAAAAAATGTAATTGAAATTCATAAGGAAAAGCACATTTTGTCCTTGACAGCTTCCTGTCCGAGTCTCCTTTATAATTTCTTTGCAAGGTGAGAGCAATATATAAGGGGTGTAGGGGTATCTCTTTCCATATTCTATATATTTTCTGTAACTTAAAAGTTATAATCTTGTTTTTAAAATTTTTAATATCCTTGAAAATTTTAATTTTTTCAAAAAGAACTACGTACTCCTATCTGTTTTGGTGTGCTAATTACGACTCATAGTGTCAATATTTGAAAATTTGATTTTGATGGTAAAAAGCATAAAAAAATTTCTAAAATTTCTGCGGTATTTTCTTTCATTAGAATAAATATATAAAATTTTCAAAATGTGCATAAAATATAAAACATGTATTTTAATAATATAGGGTAAGTCCGGGGGAGTTGGCCATAGTTTTTTTAAAGGTCTGTAAAAATAAAAAGAAAGTGATTTAAGTATTATCTTTTATTGATAATTAAACATTGAATATTTAACTTACAAAAAATGATAGAAATGAGAAATTTTTTAAATGCAAACAACACAGGCACACAAAAAAAAAAAAGTCAGGTCCCAAAAAGCACAACCCCATATTCCTATGTTTTTGGGGTCGCTGAAACCGAATATGACCATGAAAAATTTTTTTGCCGACCCATTTTCCCGCAACCACCCCCTTGCACCTACTCACGGGGGTTGGAGTTTCAAATTAAAAAAAAAGTCAAGTTCGGTGTCTAATCCTACGTTTTTTGGGGCGCTGAAACCGAAAAACGCCACCAAAAACAAGTCCTTTCCTCCCTTAACCCCCTACAACCCTCTGGGAGGGGGTTAAAATTTTAAATTTCACAAAAAGTCAAGTTCGGTGTCTAATCCTACGTTTTTTGGGGCGCTGAAATCAAAAAACACCACCAAAAACAAATTCTTTACCCTTTTAACCCCCTACAACCCCTGGAGGGGGTTGGATTTTCATTTTTCACGAAAAGTCGAGTATGGTGTCTAATCTTATGTTTTTTGGGTCGCTGAAACCAAAAAACATCACCAACAATAAAGTTTTCTAGAAAGTTACCTATGATTACAGAAATACGCACCTACAAAGTCTTAAGGAAATTTATTTTTCTACACTTAGCGCCGTGAAAAATGATATTCCAACCCCCTCCCAGGGGTTCTAGCGGGTTAAGGGGGTAAAGTATTTGTTTTTGGTGGTGTTTTTTGATTTCAGCGCCCCAAAAAACGTAGGATTAGACACCGAACTTGACTTTTTGTGAAATTTAAAATTTTAACCCCCTCCCAGAGGGTTGTAGGGGGTTAAGGGGGTAAAGAATTTGTTTTTGGTGGCGTTTTTTGATTTCAGCGCCCCAAAAAACGTAGGATTAGACACCGAACTTGACTTTTTGTGAAATTTAAAATTTTAACCCCCTCCCAGAGGGTTGTAGGGGGTTAAGGGGGTAAAGAATTTGTTTTTGGTGGCGTTTTTCGGTTTCAGCGCCCCAAAAAACGTAGGATTAGACACCGAACTTGACTTTTTTTTTAATTTGAAACTCCAACCCCCGTGAGTAGGTGCAAGGGGGTGGTTGCGGGAAAATGGGTCGGCAAAAAAATTTTTCATGGTCATATTCGGTTTCAGCGACCCCAAAAACATAGGAATATGGGGTTGTGCTTTTTGGGACCTGACTTTTTTTTTTTTTTGTAATCTTAAAATTAATATTTTTTAAAAAACGCGTTTGGCCATCTCTCCCGGAATGTACGGGGGAGATGGCCATAGGCGTACGGGAGAGATGGCCAATACTTTAAAATCAATTTTTAGCTTTTCGCTTTATCAAAATTTTTAATTTAAAGGGATTAAAGTCTTTTTTTCTTGTTCTGACTACATTTCGAACATTTATGATTAAATTCAGTGCAATTTTCATAAGCGCTGTCTGTCTGTCTGTCTCACCAACACAACAAGGCTACAAGGAAATTTTTTGAGATATCAGAGTGGTTTCTAATTTATTTTTGTGTCCTGAACATGATTCCGGGTTCTAAAATTACGTATCACGTCAGGATTTTGAATAAAGTGGGGGTAAAGTCTCCAAAAATCGTGTTTTTGAGTGTTGTCAGTATTTTTTTCCCTTAACCTGACGTGATAGAGACTTTTATAAAGGCTTAAATTAGAGCTCATGTCTTACACTTTAAGACTCATATGCACAAGATAAAAAAAATTGAAAATTTGAAAAAAATTAGGTTCAAGTCACTTAAAAAGATTTTTGGGGCATTACCCCCATTTTATCAAAATTTCAAAAAAATTTTTATTTTGCGCATATGGGTCTTAAAATGTACGTTTTAAACTTCAATTTAAGCCTAGATAGAAGTCTCTAGCACGTCAGGTTAAGGAGAAAAAAATACTGAAAGCATTCAAAAACATGGTTTTTGAAGACTTTACCTCCACTTTACTCAAAATCCTGACTTCATACGCAATTTTAGAACCCCGGATCGTGTTCAGTACACAAAAATACATTGAAAACCACTCTGCTATATATATATAAAAAAGTCTTATTTTGTAGACCTGTGTTATGATTGTTTATAAACGTTTTTAAGATTTAATTACACAATAGTGATTATTTTATTTAATCATATTTAAATTTGAAAATGTTTATTGGAGTCTCTTGTTGCAATATATGTCATGAAAAATGTCATTTGCTACAAAATTAATGTTTTTTTTAACGAACACACGAATCTCAAGGGTGCCAATAATAACTTAAACAGTATGGCCATCACACCTCGAAAAAACTTGGCCATCTCTCCTAATGTCAGGAGAAAAATTCACACAACTAAAATATAAATAAATAAATAAAATTTTTGAAGAAATGTAAAGTTATGACAAAGCTTGGCTCATGTACTTTAAAAAAAATGAAATTCAAAATTATTCTACAAAATAACATAATACCAGTGAGAAACGTAAACTCATCACTTTTTTCAAAACTATAGTCAAAATAACAAATCAGTTCTTTACTTACTTTTTTAATATTTTTCGTCAATTTTTTTTTAATTGTGTTTTGACACAAAACAAAGCGATATTTAATAAGCGATACTTAGCTGCAAATTCTATATAAAATATTTAAATTGGCCATCTTTCCCGCATGGCCAACAGAATTCCGCACCTAACAAGCCCTATATGTAGTATTTTAGATAAGTAGATTGTTAATAAACAATTTCAATGCTAACTAATTGTTTATTAACCTTTATGTTCAGAACGTAAGGAATAAGGTTTATTATGTAACACCTTAAATTTTTCTATTATGTCCATTTTAAGATATTAATGTGATAAATAAGTTTACCAAATTTTATCCAAATCCATTAAAACCTGTTAAAGTTATCGTGTTCACAAGAAAGATCCACATACACATACATCCGGACAACTGATCAGGATCTCATTTATAACATGTTTCTATATAGAGAAAATTTGTTTAGACCATTTTTAAAAAAAATTTAAACGAAAGGATTTCATAGCTTCCTCCACGAGGAAGCAAAATAAACATTAAATAATTTTCATACTTTTTGAACACTTCGTATACCGTAAGAAAAGTACCATGGTAGTTACAGCCCATGAGTGCGAGTGAGACAGACTTATGCGTAACGCATGCTTTTCTATGACTACACTTGTGCTTTTCTTACTGTATACAAATAAAACGCGAAGATACAAGTATTTAAATAAAAATTATATTGCTCTTTGACGATTAAAAAAGTTTTTTTTATTATATGTGACGCTCCACGAGAAAAGGGACCTAACGCGACAAAAAATTAATTTCCATTTTTATTTGCGAATCGATACTATTTGAGTAGCTCTTTCATATAGAAATGTCAAAAATAATATTTTTCTATTTACTTTTTTTGTAATAAAGCTTTAAACATGACCATGTCAATCGCGTTCCAGCACGGACTACGCAAACCATCCCCACCACCACTACTACTAGTATACTTTAGGAACGATGTACTAGTAAGGTAGTGGGCTGATTTTCGCTGGCGCGTCTCAGCCAATCAGAACGTTGGACTTTAAACGCCTTTCCTGTATAATTTTGTAAGTAAATAGATAAATATTATTTTTGACATTTCTATATGAAAGAGCTACTCAAATAGTATCGATTCGCAAATAAAAATGGAAATTAATTTTTTGTCGCGTTAGGTCTCTTTTCTCGTGGAGCGTCACATATAATAAAAAAAACTTTTTTAATCGTCAAAGAGCAATATAATTTTTATTTAAATACTTGTATCTAGTAAGAGAACCATCTTAATTAATTTATTATTCTATCAAGTAGGTTAGTTTACTTGAATTGTTAAAATAAAATAATTATTTTATTTATTTATATATAAGCGGGCCCCAATAAATAAATGGAAATAATTATAATTTTATGAAATAACCGAATATTTGATTAAAATATTTACATTAAATATTAAAAAAAACTCATTGTTTTGTTTAGAAAAATAATATAGTTATACTTAAGGTATTATCTTTTTTAACTAAAACATGACGTGCCATTGTTAACATAAAGATACAAGTTTGTGATTATAAAAGAGTCTGGAAAATGGCCATAAGCAGTGGAGAAAAAAATATAAGAACAGATATATGTAAAAGGAAAAAAGAATATAAGATAAGAATAAAGAAGTAAAATTATTTTTTGGGAAAAAGAAAATATATATAGTAGAACATAAGAATAATCTAATCCGATTTAGCAGTCGGTAATTGTTCTTTGAGTTTGATAAAAGAATATTTGCTAAAGTAAAGTCTAAGTTTGAAACTTCCAAGAATGGCAAGACGTCTTCAAATGATATTATGTTATTGTAAAATAATAGTCCTAATAAATGAAATTTTACTTACGAATCATCAGAATAGCTAAAAATGAGCTTCGCGTTTTATTTGTATACAGTAAGAAAAGCACAAGTGTAGTCATAGAAAAGCATACGTTACGCATAAGTCTGTCTCACTCGCACTCATGGGCTGTAACTACCATGGTACTTTTCTTACGGTATACGAAGATTTCAAAAAGTATGAAAATTATTTAATGTTTATTTTGCTTCCTCGTGGAGGAAGCTATGAAATCCTTTCGTTTAAATTTTTTTTAAAAATGGTCTAAACAAATTTTCTCTATATAGAAACATGTTATAAATGAGATCCTGATCAGTTGTCCGGATGTATGTGTATGTGGATCTTTCTTGTGAACACGATAACTTTAACAGGTTTTAATGGATTTGGGTAAAATTTGGTAAACTTATTTATCACATTAATATCTTAAAATGGACATAATAGAAAAATTTAAGGTGTTACATAATAAACCTTATTCCTTACGTTCTGAACATAAAGGTTAATAAACAATTAGTTAGCATTGAAATTGTTTATTAACAATCTACTTATCTAAAATACTACATATAGGGCTTGTTAGGTGCGGAATTCTGTTGGCCATGCGGGAAAGATGGCCAATTTAAATATTTTATATAGAATTTGCAGCTAAGTATCGCTTATTAAATATCGCTTTGTTTTGTGTCAAAACACAATTAAAAAAAAATTGACGAAAAATATTAAAAAAGTAAGTAAAGAACTGATTTGTTATTTTGACTATAGTTTTGAAAAAAGTGATGAGTTTACGTTTCTCACTGGTATTATGTTATTTTGTAGAATAATTTTGAATTTCATTTTTTTTAAAGTACATGAGCCAAGCTTTGTCATAACTTTACATTTCTTCAAAAATTTTATTTATTTATTTATATTTTAGTTGTGTGAATTTTTCTCCTGACATTAGGAGAGATGGCCAAGTTTTTTCGAGGTGTGATGGCCATACTGTTTAAGTTATTATTGGCACCCTTGAGATTCGTGTGTTCGTTAAAAAAAACATTAATTTTGTAGCAAATGACATTTTTCATGACATATATTGCAACAAGAGACTCCAATAAACATTTTCAAATTTAAGTATTATCAAATAAAATAATCACTATTGTAATTATACCTTAAAAACGTGTATAAACCGCTGGGTTAGTGGAAAAAAAGGACACGTCGGATTTTCGTTGAAGAAAAGGACACGTCGAATTTTATATTTTTTTAAAAAAATTTAAGTTGGTAACACTTTTTTTGAGGTTGACATTTAAATACTAATTTATTAATAATAATTTAATTAATTTAATAATAATAAAAATTGTTATTTTATTTTATGATGTAATTATTTGTCTTTTATATTTAAGTTTTATTTCCTACAATCAAAATATTTTTTATCAATTTACACATAAACGACCCGAAAAATTTTTGAAGTTATAAATTTTTTGCTGGACATACATCTTTCATCTTTTAATAAGGATAATTATAATTTTAATTTTTGTAACTTAGCGAAAACTGAAAATTGTATTAAACAAAAATATTAATTAAGATAGAATTACAAGGTTAAATTTTCAATATTATAATTTAATTTTTAACCATTCTAACCAATATAATTTATTTCAGTTAAGTGATAAATAAATAAATATTTAAATGTCAACCTCAAAAAAAGTGTTACCAACTTAAATTTTCTTAAAAAAATATAAAATCCGACGTGTCCTTTTTTTCCACTTACCCAGCGAAAGAATCATAACATAGGTCTACAAAATAAGACTTTTTTATATATGTCGGAGTGGTTTCCAATGTATTTTTGTGTGCTGAACACGATTCCGGATTCTAAAATTGCGTATCACTTCAGGATTTTGAGTAAAGGGGGGGTAAAGTCTCTAAAAACCGTATTTTTGAGTGTTTTCAGTATTTTTTTTTCTCCTTAACCTGACGTGGTAGAGAGTTCTATATATGAGAGATTCTTTTTCAATCGCCCCAGCCCAAAAAGTCAATGTTCTGGGATTGGCTTCATACTTTGGTAAATTGTTGTCCTATATGATAGTAATAAATCCCTAAAATATAAACTCATTAAAAAAATATTTGTAGAAAGTAGAGGGGGTTGAAGTTTTGACGTTAAGGGTAACATTGTCATTTTCAAATCCGTATAACTATGACAAAAGTTAATGGATTTTAATTTATCTATAATGAATTTTATTGAATTTTTCACGTACTTTTCAAAAATGTATACGAAATTTAAAAAAAAAAATGTTTAACCCCTTTTTTTTCAAAATCAACCCTTATTTTTCGATTTTCACCCCTTCGGGTATTTTTTTTTTTTTTTTTTATTTTCATTGGAAAGCTGAGGTTTTTTCCGATGAGCTATGTAAATATGAAAATGGGACAACAATAATTTTGTGAGTAACAGAATATTAACCCCTTCGCAGTCCAGTTAAAAATGGCTGGTGGGCCTAAAACGGTCCGAAAAAAAAGTTTCCAAAAAAATATGACTTCATCATATTTAAGGTTTTTGTGGTCGCTGAATTCGAATTTGAGGTCAGTTTTTCAAAATTCAAAATGGCGGATCTAATATGGCGGACAAATTTTTAAAAAATCAATCCAATTTGCCTGAAATTTGTTACTCGGGAGTTTTTGGGGTCGCTAAATTCAAATTTGAGGTCAGTTTTTCAAAATTCAAAATGGCGGATCCAATATGGCGGACAAATTAAAAAAAAATCAAACCGATTTGCCTGAAATTTGTTACTCAGGGGTTTTTGTGGTCTCTGAATTCGAATTTGAGGTCAGTTTTTCAAAATTCAAAATGGCGGATCCAATATGGCGGACAAATTAAAAAAAAATTTTTTTTTAAATTTATCCGCCATATTGGATCCGCTATTTTGAATTTCAAAAAACCGACCTCAAATTCGAATTCAGCGATCCCAAAAACCCCCGAGTAACAAATTTCAGACAAATCAGATTGATTTTTTAAAAATTTGACCGCCATATTGGATCCGCCATTTTGAATTTTGAAAAACTGACCTCAAATTCGAATTCAGCGACTACGAAAACCCCCGAGTAACAATTTGTGGTCAAAACGCATTAATTTTGCAATTATCCGCCATATTGGATCCGCCATTTTGAATTTTGAAAAACCGACCTCAGATTCGTAATCAGAGACCCCGAAAACCCCTGAGCAACGAGTTTCATGTAAATCTGATAAATTTTAAGTTTTCATGGTCGCCATTTTGGGTCCGCCATTTTGTTTTTTTGAAATCTGACTTCAAATTTGGATTCAGCGACCCCAAAAACCCCCGAGTAACAAATTTCAGGCGAATCAAATTAAATTTAGTATTATTTTTTTGCGATGGCCATATATGGCCACTTGCACAAAGGTGGCACGACTTTTTCTGGCCACATATGGGCCCTGGACTGTCAAGGGGTTAAAGTAGGCGGTGCCGATAAGGGTGCCGTTAAGGGTAACATTGTCATTTTCAAATCTGTATAACTATGACAAAAATTAATGGATTTTAATTTATCTATAATGAATTTTATTGCATTTTTCACGTACTTTTCAAAAATGTATACAAAATTTAAAAAAAAAATTTTTTACCCCTTTTTTTCAAAATCAACCCTTTTTTTTCGATTTTCACCCCTTCGGGAATTTTTTTTTGTTTTTTTTTTATTTTCATTGGAAAGCTGAGGTTTTTTCCCATGAGCTATGTAAATATGAAAATGGGACAACAATAATTTTGTGAGAAACATAATATTAAATTAGGCGGTGCCTATCTAAATCCTCAAAGATGATCTCCAGGTACACCCCTTATCGGCACCGCCTACTTTAATATTCTGTTACTCACAAAATTATTGTTGTCCCATTTTCATATTTACATAGCTCATCGGAAAAAACCTCAGCTTTCCAATGAAAATAAAAAAAAAAAAAAAAATACCCGAAGGGGTGAAAATCGAAAAATAAGGGTTGATTTTGAAAAAAAAGGGGTTAAAAATTTTTTTTTTTAAATTTCGTATACATTTTTGAAAAGTACGTGAAAAATGCAATAAAATTCATTATAGATAAATTAAAATCCATTAACTTTTGTCATAGTTATACGGATTTGAAAATGACAATGTTACCCTTAACGTCAAAACTTCAACCCCCTCTACTTTCTACAAATATTTTTTTAATGAGTTTATATTTTAGGGATTTATTACTATCATATAGGACAACAATTTACCAAAGTATGAAGCCAATCCCAGAACATTGACTTTTTGGGCTGGGGCGATTGAAAAAGAATCTCTCATATTAAAGTTATAAAACGTACATTTTAAGATCCATATGTGCATAATAAAAAAAATTTGAAATTTAAAAAAAATGGGGGTATTGATCCCAAAAATTTTTTTAAGTGACTTGAATCTAATTTTTTTCAAAATTTCAAATTTTTTTATCTTGCGTATATGAGTCTTTAAGTGTAAGATGTGAGCTTTAATTTAAGCCTATATATATAGAAGTCTCTATCACATCAGGTTAAGAAGAAAAAAATACTGAAAAGCCTACAAAACACGATTTTTGGATACTTTACCCCCACTTTACTGAAAATCCTGACCTGATACGCAATTTTGGAACCAGGAATCGTGTTCAGGACACAAAAATACTTTGTAGTCTTGTTGTGTTGGTGAAATAGACAGACGGACAGACAGACAGACAAACAGCGCTTATCGAAGATTGGATTCAGTGCAATGATTGTCACCTTTGGCTTCATGAAAATTGCACTGAATTTAATGATAAATGTTCAAAATGTGGTCAGCAGAAGAAAAGAAGACTTTAATACTTAATATTACTTAATAATACTTTATTACCTGAACCATTTAGATAAAAATTATTTTCTTAAAAAAATATTGATTTTTAAATAATTTAAAAATAATTATATCTTTCGATTCTTAGTAATATTTAATATTATTTTTTTTATGGTATTGCTGGGATTGCTTTGTTGATGGTATGAAAGTAGTATTGAAAATTTGCTACTAGAGATCAGTATAAATTAGTGATTGTTTTTAAATATTTAATATAAAAATTAAGTTTATATAAATAAAACTATATTTTTCCATCTTCCTCAGAAAATTTTCTATTAATTAGGACAAACATACATTTTTTAACTTATACTTTAAGTGTTATAAAAGGGTTATAATATGTTATTAACTTATTAATTCTAAGGAAAATTATTTTTGACTTAAACAATTACTGTCAAAGGAAAATAATTTTTTAAAATTAGGTGTCAGTAAAATACTTTCCCATATTGGAAGGTGGGACTATGATGTATTCTTAAAGGGCCCAAAGTAAATAAAACGAACAGCCTATGCTTTTCTTCCACCATTAGAGTTGATCAATCAGGAAAGGTTCCCTTTCCAAAAAAGAGAAATAATTTTCTTACTACCAAATATTGTTCGGAAAACGAATGCAAAGTGTCAAAAGAATCCTCTTAGCACAGTTCTTCTACTATTTTACAAGAAAATAGAAGTTCTTTATTCAATATACTGTGAAAAAAGGTTATTAAACAGTGATTACATTAAAAGAACTGCTTATTATTATAAGTTCATCACTAAAAAAGTAAGTTGAAAAACATCAGATTTAAAACGAAATGTACGAAATTATAGATTTAACCGAGGGGGAAATAACTTGTGAATTAAAATGTACACTTGTCTTGAATTATCCTGAATTGTTTAATATATAATGAATTACCTTGAATTACTTTGAATTATCTCGAATTACTATGAATTATCTTAAAATAGATGAATTATCGAGGGGGAATTTACTAGTAAAAATTGTGTACACTTGACTACAACTACACATATTACCATTATTACATTATTATTACACTTTATACAAGTATTTATACTACTACCAAAATATTACTGTATTACAAAGAATACACATGTATAACTGAGTATTACCCTTTATTACAAAAAATATTACACGTCAAATAGCACTTTCTTATACGTAGAACTTTCAATAAAATTATTACTAAGAGCAAAACATTAAAATAAGAAATAGAGAAATAAATAATTAAATATTTTTAAATATTAGGGTAAGTGCATCAATTACGACGAGAGCATCAATTACGGCGCGTTCTTAAAAACAACTATTATTACTATTACTATTAAATTTAATATAACTGTTGCAAAATGATTTTAAAAAATTATTTTAATTTTTTTTAATACAATTACTAATGAAGATGCACATTTAAACAATTATTAATTAAATTATTTGAGATCAAATTTTTTCCCTCGCAGTAATTGAAATATTTTGCTTCCTCGTTGAGGAAGCTCTGTAGTCCTTTCGTTTATAAAATGTTTAGAAATGGTGAAAACAAATTTTCCTCTATATAGAAGCATGTTATATGAGATCCTGATCAATTGTCCGGATGTTTGTATGTGTGTGTGTGTGTGTGTGCACGGAAAAAAGGGAATTGCTTACAGATGCTCACTGATGTTTACTACAGGATCTATCAAAATTAGTAACCACAGCTAAATTTTTTGCTATGACAACGAAAAAGTTTGCTATGATAAACAATATCAGTGTTAATTTTTAAAAATTTACTGTCACAGCAAACTTTTTTAACACCACAGCAAATTTATTCGCTCTTCCTATATTAACTAACGTAATTTGATGTGACAGCAAATATTTCGCTGCCACAGCAAAATTTTTCTATGCGAGTGTGTATGTGTGGATCATTTTTGTGAAGACGACATCTTTAACAGGTTTTAATGGATTTGGGTAAAATTTGGTAGGCTTATTTATCACATTTATCTCTCAAAAATAACAAGAGGATTTTTAAAAATACCCCGAAAAAAAAATATTTTCTTCTTTTTTCCAAATTTTTTTTTAATTAAAAAAAAATTTTAGTTAGAAAAATTTAAGGTAATATATAATATAATCGTCTTACTTACGTCAAGACGAATCGATTAATATATATAAAGTATATATTTGATTGAAATTAATGAAATTAATGAAAGTTAAAAAATCAAAAATTCATATTTTAGCTAAAAAATGTTGTTTTCTTAAATTCATGTTTATATATAAAATAATTTTATTCCCTGCATTGAAACGAATTGGTTGATATGTATAAAGTATAGATTTGATTTTAAAATTTTAAGAATTAATAAAAATCGAAAATTTATAATTTAACTAAAAAATTTTATGTGTTTTTAAATTTAAGTTAATACATAAAATAATTGTATTCCTTGCATTGAAACGAATCAATTCGTATATATAAAGTATATGTTACACCCAAAATGAATTAAAATTTTCTTAATTTTTCAAAAAATTTAATTAATTTGAAAAAGTTTTCAACTCGAAATTTTTTAAATCAATCAATTGAATTGGACAAATTCATTGCTTCCTTCACGAGGAAGCGAATTTTTTGCTTCACACAATGAGGAAGCATAATGTTTATGAAATAAACATAAAGGACCCCCTCCTTGTTTAATATTTCCATTGGCTCTAATTTCGTCGGGCAAAGTATCTTTAAAATACACGTAATTTCGGTCACCGAAATTCATATAGGGGAGACCGGGGTTGAAAGTGCCGGGGGTAAATTGTGCCGATAGGAATATCTCAAAAACAAATTTTTTTTTGAAAAGTGGAAGTGAGAGAAGTATTGTTTTACTTATGCGCATCTTTGGTAACTATTTTTATTTTGCCCGTTTCACGGAATAATTAGCTGTTAGTAATTTGGTGTTTTGGCGTCACTTACGTGCAAGTTTCCATGTTTACACTTTTTGGTCTATTTTTTACATTTTTAAAGATATCGATACGTATTTTTTTAAAAATGATCCAAATTTATCGACGGTTTTAATAGTGTATGAAACCTAACATTTAATTTATCTATTTTTTTAATATTTGATCAAAAGTGAGCGTCTGCGCAACGAGGTTAACCGCTTGGTGCGGGTTGTGCCGCTGTCAATCGCACATTTAAAATGTGTAAAGGGTAAAAAATGGGTCAGTTATATGTCTGTCGATTGTAATTTCAATAAATCGCATTCGGAATAAGTATTCATGTCTTAAAAATTATTTATTAATCAGAAAGTAAAGTTTTTACAATTAATTAACAATACAAATAATTATTTCAAAAAATATTTTAAAAGACTGACTAATTATGTAATTACAATTCAAAACCTAGTAGCATTAATTACTTTTTAACTCCACTATATAATTCAAAAATTTCTCAATTAAATTTAAAAATTGTATTAATTATACTACCAGAAAGTAGTTGAATGACCCAAGAATCCATTTGGTAGAATGAGATTTTGTAGTTTTTTCAGACATTGCAGTTGATTTAACTAAATTATTATTATTCCGCTTCGAACTTATTTCAATTGAGTAAAAGAAAAAATTAATTGAAAATTTAAAAACATTAAAAAAAGAACTTTAAAGTAAGTGCATTTCTAAAGCAACAAATTTATTATATGAGGTTTCGCCCTCATGTTTTTATTCATTAAAATTTTTTTGTACAGTTGATATAAGTAAAATTTTTAGTTTTTATAAATTAAATTTCATTTTATTAAAGTACTTTGACTTTAAGGATAACATTCTCATCACGGCACTCGCGTTTCACGCTCGAAAATTAGAAACATACAATAGGAAAAGTAGGTGTACATTAACCCATTAACGAAATTATTACAGGTACTTTGAGGCTCTATCAAATGGCGTACTAAAAGAACCGAAAAATTTTAAATAAACAATTTACAAGCGTTAAAATAAAGATTTTTTTTAGAATTTTTGTTCAGTTTTTATAATTTTTTCAAATCTTATCCCTTCAGAATACCTCTAAATGCTAAAAATATCGCGTCAAAAATGTTTAAATACTCCATTTTGAATTTTTAAAAACTGACTTCAGAATCGTAATGACCCAAAAAACCTAGGAGTAGAAAGATTCATTTAAATTTGCTAAAAAGATTGTTGAAGAATGAATTTTCTCTTAAAAAATAACAATTTTTATACTTAGTTAATTTATAATTCTTTATAATTTTTCCTGTTACATTTATTATTTATATGTTTCACATCACAATGTTTTCGTTATAGTGGAAAAAATGTTTTATGGATACTGCTTCAAAAACTTTGAATCTAGAGAGGAAAGTTGCTAAAAGAAAAGGTGGAAAAATAGGTTAAAACTGTGCCGCAAAAAATTAATGAGTAAAATAACACATCGAAAATAATTTAAAATTTTTATTACCTTAAATGTTAAAGAACCCAAATGATACATACAAAACAATATAACTAACTCCAATTATAAAAATTTAATGAAAAATTCAAAATAATTTTTACGCTAAGTGGAAATAAATAACTGGACTTAAAAAAAAATTTGAAATGATTTTAATTTTATGTTATTTAGATGTTATTCTAATATGTATCTAAGTCAGAAAAATATATATTCGATTTGTATTTTGAAGATTTTCTTCTATTCGCCATTGTTTCATCCACTATAAATTCAATTTTTTGTATTTTTTGATCTTAAAAAATTCGTAACTTTTTTATTGCAGCATCTATTGAAAAGTGTTAAAGGGAAAAAATGTGTCATTTTAGGAGTATTTTCAGGGAAAATTGTAGAAAATTAAAAA
The DNA here is from genome assembly GCF_019393585.1 of Leptopilina boulardi. Lineage (NCBI taxonomy): Eukaryota > Metazoa > Arthropoda > Insecta > Hymenoptera > Figitidae > Leptopilina > Leptopilina boulardi. Next base: position 304,116 of record NW_026137919.1, read on the forward strand.
AAAAGAAATTGAAAAATTTGAATTTTTTTCAAAATTCATAATTTGAATAACTTTTTTGTTTTAATCTCTATCGAAAAGTGTTAAAGGAAAAAAAATTTACTTTTGGGAGTATTTTAAGGAAAAATTAAAAAAATTTTTTTTTCAAATTTGAGAAAAATTGAATTTTTTGAAAATTCAAAATTTGAATAATTTTTGAATTTTTGGGTGGATTAGTCTGTCCAATGAACTCATGCTTCATTTTTACATGTTGAAAGAGTGTACCAAAATTTCAAAGCCATTCGATAAGATTTGTTCAAGTTATCGTGGGGACAAAAAAGTGTCTACAGACAGACTAGACAACAGACGGACGGAAAAGTTTTCAAAACCTATTTTTTTGGCATCAGGAGGTCTCAAATAAGAAGATTCACAGGAATTAGAAAAAAGTCAAAATCGACCAAAACGAATACTTTCTCATTTATGATGAGAATTTAAAAATAAAATTCTATAGGGTAAGTCCGGGGGAGTTGGCCATAGTTTTTTTAAAGGTCTGTAAAAGTAAAAAAAAATTGATTTAAGTATTAACTTTTATTGATAATTAAACATTGAACATTTAACTTACAAAAAACGATAGAAATGAGAAATTTTTTTGGCCATCTCTCCAGGAATGTACGGGGGAGATGGCCATAGGCGTACGGGAGAGATGGCCAATACTTTAAAATCAATTTTTAGCTTTTCGCTTTATCAAAATTTTTAATTTAAAGGGGTTAAAGTCTTTTTTTCTTATTCTGACTACATTTCGAACATTTATGATTAAATTCAGTGCAATTTTCATAAGCGCTGTCTGTTTGTCTGTCTCACCAACACAACAAGGCTACAAGGAAATTTTTCTAGATATCAGAGTGGTTTCTAATTTATTTTTGTGTCCTGAACATGATTCCGGGTTCTAAAATTACGTATCACGTCAGGATTTTGAATAAAGTGGGGGTAAAGTCTCCAAAAACCGTGTTTCTGAGTGTTTTCAGTATTTTTTTTTCCTTAACCTGAAGTAATAGAGACTTTTATAACGGCTTAAATTAAAGCTAATGTCTTACACTTTAAAACACATACGTATGCGCAAGATAAAAAAAATTGAAAATTTGAAAAAAATTAGGTTCAAGTCACTTAAAAAGATTTTTGGGGTCATTACCCCCATTTTATCAAAATTTCAAAAAAATATTTATTTTGCGCATATGGGTCTTAAAATGTACGTTTTAAACTTCAATTTAAGCCTAGATAGAAGTCTCTAGCACGTCAGGTTAAGGAGAAAAAAATACTGAAAACATTCAAAAACATTCAAAAACATGGTTTTTGAAGACTTTACCCCCACTTTACTCAAAATCCTGACTTCATACGCAATTTTAGAACCCCGGATCGTGTTCAGCACACAAAAATACATTGAAAACCACTCTGATATTATATATATATATATATAAAAGTCTTATTTTGTAGACCTGTGTTATGATTGTTTACAAACGTTTTTAAGATTTAATTACACAATAGTGATTATTTTATTTGATCATATTTAAATTTGAAAATCTTTGTTGGAGTTTCTTGTTGTAATATATGTCATAAAAAATGTCATTTGCCACAGAAATTATGTTTTTTTAACGAACACACGAATCTCAAGGGTGCCAATAACTTAAACAGTATGGCCATCTCACCTCGAAAAAACATGGCTATCTCTCCTAATGTCAGGAGACAAATTGACACAACTAAAATTTAAATAAATAAATAAAATTTTTGAATAAATATAAATTTATGACAAAGCTTGGGTCATGTACTTTACAGAAAAAATAAAAATCCAAAATTATTCTATAAAATAACATAACATCAGTGAGAAACGTCAACTCATCACTTTTTTCCGAACTAGTCAAAATAACAAATCAGATTTTTACATACTTTTTCAATATTTTTCGTCAAGTTTTTTCTTTTAATTGTGTTTTGCCACAAAACAAAGCGAACTAATCTTTAATAAGCGATACCTAGCAGCAAATTCTATAAAATATTTGAATTGGCCATCTCTCCCGTATGGCCAACTCCCCCGGACTTACCCTATGTATATGGGGCATTCTATGGGAAATTTTCATTGGAAATTTTTTTTTGTCCGAAACATTTTTTTTCGAAATCTATATGAAAAATAAGGAAATACGTATTTTTTTATTTGATGAACATGAAGGAAGTTATGATTTTTTGAAATTTAATGTCAACAAAGAAAGTGTGTTTTTGGAACATTTTTTAATCTATTGTACTAAGAAATTAAAAATTATGCTATATATGAAATTTGTTCATTTTTTCTCAAATTTTTCAAATATGTGCTCAAAAATAACGTACCTATAACAGAAGCAACAAAAAAGTTGAAATTAAACTTATAAAGTGAGTTTTCTCAAAGATGGACACTTTCGATTTTTAATTATTTTTTTGCATTACAATCTCTGATGATTGAAGAATTTTTTCCCTTGTCTGCGAAAGTGGTATTTTTAGTTTTTAAATTACTATTTATAATTTTTTTAGTACGGCTCACAGAATTTAAGCATTTTTTCTACAAACATAACCTTTTTCTATTAACATTCATTTGTTTTTTTTTAATTTTCATAAAAACATACTAAAAATCGTTGCGTCAAGCTTAAAAATTGAAAATAGTAATTTAAAAACTAAAAGTACCACTTTTCAAGATAGGGTAAAAAATTCTTCAATCATCAGAGATTGTAATGCGAAAAAAAATTAAAAATCGAAAGTGTCCATCTTTGAGAAAACTCACTTTATAAGTTTAATTTCAACTTTTTTGTTGCTTCTGTTATAGGTACGTTATTTTTGAGCAAATATTTGAAAAATTTAAAAAAAAATGAACAAATTTCATATATATAGCATAATTTTTAATTTATTAGTACAGTAGATTAAAAAATGTTCCAAAAACACATTTTCTTCGTTGACGTTAAATTTCAAAAAATCATAACTTTCTTCAGTTTTATGAAATAAAAAAATTAAAAAATACGTATTTCCTTATTTTTCATATAGATTTCGAAAAAAAATGTTTCGGACAAAAAAAAATTTTCAATGACAATTTCCCATAGAATGCCCCATATACAGTCATTTTTTAAGGAATTTAGCTTTTTAGGGTTCCGTACCCGAAGGGGGAACCCTATTAATGAGATTAGTGAAGCAAGGCATGTACCCCTCCTTAGCGGCCACAGGAATTTATTTAGAGGGCTGAAATTTGGTACACATATGTATTTTGGCGTGTAGATTACAGGAAAAATATAGTGAATCTCATAGGAATTGATTATCGTAGCGTTGTCAAGGAAAAATTATGAATTTTTACGAAAAATCCCTAAGAATGACTATGTACCCCTCCCCTAGTGGCCACATCTTTTCACATAGAGAGCTCAAATTTGGTATACTTATGTATTTTTACGTGAAAATTACAGGAAAAATATAACCAATATGATTCGGATCGATTTACATAGCGTTGTCAAGGAAAAATCAAAAATTTTGAAAAAACGCGTTTTATTACGTTTTTTTGCGTGCAGACTATAGTAAAAATTTAATAAACACGATAGGCAATTATTTTAATTGAGTTTTTTCAAAACATACAATTTTTTTAAAAAGTAGACTTTTTCCTTAAGTTTTACAATTTTTGACCCAGAAAGATAAAATTTTCTCCCTTTTTTTGCGGCAAATTCTTGATTTTTTTCAACTCCAATTGTGCTTGCTATATTTTTTTGTAGTGTATTGCCATTCTTTATAGTTTGCCATTTTTGCCATTTCCTTTTTTTTACCATTTGCAATTTTTTGTATATTTTGACATTTTTTATTTGTTGATATTTTTATTATTTTTTAGTTTTATTAATTTATTTTCAAATCTATGCGCTCACATTATTTTCAAATTTATGCCTAGATTATGTTCTATGTTTATGTCTATGATTATGTCTATATGTTTTCTATCTAGGCCTTCAAACTTTAAACCCCTCAAATTTTAGGTTTAAGGGTACGGGACCCTCGGTTTTAATGCGAGTGTAACTCTCACTTATCCAATTTTTTTTAGTTTTATCATATTTTTTGAGTGCTTTGGGATGAGAATATGTTCATTTTGTAAACTAAATTTATTTTCTTTCAATATAATTTGATTTTTAACAATAATTTCGAATTTTTTGCTGCTTTTTGATATTTGAAGCTCTTTAACTTTTTCAATTTAATTTTAATTGAAAAATATCAAAAAGAAAAAATGTTTGTATTTTACTAAGGTATAAAAATATGAGGTCGAAAAAATTGAAATTCAAAATTTTTGAAAATGCTGTGATTTTTTCATTTTTGATCGGAAGTGGCTGTCTATCGAACTTGCACGGAAAAAGAAGTACAACTCCATCTGAGAATTTTTTCATCATAACAGTTTTTACATTTCGTCGAAAATGAACGAGCGATAATTTAATGTATACCAAACGACTAGTTGATTTAATGAATTTTACAAAAGTTATTGTGAAGGTTCGTCAATATGACGAAAAAATGTAAAATTGATTCCATTCGTTCAACATTAGGTGATAGGTATTTTTTTGGGGTCGGTGAATCAAATTTGAGGACAGATTTAACAAATTCAAAATTTGGGTTCAATGACGCCAAAAAACCGCATTTTGAACGAATCGAATCAATTTTAAAATTTCCTCCATATTGGTTTGCCATTTTTCATTTTTTAAATTTTACCTGAAATTTGGATTCAGCGACCCCAAAAACCCCCAGTACGAAATTTTGAATCCATCAAATCAATTTAAAATTATTCCGCCATATTGGGTCCGACATTTTGAGTTTTTTAAATCTGAACTCAAATTCGGATTCAGCGACTTGAAAACCTCAGTATACCCATTGATTCTTAAACGAAATTGGGTTTAGTATTATTAAAAGAAAAAAGTGTTTCATTTTACTCATATATTTCGAAAAAAATTGAAAAAATTTTTTTTTTGAAAATTAAAAATTTGGTTAATTTAGTTGTTTCTTGAAGAAATTTTCTACCCAAGGAACTCAGGCGAAATTTTGGTGCACTTAAAGTGCAAACCAAATTTGAGGTCGATTAATTAAAACTTGCTCAAGTTATCGTCGAGACAACTTTTTGTCGACAGACATACATACATACATAGGGGAGAGCGGGGCAAAGCCGCTGATGTAACATTTATTTATAAATATTTTTTTTATTACACCTTCAATTGACGTGATTTTTTTTTCTATTTCATCTAAAACTAATTGATAACAAATTTCAATAGTAATTATTTAATTTATTATAAGCTAGATTAATTAATTTAATTATTTTCAAAGAGATGCAAAAAAACGGCTTTGCCCCGTATGGCGGGGCAGCGACGTTTTTGCTTATATTTTTTAAAGGTAGAAAATTATAGCCGTTAAAACTTTTCGAAGTTGGAGTAAATGACCTAATATCTTTGAAACATAAGTTTTTTTATACATTTTTTAAAGAGTTTTAAGTTATTTTATAAAAAATATCAATACTTGTATTTTTAACCTAACATTTTGAATTTAACTCTTCACTTTTTCGTTGAAAAGTCTACTTTACCGACTGTTCAAATTCAAAAATAATTTAAATAACGGCGCAAAAAAAATATTATTAAATATTAATATTATATTTACATAAAATTTATCATTTTTTTAATGTTAATAATAAATTTGAATACTAATAAATGAATTTATGTTCTAAATGAAATATTATTTTAAAATTATACTATTTTAATATATTATGTAATAAACACAGATTTTTTACATAAAAATACCTAATTTTATTTTATTTAATTTTGTGAAATAATGTAACATGATAATATAGGAAATGTAAGATAATAACAATAATAATAAAAAATAATTAAATTCAAATATATAATTTTTGAAAATAAATAAAAACAATTATTTAATATTATTTTATTTAATATTAATTTATTAATTTTAATTTATGTTTTGGTTAAAAAATCAGGTTAATATTTGTTGACATTTGATTCATGTGAAGTTAGAAAAACTTCAAATATGAAGGTAATGCAGATTTTCATTTTCAACTGTTTTTACGAAACAGTTTTTAAACGGCTTTGCCCCCAATGACATACATTTTTTATTTTTAAAATTTAATTTATTTAAATAAAAAATAAAACCTAAATTTCATGCAGATCGTGTAGATAAATGTTTTATTTATTCAAGCAAAAAGTTTTTAAGACCTAAGTGCTTAAAACAATTTTTTAAATTTGAATCTTCGATCAACGAAATTTTCATCTCTTCCTTGCAAAAACTATTTTTATGTTATATTTCCTAATATATTTAATATTTTTTAGCTGTTTCTTTTCCAATCTATTGCTTTAATCGTATTAATAATAAACTGTTAACGAAAATGGTAATAGATTATAAAAGAAAGAAGATATTTCGAAAAACGCCTTTGCCCCGCATAGCGGCTTTGCCCCGCTCTCCCCTACATACAGACAAACATTTGTTTAAAACCTATTTTTTTGGCATCAGGAAGTCTTGAAACGTAGAGATTCACAAGAATTAGAGATTGGTCAAAATCGGGCAAATGTAATACTTTCTCATTTTGCTGAGAATGTAATATTACGAAAACTATATTTTAAGTGACTGACTCTAATTATGCAATTATAGAATATAAGTCAGAAAATGTTTATTTGTACTTACTAAAATCTAGAAATTTTAAGATTGTTCTTAAAGACCTTTAAAAGTTTATAACAAATGATTAATAAATAATAGTTAATCATATATTGTCAATAATTATTTTATTTCTTACGCGTAAAATCAATTGCATCAACTAAAACAACTAAAAAATCTGAGCGGCACAACCGACCCCGGCGTCGGCACAACTCTCTCCAGCGCGGAGTTCAACGTGCCGTGTTGCCTCACTGCACAAAATCATTTTTTACCAAAAAACTGTTCAAAATTATCAAAAAATAATAATGGATTTAAAAACTACATTAAATTTTAAAATAGATAGACTATAGATTAAAACAAAAAGTTCTCATTTTACTAGCATTTTATTTAGTTTTCTCAAAATCGGCACTTTAACCCAGGTGAAAAAATTAACGTTACTAATGTTACTGACATTACTAATGTTACTAACGTTAGTACCTATAAAAAAATTAAGAGTTTCTAAAATATATTTTCACAGAAACTTTGCCACTACTTTCCCATTACCACTTTCACTTCCACTTAAACTTTTTATTATTTTCATTCCCATTTCCACTTATTCTTTTTCTAATTCTCATTCGTACTTCCATTCTCACTTCTACTCTTTCTAATTCTCATTCCCACTTCACTTCCACTCTTTCTAATTTTCATTCCCATTTCCACTTCCACTTTTTTATATTCATTGCCACTTCCACTTTTTCTAATTTTCATTCCCATTCCTATTTCCACTTCCAGGTTTTTATATTCATTGCCACTACCACTTTTTCTAATTCTCATTCACACTTTCACTTCCACTTGTTCCAATTTTCATTCCCATTTCATCTTTTACTTTTTTATTTTCATTACAACTTTTTTATATTTTCACTCCCACTTCCATTCCTAATTTTTTAAATTTTCATTATCACTTTCACTTATTCTAATTTTCATCCATGGTAATTAAAAAAAGTGGAAATGGTTGTGTAAATGGAAATTAGAAAGAGTTTTAGTCGAAATGGCAACAGCTAATGAAAATTAGAAGTGGAAAAAATGGGAGTAGAAGTGGTAATGAAAATTAGAAAAAGGGAAGTGGGAATAAAAATTAGAAAAAGTGGAAGTGGTAATGAAAATAAAAAAGTGAAAGTGGAAGTGAAAGTGGAAATGAGAATTAGAAAGAGTGCAAGTAGGAATGGAAGTGCGAATGAGAATTAGAAAAAGTGAAAGTGGAAACGGTAATGAAAATAAAAAAGTGGAAGTGATAATAGAAATGAAAATTATAAAAAGTGCGGGTAAGAACATTAAATACTTCCTGGTGGTCGATTTTCGACAAGTTTCTGCAAAAATACAATTTAGAAACATTTTCTTAATTTTTTTATATGTACTAACGTTAGTAACATTAGTAACGTTAGTAATATTAGTAACGTTAGTAATGTTAATTTTTCTACCTGGGAAGCCCCGGTCTCTCCTACAAACTCGCCGCAATAGAAAATTACGGTATTAGTTTTAATTTATCATATTTGTTTAAATAATCGATTTTTATAAAGTTAAACATTTTTTTAACATCTAAATAACATAACCTTTTAGTTTCATAAGTCTTAAATTGAGTTTATACAATAGAAATGTCCAATTTTTTATTTCAAAGGTTTTTTGACTCGAATCGCTCCGCAATTAGTGCATTTACCCTACTTATAAAAGAAAATAATAAATTTCTCTTTTTTAAAACGTAAATAACTATTATTTCAAATGTTTTGAAATTTCTTTTAAAGAACACGATAAATATAACTTATTTGTTTTTATTTTTGGACGAAGAACTGAACAAATATAATTTTCTATATTATAATATCCGTGAGCATCCATGTTTATAACGTTTAATATTTGGTTTTTTGCTATCTTAAACCACGAACACAAACTACCTAAGCCTCGTGCATTTTATTTCGGTGTAATTAAAGGAGCAGATATCTTACTGTACTCGATTTTTTTACTTATTCCGGTAAGGTAGCTAAAAGCTATTTGGCCAATTACTAAAGAACCATCTTCTAATTTGATTCTGTAAACATTCGATACCGCTACCTATAGCAAAGTTGTTATACTTCAGTATCAACTCCCGCGCTACATTTTAATAAGTAATTAAAATTTTTACTTCTATTAACATTTTTTTGGTTTGATTTTCTTTAAATTTTTTAAGGTATTACACCATAACACCATAATATTACAAGTATTGCACAGTATTGCATGATATTACACAATAATACTTATTATTACAAGACATTACAAAATATTACAGATATTACCGAGTATTACCAGGCAAGTGTACACTTGACTATACCAGATTAAATTCCCCCTCTAGAATTATACTTTATCCGAAATATCGTGAATTATAATGAATTACCTTTAATTACTTCGAATTACTTTAAATTATCTAGAATAACTATAAATTATCTTGAATTAACTTGAAGTATATGAATTATCCTGAATTATCATGAATTATTTTGAAGTATGAAGTACGTGTACACCAAATTTTTTAGTTGTTTCCCCTCGGATTTAAAATTTTTACACTTTCCTATTTCTGTCAGTGGAGGAAGCTATGTATAGTCCTTTGTTTATAAAATTTTTAAAAAAAGTCAAAACAAATTTTCTCTAATAGAAACATGTTATATGAGATCCTGATCATTTGTCCCAAATTTTCTATTTTTGAAAAATGTATTTCACACAGCACCGAAAGTTTCCTAAATCTGTATTAAAGCTGTACGTGCCAACTTCGAAATTTAAATTTATTTATATTTTAACAAAAATTTAACAATAATTTAATATATTTAAATATAAAAATTTAACAAAATATAAAATTTTTAAATAATAAATATAGTTTATTTATTCAATTTTTGTACTAAAGATTTAATAAAAATTTAATTTAAATTTTCAAGAAAATTTTACGATAAACCTTTACGGAAGATTTAATTTAAATTTTCAGACAACTTTTACACTAACCCTTTACTGAAGATTCAATTTAAATCTTCAGGCAACGTTTACGCTGAATGCGGAGATTAACACAATCTGTATTAAGCTTTGCCACTAAATTTTTCCAAGTTGGCAAGCACAAAATTAATACATGTTTAGAAAACTTTCTGTGCTGTGTGGAATGTGTCGAAACGGCTTGATAAAAAAATTTGAAGAAAATTATGAAGCTCTTTTTTAAGAGGAACAAAACGGTAAAGAATTTGAGCCGAATAAAAGAAGGCTGTTAGTCTCCATACCCGCCTACACCTTATGAACAATATATGTGTTGTTTCAGGTTGACTATGCTGTCGATTGTATGTTTCCTTCTGACAGGATGTCTAGTTGCGACGAATGGCCTAATTTTTACAAATAGCGAATTCAACACCACTCTTGGTCTGTATTTTGAGAGACTTATTCCCTTACAACCTGTAGCCGGAATATGGAGAGCAACCACCTTTCTGGACATCGAACAATCCGAAGATTTTATTACTTCACTTAATCATAAACTCGATGAATTAAATAATCGTTGTCGAACTATGCCCCAATTTAAATGCGATGAAACTTTTGGACTTCATCGAATCACTAAAAGACTAGAGCTGGCCAAGCGTACACAAGAATCCTTACGCTTAATCATAGAAGGGCTTAGACAACATTCTCAATATCATGCAGAAAAAGTACTCCCAGCAACTGTAATGAGAAGAAAAAGAAACATGCCATGGTTCGGATTTATTGGCAAGATTGCTAGGCCTGTTGCGGGTATTCTAAACTACGAAGATGGGGAACGATACGAGCAGGCAATTGAAGAATTAAATTTAGGACAAAACAACATATCCAGGCTTATGAGCGAGCAGACTCACCTTGTGCGATCGGAGTTAAATAAAATTCACCAAATGGCCGAACGAAGGGAATCCGAAATGAATAGTTTTCATCAAATATTGGGGAAATTTAACGGAAGTAAACCAACACATAACCATAGCTAATTTTGAAACTTTAGCTTTCAAGGCTGCCATAACATTGGAGTTTTCTATAGAAGAATATAAAGCAGGACTAGAGGAGATAATAACAGTAATCCGAGCAGCACAAGAAGGTACACTGCATCCCTCAATGATATCTAAAGATCAAATTATCACCATGGCAAGAGAGATTGAAGAAGCAAATCCAGGATTAGACTTCCCTATTTCTATCTCCCAAATTAACGTTATAGACTTTATGCGTTTATCCAAAGTTTCAATACGAATTCAAGGAAAACGAATGCTTGTGGTGATAGACATCCCTTTACTAGGACAAGATATTTATGATTTGTATAAACTCCACCAAGTTCCAATACTTCAAAGTAAACAACTGAAAGCGGATAGGGCTTATATCTTGCCAAGAACGAAATACCTAGCTCTTGAAAGAGACAACAAACGATATTTTAACCTAGACGACAGTGATCTTCATAGTTGCAAAATGAACAAGGATAAATATATATGCCAGATTAATCAAGCAATCTATGACGCAACGGTATCGCCATCTTGTGAAGTGAACTTACTTCGAAAACCTACTTTAGAAACGCTGCTAACCTGCGACATTAGACTCTCCACTAATCAACAACCTTATTGGTCTCCTCTTTTGTCACTAGGAGGATGGCTATATGCTGTATCTACGTCCGAAGTAGCTCAATTAAGTTGTAACAAGGGAGAGCAAAGGAAAATTAATATAAAAGGAAGTGGGATCATACAAATAGGTGCAAACTGTATGATAAGGACTGACAGCGTTACTCTCAAAGCTTTACCAATTTACGATGATCCTACGGAATACATTTATGATCCCCAACTTAATTTAAACATCAGCGAACTGTTCCCTGGACTCACCGAATATAGACTATCAACCAAAGACAGGACGGAAACATTAAAAAATTTTACCCTATCACCAATATGGGACAGCCAAAAAACCGACGTCTCGTTGGCAGATTTAGAGCGGCAATGGAATGCTTTAAGTCAACATCGAATCATAATTCGCGAGCATCAAAAATGGACACATTTAACTATGGGAATAAGCACTGTACTAGTGTTCTTATTTCTCATTTATTTCTTCAGAGAACTACTTAAGAAATTTGCTAAACGTGCTTTACTCTTTCGTAAGAATAAAAAAGAGCAGATACTGACCGAAACAATTACCATTGTCCCACAAGGGAAAATAACATCAACCAGTGAACCCCAAACTCTTGTACATCAAAACCCATCAAAGTCACACGGAATGACAAAAATTAAATTAGTGCCATATTAATTAAAATTATTTTTGTAATAACATTTAATGTAAATAATAAATACAATTACAAATAATTTTTTAAGATTAAACATTATTATATATTTTCTTATTATATGTATATACAGTGTTGCTCATTAGAGTTTTCCCACTCTACTTATATACTCTACTTTTAGTATATCTAAAAAGTGAATTAAAAAATTCTTTTATTGCATAATTGCTCTTATTAAGAAACAAAATTTTTATTTTTTTTTTGGTTAATTTTAAAATTATATATATTTTTTAACAAATCATCACATTTTAATTGCACACATAGCATATATTTGAAAGCATTAATGTGTAGAATGAGAAAAAAATATTTAGAACTTTAAAAAATAAATTTTTCTACTATTCTTTTACGTTGTGTATAAGGTAATGTATAAAAAAGACTATATCTGTTTTAAAAATGATCGTATCAGAATTTTTAAAAAAGTGTTTTAAGGGTGATAAAATTACCTTTCAAATGATATATGAAGGGTAGAATGACAAAAGGGGTCAAGCGCCAATTCACGGTTTTTACAGGAAGTAAAAAAAACATTTTTAAAAATTTTGCAGGTCATTTAAAAAAAACTGAGAAAACCGTTTCGATGTATTAGTATGTTTTAATAAATAAACAACAATTTGTTGAAATAAACCTACATATTAACGATAAAATTAAGAAAAACTGTGGTGCCTTGAGGTTATATCAACTGCGCACATTTTCTTTAAGCATTAATTATAAAAAAAATATACAGTTTAAAGAAAAACTGGAAAATTAGTTTCTTTCTATGGAATCGATGAAATGAATAGAAAAAAAAATTCCTTTAAAAAATTATTTGTTTTCAAGAAAATTACGAATTAATTGCTTGCTTTGGAATTGAGCAATACTTTCATCTTTAAATTCAATTGTTCACTTAGTATAATCATAAAAATATTTAAAAATTAATAACAAAATGATTTTAAAATTGTTTAAAATTGAAAATATATTATTATTATTATTAATTTTATTAATTAAAATATTATTAAAATAAAAGTTAAAATAAAACCTAAAAAAATAATATTTTTGATCAAAATTGAACAGATGGATAAAAATGTGAAGAATGAAATTCATAAAAACATTTCACCTTCATATCGTTTCTTTTTAACAATCTCTTTTTTATTAATAGATTTTTTTTCGCATGAATTGATGAGCCGAAAGGAACTCAATAAACTGGCGCCCAGACACTTTTTCTCAGTTCTTTAATTTTTATTAAGAAACATTGAAAAATAAGTAATACAGTAAATTTAATTATAGACAAAACGTTTAAAAATAATTTTTTATTCAACAACTTTTTATATGCTAAAACAATTGTTAAATCTACTAAACGAATAAATACATAGAACAGTTTTTTTATTCTCTCAATAATTTTAAAATGTTTGCGGAAGAAAAAATTTGCTATAGCAAAAACCAGTTTTATCAGTTCTTATATTAATAATCCATTTATTAGATTTAACAATCCTATTTATCGTTTGATTAATACATCTACGTTTACAGTAATATTTCAAAAACACATAACGATTTTTCAAGCTTTTCAGTATTACTCTTTAAGATTTCTACAAGTTGCTTAAAAGTATAAAAGACCAAATTTTTTTTAAAACTTATTCTTCAATTTCTAAAATAATATATATGAAAAATGTAAGACATATTTTTGTTCTTTAAGGGGGGATCCAACTTTGGAAGGCCTAAAAATAGCACTTTTTTGAAATTTTTTTTTAAATTTGTAAATAGTATATTTTGATACAAGTAGCACGGACGATGAGCAAAATATTTTGCACACTGTTAAACGGTACGCAAAATGAGCAAAATATTTTGAACACTATTACACGGTACGCAAAATGAGAAAAGTATTTTTCGCAGTTCAATAGTGCGCTAAATAGTTTGCTCATTGTCCGTACGTAATGTGAAGAAATTGGTTATTTTAGATAGCTGTAAGTGGTTTTCTTAACTTAAAAAACGTTGCTTACGATAGAGAGCGCAGTTTTAGTCTGAAATATAAAATCAAAAAAAAATTTAACTTTACGTATGTTGATTCTAGGTGAACGAAAATAATTTCAAAGAAATGGTAAAATTGGTTTAGTTTACCTAGAAGAGGGATTAATATTGAGTAAAACAAGGCATCATTCATTAAAATCAATCAAGGCGTTTTCCGTCAATCATCCCTACCAGTTTGTAAGAACCATAAAAGAGAAATTAGAAAGAACGCGCTTCATAGTTTGAGATTGAATAAGTATAAATTTTACACTACAAATTCGGAATAAAATTAAAATGGGAGAAGAGGTGCAATTAATTATAATTTATTGAGGAGCAGAGAAGTTCGATTGAAATAACCAAGATATATAAAAGGTTTAATCTTTAATGTTAGTTATTAGATGTCAAACAGAAAGGCAACGTAACTATCAAAACTTTTATTGGTTTACAAATAGTAAATTTGACTAATTAAATTTTAATAACAATTTTTATTCAATATTTTAATTTTTTACAAAAATCAAATATTAATGTTAAACTTTATTATATTATTTACCTAAGTTGGTTCTTTCGATCCCAATCTTGGGCCAATTATGTTAAAAATATTGGTTCAATATTAAGCCAAACGTAAACCCATGGATATTTTCCACTAATAAGTCCACTATAAAACCAAACAAATTCTTTATTCCAATTGTATAAACGAAAATTTATAAAAACAATACAATCGAGACCAACTGATTAATTTTTTACAACTGAATACGTAATATTTTACTAATTTTCAAAGAAAATAACTTACTCAAATCAGTAGAGTTATTTACTGATTTCACGTGAAATACAAATCAAAGAGACCATAAAGCGATAAAATTCTAGATATAACGAAATATTTATTTATATTCTCCATTATCTCTGCCATGTGTAACATTATAATATGTAAAATAATAATTAAAATAAATAAAATATAATGAAAATTTAACTACTTAAAAATTATTTGACAAAAAAAGGTACATAATTAGAAAATATGTTACGTCCTTTTATTCACCGTCAGCATCGTCTTCTTCATCCAAACCCCTAAAATAAAAATTTCAATTTGTAAAAATTACATTCTGCTAATTAATTGTTCTCATAAATTATAAACCACCGAGAAATGAATAATGAATTTTTTTTTAATTTCAAAACATGTTTTGATTAAGAAAATGAAAATTTTTATTGATTTGGTTACCTGAACCATATTTTGTTTCAGTATTGAGTAAATTGTAGGTAAAAATAAGGAATGGCAACCCATACAGATAATAAAAAAAATTTTTAAACCGAAAAGCAGAAGCCATTAAAAATTTATCTGAAAACGAAAGTCAATAACCGAAATAATTTTTTGTATACTTAAAACCCGTTATTTCAATACCCAAATTTAGCTTTTTCATTGTATCTATTTTATAAAATAGTTATTATCTTTTCAGAAATTCCATTCTTTGTTTGACTATTCAGAGTTTTAATGTTTATGCTTGTAAAATAAATTTAAAAATAAACTGTAACTAGTTAATAGATATATTCTGTCCTAAGTATTTTAAATCCACACAAATATGTTTATTAATATTATTATCTTGAGAAAACAACTAAATCCAATAGCCGAAAGAAACGAAATTTTTGAGAAACCTAGAATCAAAAACCGTAACAGAATTTTTTTTTAGAAAAATACGGAAATGTACAAATCGCATGGTAAAAATAAAAGTAAATTGTTTAGGTACCCAAATAAAAACAATTATTGTATGTTATAAAAAAAGATGATGGGAAAAAGACACATTCATATAACCGATCCAATACGATATATATTTTTAAGTAAACTCATCGACCAAGAAAACATACTAGAAAATAGTTATTTGTAGTACATACGTATTGCTTTTCGAAAGTCGCATATTTCGAAAGACATGACTTATTGCACTCCGTAAGTAATCGTAAGATAATGCTGGAATTTCTGGCAACTGGCAATCATCTCTATCTTTTAGAATTGTGAGTATTTCTGAAAATACAATTACTTAATTTAAAAAATTTGTTTTTCATATCTGAAAACGTTTTTTGCAGCTGACACATAATTTTTTATATTTAAATCCAAAAATAATTAGTCAATATATATATATATATATGGATAAAATTCATGTAGCGTACTAAGTGAAAAAAAATAGTTTCACGACGAAGTATTGTTAGGTTTTTTCAAAAACTGTAGAAGAGGGAGCCCTATTGTAAATTCCTGTATAAGATCACTTATGGTTTATCATATGAGATACTACATATGAGATCTTACGAGAATCCTATATGGAAACTCTTGAGAAAAATCTCACGAGTGTCCATATAGAATTCTATATGAGATCTCACATAGGATCCCGCATGCGAATATGTAGTAGTTATTTTTAAAAAAAATATGATGCATATTTTAGGTTTTAAACACAAAATATTTTTGCTTTATATAAAATGAACTCAAAATTTTGTCCTATTTTGCGCATCTCTTACCGTTTTTAAGATATTCACAAATTTTATTTTTCAAATTTCAACACCATATGGGACCCTATATGGAATCCTATATGGACAATGATGAGATTCTTCTTACGAGGTGTCCTTATAAGATTTCGTATAGAATCTCATATAAGAAACCATTAGCGAGCTTATAAAAGATCTCATATGGGAATTAACAGTAAGGAGGAGGTTACATTTTTTGAAAAATTTAAACTATAAATTTTTAAAGACATAACTTTTAAATAGAAAGATAAAAAAAATTTGACTTACTTAAAATGTTATGAAAATCTTCATGCGTGATATAATTAAAATCTCCTTCTGCATTTTCTACATTTTTGTCCGACATGTAGAGAGTGTCATATTTGCTCTCCTCCCAATATCCCTTTGAGAGCCACTTAATTCGACTATAGAGAGTTTTTGCATGCTGCGCTCTCATATAACACAATTTTTCAATTTTAATACCATCAATAATCTGCGAAAATAAAATACATTATATTTATTTAGCTTATGATCCAGAATTATTCTATAATTTTATAATTAAAAAAATATAATTTTGAACAATGTTAAAATTTTTATATTTTTAAAAATAAAAATATTTAAAAATCCATACGATTGACTGCACAATATCGTAAAAAAAGTGTAAAAGAAATTGACTTTGAAAATTAATTTAAATTGTAGTAGAAATTAAATTTAAAAAAATCTTTTTGTAATATAAAATACAAAAAGATTTTAAATCAATGACATTCTAAATAGTTAAACAACTGAAATTTTGCTATTATTTTGGTTGGAAACTTCATTAACATCTCAAGAAACGGGGTAAAATGCAAAAATCACGCGCTTATGGAGCGTACTCTTCGCGAGTACAATGTATGCTTTAATAAATATATACCTATATAAATATAAATATATATAAAATTACACGTATATGTATATAAATATGTTTATAAAAGCATATATACATGTATATAACGTATCCTGACACTTAGGTGGGTATTTTGTTGAAAAAGAACATGTTTTTGTAAATTCACTTTTTCTCAAAACAACGTTTTTTGACCTGGCGGACATCATAACAGAAAAAATATTGCACCAATTAAGCTCAAATTTTTATGGCTTATTCTACACTTATACCGCTATCGTCGGAACTAGAATCATAATTTTTCATTAATATTTAACCATTTTTTAAAACAATTAAAGTTGAAAAAACCAGGACAAAAATGAAAAAAGTCCGCCATTTTTTTTTCATCGAAAATAGTTGATTGTAGTTCCAACGATAGCAACAAGCTAACTTTTCAAGAAAATATCAGAAATTTCATTTACAAGCAAGATAATCCGTAATAAATATGAAATAAAAATTTTTTTAATAGTTTAAAACCATTTCTTTTAAGTATAAAAAGTTTAAAGTAAATAAAATAAATTTTGTAGTAAAAAAAATATTTAAAAAAATCAGTGAGATGTGGTACTAACCCCTTAATAAATAAAAAGTCAAATGCCTAATCGAATGTTTAATTCGTATTTCTAAGTATACAGAACAATATTACCTCATGTGTTTCAATGAGCAGTTTTTGCTCTGTTATTGCACTGAGAATTTTCTCAGTGGAAGCATCACATTTTTCCTCCAATCGATGTAGCCGCTCACTTTGCTTTTTCTGCTCTTCCGTGATGATGGAGAGTTTTTCATTTATGCTTTCCAAGCAGTCAATGAATTTCTGATGTTCAGTCAGCTATAGTTAAGGTAATAAATAAATAATGTAATACTGTCGGAAAATATTCGCTTATTACTTTTTTTTAATTTAGTTGACTTCGATCAATAAACAAATGTTACTTAATCTATCTTCAGATTAAAATTTTTTGTATTGATTCACCAATTTACAAAAATTAAGCTGTTGATAGATTAAGAATAATATGTTTATTGTGAACTCAACTTCATCATACAATTTTTAATGATACATGAACTTGTCTTTTATCTCGCAAATCGTAGGGTTCGCCGTAGATTTGATCGACTATAAAAAGGTCACGAATTATCGTGAAATATATTGAAGTATACTGAATTATTTTAAAATGTTCTGAATTATCTTTAAGTATTATCCAGAGTTATCTAAATTATTGTAATAAATTGTCTAAAATGTTTTGAATTACCTGAAGTATTAAAGTAGGTGTATACTCAATAAAAAAATTTTTAAAGAAATAATCACAGAAAATTAAAAGGCATTAAAATAATAAGCGTTGCAGCTTATTTTAATGCCTTTTAATTTTCTCTGATATTATATAGGGTAAGACCGGGGGAGATAACTAACTAAAATATTTTACAGAATTTGCTATTAAATATAATTTATTATCGATTATGTAACTCATTTGGATTCAATTTAATATTTGTAATTTTTGATTTAATAAATATTATTCTCAATTTAATAACAAATGTTCGAAAATTGTTTTTAAAAGAAGATAAGAGCTCTATAAATGATTTTAAAGCATAATCTGCGGTAAATGAAAAAGCCAAAATTAATTTAAAGGATTGGCCATCTGTCCCAAACTTACCCTATTTTATAAAGAATTTAATAAACTTTTAAAATTACCGTTAATGATTCCTCCTCATCTTTATTTTTCTGCTGTGATTCTTTGTATTTTTGCAAAGTAAATAAATCACCTGCCAACTCATTTCTTTTTTTTTGTTTCTCGGCTGCTTTCTGCAAAATATAATGATTTAATTTTTTTCACTCTCGAAGTTATTACAGAGAACGAATCAAAAGTGGTACTTTTTTTAATGAAAAAATTAAAGTATGTGAAGTATTTTCACTTTAATAAACTTAATAACATTTTTTCAATATGAATTCAAAACTGCATTTTTGTCACACCATAGAAAACAGAAGGACTGCAATAAATAATTAATATGAGCTTTGACAAAATAAAAAATAAGAACTTAACTAGTAAAATATTAACATCAGATAATTACTCATGTACAAGCCTTGTATTGTACGCCTCTTATACACTTTTTTAAGATAATCGATTTTTTTAAAAAATGAGACTTTTTCGACTTTTATGAGATAGCATGCAACTAAATGTCTTTTTCACTTAAATTTTTTTTTAAGCTTTCAAGTTAGATATTTGGAACTTCGCTACCAAGTAAAATTTAGATAAAGACATCAATAAAATTTGTAAACAATTGTTAAAGATAAAAAAAAAGTATTAGACAGACAGCAGAAAAATAAATTAAATACTATTATAATTTTGAATTCTAATGATTTGTCTAAATATTAATCGTGGATTAAATTTGAGTTTTTTAAATTTTTAATTAATTTTTTTATACACAAAACAATAATTTATAACATAAACTAGTAAGTACACTACCGTCCGAAATTGTGCGAACTCTGCTTTTTCAACAATTATAAAACTGTTCAAATCTTCAAAAATATTAAAACTAAAATTTTTTCCTCTTTATTTTATTAAAGTTAATAAAATTCTGAAAGAAATGACACCTTGACAAAGAGAATATGTTAATTTTTCAATTAGATATCTAAGAAAAACCCAATTTTCAATGTTTTTACTATTTTTTTTATTTCTCTGGCAAAAATTAATATTTTTAAACGTTCTTAGGCTCATTGAAATCGTATTTTGTTATGCAATTCAAATTATATAAAACAATTCATGTACACATTCTTCTTTAGCGTATGCAAACCGTGAAAGTTGGCTCATAAAATGTCCAAAAATTGTGATTAATATTTATATGACAAAAAATGATCAGTAAAATGTATATATCTTAAATTTACTTACATAAATCAGAGAAGTTTAGAATGATATATTTACTTGATTTTTAAACATTATATTTTATTGTAGAATTAAATTTAAATTTTTTGACATTTTATGAGCCAACTTTCACGGTTTGCATACGCTAGGGAAGAATGTGTACATGAATTATTTTATATAATTTGAATTGCATAACAAAATACGATTTCAATGAGCCTAAGAACGTTTAAAAATATTAATTTTTGCCAGAGAAATAAAAAAAATAGTAAAAACATTGAAAATTGGATTTTTCTTAGATATCTAATTGAAAAATTAACATATTCTCTTTGTCAAGGTGTCATTTCTTTCAGGATTTTATTAACTTTAATAAAATAAAGAGGAAAAAATTCTAGTTTTAATATTTTTGAAGATTTGAACAGTTTTATAATTGTTGAAAAAGCAGAGTTCGCACAATTTCGGACGGTAGTGTAAATATTTCATTTAATCAAGCATACATTAACAACACAAATAAAAAACCAGCTAACAAAATTTTTGTTCATTTGATCGTTCAAAAATTTTTAAATTGTCATAACTCAAAATATATTAGATCGATCATTTTGAAATTTGGTGAACTACTTTTTCACACAATTCATTAGGTATACATGGTAGCATTTTTTATAAAAAAAATATGAATTTTACAATAAGAAACTAGCCGATTTTATATAGAGAAAATCGGTTTTTGATTTCTAAATACAACGAAAAATTTAAAAATAAAAAAATTAAATAAAATTAACTATCTGTATTACAAAAAACAAATTATTAAAAATATGCCTTTTTGTTTCAAATTAACTTCACTCCCCTATGAGAAATCCTGAATAAGTATTTCGGAACAACTTACAATTAAAAAGAATTATATGTTAAATGGACATTTTCATAACTATAATTTTTTTATTGTCACAATATTTTATTAAGTAGAAAAATAATTAAAACATCAGTAATCGGGACATTTATATTTTGTTAATCTTAAACTTACATCACTTTTTGAAGCCTGCTGCTTCTCGGATTCTACAAAAATTTTTTTTTTATTTTTTGAGGGAATTAATTCAGGTGAGAATATTTCCTTCTCTTTTCTCTTTCTACTGCCTCGTCGTACGATTTCTAAAAAATAAACATATTCATTATAATAAAATAAAATGAAGTTAATTTGATATTATCAGATTTTTTCATTAGTTAAGAAAACATAAAAAAGAATTTTAATTTTTTACCTTCTGTAGTATCCACAAATACTGCATTTTGAGGAAATAATTCTAAAAATAAACAATCCTAGTTAGTTTCAAAGCTTGTGACAATTTGCAACAAAATTACCATGCCTAGTCTCCTAACTTACCAAGTAACTTTCCTGAAAAATAGCTGTAAATAGCAAAATGTCCCACCTCGATAAGGTTGTCATAAATGCTTGCAATTAACTAAATATGAACGCTTTCTTACAAGATTGCAGTAAAACATTCACATACATTTAGAATAAAATTGCAGCATGGTAACTGAAATCTTGCAAGAACACTGGACCGTCATGAAACAATTTTTTTCTTTCGCGATACGACACAATTAGCAGTCAGAGAAATGTATCATATCTAGATCCGATATGATATGATAGTATCTTATTCCGACACGAATGATTTATCTAACTATTAATTGTGGATTAAATTAGAGTTTTTTGAAATTTTAATTAACTTTTTATACACGAAACATTAATTTATAACAAAAACTAGTAAGGAAATATTTCATTCAGTCAACCATACATCAACAACCCAAGTCAAACAATCAGCTAACCAAATTCTTGTTCATTTAAACGTTTAAAAATTTCAGAATATAATATTACAGCACATTACATTTTATTTTCTTATAATAAATATAATAAATATAAAATATAGAGAATAATTAAATGTACCTGATTGCATATTATTTTCTTTTGAGGTGCCCGCAGTCTCCATTGTACTTTTCTATAAATGTATGTACAAAATATTTAATTTAAATATTGATGAACATATTAATTTTTGAGAAAAATGTTTTTAAAATTTTCATACATAAAAAAATTGTAAACCGAAAATTACTTAAGTTGAAAAATGTTTAATTAATTTAAAAAATAATAATTTAAAAGTAGAGTTATTTAGATTTTTTGTTATACTCAATTAGAATTTAACATGTATTAATTTCTTGTAAAATTCGAATTTTATATTTTCGTTTCAAATTTAATTTTTAACATTTTTAGTCAAATTTTACTTTTCAATTAAAAACTATTTTTAATTTCATCTATGTTATTTTACATTTAACCCTAAAAGGAGTAACTGGGGTGTCTAGACAGTCCAAGCAACATTTAAAGTATGTTCCTGACTTAACCAATCATATTTTCGCGACGGGACAATAACCATAATTCAATTTGTACATCTTACAGTTAATCTACGGTAGTGCGCGCGAAATTTTTGCTCCAGGAAAAGCTCTGTATCGAATTGAAATACGTGTGGGGTATATTTACACCCCGGTTACCCCCTAACGTTACAAAATTGACAAAATAAGTAAATTTAAATTTTATGTAAAATCTTATTTAATCAGTTAAAATCATCTAGAGACTAAAAATTTATAGATTATACATGAAAATAAGCTGTATTTTATAAAAAATACATTTTTAAACAAAATATATAATGTTATAAAAAATAAACATTTTTTATTTATAACTTCATATGAAATTTCAATTGAGGATTATTACTGATAATAATATATTCACATATATTATAAACATATTCAATTTGTAAAATTTTAAATTTATAACACCCATTTTAATAAATATTAATTGATAAAATCTATTTTATAATTAATTTTTGTGATTTTTTCCATTGGTCAATTTTCTTCAATTTTTTTTGCACATCAGTTGTTTAAATAATTGTATTTTTTTAAAATAATGCAAAAACCAATGTTTTTTCTAAAAGTATATCTATTTACCTTTCAAAATTTGATCGATATTTTTAAAATAGTCAAATTTTCGAAAAACTACAACATTTTTTTAAAAAAAGACAAATTTGTCAAATTTTTTTTTTTCATTTTTGCAAGTTTTCTTAAACTTTCTTTTATTTTATCAAAAAATTAGTAAAACTATTGTTTCCCTTATTAAAAAACCAATAAAAATCACTATATGTAATTAGTTTTATGTCAAATCGAAACATTTTTACACAAGTTTCAAGTTGGGGGTGTCTGGACACCCCAGTTACCCTTTAGAGGCTGAGAAGATTCATATACTCCTTCTAGGGTTAAATAAATTATTTAAGTCTTTCTTAAGACTTATTTACTTGAATGCAAAGTCAATAATTACTAAAGATAAAAATATTTAAATTGCTTTAAAAGTATATGTTTTGAAAAAAATGTTATTTAAACCTTTTTTCTTCTCAAGTGCTACATTGGACTAGTTTAAACCAAGCACATTAATTTTTAGTGTAAAAATTTTATTGATTTTTCACAGCTACTAAAATTCACCATCGATCGATTTAATATAAACAAATTTCAAAATACAATTTTTTCTATAAATGTGGTAAAAAGTGTATATTTAAAAAAATTAATAAAATCCAAGTTTTTAAAAAGGTTAAAATTGATTTTTTAAACCTATAAAATTAATTACACACGATAGAAATAATATATTTCGTTGGAAAGATTATATTGCTTTATAATTTCTGCCATACAATATAAGTAGTTTAGCTATACCTAATATTTACAGATACAGATGTTTGAGTATACAAAAAGCTAACATAACCCTACTTTATCACCAATAAAAACCAAATTTCCAACTATAAACAAATGACAGTTTCCACTTAATTATGATTTTTAGTGTAATTCTGTTTTAGATTACATCACTAACATTGTTAATTACCTTTTTTATATAATAATATATTATCAACAATTGAGCGTCTGAATAATAAAAATTCAGCAGAAAACTGAGTCCCCTGGAAGTAGCGAGTAAAGCGACGTTCAGAGGCCTTCCGAATCCACGCGAAATAACTTGTGCCAGACGTGCAATTATTAAGTCGGTTCTACAATGGGCACGTTTGTACGTGAACGTGGATGTTCCGTACTGACGTCACCCATTTGCATGACATTGTGACGTCTGCACGTACACGTTAGCGTACAAACGTGCCCATTGGAGAATCGACTCAAAGGTCTTTTTCCAATAAGATCCTATCCGCATACATACGTATGCGTTGCGTTGATTCTTACAGATGACTTGATTCTCTGCCGTTTCCGAATTGTGATATTCAGCGCATTTTTGATAAAGTATACACTCGGGAAGTATGCAGTGTCGTTGTTTTTCTGTATGAAAAAATACACTATATACTTTCTGACTATATAATTTATCAAAAATGCACTACAAACCCCAATTCGGAAATGGCCAATAGCAATCAACGCAACGCATATATTGTTAAGATCTTATTAAACAAAATCCTTTATTTTTTAGAAAAACAAATTCTTTTAACTTACCTTTTTCAAAAATTTCACAAGTCACGACACTTAACATTAAAAGAACAAACATTTGTTTTTTTTAAGCACTGTAAAATGAAAACGAAACCTGATAAAAATCTCTATACAAAAGCTGAAATGAAAGCTAAAACCTTCAACTTTAAGTCCCAAAAGTCATAAATGAATGACAATCTGAGACTTATTTATCATATAATCGCTATCTTGAACAGTCAAAAAAAGTTAGGATAGAAAGCACTTGGTAAAAATCGATTTTCAGAACAGGACTTTTTTTAAACTTGTTACTTGAAAGTCTTCAACGTTTTTGTTGATGAATCGAAAATTGAATTTAAAAAATTAATAATGTGGAATTCAAAAAGCAAATGAGACATTCCATTTTGAAATTTTTGGACGCCATTTTGAATTTTTTAAATTCAATTTTCGATTCGTCAATAGAAACTTTGAAAACTTCCCAATGACAAGTTTTTAAAAAATTTCAATTCTGAAAATCGATTTTTACCAAGTGCTTTTTACCCTAATTATTTTTACTGTTGGAGATAGCGATTACATAATAAATAAGTCTCAGCGTAATTGTCATTCATATATCAGTTTTGGGACTTAAAATTATAAACACGACCACATCATTTTTTTGTAAACCAGTGTTATATAATATACTACCGACATAATTCATTTAAATCAGACAGCCAAAACATCGTCGGAACTGCAAATAAATTGTTTTCTCTGAAAAGTTGTTTTTCAAAGCCTTTAAAGGACACATATTTTTGTTTACAGGGTTGCTAGAAATCTCTATTAAACAAAATTGCATGACTTCTCCAGGTTTTTCAGGACTTAATATGATATTTTTCCATACTCCATAAAAGAATGACCTATATAAAAATAGTTATTTAATTAAAATTTGAAATTTTTTGAGAACTCTTATATTATTTCTTTAACAGGAATATTTCATTAAAAACTTTAAAAAATTAAAAAATATCTCTTGATATTAAATAAATTAAATAAAATATTAAAAATTTACCAGATTTACCTAAAAATTGTTCTTTGAGGGTTTTTGGGATCACTGAATGCAAAATTGAGGTCAGTTTTAAAAAATTCAAAATGGCGGGCACAACATGGCGGCCAAAAAAATTAACCAGATTTACTTGAAAATTGTCTCTTGGAGGTTGTTGGGGTCACTGAATCCAAATTTGAGGTCAGATTAATGCAATTAAAAATTTTGATTCATAGACCCTAAAAAACCCCGAATAACGATTTTTGAACGAATCGAATATATTTTTAAATGTTCCCCTATATTGGGTCCGCCATTTTGAATTTTTTTAAGTGTGACCTTAAGTTTGGATTTAGTGACCCCAAAAACTTTAATATACTCATTGACACAAATATTGAATTATGTTTAATATTTTTTTCTAAGGTAGCCACCCTACTGTTAATTCCCATGTGAGATTCTTTGTAAGATCGCTTATGGTTTCTTATACATATAAGATTCTATACGAAATCTTATAAGGACATCTCGTAAGAACAATCTCATCAGTGTCCATACAGGATTCCATATAGAGTTGAAATTTAAAAAATAAGCAAAAAATATTTTGTGTTTAAAACCTAAAATATGGCTTATATTCTTTTTTTAATTACTACTGAATATAGGATTTCTCGTAACGTAAGATCTTATGTAGTATCTCATATGAGAAACCATAAGTGATCTTATACGGGTGAAAATTTCCCAACTGGGCCACCTAAAACTGACTTTTAAAATTTTTAATATTTTTTTGATAATCTATTGCAGGAAGCCAAATTAACAACATTCCTGAAATGCGTTTTTAAAAAAATTAATTTTTTAATTATTTATTAAGATAATATTTTGTTACCTTTCCACTAAATTTGCAATTACTCTGTTGCTTGTTAATGAAATTTAATAAAATTTGGTGAGTATATAGAAAAATGATGTCTCTTTGAAATGCAATAGAAATTTCAATTAACTTTTATTGTTTATGCAAAAAAAATTGTTTATTTAATAAAAAAATGAATATTTAAACTATTTCTCATATGTTTAGGAAAAAATTTCAAAAACGACATAAATCTACAATTTCTCAACTTTAATTTAGAAAAAAAAAATTTAGTACTTTTAAAAAATCAGTGAATTACACGAATTTGAAGAGCAACGTGCAAGCGCTGGAGCAGTCACCACTGCCTCGCGCAGCGCGCTACTACGCGTCGAAGCCTATTCTCTGTTATCTAATTATTGACTAGAATTCTTGAATATAAATTTTTTCCTATATTTTATTATTTAACAATCATATAACTTTTCATTACAACTGGATGCTGAGATTTTTTCAAAACACGAATATTCATTGAATTATTTTGAAAGTAACAGAATTAGTTTCATTAGAGAAAATTTTACATTCCAATGTAAAATTTTCTGATACTAATTTATACTAATATAATTCATACTAATACTAATTTGGCTAAATAAAAATTTGGTTTAGCGAAAATTTAATTAAAGAAGAATTTGGTTAAATAAAAATTAGGTTTTAATAAAAATTGTATTAAAAAAATTCAGTTAAATAAAAATTCTGCTATTGAAAAATTTTGTTCTACGTTAAATTAATTTTCTAAAATTCAAACTTAGTACACATTGAGCGTCTCAATTAAAATCTTTTTTCGATGATATAACGAATTCATAAAATTAAATTTGTTTTTATAAATATAAGAACAAATTTTATTTTATTTTAATTAATTTTAATAATTAATAAATGATTTATAATAATTTAAATTATAAAATTTGTCGCTTAATGTGTACTAAGTTTGAATTTTAGAAAATTAATTTAACGTACAACCAAATTTGTCAATAGCAGAATTTTTATTTAAGCCTAATTTTTATTTAACCAAATTCTTACTTAATTAAATTTTCTCTAAACCAAATTTTTATTTAGCCAAATTAGTATTAGTATAAATTAGTATACTTCAGGCCGTTTCTCAAAAAAAAATTTTCTATCTGACAGACGCAAAAATAGATCAAAATGCACCCTATTTTTTGTTACTTTAGAAATTACCTGACTTTGCATGACACTTTTATATGAAAATCTTAATTGAAAAAATTTGAAAAAAGTATCATTTATTCATTAAATCCTTCGGAATAAAGCCATTTTTGAATTTTTAAAAAATATTAATTATTATTGTTTTTATTGTAAAAAAAAGAAGACAGTGTTATCTCTCGATCTACTGGGCCGATTTTAATGAATCAAATTTCTGTGCATAAATATTAAACCCAACAATTAATTCAATTTGTTTGATAAAGTGTAATTATCGTATTCTTTTCGCGATTTTGGTCATTTCTGTAGACAGTTTTTTTTCTAGGAACAGGTGAAAAAGGGTAGCGGTAGGCTAAATTTTCTTGAATAGAACTATTAAGCCTGCCATAAAAAAGATCCCGGCCAACTCCTTTGCCTAGACTCAGAATTTTTTTCACGAAACATTATCAGTGCTGTATATATGTTGTAACTAAGGGCCCAAAAATAATAATTCGTATGTTACTTATAAATGACATTTATTTTTTAATAATAATTATTATAATAAATACAAACAATAATTATTGTTAATAAATTTTTTTACAACAATTAAGACTTAAAGATTATTATATTATATATTATATTATTATATATTATATGTTTATTGTGAACTCAACTTCATCATACAATTTTTAAAGATACATGGACTTGTCTTTTTTCTCGCAAATCGTAGGGTTCGCAGTAGATTTGATCGACTATAAAAAGGTCACGAATTATCGTGAAATATATTGAAGTATACTGAATTATTTTAAAATGTTCTGAATTATCTTTAAGTATTATCCAGAGTTATCTAAATTATTGTAATACATTGTCTAAAATGTTTTGAATTACCTGAAGTATTAAAGTAGGTGTATACTCAATAAAAAAAATTTTAAAGATATAATCACAGAAAATTAAAAGGCATTAAAATAAGCTGCAACGCTTATTATTTTAATCCAATTTTGCTTATTTTAATACCAAAATGGATTAAAATAAGCAAAATTGTATTAAAATAATAAGCGTTGCAGCTTATTTTAATGCCCTTTAATTTTCTCTGATATTATATAGGGTAAGACCGGGGGAGATAACTAACTAAAATATTTTACAGAATTTGTTATTAAATATAATTTATTATCGATAATGTAACTCATTTGGATTCAATTTAATATTTGTCATCTAGAGCTATTAAAAGTACTGAAAAAAATTAAATTTCGCAGGCCTGTTATTATATTAATGTCACCATTTTTAATTTTTTTTAAATTACTATAATTAAATTCGATAACAGCGTCTTCTAAAATAACCCGAGTGATAATACTAACAATAATCCAATGAAAATCAAAATATTTTTATGTTATTATTTCAAATTTTTTCAAATTAATATTAAATTTGACATCAGCGCCCTCAATACTTCTGAATGAAGATTTTTAGAATATTATAAAGAAACTATATTTGGGTTGCCTTTTTGAATTTTTTAAAATTAATAAATATTAATTATTCAATAATGATGACTTTAAGAATAATCTGAAAAATCTACGCATACTTCTAGACTGCCATTTTGAATTTCCGAAAATTATTACTATTATTAAATTCGACAGCAATGCTCTTTAAAACCCCTGAGTGATAAATTTTAAAGAAATTTAAACAAACAATTTAAGGGTAGCTATGTCGAATTTTTGAAAAATATTAAATTTTACCTCTGAATGATGATTTTCAGAAAAATTTGAAAATACTGATATTGGGCTGCCATTTTAAATTTTTTATTATTATTAAATTTTACATCAGCGCCCTCTAAAACCCCGAGTAATGAGTTTTAAAAAAAATCTAAAAAAACATTTTTGCCGCCATTTTGAATTTTTGAAAATTATTAAATTCTACCTCAGCGCCCTCTATATACATCAAAATGATTATTTTTAGAATAATCTGAAAAACTTTCTTTTTGCCACAATTTTTAATTTTAAACAAATTTTATTATTAAATTTGACATCAGAGCCATTTATAAGCCCCGAGTGTTAATTTTTAAAAAAATCTGAAAAAACATTTTTGCCGCCATTTTGAATTTTTGAAAATTATGAAACTCTACCTCAGCGCCCTCTATATCACTAAACGACTATATTTAGAGAAATCTGAGAAATCTTTTTTTTGATCGCCATTTTGAATTTTTGTACATTATTAAATTCTACCTCAGCGCCCTCTATATACATCAAAATGATTATTTTTAGAATAATCTGAAAAACTTTCTTTTTGCCACAATTTTTAATTTTAAACAAATTTTATTATTAAATTTGACATCAGAGCCATTTATAAGCCCCGAGTGTTAATTTTTAAAAAAATCTGAAAAAACATTTTTGCCGCCATTTTGAATTTTTGAAAATTATGAAACTCTACCTCAGCGTCCTCTATATCACTAAACGACTATATTTAGAGAAATCTGAGAAATCTTTTTTTTGATCGCCATTTTGAATTTTTGTAAATTATTAAATTCTACCTCAGCGCCCTCTATATACATCAAAATGATTATTTTTAGAATAATCTGAAAAACTTTCTTTTTGCCACAATTTTTAATTTTAAACAAATTTTATTATTAAATTTGACATCAGAG
This sequence comes from Leptopilina boulardi, assembly GCF_019393585.1. NCBI lineage: Eukaryota > Metazoa > Arthropoda > Insecta > Hymenoptera > Figitidae > Leptopilina > Leptopilina boulardi. The sequence continues at coordinate 334,426 of NW_026137919.1, forward strand.
CCATTTATAAGCCCCGAGTGTTAATTTTTAAAAAAATCTGAAAAAACATTTTTGCCGCCATTTTGAATTTTTGAAAATTATGAAACTCTACCTCAGCGCCCTCTATATCACTAAACGACTATATTTAGAGAAATCTGAGAAATCTTTTTTTTGATCGCCATTTTGAATTTTTGTAAATTATTAAATTCTACCTCAGCGCCCTCTATATACCTCAAAATGATTATTTTTAGAATAATCTGAAAAACTTTCATTTTGCCACAATTTTCAATTTTAAACAAATTTTATTATTAAATTTGACATCAGCGCCATCTATAAGCCCCGAGTGGTGAATTATAAAGAAATTTAAATAAACAATTTTTAGACATTTTGAATTTTTCAAAATAATTATTATTATTAACTTCGATATTAGCGCCCTCTAAAATCCCCGATTCGTGAATTTGAGATAAATCTAAAAAAATAATTTATTGGTTACTATTATTAATTTTTAAAAGTCATTATTATTAAATTTGACATCAGAGCCCTCTATAACCTAAGCGTGATGAATTTTTAGTGAAATGTGACAAACAAGTTTTGCATTCGATTATAAGTTTTGAGATTCTCTTTCTACTTGTTCCATTTAAAAAGATTTGATTAGTTTATGTGCTGCCATCTAGCATTTCACCACATGAACTTACGCCTTGTTGTCGGTAAATTCTTATTGTTGGAACATTTATTTTCATTACTTTTATTTTAATTAATTTCTGTCAAAAATAGTAATTTTAAATTGTAGAAATTTACTTTTTTAATGTTCTTTTTTAATATTATTTCCTGTAAACAACACATTTCGTTAAATTGCACACAAATTTCATGATAAACTTTCACATATTTACCTTTTTTTAAGTATTAATTTTTAACTTATTTTGCATTAATCATGCATAAATATGGTATTATTCGATCCTTTAATACTTTTTTTAAAGTTTCTAATAATTTTTTAACCTTTTTTCATTATTCAAAGGTTAAAAATAACAAAAATAGAAGAGCGTCCGCGATCAGACGCAAATTGGACGCAACGGCGTCCGATCCGCGTTCAACCATTCCGCCAGGGTAGCTTGAATTGATAAATTCTCATAGTAAGCGGATAATGAGAATTCCTGATTTGACTTTTGAATGGTTACTGACATTTTACCTGGTTTATGAGTTTCAAATTTTTCACTTAAGGGAGTACAACGACCCGAATTATTATTAAACTCATTTGTATAACTCATTCTAGGATAATAGACCGTATTCGCTAATGTATTTCCCACTGTTACAAATGAATAAGTCGAACTACTAGTTGTGATAGCAGGGATATTCGAATTTTGAGTACAGTATACTGTACTCGAAAAAGGTATTGAAATTTCTGATGTGGGAGTATTCGATATTTTTCCCAGTGAAGGAGGGTTTTCTTCGCGTGAATCTACCACTGATTCTAAATCAGATACGTATGATGCGATTTGCAATTCATCCGTTGGGGTCCATTTTATTTGTCTATCTCCTTGTGAAAATTTAAGAAAGCGATAGGCCCGATCGCGAAGGACCTCTAGTGACCCGACAGTATTAACCTTGTGCGAAGCCAAGTGAATTTTTAGATTTGGCAAGGGCCAATCCACAAAAGGGTTTTTAAACCAATTGTCAATTTCCGACATTTTTAAATTTTATTTTGGACTTTTTCTTTTATTTAATTAGGAACCGGATCAATGGAAAAATAGCGAACTGTCAGAGTAAGGTCAACCAAACAAAATAAACAAGTACACTATCAGTCCTCAATTACAAAAAAAAATTTTTGTATAAAAAAATGAAAAATTGTTGTCAACAATATAGTCAAAAAAAAAAGATTTTGTACAAAAAAAATAATCACGGTTCAATGTCCATTGAAGGAATAATGACAGGAAATAATAGAGTCAATTATTATTAATTTTGACACAATAAAAAAAAAGATAATTTTGTTATTTAAGAAATTACTATGTTGTTTCTATCAGGGAGAATATCCTCTCCTGATTTAATTATAGACAAAAAAAAATTTTATTTATTTTTTCATCACTTGCTAAAAAAAAATTTTGAGAAGAGACAATTGAAATATTTTTTTTTTTTTTCGCAATCAAGAACTGAATACACAATTCAATTATTTTCATTCAATAACTTCAAGTCAATAGAAGGCGGCGATGACTCAGCCAAATCCCTCTTTAAATTATTTATAATAAATGAAACTGATTTTTATTCAAATAAAAATCAATTTTATTTTTCACCGAATTTACTTTCGTTATTTTGATTCTCGGTAATGGTAGTAAACCTTGATGATGTGAGAAATCGTGCTTCTTTATACGTGTGACCTTGACTCATTGAAATGATGATTATCATGTATTATTTCACTATATGGTCGTACGTAATAAAACACGAGTTCACACCACAAAATTTCAATATTTTATTTCACTTATTTTGAAAATGATGTTTGCTTTAAGATTAATGTATTTTTCTCGGGCCCTACTGTTGGAGTGCCATTTATAACATTTTACCTATTTTTATTTTTATTTATTATTAATTTATTAATAATTATTATTATAATATTAATTATTTATAATTAAAATTATTTAGAAAAAAATGTTATCTACACTTTGAGGTTAATATATTTTTAAGTTACTTTTATTTTATAAAGGGATAATTTTTAGCGCCAGAATATTTTATATAAAAAAATATACAAAAATTAAATATAGATTTATTTTAAATTTTTACCGGACTAGTTCAGAAAATGCTAGAAAAGTTTCCTAGCAAACCGCGGAGAGGGGGAGGTAAGGAGAAAAACACATTAATCACTTCACTGAATTTAATTTTAATATTTATTGATTTCAATTTTATTTTATTTTTTATTATTAAAAAAATGCACTTAATTATTCGGCCTATGGCCGAATTTACAAAAGTTATTCCGCTGATATGCGGTGAGCAAACATCACTTATTTTTTTTTATTTTCACTTCTAATTTTATTTATTTTATTTATTGCCAATCTGGCGAGAAATGTCAAATTTTAATTACTGGGACTCACCGTGTATACGACGCCGACCCCGCATTCCGCCTCGTCCAGACATGGATATTTTATTAAATTTTACTACACTACCGTCCGAAATTGTGCGAACTCTGCTTTTTCAACAACTATAAAACTGTTCAAATCTTCAAAAATATTAAAACTAAAATTTTTTCCTCTTTATTTTATTAAAGTTAATAAAATTCTGAAAGAAATGACACCTTGACAAAGAGAATATGTTAATTTTTCAATTAGATATCTAAGAAAAACCCAATTTTCAATGTTTTTACTATTTTTTTTATTTCTCTGGCAAAAATTAATATTTTTAAACGTTCTTAGGCTCATTGAAATCGTATTTTGTTATGCAATTCAAATTATATAAAACAATTCATGTACACATTCCTCCCTAGCGTATGCAAACCGTGAAAGTTGGCTCATAAAATGTCAAAAAATTGTGATTAATATTTATATGACAAAAAATGATCAGTAAAATGTATAAATCTTAAATTTACTTACATAAATCAGAGAAGTTTAGAATGATATATTTACTTGATTTTTAAACATTATATTTTATTGTAGAATTAAATTTAAATTTTTTGACATTTTATGAGCCAAATTTCACAGTTTGCATACGCTAGGGATGAATGTGTACATGAATTGTTTTATATAATTTGAATTGCATAACAAAATACAATTTCAATGAGCCTAAGAACGTTTAAAAATATTAATTTTTGCCAGAGAAATAAAAAAAATAGTAAAAACATTGAAAATTGGGTTTTTCTTAGATATCTAATTGAAAAATTAACATATTCTCTTTGTCAAGGTGTCATTTCTTTCAGAATTTTATTAGCTTTAATAAAATAAAGAGGAAAAAATTTTAGTTTTAATATTTTTGAAGATTTGAACAGTTTTATAGTTGTTGAAAAAGAAGAGTTCGCACAATTTCGGACGGTACTGTATTAAAAAAATCTTTGGCCTGCTGCCTGACTCACCATCAAAACGAGAATGAATAATTAAATGGCTGAACTTTTACTTCAGTCGGCGTCACCTTTCACGCTTTCTTTTTGGTGGTGAGCCCCTGTGAAAGTAATTAATGATTATCTATTTGTCGATAATCGATATATTCCGCGTCGATAACTTTCATCGACGTCGCTGGTAAGGTAGATCGCAACTCTACCAGAGGGCGTAGTGGTATCCTCTTTTCCAAAATGGTTGCCCTCATTATTTTGACAGGATCAAAACAATCAATATTCTTTCGGCTTCCTGGTGCTCTTGAATATTCAGGAATCTCATCCAAATATATGCACCAGGAAGTACTTCCCCTGCTGACTTCATAAGGATGAGCGACCAGAAATGGATGTCGAAAATACCTCGTGATAACATAAAACATTTTGGACGCGAGTATACAAAATTTTATTAATCAAAATTATACGAGAGTGATTCGACGAGTTGGCAGGTTTAATCTATTATTTTATTTTAATTTTATTAATACATTCAAATAATTATATATTTTGTCTAATTTTATATTTTATTTATTTTTAGGAAAAAGGAAGATTCCCATTTTGATGGGTAATAATGGGTAATAATTATATTAATATATATTTAATACTAATATTAATGTATACTATATTAATATATTTTAATTACCTGCCCTAAAAGTGATGGCCTTGTAACCACATTCGCCTAAAACAATAAACAAATAATAAAAAGTATTATACGGGATAAAATTCCTGTAGCGAACTACGTTAAAAAAAAGTTGATCGGAGCGGGCTCTAAATTGCACATAGTTTAGCCCTAGGGGTAAGTAATTTAACCATGATGTGTTGTTAGGATTTCTCAAAAACTATCGGAGAGAGAGGGAGTTGAATTTTTTTGAAAAATTTAAACAGTGAATTTTTGAACAAGACTTGTAAGTTTTTAACAGAAAGATGAAAAAAAATTTGCCCTATACACGGAGAGAAAAATCTGCCTTTTATAGTATAGAAAGGTTTACATTTAATGCACAGAAATTTTATATGCTATATAGACATGAAATTTGAGTAATTATAGTACAATCGGATGTCTTTTTACCATGAAACTTGTCTATGCTAATAAAGTTTGTCATATAGCCTCTTATTACATACTTATTATACTTTTAATCCAACGGCGCCATGCGGAGATCGCACATAACATCATCCTACTATGTTTGCATAAGTTCTATGCTTTTTCGGGGATAGACTCTTGCAACTGGCGATTAGGCATTTGTGTGAGTATTCACACAGTTACTTCCAATTAAGTAAAGGTGGGCGTGGCCTAATCGCCAGTTGCAAGAGTCTATCCCCGAAAAAGCATAGAACTTATGTAAACATAGTAGGATGATGTTACGTGCAATCTCCGCATGGCGTTGTTGCTATTAAACTACATGTTTCGTACTATAGAAGCATATATACTATGCTTTTTTAGTACGGACAAATACTATCCTAAAAATTCTCAAATCTTTGCTCTATTAGTATGAAAAGTTTAAAGAAAAATATCAGTAATCTATTTCATACTATAAAGCCTTGATTTTTCTCTCCGTGTATGTTTTCGAAAATTTTTTTTCTGTTCTTTCGAATGGTGCAAAAATATTTTCAAAAAATTTAAATTTTGACCCTTTTTTTGAAAATTAAAACTTTTTTTGAATTTTTTTTAATTTTGGTCCTTTTTATTTTTTTTTATTTATTTTTTTTGAAAGTTGAAAATGTGTATTATTACCACAAAAAATATTAAGATGTCCTTTTTTCTTATTTGAGAGATATTAATTTAATTAATTATTTTAATAAAAAATGAAATATTTCACAAATAAATAAAGTGATTGCAAACCTGAAGTTACCAATTGAAAGCTGACGTAATTCCGCATCCAACGAGCCATACATGAACTATTTCGGATTAGAAGATTTTTTTTAAACAATTGTCATGTTAGCCAATTGTTTATTAACAATATACTAATCCAAATTACTTTATATAGGGCTCGTTGGATTCGAAATTATGTCAACTTTCATTTAGTAACGTCAGAATTACGATAACTTTATTTGTTTTGTTTTTTTTTGGAACTAAAGTACGCAAAGTAAGTTAAATAAATAAATAACCCTACCGTAGATGAAGAAGGTATGAATGTGGGAGGCACGAAACACGGAGCGGCGTTTAATCCCTAAAATATAAATAAAATTTACTTTTATTTATAAACCAGAATTTATTTATTGACAAGAAAAATATAAGTAATAATTAAAAAAAATTCCTTTTATAAACTCAAATTTGTCTTTAAAAAAATTAAATTATCTGTCCTAAAAGTGGCGGTCTTAGAATCATATTCGCCTGAAACATTAAACCCAAAAAATTAGTTTTTATATATACATACAATTCCATGTACTATTATAAATATATATACTTATTTCTTTCATTAATAAAATTATAACCAACCCTAATAAATCAGAGATTATTTTAATATAATATGAAGTTAATCCGACAATATACAACTAGTGAATGTGAAGTTAGTCCGATTACATCCGAAACTTATTTACTTTACGTAACTAGTTAATTCGAACATGCACTGAGAGAATCAATTGATTGCGATTATCTTTTCGTTAGTAAGAGTATTTTAGCTAATTTATATTAGTTACTTTTGCCATGTAATTAGTCAGCTGGACTAATTAACACTCACCACATAAAAACCTAAAGGCTCACGCACAATAGTTTCGCGAAAGTCGTTCGCGAACGAGATGCATGCTATATAAAAGGATACGAATATATCTCTGTCCTTTTCTTCTCAGCGGAAAACGGAAGCCATGAAAGTGACAGATATAGTGATATTTTTTGTATCTTTTTCTTACATAATGTTTTAATCCAACACGTATTTTTACGTTGACATAGTACGAAACATTATTTAATAGAAGTGTCACATTTCGTAAGTTTCTCTTTGTATTGATAAACTCATGTTGTAACGCTACGCTGTTACCAACCATCAGAGTTGGGAAACTTGATTCAATATTTTAACGTTATTTTTTTTTGCATACTGAGAACTGATACCAACTCCCGATAAAAAAAATGGAAAGAAAAGAGAGAGGAGGGAGTGAAAAAGAGAGATAGAGAATATTAAAGAAAAGAAAAACGAATTGACTAATAAAAAGAGACAAAGATAGAGATATGTATATGTATATGTATGTATATATGAGTGTATTTTGAAATATATGTGTATATGTATTTATATGTATGAATATTGAAAGCCATACGTAAGAGTGAGAGATGAGTATAAAAGAAATAGATAGGAATAAATGTAAGTGAATGAGCGAGAGAGATGTATATATAGATAATAGGATTTAAAAGGTACTTTGGAAGGGTTTTTCTGCAGTTTCCCCTATCCTCTGAAGGGTTGTTTCAGGCGAATGCAAGTACCTATTAATAAATCGTCTGCATGTGTCAAAAGGACTTAAAAGATAATGTAATTAAGGTCCTTTTGCAATGAATCTGAGTTTTTCTTTCTAGATCTTGTTAATTTAGAAATAATTTATTAATCGAAAAATTATTGTTAACTTAGGAAGGTTAAAATATATCGAAGGAAAGTTTTTACGATCAATAAACACAAGGTCAAACATAACCAATAGAATCAAGGATAAATGAGTCATCTTTAACGGTTAAAACATCTGGAAAACTGCGCATATGTCAAGGTCAAAGTAGAAGGTCAAGCATGAATCATCTCTAAAGGTTGGAAAACTGCGCATATGTCAAGGTTGAACATGAGTCATCTTTAACGGATGGAAAACTGCGCATATGTCAAGGTTGAACATGAGTCATCTTTAACGGATGGACCACCTGCTAAATTGCGTCTTTGGAACACCTGCAAAGCACACGTGCACTAAAAGTCAAAAGAGGAAGAGTATCAAAATCGATCAATATCAAAAGCTTGACGTGGATTGGAGAAGTCATTCCAACTGAGTCACCACTCTGAAACAGGATTGGCTGGGACCATGGACCTAGGATCAAGAAAAGAGTAGGAATACTTCTATAAAAGAGCATGATTTGAGGATGCAGACTCAGAGAGAAATAGATACAGCTTCAAACGAATTCAGACAACTCTAAGTTAGTTTTACAATCCCGGCAGATTTTTATTGCAAAGAATATTCTAAGTTAATATCGCGTAATAAATTGTCTTGCGAGAATCGTAGAAAGTGAATAGAACTTTGAATAAAAATAACTCAGATTCAGTTAATTTCTTAATAAAACAATTAGTGATTTCATATGAAATTAATTGTGTTTTAATTGATTTTAATTCCTCTCAACAAGTTAATCCTTTAGGATTTTCATGAGATTCGGACTCAATTAATATAATCATATAGAAGTTAAAAAATTAGTATAAATAATTAACAAAAAAAAACTAAGTAAACTATTTAAAATATTTATACTAATAGTGTTGTGAAAGCACCTTAAAACATCATTGGTAGTTCTTGCTGCACTGTTCCATCTACAAAGACTTATTTCTGATCAATTATTTTGGTGACAGCGATATTGTAGACGGACCGTTATATAGCTTTATATTCCTGCGTGTTACAGGAATTATTTTGGTGACAGCGGTGGGATATTTCTCAACTTGCTGAGAGAATTTTTCTTTTTTATAAAAAAAAAAGGGAGAAGAGGAGAAAGGAAATGTCATTTGGCAAAGAAGACAGGAAATCTGTTCAATTCCTAGATGATTTCGTTAGACTTGCTGTAGATTATTCATATAAGGTAATCTACATGGAAATTGGCAAAAGAATAATCATCAGGAGAATACGAATAGGACCAGAAGCTGCATAAAGGACGACTTCAGCATTCCAGGACCGTTAGAAGAAGAACGAAGAAACAAAAATCGACAAGGAACAAAGTGTAAAGTGAAGTAAAAAAAAGGGGGGGAAGGGGTTTCTGAGAAACCTCCTAGAATAACTATTTTTATATATATGACAAGAAAAGTGTTAAAATTAAGACGAGAATCATCGATTGGTAAGTCAATTCGTTTTTGTAATTTGTCTCTCTCTCTCTGTTGTGTAAAGAATAGCAAACAATATTATTTTAAAACAAGTTCTCAGTGCTCAGTTCATTTTTATCAAAAAAGGGAAAAGTATATGTCTTTTGATTTTAAGTAAAGAAAATTTTTGATAAGATGGAGAATATCGAAATAAGCTCAAATAGTGATGTCAGTGATTCTGTCGTCGACAACAATAAAACTGTAAAATTTAATAATTGGGACGTGAGTAATGTAGAAATTCCTGTAAATATTGATAATGAATTGGTAAAGATTAGTGAAGATGAAAAGAATAAAGAATACATACCATTTCGTTACGCACTGGAAATATTACCTAAAGAATTTGACGGGCGTAATATGCCAGTCTCACAATTTATAGAAATTTGTCAGTCTGTTGAAAGGTCGGTTTCTCCTCATCAGCATTTTAATTTGCTTCTAGTTATTAAATCTCGAATAGTAAAGAATGCAAGTACTTGTTTACAGAACAGAAAATTTAATAATTTAAATGAATTGTTGAAACTTTTAAAACTAAACTATACAGATCATAAAAATTTGGGTCAGTTAAATTCGATATTGGCAACAGTTGCACAACAAATAAATGAATCAGTAACAGATTACAGCGAGCGCGTTAATACATTATTGAATCAAATTGTTGAAGCAATTAATGACAGGAATACCACAGAAACTGCAAAAGGGACGATAAATTCAATTATGGAAACTGCTCGAGAAAGCTTTTTGTTAGGGTTAAAACCCGAATTATCTTTACGAGTACGACTAGGACGCCCTACAAATTTAATAAAAGCTATAAAATTGACTAGGGAAGCAGAGTGGGAGTTAAATTTTTCAAAATCATTAAAAAGGGATTATATAAAAGGATTAGAAGATTTAACAGAAAACGATAATAGGGGAGAGAAATTTTCAAAATTGCAATATAATGAAAGATTTAAGGAAAATCCGCGAGTTAGGTTTATTGAAAAGGAACCTATACATAATAAGAAACGGTCCTATCAAAAGGGTCATCACGAGAATAATAAAAACGGCGAGCTTCAAAGTAAAATTGTTAAAAAGGAACCAAAAGAATATGATAAATCGATTCAGTGCTACAAATGTGGCAAAGAAGGTCATATTAGGAAAGATTGTAGGAATCAAAAAATATGTTTTAAATGTAATAAACCGGGTCATGTTAAAGAAGACTGTCGGAATGGGATTACTTGTTATAATTGTGGTAAAGAGGGACATTATAAAATCCATTGTCCAGAGTTTCAAAATTACAAATCAACTGAGAGACAATGTACAAAGTGCAAAATGATAGGACATACAGCTGAAAAATGTTGGGGAGCTTGTGCTTATTGCAAAAGACCAGGGCACAAATATGAAAATTGTTTTGCGCGGCAGAAAGAAATAGAAACAGGACAGAAAATTAAAGAAGAAGATTCAAAAAACACGCAGTAGATTCAACATGGGGGTGCAATATTGAATCTATCAAAGATGAACAAGCGCCTACTAAGCGAATAATAATGATGGCACCACATAAAGATAATGTAAAATCACCGGAAGTAGAAATTTGTAATGAGAACTTTGAAAATGGGAAAATAACATTGGTAGTGGATACAGGTGCCGAACTCAATTTAGTAAAAGTTAAAGCCTTAAAACCCCATTTAAAAATAAATAAAAAGAACAGATGTCAATTATTTGGAATAGGTAGTAATGGAATAATTACAATCGGTTCAGTAGAAATACCAATTAAAAATGAAATTCAGATATTTCAAGTAGTACCAAATGTATTTCCTATTAAATGTGATGGACTAATAGGAATGCCTTTCTTACAAAATGCTACGATAGACTTAAAAGATAAAACTTTAATTCATGATATTGGAAAATTCACAATACTAACCATAAAAAAGGGAACAATATTTAAATTGAAGAGACGAACAAAACACTTAATTAAATTACCTGTAATAAGTAATGAATTAAAAACCGGATACTTACCGTTAATACCTGCGGGACCTGGAATATATTTGGGAGAAGCATTAGTTTCTGTGAAAGAAGGAATGGCACACGTATTTGTTATAAATACCACTAATCAGGAAGTAGAATTATCAATTCCTCCAGTAGAATTATTAGAATACACTGAAATGGAACCAGGGAAAAGAGCATCAAAGGAATCTAATGTAGAAGAAGAAAGAATTAAACAATTGAAAGATTTATTGCAGATTGATCATTTGAACAAAGAAGAACAAGAATATCTATTTATATCTATAAAAAAATATTTACATCAATTTCATATCCAAGGAGATAAACTAGCATGTACAAAGAATATTCAACATTCCATAGAAACAATTGACAATATTCCTGTAAACAGTAAATATCCTCGATATCCACCAATTCATAAAGAAGAAATTAAGGAACAAACAACTGATTTACTAAAAAATGAATCCATATCACCATCAAAATCTGGCTATAACTCACCAGTGTGGATAGTTCCAAAGAAATCGGACTCGCAAGGTAATAAGCGTTGGCGTATGGTTATCGATTATCGAAAATTAAATGAGAAAACGATATCTGATTCATATCCACTACCTAATATAACGGATATTTTAGATCAGCTTGGGGGTGCTAAATATTTTACTATTTTGGACCTAGCACAAGGATTTCATCAAGTAGAAGTTAAACCTAAGGATAGGCACAAAACTGCCTTTTCTACCCCTTTTGGACATTACGAATTTAACAGGATGCCATTTGGGTTAAAAAATAGTCCTTCAACCTTTCAAAGGTTGATGGATAGAATATTATCAGGAATGCAAGGTATAGAGCTATTTGTCTATATGGATGATATAGTTATATATGCGAATTCATTAAAAGAACACAAAGAAAAATTTGAAAAGTTATTAGGTAGACTAAAAACAGCTGGATTGGTTTTACAACCAGATAAATGTAAATTTTTGTTTAAAGAAATAGGCTATTTGGGTCACATAATTTCGGAAGAAGGAGTAAGACCAGATCCTGCGAAATTAGAAGCTGTACAAAAGTTTCCACAACCAAAAAACAGGAAGAATGTAAAGCAATTTCTTGGATTAGCGGGATATTATAGACGTTTTATTAATAATTTTTCTAAAATTGCTAAACCTTTAACAAATTTATTGAAGAAAAAGAGTAATTTTAATTGGAATTCTGAAGTAGAAGTAGCCTTTAATGAGCTGAAACAGAAGCTGTGTACGCAACCTTTATTGCAGTACCCGGACTTTGATAAACAGTTCATTGTGACTACCGACGCTTCAGATTATGCTATTGGTGCTGTTTTGAGTCAAGGGGAAATTGGGAAAGATTTACCGATCTCTTACGCATCTAGAACTTTGACGGGGGCAGAATTACGATATACTACAACTGAAAAGAAACTTTAGCTATAGTATTTGCAGTAAAACATTTCCGACCATATCTTTATGGAATGAAGTTTAAAATAGTAACTGATCATAAAGCTTTGACTTGGTTATACCAGTTGAAGGATCCAACTATTAGTTCAAGGTTAGCGAGATGGAAAATAAAGTTAGAAGAATTTGATTATGAAATTGTTTATAGACCAGGGAGAGTAAACTCTAATGCAGATGCTCTCTCTCGAAACCCTGTCCTAGAAAATAAAATTCTCCAAATAAAAGACAATACAGATTTTAATGAAAAAAGAGAGGGAAACCTTCCAGATATTCTTTATGATGAATATCCAATTGAAAAATTATTCATGGTTGTTGAAAGAAATGATAATTTGAAGTTTAATGATACATTTGACAAGTGTTGCGGGGGGCAAACTGGGGCGGATCTGAAACGGGTTCGCTCTGGGCATTCCGACGGACTTGTCAGTGTATGTATTGAGGATGACTCACTTATGCAGTGTGATAAAATTACATTTAACGAGTGTTGCGGGGGGCAAACTGGGGCGAATCTGAGACGGATTCGCTCTGGGCATTCCGACGGACTCGTTAAAATATATGATGAAGCTGAGACACAAATAAGGTGTATTGGAATAAATAATAAAAAATCATATAATAAAAACAAAATCGTATACGAAAAGAATAAAGAAAAACCATGGCCATGGGTAAAAACAGAAAATGTAATAATAAGAAAGAAACAAAAAATCGTAGATTACGATGATTCAGATGAATCTGATGGTAGTACAATTTTGGAAGTTGAAAAGGGAGAAATTTTCAGGAAAGGAGGGGGTTTTGATAGAAAAGCACATGTTTTGATCGGTTCTAGTATTGAGGAGGGTGATCACGGTAATGATTTAAAAGCATTAATTCAAAGTTCAAGAGAAAAGTTATGGATGCGTGAGGATCATGTTTTAAATTTCATGAGTTGTGATTGCGTAGTTAAAAATCAGCAAGGTTTTGAATTACTAAATTTGGGGATGTTTGATTTGCAAAATTTAAAGACTTTAAAACCGAAATTGGGTCAAGTAATAAGAACAAATAATGGTAATCACTATATTTTTCATTTATTTATTAAAGAATTATTCAATGATAAATTTTCGATCGAAGGATACAAATTTACAATAGAAACTTTAAAGAATGCATTAGTTCATGATGGGCTTAAAACTTTTAGTTTATCAAGGGAAGGGAATGGTTTCGATAAAATTCCGTGGATTAATATCACAGCCACACAAAAAAAAAAGTACCCGGGCCGGGAAATGAGACCATCATTTTTTGATGTATTTTGATGCGCTGAACACGAATCTGAAGTCCGTTTAGCTCCATCACGTCAGGATTTTGACATAACCTCAAAAAACATAGCTGATTTTAAATGACAGGAGAAATTTTTTAAATAATGGCAGATTTGCTTGAATCTTGTTACTCGGGGGTTTTTGGGGTCGCTGATTACGAATTTAACGTCAGATTTAATAAATTCAAAATGGCGGATCCAATATGGCGGACGAATTTTTAAAAAGTAGTTGGATTTTTACGAAAATTGGTATCTAGGGGTTTTGGGAGTCGCTGATTACAAATTTATCGTCAGATTATTCAAATTCAAAATGGCGGATCCAATATGGCGGACGAGTTTTTAAAAAATAGTTGAATTTTTATGTAACTTGGCCGATACTGGGGTTCCGAGTCCCTGCATCGTAATACGTTTCCTACGTGTGTCTGACATGACGGCATCAAAGCCATTATCCAGGGACTTAGCCGGATAGCGGACAAACTCCGTTGCCCACCGTCACCGCGTGGAGGTACCCTGGATGCAGACACATGTAGAAACATAAAGATATTTGACCACCGTACTATATCTGCCATTTTACATTTGAATAATCTGACGTTAAATTCGTAATCAGCGACTCCAAAAAACCCCATGATACCAATTTTTGTAAAAATCCAACTACTTTTTAAAAATTTGTCCGCCATATTGGATCCGCCATTTTGAATTTGAATAATCTGACGATAAATTTGTAATCAGCGACTCCCAAAACCCCTAGATACCAATTTTCGTAAAAATCCAACTACTTTTTAAAAATTCGTCCGACATATTGGATCCGCCATTTTGAATTTATTAAATCTGACGTTAAATTCGTAATCAGCGACCCCAAAAACCCCCGAGTAACAAGATTCAAGCAAATCTGCCATTATTTAAAAAATTTCTCCTGTCATTTAAAATCAGCTATGTTTTTTGAGGTTATGTCAAAATCCTGACGTGATGGAGCTAAACGGACTTCAGATTCGTGTTCAGCGCATCAAAATACATCAAGAAATGATGGTCTCATTTCCCGGCCCGGGTACTTTTTTTTTTTTGTGTGGCTGTGTATTGAAAGAATATTTCAAGATAATTTTCAAAATACATTCTATAAAATCACTGTCTGTACAGGAGAGATTGGAATTCCGAAAGAGGAAGATAGGATCACAATAATAGAAGAATGTCATGATAGTGTTACAGGAGGACATAAAGGGGAAACAAAAACTTTGGAAAGAGTAAAGGAAAGATATTTTTGGACAGGAATGAGAAAAGATATTAAAAACTATATCAAAACATGTGCATCCTGTCAAAGAAAGAAATTAGTGAGAATAAAAACTAAGCAACCAATGAAAATCACTGATACACCAAATAGGAACTTTGAGAAAATACAAATGGACATTGTCGGACCTCTTCCAAAAACAAAATTAGGAAACAGATATATCCTGACCTGGCAAGATTGCCTGAGTAAATACTCGGGAGCGATTCCATTATCTAGTGTGGATACTCCTTCAATAGCAATAGCTTTTGTTGAAAATTTTATTTGTTTATTTGGTTGTCCAGAATCTATCCAAACCGACCAAGGAGGTCAATTTATGAGTGATTTAATGGAAAATATAGCAAAATTATTTAAAATTAAACAATACAAATCAACAGCCTATCATCCACAATCATTGGGAACGTTAGAACGAAGTCATCATACGTTTATTGAATATTTAAGACACTACTGCGAAAAGGATAATTGGGATTTATGGTTATAGTCTTCAATATTTTCCTTCAACACTTCAGTTCACGAATCTACTAGTGTTACACCCCACGAAATGATTTTTGGAAGAAAAGCCCGAATACCATCTGAATTTTCCGAAAAACAAATTCCAATGACTTATGTTAATGAACTACTAAAACGAATATCTGAAACAGAAAAAACAGTAGTTACCAAGTTATTGGCAGCAAAACAAAGGTGAAAAAAATATTATGATCAAAGATTAAATGAACAAATATTTGAAGCAGGTGAATACATTTACCTAGTAAAAGAATCTAGAGAGAACAAATTTGAGGACCATTACCTTGGTCCATTTAAAATAATTAGGGTTATAGATAATTTTAATATAGAAATTGAGATTAACCCCGAGGAAAGGAAAATTGTTCATGTGAATCGTGTCAAACATGCCTTTATAAGGATGTAATGAATTTAAAACATATTTGTAAACGTGTATGTGTATGGTAGGAGGAGCACAGGTGTGAATAAAGGAAAGCATACTTTTCGCATAAGTCTGTCTCACTCGCACTCATGGTGGTGTTTTTCTCGTAGTGTATGTATATATATATATATATGTGTGTGTTTATATGTGCGGTTATGTGTATGCGCATGTATGTATGTATGTGTATGAATATTAATAATAATAAGAAGAATAAAGTGCATGCACTACCTTGTTTTTTTTTGATAAAATGTGATTTCGCTATCTCATAAGAAATTTAGCTGAATATTCACATAGATTCTCTTAAATTCTCTTGTCATTGGTAACTTACCTTAGTTTTCTTACTTATCGAGAATTTTAGAGAGGATTAATTTACGTAGGAATCATAACTACCCATCTCTGATCAGAAATGCATGTAAATTCACCTTTAAGAAATTCGACGTTGAGGAATCAAATGAAATGTTGAATCTCTATGTTGATTATTCTATGCTCTGTAGCAAACGCATATAGCGCAGATGTCAGTGGAAGAGTAAATTTTATTTCATATACTGAGCTCTATTTCTAAAGTGAAGGGATATATGTATATATATATATAATATATACATATATTGTTTCTTTTATATATATTTTGGAAGTTCGAGAAAAATGCCGTTTTTTAGTACCAAACGAAATTTTAATCCTAATGGATCGCTCAAGAGGGTAAGATAATTCATAGTACTACACGTTGTATTTGTTTCGTCAGATTTTCATAATCCTATTTTCTTCTACTCATTATTTCTAACTTTTAGTTTTTCGGATCCGCATTGCAGTCTCCCTTAAAAAGGTTTTTATTAGTTGCGGATATATATGTAAACTTTAAACCTGTTAGCAGTATCAAGGTAAACAACTATGTGTTGTGTAAAAAAAAATCAATTTTGTGTATATTTATTTGAATAAAGTATAATAAAGGATCATGGTGATATGTAGTAAATTTTTTTTTGTGTTTTGTAAACTTTAAACTAAAATTATTCGGTCTATTTTCCTCTTAAAAAAAAAGAAAGAAAAGGGCAAAGACTTTATTTGGTGAAAAATAATTTGGTGTTGTGTTAATGGTATTTTCTTGTTTCACTTGTTAATTGTTTCCTATTGTGTGATATGACCAGGTATCTGTATTAGGTAGTGAGTTTGTTAAACTTAGGAAATGTTCTTTATGATCATATAACTTATTTCCCCTTATATTTCAATAATTGCAAATAGTTTTTTTTTTTCTTTTTTAAATATATATATGAATGTTTTTATTGTGTTTGTATGTTTGAGTATGAATTTAAATGATGTGTGACAGGCGAATAAATGTCAATAAAGACATGTGTTCTTGTAGGTCCCAAGTGCAGAAAGAAGGGCACAAGAAATTGCCAGAGCATCGTCAATGTCATTTATTCCACATTTCGATAATCTCTTCTGGGGAGGTTTTCGGGATTATTCCCATGAAAGTTATTCTTATTATAAATCAAGCACAGACAGAGTTTGCCGCGACTGTGCAGTTTTTTCCTCAGGAGTCATACTACAAGTCAAAAAGTGGCAAGAGGAGGAAGGCCAAAAAGTTGACCCGATGGTCCCTTATAAAAAATATTTCCGTCACCAAATGGTGACGCAAGAAATGAAAGATAGAGGCTTAACATGGGGAAAAATTGAATGCCAAAACTGTCGACAGGAAATCAAAAAAAGTGTAATTGAATCGGAATATTGCGTTTGTTGCAAAAAAAGATACGCCAGTTATTGGGAATATTTCCAACGTCGCCCTCACGACTATTTCGAAGTTGAAATAGAGGAACCGGATCCAATCCCAAATAATTAAATAATTTCATTTTGTTTTTGAGTTTTTATTTTCTTTTATTGTTCAAATGGACGATCGTTTACTCTTATTCAATTTTTATTTTTCTTTTCTTGAACGGTCGATCCATATTACAAAAAGTTAGTTATATAATAAAGAGTGTTTTGTAATATCTATGCTCAATTTTTTTTTTCCTTTGTTTTACACACATAAAATAAATCATTTTAAAAATTCCTTAAACGATAAAATAGAGAATATATTTGAAGAACAATCTCAACATAATTAGAATATTAGTTTTACCAAAAAAAAAGGAGGAAAGGTTTTAATTACAAAATTTTAGAATAATAATAATAACAAATAATGAGACTATTTTTGAGCCATGTTAATATTAATTAAGTATTATTTTTACATAAAAAAAATGCATGTATATAATTTAAACATTATTCAGAACTACTTAGGAGAATTTTTCAAATCGGATCAATTAACTTATTATTGAATATTAGGAGCTTATTTATGATGAAAATATATATATCTGCGGAAAACAAAAGAAATTATATAACTTAACAGCCTTTTTTTTATATAATTATTATGATGATAAATGGGTTGCCATAAATTGATCACAGAAGAAATTCATTAAGAGATAAAGTGTTCATGAAATGAACACGGGGACAGGTTTTATACTTTAAATTGTCAGCAGTTTTATTTATATTCTTTTTGATTGTTAAGTAAAATAACTGTTGATCGAATTTGACTAGTTTTTAAATTGAATCAAAAATTATTAATGAATAAAATTATTTGTTTTTTTTTTTTTGGATTATGGAAATGATATTACTGAATTTTAAGACATATAATTTAACCTGTAAAAAAAATTATAAAAAATGAAATTAAAAGATGATGATAACTAAGGGAAAAAGAAAAGCTCTGAACGTTGTGATTTAAATTTCGTTCTTTTAAAGTACTGTTTTTGGGTAATAATTTAGAATATCGTTTGTTTTTAATTAAGAATTAAAACTTCATCAATTTAGTTACAGATATATATGTATACATGTATACAATATGAAATTAGTAGCGGGGGAGGGAGGATAAAACAGAAATGTGTGTCCTTTTTCTTGTTATTGCTATTAAAAAAAAAATTTTGATTTCTGAATCAAAATTTTGTATAAGGGGGGAAGTGTAACGCTACGCTGTTACCAACCATCAGAGTTGGGAAACTTGATTCAATATTTTAACGTTATTTTTTTTTGCATACTGAGAACTGATACCAACTCCCGATAAAAAAAAATGGAAAGAAAAGAGAGAGGAGGGAGTGAAAAAGAGAGATAGAGAATATTAAAGAAAAGAAAAACGAATTGACTAATAAAAAGAGACAAAGATAGAGATATGTATATGTATATGTATGTATATATGAGTGTATTTTGAAATATATGTGTATATGTATTTATATGTATGAATATTGAAAGCCATACGTAAGAGTGAGAGATGAGTATAAAAGAAATAGATAGGAATAAATGTAAGTGAATGAGCGAGAGAGATGTATATATAGATAATAGGATTTAAAAGGTACTTTGGAAGGGTTTTTCTGCAGTTTCCCCTATCCTCTGAAGGGTTGTTTCAGGCGAATGCAAGTACCTATTAATAAATCGTCTGCATGTGTCAAAAGGACTTAAAAGATAATGTAATTAAGGTCCTTTTGCAATGAATCTGAGTTTTTCTTTCTAGATCTTGTTAATTTAGAAATAATTTATTAATCGAAAAATTATTGTTAACTTAGGAAGGTTAAAATATATCGAAGGAAAGTTTTTACGATCAATAAACACAAGGTCAAACATAACCAATAGAATCAAGGATAAATGAGTCATCTTTAACGGTTAAAACATCTGGAAAACTGCGCATATGTCAAGGTCAAAGTAGAAGGTCAAGCATGAATCATCTCTAAAGGTTGGAAAACTGCGCATATGTCAAGGTTGAACATGAGTCATCTTTAACGGATGGAAAACTGCGCATATGTCAAGGTTGAACATGAGTCATCTTTAACGGATGGACCACCTGCTAAATTGCGTCTTTGGAACACCTGCAAAGCACACGTGCACTAAAAGTCAAAAGAGGAAGAGTATCAAAATCGATCAATATCAAAAGCTTGACGTGGATTGGAGAAGTCATTCCAACTGAGTCACCACTCTGAAACAGGATTGGCTGGGACCATGGACCTAGGATCAAGAAAAGAGTAGGAATACTTCTATAAAAGAGCATGATTTGAGGATGCAGACTCAGAGAGAAATAGATACAGCTTCAAACGAATTCAGACAACTCTAAGTTAGTTTTACAATCCCGGCAGATTTTTATTGCAAAGAATATTCTAAGTTAATATCGCGTAATAAATTGTCTTGCGAGAATCGTAGAAAGTGAATAGAACTTTGAATAAAAATAACTCAGATTCAGTTAATTTCTTAATAAAACAATTAGTGATTTCATATGAAATTAATTGTGTTTTAATTGATTTTAATTCCTCTCAACAAGTTAATCCTTTAGGATTTTCATGAGATTCGGACTCAATTAATATAATCATATAGAAGTTAAAAAATTAGTATAAATAATTAACAAAAAAAAACTAAGTAAACTATTTAAAATATTTATACTAATAGTGTTGTGAAAGCACCTTAAAACATCATTGGTAGTTCTTGCTGCACTGTTCCATCTACAAAGACTTATTTCTGATCAATTATTTTGGTGACAGCGATATTGTAGACGGACCGTTATATAGCTTTATATTCCTGCGTGTTACAATGTAATGGCATATGCACAACACTTCACAAAAGTTATTCTTGTGCATTTAGTTCACGACTATTGTGTGTTGACCTTAAAAATATGTAAGACATAAGCACGGTCGTATATACAGGTCCCGAAGCTCCCATACATGGGGTGAACGTCAGATAGCGTGACCAAAAGTTTCTCGAATAGGCCGCAATAAAGACGAGGGCGTGATGATCGAGTGGTGTACGGTTCAAATGTAAAGGCTAACGCACAATTGCTTCGCGAACGTCGTTCGCAAAGGCAATGCATGAGTTAGAAAAGGACAGAGATATATTTGTGTCCTTTTCTATCACATGCACCTCGTTCACGAACGACTTTCGCGAACCTATTGTGCGTTAGCCTTAAACAAATATTTCTAACCTCTAAATACATAAACACGCGATACAACGTTTTGTTGTGATTAATTAGTAGGTAAACGAATAATCGCTTGTTTTCAATGTAATAATACGGTTTTCAGTAGTTCATTGATTAATACAAGATGGCAACCGGCTGTGCTGTGCCGAATTGTGATTCAAATAAAAGAGAAAATAAAGAAAACGTCAACACTATTACTACGTTTAAAGTTCCTAGTGATCCTAAATTGCGAAATCAATGGATTTCAAGGATCCCCGGTGTCAGTTTTCTAAGACATACAGCACGAATTTGTTGTAAACATTTTAGAAAAGAAGAAATTCTTTGGAATTATTTAAAATACCATGAAGGTAAAGAAATTGCAAAGGTAAATATGTATGATTTTTAGAAAATTTTATTTGTTTTTAATTTTGAATTAATGGAATAATATTACCTATAAATATAAAATTTTGTATTCAAACATTAATTACAGATTCCTTACAAACATCCTCGGTTATTGTCAAACGCAGTTCCTTCTATATTTCAGGAAGTTGATGTTTCTTTTAACAGGTCAAGGAGTCCTCTACATCGTAAGCTTTTTATGTTTATTACAAATGATTAATGTAACATGACTTAATGTAACATTACTAAATAGCATTTTTTAAAATTTTTTTTCTTTAAATAAATATTTAATTTAAAAAAATTCTTCTCAACAATTATTTTGACTGTTAAGAATATATTTAGTATTATATATTGAGTTTTAAAATTACATTTATATTAAAATAATAACATTTTGTATTAATTTTTGAAACATTTTTGATGAAGCACTTCTTACTAAATTTTTTAAATAAATGAACCCCAGAATTTTATATAAATAAAAAATTTTTAGGTGATGAACAGAAAAATTCTTTATTGGAAAACATCTCTATAAAAAATGACAGAAACTGTCAAGCGTTTAGAAATTTTCCTTTATTTATGCCCGTAAATCGTGATAATAAAATTTCCTCACAGTTAGATGAAAATTGTAAGTATAAAAATGTGTTTTTAATTAACCCTCGGAGCACATACTGGGTCATACAGACCCTGTCATTAATTTCAATGAAGTGTAATTTGAAAAGTCGGCAATACAACACGAACCTAAGGCCATATAGTGGTAACTAACTAATAAGGAATAATAAGTAACATGATAATCCAAAGAAAATAATAAAATACTAGTAAATATGTTATTAAAAAGTATAGTTTTAAAAAGTTGTGTCGAAAATCACATTTTTATTGTCTTAAAAGTTGCGTTCGTTAAACTACAAAATAAATACCTTTTTTAAAAAATAAAATAAGGTGGTATTTTTTCCCTTATTCTAACACACTTCGAGAATATAAATTCCAATTTTTAGCTTAAAATATTAAAAATTACAAAAGTTACATTTTTTTTTAATTCAATTTTTTCTTTTTAATTAGTTAACTTCACGAATTTTTTTTCAATATGCAAATAATTTAATAATATTTCTAAACTGCATATTCTTATTTTACAAGGTTCAATGAATAAAAAAATATTTTTTTTGTGTTGATCAGTCCAATAGTTCAAAAATGGGGGAGTTTTGTAAAGTAAACAGGGTCACAGCGACCCAGACTGTGCTACTTGTTCGAAAAAAGAGGTGTGTGCTCCGAGGGTTAATCATAAAATTTGAATTGTTATTTTTTTTTTAATTTAAAAATACTTTATTTTAATACTAAAACTATTAATAATAATGCGTTTATTTAAAGATTAAAATTTTCATTAATATATATTTTTAGGCAATGAACAGAATAATGATGTACAGTCGTGGGGAGAAAACGTCTCAGTAGAAAATTACAGAAACTGTCAAGCTCCTAGAGATAGTCCAAATAGTCACTCATTTACTTTTGCAAATCCTGATGAAATTTATTCACAAATGGATCAAAATTGTCAGTACAAAAATGTTATTTTTTACTTCCGTCATAAAATTTAAATAGTCTCTTTTTCCGAAATTTAAAAATACTTAATTTTAATGCTCAAATAAAGATTTTTTTTTTTAAATTAACAGTTTTATTTATCAACAAAAAATTTTTAGGTGATGAACAGAAAAATTCTGTACTGTGTTTAAAAGAAAATCTGTCTGTAGGAAACGACAAAATCAGTAAAGGTCTTAGAGATTGTCAATCGTTTATGCCAGTGAATCCTAATGAAACCTCACAGTTAAACAAAGACTACTGTAAGTACAAAAATGTACTTTTTACTTCCATTATAAAATTTCAATACTTATACGTATTTTTCAAATTACAAAAATACTTTTTTTATTATTACTCTTATGCTTTTATTTAAAATTTAACCAGTTAAAGAAAAAAAAATTAAATATAACAATTTTTTAGGCGTTAAACAGCAAAAAATTATGCAATCTCTTAAAGATAATTTTTTAAACGACAAGGAGAGACTCAGTCAAATTGGTAATGACAAACTACCTACTTCTGTAAATTTTGATTCCATTTCGTTTAAATTTAATGAAAATTGTAAGTGAATTTTTATACAATATAATTTATAATACTAATAACAATGTTATTACTAATAATACCATTGTTCTTTTCAAGGTAATACAAATGATAAAGGTAAATGTTTCAACCTAAACTTACCAAAACCATGGAATGTTTGTGTATGTGAGTCAGGAGAAGTTGCAAGTCTTTTGTTTACTTATGCCGTTTCAAAAATAGATACTGATGAAGCTAAACACATTTTTGAAAAGACTGTTGTTGTCACATCTTCGAGAGAAATATATTACACAGGACCACAAAGGGAAATTGAGGTGGACATGTTCCAAGCGTAGGTGACCTTTATGTTTTTGGGGTCGCTGATTACGATGCCGGTATCCGTATGACCTCATCACGTCAGCATCAAGGTCAACTGAAAGTCAAACACCCTAAATTCGAATATTTAATTTTTTTGACCCCGGAATCAGAAAGAGCGGAAAATTTTACGTCCAGATAAGTTTTGACCTTTTTTTTAAACTAACATTTCAAGGTCATTTAGAGGTCAAATTCTTCTTTTAATCTCTCGGCCGGAATTTTAGAATGGATTTGGTCCTAGAATAGTTGCTTTTTATGTTTTTAGGGTCGCTGATTACGATGCCGTTGTCCGTATGACCCCATCACGTCAGCATCAAGGTCAACTGAAGGTCAAACACCCTAAATTACAAATATTTAATTTTTTTGACCCCGGAATCAGAAAGAGCGTAAAATTTTACGTCCAGATACGTTTTGACCTTTTTTTTAAACTAACATTTCAAGGTCATTTAGAGGTCAAATTCTTCTTTTAATCTCTCGGCCGGAATTTTAGCATGATTTTGGTCCTAGAACAATTGCATTTTATGTTTTTAGGGTCGCTGATTACAATGCCGTTGTCCGTATGACCCCATCACGTCAGCATCAAGGTCAACTCAAGGTCAAACACTTTAATTTCGAATATTTAATTTTTTTGACCCCGGAATCAGAAAGAGCGGAAAATTTTACGTCCAGATACGTTTTGACCTTTTTTTTAAACTAAAATTTCAAGGTCATTTAGAGGTCAAATTCTTCTTTTAATCTCTCGGCCGGAATTTTAGCATGGATTTGGTCCTAGAACAGTTGCATTTTATGTTTTTAGTGTCGCTGATTACGATGCCGGTGTCCGTATGACCCCATCACGTAAGCATCAATGTCAACTCAAGGTCAAACACCTTAATTTCGAATATTTAATTTTTTTGACCCCGGAATCAGAAAGAGCGGAAAATTTTACGTCCAGATACGTTTTGAACTTTTTTTAAACTAACATTTCAAGGTCATTTCAAGGTCAACTCAAGGTCAAATTCATCTTTTAATCTTTCGGCCGGACACCGGCATCGTAATCAGCGACCCCAAAAACATAAAAAGCAACTGTTCTAGGACCAAATCCAGGCTAAAATTCCGGCCGAAAGATTAAAAGAAGAATTTGACCTCTAGATGACCTTGAAATGTTAGTTTAAAAAAAGGTCAAAACGTATTTGGACGTAAAATATTCCGCTCTTTCTGAATCCGGGGTCAAAAAAATTAAATATTCGAAATTAAGGTGTTTGACCTTGAGTTGACCTAGAAATGACCTTGAAATGTTAGTTTAAAAAAAAGGTCAAAACGTATCTGGACGTAAAATTTTCCGCTCTTTCTGATTCCGGGGTCAAAAAAATTAAATATTCGAAATTAAAGTGTTTGACCTTGAGTTGACCTTGATGCTGACGTGATGGGGTCATACGGACAACGGCATTGTAATCAGCGACCCTAAAAACATAAAATGCAATTGTTCTAGGACCAAAATCATGCTAAAATTCCGGCCGAGAGATTAAAAGAAGAATTTGACCTCTAAATGACCTTGAAATGTTAGTTTAAAAAAAAGGTCAAAACGTATCTGGACGTAAAATTTTACGCTCTTTCTGATTCCGGGGTCAAAAAAATTAAATATTTGTAATTTAGGGTGTTTGACCTTCAGTTGACCTTGATGCTGACGTGATGAGGTCATACGGATACCGGCATCGTAATCAGCGACCCCAAAAACATAAAGGTCAACTACGCTTGGAACATGTCCACCTCAATTTCCCTTTGTGGTCCTGTGTTATGAAGTATATTCTAAACCGGCCATTGTTCCTGAAAACAAACTTCCATCATTTTTGAACGACGTAGCAACTTTACCAGATATTTTGAAAAAATTTAAAAATATCCGTATTTGCAAAGGAATAACAATCACAGATATGAATATATTAATGACACATTTCTTTTTGAACCAAAGTAATCTTTATGAATTGCGTCATAAAAATTGTTCTCTCGCATCACTGAATTACGACCGGTGCATCAATTGTCGAAAAATGAATAAAAACATAAATCAAAAAATATATAGACAGAAAAAAATTCAAAAGTATACACGCATTTCAAGTATTTCTAATTATCTTGATCAAATGAAGTTGAAGGCATTGCAGAAAAAAATTAAATATCAAAATCAAAGAAAAATAAAATTACAAAAAAAAGTAAAATTACTGAAGGCCACTGTAATGGAACATCAAAACAAAGTATCCAACTTAACACTAAATTCCCTCAACATTCCAGATAGTCAAAAACTTATTATTGAAGAAATTCGTAAAGCCGCAAAATTATCCGATTCAAGAGGACGTCATTACTCTTCAGACTTTATGATGATGTGTTTGATTTTAAACATCAGAAATCACAGTTATTACGAATTTTTACGCGAAAATAATGTCATTCCTTTGCCTTGTACGAAAACTGTTCGAGATTATCTCTCTTTAATGAATAATAATAGGTGTGGATTTGATAAAAACTTTTTTCAACTCTTACAAAAATCTTTTCAATCCAAAGACCCCAATCATCGACATGGTACATTAGTGTTTGATGAAATTGTTGTACGAAAATCAATGTCAGTTTCTTCTAAAAATCTAACGTACACTGGTTTGATGGATTTTGGGGACAATGATCAAGAGAATATGACTGTTAAAAACCTCGCAACTCGAGCTCTAGTCCTTATGTTTCAGTCGTTAACAGATAATTCAACTGAAGCTTCAGCAGTGTTTGCTTCGGCAACACCCGTATGTGGGGATGATATAACAAAGATTATTTTAGAAGCTATTTGTCATACGGAAAATGCAGGTGGTTTTATCCATGGCATAATTGGAGATGGTCTTAGTCCCAATAAAAGAATGTGGACAAACCTTGGAATCGACAGTAGTTTAGAATACACTAAATGCAGCTTCACGCATCCTTTGGATTATGATAGAAAAATATTTATATTTTCTGATAGGTCACATTTAATAAAATGTATACGTAATAGAGTTTACAATAATGGGTATATTAAAATACGCTTAAGAAATGAAGCAAGTGATGAAAATGATTCTCCATCAAGTCATTACGTTAAATGGAAATACTTTAAGGATCTCTATAATACTGATAATTCACATCCGGCACATGCTAGGTTGTGTCCTAAATTATCAAAACGCCATGTCGAGTTAGACAACACGTCAAAAATGCGCGTCAAATTAGTCACTCAGGTAAATAATAATTTGTTTTAAATATATGTTGCGCCATAAGTATATGGATGATAAAATTTAGTTATGCTTAAGTAAAACAATCTTTGAATTCCTTGAAAAATAATTTATTAAAACAAGTTTACTAACTATATTATTACATTCTCATCATAATGAGAAGGTATTACATTTGGGCGATTTTGAGCCTTCTCTAATTCCAGTGAATCTCGACGTTTTGAGACTTTCTGATGCCGAAAAAATGGGTTTTAAAAAAATGTTTGTATGTATGTATGTAGACAAACTTTGTCCGACGATAATTCGAACAAATTTTAATGAATCGACTTCAAATTTGGTATACACTTTAAGTGTACCAAAATCTCGCCTGAGTTCGTTGGCCAGATGATTTCGTCAAAAATCAACAAAATTATTCAAATTTTGAGTTTTTAAAAATTCCTAAAATTCGCATTTTTCAAAAAATAAAATTTTTCAATTTTTTTTCGAAAAATACGAGTAAAAATAATAGTACATTACGCTACTAGTGTGGAAAGGCGGCCATTATTTGATGAGTGTGAAAGTTGCTGCACGAGCGAAGCGAGTGCAGCAATCACACGAATCAAATAATGGCTTCCACACGTGTGGCGTACGATATTTTTTTTCAATTTTTGTAATAATTGCTGCTTTAGTTTAGTGTTGAAAGTTTGAAAAGGTGACCATTATTTCACAAGTGACACAGATGTTCTGCAATTCTGACAAGCGGGGGGTTCGGGGGGCGAAGCCCCCCGTAACAAAAAAAAGAATCTCAAAGAAAAAAATATTTATTCTATTTATTAAAAGAGTTTATTGTAGTGAATGACAAATATGATTTTAATAAACGTTTACTTTATCAATAAAAGTAGTTTATTTTATCAATCAACATAGCTTTAAAATATATAAACGTATATTGTTATCAATAAACGTAGTTTTTTATCAATGATCACAGTTTTTTAATTAAAAAATTTAGATTTTTATCAATAAACGTAGTGTTTTATTAATGAATACAGTTTTTTAATTGACAAATGTAGATTTTTATCAAGGAACACAGTTTTTTATTTAACAAATGTGGATTTTTATCAATGAACGATGTTTTTTATCAATGAATTCAAAAACAGTTTTTTTCAATAAACCAAGTTTTTTATCAATGAGCATAGTTTTTCAATTACCAATTGACCAAATGTGGTATTCCAATAGTAAACAAATTTTTTCATCCATAAAAAAATTTTTTATGCTAATAAGAAAAACTTCATTTAATAATCTTTTAGAATTCTTATAAAACGAATAAAATATAAACTATATATTATATTTGAAGTAAAATATGAATATGTCGATCACATCGATGATAAATTCTTTCTTCACATATATTATATTTATCAATATTATTATCTTTGGCATCTTTTGATTCATAATATAATTTTACTTAAATATAATACGCTTAGTAAAACAAAACATTATTTAAAGTTAATATGCATGTTTGAACAGTTAGTAAAACTTAAATTAAGTGTACTATTTTTTGGAATAGAAATTTCTTTTAAAGGAGATTCAGACGCGTTCAAATCTGCGGTGGAAAGAGGAAGCTGTTTTGAAGGAGATTTTGAGGAAGAAGGAACAGCTGCTACTTGGTTGTCAGTTTTGGATTTTTTCAATTCGATTTTTTCGAAACTGGAGAGACCTATAGCTGATGAAATCAATTGTCCAGTTTTTCTTTTCTGCCCTACCGACTCTTCTATATAACCCTCTGCAGTTGACGTTGATTTCCAGCCACCGTGTCTCTTAATCTGCGTAATATCAGCTCCAGAATCAGCCACGAACGTTGTCGATGTTCTTCGAAAAGAATGACCCGTGTAGCATTCTGGATCGGCTAACTTTAAAAAAGTGGCAATTTTTTTTGGTAGGGTTCGGATAGTATTTATGCCAATATTTTGATTTATACACTTTCCATTCGTGTACTTAATAAAAAAGTGTTCTGTTGTCACTTTTGCTGGACGTAGAGCTTGATATTTTAAAACTGTTGTAAGAAGTTCTCCTTCGATCGTAAAAGTTCTACTTATTCCAGTTTTAGTTTTAGGAATTGTAATTATCATGACGTCTTCACGATTTCTAATATTATTTACAGTTAAACATGCAAGCTCCTCAGATCTACAGGCTCCAGAGATTCCAATAATTAAAATGACCTAAAAATTTATTTTTTATGTAAATAGTTTCAATCACAATCATTATGCAAAATTTTTGTACGATTTTGTATATTTTTTGTAAATAAATTTGTAAATAGATATGTAAATGAATTTAAAAAATTGTGTTAATGAATTAATTTGTATTTTTTAGTTTTATTTTTTTATTAGTCGAGTTAAAACACGTATTTGGTCATGTTTCAAGTAATATAGGTTAGGTTGAATTTTGATAATTTACCTTTTTTCTAAATGATCCTGATCTGCAGCTTCTTGAAGATATTTTTTCACATCCTCAGGAGTAAATACTTTCGCCTTTTTACTTTTAAATCCTGCAGATTTCCGTTTCAAGAAAGCAGCTAATTCGGAATAACTCTCCAGCTTAATGCACTTGTCACTTAGGTTAAGTGTGGTTCGCAACATCGAGTATTTCGACCAAAGCGTAGAAGGCTTGAATTTTTCACTCAATTGGACAAAATAAGACAACATAACCGATTCATTCACTTTTTTAACTTTATTAGTTTCCATCCAAGCCATAAAAGTGTTAAATTCAGCTTCGTATTTTTCTTTTGATTTTGGCGGAAGCAAGCCTTGTCGAAGTTTTTCAGCATCTTCTAAGATTTCTGCTGGAATTTCATCGCTTCCATCGGAAAATACTTCGCTTTCACTCATTTTTATAATTTATAATACCATAAACAATTACTAACACTTTTTCAAGTAGGCACGCGAGTACGTGTTGCGACAAAATGTTTGAGATCAACTGATTACATTGGTAAGGATGAAATAATGCGAGATGGCGCCACATGCACTTTCATTTTTACACGCATAAGGGTGAAATAATGATTATTACATGCAAATGCGTGAAATAATGACACGAGTGAAATAATGGGCACCTTTGCACACTTTAAACACGTAAATAAAGTGGCCTTTATTATGAAAATTGAAAAAAACACTTTTTTCCTCTGACAATTTTTAATAGCGATTAAAACAAAAAAGTTATACCTCTTTTTTTAAAAAAGGACACACGGTGGGTAGGAAGCGACAATAGGTTGAACAAAAGTGTCAAGAAAAACTGAAAGTGGGGTTGTATTTATGGATGATTGTAGGTGAAAAATCCGTTTAGAATGAAATCCTAGCTGCTCCTATTTCAAAGTTATCCACATTTTAATTTTTTTAATAGGATCAATTTTTGAAAAATAGAAAAGGCGCGAACATTTCTTTGTGTTTGTGTGTGTACGTGTAGACATATGTTCACATACGATTTCCACACTTGTAGCCAAATATAGCATCCTTTGTAATTTCCCAATTATAAAATAATAAATATTAAGTGTTGAAAGTCACTAGTAGACGTGGCAAATAACACAGCCCCACAAAAAAAAAGTGTCGTGCGCGGCAGACCAGACTAGTCATTTCACATGTATTTTGACGCGCTGAACACGAATCCGAAGTCCGTTTTGCTCCATCACGTCAGGATTTTTTTCTAACCTCCAAAAACCTGTCGGATTTTGAGAGGTAGGCTATTTTTTTAAAAAATTGATGGATTTACTTCAAAATTGGTATCTAGGGGTTTTTTGGGTCGCTGATGACGAATTTGAAGTTAGATTTTCAAAATTCAAAATGGCGGCTCCAATATGGCGGACGAATTTTGTAAAAATTGATGGATTTACTTCAAACTTGGTATCTAGGGGTTTTTTGGGTCGCTGATTACGAATCTAAAGTTAGATTTTCAAAATTTAAAATGGCGGCTCCAATATGGCGGACGATATCGACCCTTCAAAGGGTCGAATTCCGCCCTTACACACGAAACTAGGAGCAATTAAACAGTTTGTCAAAGCCTTAGATAAAAAAGGAAACTGTTTCAAATACCTGGAACAAAAGTTTCCAGAAATCTCTGATGCGAAACTAAAAGAAGGGGTTTTCGACGGACCTTGTATTCGCAAATTGTTAAAAGATGAGCAATTTATCACCAAGATGAATAAAAAGGAGAAAGCCGCATGGCTTAGTTTCAAAGCAGTTGTCGAAAATTTTCTGAGTAATCACAAGAGTGAAAATTGGGAGCAAATAGTTAGTGATATGATTAAAAACTTTGGTAAGTTAGGATGCTTAATGAGCATAAAGTTGCATTACTTAGACTCGCATCGGGATCAATTCCCTGAAAATTTGAGAGATTACAGTGAAGAACAAGGAGAACGATTCCATCAAGATCTGAAAGATTTTGAGCTTCGTTATCAAGGAAGAAGGGATGTAAATATGATGGCCAACTACTGTTGGATGCTGAAAAGGGATATTGTACATGGAGGCACCAATTTGAAAAGAAAACCATTACACAGATCCTTTGAGGACAAAAGAGTGCGCTACCATAAAAAGACGTAAATACCTTACTTATGTATATAAGAATTTCCATTTCTAGTATTGAAAATCTAACTTCAGATTCGTAATCAGCGACCCAAAAAACCCCTAGATACCAAGTTTGAAGTAAATCCATCAATTTTTACAAAATTCGTCCGCCATATTGGAGCCGCCATTTTAAATTTTGAAAATCTAACTTCAGATTCGTAATCAGCGACCCAAAAAACCCATAGATACCAAGTTTGAAGTAAATCCATCAATTTTTACAAAATTTGTCCGCCATATTGGAGCCGCCATTTTGAATTTTGAAAATCTAACTTCAAATTCGTCATCAGCGACTCAAAAAACCCCTAGATACCAATTTTGAAGTAAATCCATCAATTTTTTAAAAAAATAGCCTACCTCTCAAAATCCGACAGGTTTTTGGAGGTTAGAAAAAAATCCTGACGTGATGGAGCAAAACGGACTTCGGATTCGTGTTCAGCGCGTCAAAATACATGGGAAATGACTAGTCTGGTCTGCCGCGCACGACACTTTTTTTTTGTGGGGCTGTGTTATTTGCCACGTCTACTAGTGACTTTCAACACTTAATATTTATTATTTTATAATTGGGAAATTACAAAGGATGCTATATTTGGCTACAAGTGTGGAAATCGTATGTGAACATATGTCTACACGTACACACACAAACACAAAGAAATGTTCGCGCCTTTTCTATTTTTCAAAAATTGATCCTATTAAAAAAATTAAAATGTGGATAACTTTGAAATAGGAGCAGCTAGGATTTCATTCTAAACGGATTTTTCACCTACAATCATCCATAAATACAACCCCACTTTCAGTTTTTCTTGACACTTTTGTTCAACCTATCGTTGCTTCCTGCCCACCGTGGACAAAAAAAGACAAAAACGGATGAAAAATGGGTAAAATGCAGGGCAAAATTACTTTATTTTGAGAAAATATGAGCAACTATGTATTATCTCTGTTTAAACCACCTTAAATTAACACAAATTACAGTAACTTACTCATAAAATTATAAATTTTTTGTTTTTTTTAATTTTTTTTTTATAAGTCCAACCATTGTTATCTATTTCCAAACATTGCAATTGTGTTATAAAAAATCCTCTATTCCAAAATATTTTATATTGCGCTGTTTATACGAGATTTTCTTATGTTTTCGGTTACTAACTCCCTGAATCCGAATTTGAGTTCAGATTAAAAAATTTCAAAATGGCGGACCCAATATGGCAGAATAATTTTAAATTGATTTGTTTCGTTTAAAATTTTGTACTCGGGAGTTTTTGGGGTCGCTGAATCCAAATTTAAGGTAAAATTTAAAAAATTCAAAATTGCAAACCAATATGGAGGAAATTGTAAAATTGATTCAATTTGTTCAAAATTCGGTACTGGTGGTTTTTATTTAAACATTTTTGACCCGATATTTTTAGCATTTAAAGGTATTCTGAAGGGTTAAGATTTGAAAAAATTAAAAAAACTGAACAAATTCTAAAAAAATCTTTTTTTTTAAGGCTTGTAAATTGTTTATTTAAAAATTTTCGGTTCTTTTAGTACACTACTTGATATAGCCTCATATTACCTGTAAAAATTTTTATTAATGGGTTAATGCATGCCTACTTTTCCTATTGTATGTTTCTAATTTTCGAGCGTGAAACGCGAGTGTCATGATAAGAATGTTATCCTTAAAGTCAAAGTACTTTAAGAAAATGAAATTTAATTTATAAAAACCAAAAATTTCACTTATATAAATTGTACAAAAAAATTTTTATGAATAAAAACATAAGGGCAAAACCTCATATAATAAATTTGTTGATTTAAAAATGCATTTACTTTAAAGTTCTTTGTTTTAATGTTTTTAAATTTTCAATTAATTTTTTCTTTTACTCAATTGAAATTAGTTCAAAGCGGAATATCTTATTTTAGTAAATAATTTGGTTTGTCGATTTTCGTTAATTACAAAGACCTGGCCAATCCACGGCGCAAAAATTAAGGAACTAAGTTTCAACAGCTGCAGTGCCGTTATTCTCTTTTTTTTGCTCGATAAAAAATTTATTCTAATACCTTTAAAACTTACCTATTTGTATAATTTAATTTAACGCATTTTAATAAAGACTATGAGTGGTTTCTAATAAATTTTTCAAAACAAGTCGATTATATGAAGCTCCCCTTTTAAAATAACTACTTTTGTACTTATTTTAACTCTGTGTATAATTAATTTTACTCTTTTTAATAAAATTAATAAAAATAATTTCTTTCTTCTTGACATTTTACTTCAAAATTAATTAAATCAACTACAAAGTCTGAAACTACTACAAAATCTCATTCTACCAAATGGATTCTTGGGTCATTCAACTACTTTCTGGTAGTATAATTAATACAATTTTTGAATGTTATTGAAAAATTTTTTTAATTACACAGTGTAAATAAAAAGTAACTAATGCTACAAGGTTTTGAATTTATTTAATTTTTAAACTTTAAAGGGAAGAAAATTTAACTTCTTCTTGGCCCATAGTTCAACAGAGGTCGCTAAAGTTCGCCAATGTTTGACCATAGTTTAGATTTATTTAATTTTTAAACTTTAATGGGAAGAAAATTTAATTTCTTCTTGGCCCATAGTTCAAGAGAGGTCGCTATAGTTCGTCAAAGTTTGTCCATAGTTTATATTTATTTAATTTTTAAACTTTAATGGGCAGAAAATTTAACTTCTTCTTGGTCTTCTTCTTTAACTTTCTTCATGGTTCAAGAGAGGTCGCCATAGTTCGCCATAGTTTAGATTTATTTAATTTTAAAACTGAAATGGCCAGAAAATTTAACTTCTTTTTGGCCCATAGTTCAAGAGATGTCGCTATAGTTCGCCAAAGTTTGCCCATAGTATATATTTATTTAATTTTAAAACTGAAATGGCCAGAAAATTTAACTTATTCTTGGCCCATAGTTCAAGAGAGGTCGCTAAAGTTCGCCAAAGTTTGACCATAGTTTAGATTTATTTAATTTTTAAACTTTAATGGGCAGAAAATTTAACTTCTTCTTGGTCTTCTTCTTCAACTTTCTTCTTGGTTCAAGAGAGGTCGCCTTAGTTCGCCATAGTTTAGATTTATTTAATTTTAAAACTGAAATGGCCAGAAAATTTAACTTATTCTAGGCCCATAGTTCAAGAGATGTCGCTATTGTTCGCCATAGTTTAGAGTTATTTAATTTTCAAATTTAAATGGCTAAAAAATTTGATTTGACTCTTCCCGTAGTTTAAGAGTGGTCGCTATAGTTTGCCCATACTTTAAATTTATTTAATTTTAAAACTGAAATGGGCAGAAAATTTAACTTCTTTGTAGCTAATAGTTCAAGAGAGGTCGCTGTAGTTCACCAAAGTTTGACCATAGTTTAGATTTATTTAATTTTTAAACTTTAATGGCAAGAAAATTTAACTTCTTCTTGGCCCATAGTTCAAGAGAGGTCGCTAAAGTTCGCCAAAGTTTGACCATAGTTTAGATTTATTTAATTTTTAAACTTTAATGGGCAGAAAATTTAACTTCTTCTTGGCTTATAGTTCAAGAGAGGTCGCTGTAGTTCACCAAAGTTTGACCATAGTTTAGATTTATTTAATTTTTAAACTTTAATGGCTAGAAAATTGAACTTCTTCTTGGTCTTCTTCTTTATCTTTCTTCTTGGTTCAAGAGAGGTCGCCATAGTTCGCCATAGTTTAGATTTATTTAATTTTGAAAATGAAATGGCCAGAAAATTTAATTTCTTCTTGGCCCATAGTTCAAGAGAGGTCGCTATAGCTCGCCAAAGTTTGCCCATAGTTTATATTTATTTAATTTTAAAACTGAAATGGCCAGAAAATTTAACTTATTCTTGGCCCATAGTTCAAGAGAGGTCGCTAAAGTTCGCCAAAGTTTGACCATAGTTTAGATTTATTTAATTTTTAAACTTTAATGGGCAGAAAATTTAACTTCTTCTTGGTCTTCTTCTTCAACTTTCTTCTTGGTTCAAGAGAGGTCGCCTTAGTTCGCCATAGTTTAGATTTATTTAATTTTAAAACTGAAATGGCCAGAAAATTTAACTTATTCTAGGCCCATAGTTCAAGAGATGTCGCTATTGTTCGCCATAGTTTAGAGTTATTTAATTTTCAAATTTAAATGGCTAAAAAATTTGATTTGACTCTTCCCGTAGTTTAAGAGTGGTCGCTATAGTTTGCCCATACTTTAAATTTATTTAATTTTAAAACTGAAATGGGCAGAAAATTTAACTTCTTTGTAGCTAATAGTTCAAGAGAGGTCGCTGTAGTTCACCAAAGTTTGACCATAGTTTAGATTTATTTAATTTTTAAACTTTAATGGCCAGAAAATTTAACTTCTTCTTGGCCCATAGTTCAAGAGAGGTCGCTAAAGTTCGCCAAAGTTTGACCTTAGTTTATATTTCTTTAATTTTAAAACTGAAATGGGCAGAAAATTTAACTTCTTTTTGGCTTATAGTTCAAGAGAGGTCGCTGTAGTTCACCAAAGTTTGACCATAGTTTAGATTTATTTAATTTTTAAACTTTAATGGCTAGAAAATTGAACTTCTTCTTGGTCTTCTTCTTTATCTTTCTTCTTGGTTCAAGAGAGGTCGCCATAGTTCGCCATAGTTTAGATTTATTTAATTTTGAAAATGAAATGGCCAGAAAATTTAATTTCTTCTTGGCCCATAGTTCAAGAGAGGTCGCTATAGCTCGCCAAAGTTTGCCCATAGTTTATATTTATTTAATTTTAAAACTGAAATGGCCAGAAAATTTAACTTATTCTTGGCCCATAGTTCAAGAGAGGTCGCTAAAGTTCGCCAAAGTTTGACCATAGTTTAGATTTATTTAATTTTTAAACTTTAATGGCCAGAAAATTTAACTTCTTCTTGGTCTTCTTCTTTAACTTTCTTCTTGGCCCATAGTTCAAGAGAGGTCGCTAAAGTTCGCCAAAGTTTGACCATAGTTTAGATTTATTTAATTTTTAAACTTTAATGGCCAGAAAAATTAACTTATTCTTGGCCCATAGTTCAAGAGAGGTCGCTAAAGTTCGCCAAAGTTTGACCTTGTTGCGTTTTGAAAATTAGATTTATTTAATTTTTGATTTTTAAAAATTTACTTGTGTCATTATTCCTAAAATTCAAATCTCTCCGGTTCAAATAGCCAAGTTAAACTTGTTTTTTTTAATGTGGAACGTTATTCCCTTTTCTTAGATATCTCTCGCGAATTTAAAGATCGAATTACAAAGAATTAGGTAGCCGAGTTATGGTGTAATTACGATTAATTAAATTTGTTCAATTCTTTTACATCTGTTTTCTTTATTTCAAGGATGAGAATGATACACAACAATTCTTTTAATGAAGTGAAAAATGAATTGATATTATACATTGGTTGGAACGATACAAATATTATAATTCTTACCTATTTCTATTATAGGTCCTTAATCCTACCGCTCCAATCTTTGGATAGAAGCGGGCGACGAATATAAAAATTGTTGTTTTTCACCCTTGGTGAAGTAGATTAAAATTATTGCACATTTATTATTATATGGAATGATTCCCAATCAACCGTAATATAATAATAATATGCGTTCTCTTTTTTTTTTAATTGTTTTTAACGTCCTGAACTAATTGAAAAATTTAATAACTAATTAATTAATTTTCGCGGTTTTAACACAAGAAAATAAACAATAAATCTACGCTTGTGAATAATTCACTCCATTATTATTTTTATCTTTACTACTCGCCGTTTTAAAGAAAATAATTAAAACTTTAGTTATATTTATCAAATTGTAAGTCGAGACGGACAGTCCCGTTTAAGCAAATATTCGCGATCACAAGTTTTTAATTCGTGAAATAATAACTCGCGACTCGCGACGTTAATCTGTTTGAAACACTAGAAGACTGCGATTTTTGATGTGTTTCATTTGGTTTTTATGGACACTGGTTAATTGTCACAGGTGGGAATTGTGGTGCAATAAGGGTCTATAGTTTCGCAACAAGTCGTTCAACTTATTGAACAAATGCAAGCTTGCAATTTGTTAAAGGCATTGAACTTATTTCTCCTTTTATTTTTGTAGAATATATATCTCTTTTTTTAAAAAAGAAAAGAGAGACCGTTTTAATAATTAGGTTCTTTCCCTTTTCTATATTTATTGGAAAATCCTTTTTGGAATTTCTTTGGAAAAAGGTACATTCCTTTTTCTGTTTTGAAATCGTAGAAATAATTCAGCCTTTTTTTATTTTTTTTATTTAATATTACAATTTTTGCGATAATAATTTTGGAAAAATTTCTATGGAATATTAGGAATGGAAATTAACCTATGTCCATAATTTTGAAATTGATTTTAGTAAGTGAGTTTTTCCCCTTTTTTCTTTATTCTCTTATTCGGCGAATTATTTCGCAATATTGTGAATCTCACAGGCGTAGAGCTCAATTAATTATTAGTCCTTGATTTAATTTGATAATCATTCCATTTGATAATAATAATGGTATTCACATTCTTCCCCTTTTTTGAATTTAATATAGTAACTCGTAGAATATACTACCATTTTGAATCTATATAATAACAAGATATTTTAATTCCCCTTTTAATAACAATAATAATAATTGAGTCGATATATACACATATATACACATATATGTGTATAGTATCAATTGAATCTATATAATAACAAATATTTTATTTCCCCATTTAATAACAATAATAATGATTGGATTACTATACATAGCTATGTATATTTTTGCGATTTTAATATAATATCAATGTTAGTATTTACTCCTTTGCTTGAGTGTTGAAATAGTATTATTCATTCGCATTCAGCGAATTTCCTGAGCAAGGGCCCATTCTTAAAACATTGCAACAGAGTTGGTTGTGTTGCAATGATTTAGAGAAAAATTTAAAGTAACTTTATCTAAGTTCAATGAACTTTTTGTTAATTAATAAATGTAGAAGGGTTCATTACAAACCACCATTGGAACAACTTTTTAATTCCGTCCCGGCAATTACTCTTGCTCTCGAAATTCGCTGGTATTCTGTCCTTATTTTTTTTTTACATAGTGCATAGTTTGTAAGTAGAGAGGAAAGAAGTTCATAAGTTTTAATACAGTGCTTGTATCTATAATTGAAATTACTTTAATAATAATTTCGACGCGATTATATAAATTAGAATCTTCTTCTCTCTCTCTCTCTCTCTTTTTTTTTTTTTTTTTTTTTGTTTTTTTTTTGTTAGGATATATTTATACGTATACATTCATACACATTCACGCACATACACGCGTACATATATACATTAATTTATTTATTCTATTAGTTATTATAATGAATTTTTTTTTTTTTTTTTTATACATAAGTATTTTATGCTACATCATGTGCATATCGCGTTATTATTACAATAATGTTGTTAGTTCATTGTTTAATTAGGTATATTATATCTTTTGATATTTTTACATAATAAATCGTTATGTTATGGAATGCGAATACTAATTTACATTATTGTCTGTTAATTGATAAAAATTAATTAACCTTATGTTTATACAATTACAGAATAATAATTTGTGATTTTGATGTTTAATAAAATATATTATAGTTTACTATCATTCGGTATGATAGTGTATTATGCCAATCTTGTGCAGTTACACCATCATAAACAATGACATAAACATAATACTTTATTAAGCATTATAGTGGATTATTATTTGGTATAATGGGATATTATGCCGCATCATGCAGGCATTACACCATTATAAAATAATAATTTGTGATTTTGATGTTTAATAAAATATATTATAGTTTAATATCATTCGGTATGATAGTGCATTATGCCAATTTTGTGCAGTTACACCATCATAAACAATGACATAAACATAATACTTTATTAAGCATTATAGTGGATTATTATTTGGTATAATGGGATATTATGCCGCATCATGCAGGCATTACACCATTATAAAATAATAATTTGTGATTTTGATGTTTAATAAAATATATTATAGTTTAATATCATTCGGTATGATAGTGCATTATGCCAATTTTGTGCAGTTACACCATCATAAATAACGACATAAACATAATACTTTATTAAGCATTATAGTGGATTATTATGTGGTATAATGGGATATTATACCGCATCATGCAGGCATTACACCATTATAAAATAATAATTTGTGATTTTGATGTTTAATAAAATATATTATAGTTTAATATCATTCGGTATGATAGTGCATTATGCCAATTTTGTGCAGTTACACCATCATAAATAACGACATAAACATAATACTTTATTAAGCATTATAGTGGATTATTATTTGGTATAGTGGGATATTATACCGCATCATGCAGGCATTACACCATTATAAAATAATAATTTTTAATTTTAATGTTTAATAAAATATGTTATAGTTTACTATAAAAAAAAATCAATTTAAAAACGTTATTAATATTGAAATAGTTTGAAATGAATTGCTTATTAAGTATATGCATTATATATGAATGTTTTAGTTTATATATATATTTTGTCTTATTTAAATATAACTTTGTTTTGAGACTTTTTATTTAAATCGGTTGGAGTTGTTGCGATGGCAACGTAGGATATCTTCCATACTGTTGTGTGGTTGTTATCTCCTTATTTTCGGACAATTCATGTTGATCTTCAGTGTGTGATAATGAGCTTGATCCTTGTTCCTCGCCTCCTTCAACTGAAGAATGGATTCTTGGTTTAGCACAAGGTGCAGTAGCGGTTTTTAATGCTGTTAAACTTATGTCTTGCGTTTCTTCTGTAGTTATGGAGCTTCCGTCCTCTCTTAGATGTGACTTTGTTTTGATGACTGGGACCGGCGATTGCCGATTCTTGAATATGCTGGGTAAGTAGAATCTTGACGTTGTTCTCATATCTTGACCTTCGATGTTCCTGACTCCATTGCTCACACATCTCTTTAAGATGAAACAAATGGTGATCGCGAAAAAGGCTGTGGTTGCAATACCTAAGTAAGTTCCACGTATCCAAAATAGTTGGTTGCGTTTTTCTTTTCGTTGAAGTGAAAATTCGTTTAATTGTTCTTCCAGTTCGTCAAGGGTTTTCAAATTTTTATAAAATTCTTTCATTTCGGGTACTTTGAGGTGCATTTTGTCCGTTGTTTCGGGAGTGGAGGAGTCGATCCAGCTGGCCAAAATGGAGGATATAGCAGTTATATTGAGGGAAATCTCGGACTCGTAAATTATTTCCGTGGTTCCTTGGATTTTTCTCAGTGCTGGCAGGGTGACCTCAGCCGTTCTTGCCTGACATCCTGCTGCTAATTGTATTACACCGGTACCAAAGAGTTTGATTTTGATGCCTTGAAAAGATGGGCAAAATATATTCAACGTAATTTCAGCCTTCACTGAGTAGAGCCAACCACCCAATGAATCAAGTCTTGTCCAGTAATCTTGATCGTGATGTTCTAAACCTATGCTGCATGACTTCAGGACGTCTTCCGTAGAATTAAGCAGTATTTTTATTTCGCAAGGAGGATTCTTCCACACTTCGTGAATGGTAAGTCCTTCACGACAAAGTAGGTAACCCGGAGCTGATTGACAAGTATCTAATTCGTTTCCTTCTATCATTATATATGTTCGTTGTGCTTCATCGATCGCTATGTGAGTACAAGCTGATCTGATGGAGGCCCTTCCTACGTGGCCTTCGAAGATAGTGTGGAAAACGGGGA
The DNA here is from genome assembly GCF_019393585.1 of Leptopilina boulardi. Lineage (NCBI taxonomy): Eukaryota > Metazoa > Arthropoda > Insecta > Hymenoptera > Figitidae > Leptopilina > Leptopilina boulardi. The sequence goes on from NW_026137919.1 coordinate 375,642, forward strand.
GGGCATGTAATTTATAGACTGAGTATTCAGTTTTTTCTAGTAAGGGTATGTCAACTAGAATTTTTAAGTTATCGCCGTCTATTAAAATCGTAGTTTGTGAAATTTGTATTATTTCTTCCAAATTATAATCGGGGCCTTGAACTGGCAGCCTTACAGATGGGAGGTGATCTTGGATGTCTCTCAAGATTGGCATCAACTGGCTCATCGTGAGAAGATTCGGATGGAGTTGTCTCTTCTTCGAAGATCTGATTACATCGAGGAGTCTTGCTCCAGTTTTACTGAAAAGTAATAGGTTGAGCTTCATTTTGTAGAGGACATCCATTAGGTCATCTTGGTATTTTTTTTCAGCTGTTCCTTGTAGATTCATGTTTAAATAGTTGGTCAGATTTTCTAGTTGATCGTGGACTCTTCGTAATTCTTTTTCGTCTGCTTCAGCTCTCCTGTATAGGGCATCCATTTGGGCTCGTACCACGTGGGTTTGTTTTCCGACTAGGTGGGATAGATTTGATTGAGCTAAGTTCAAATCTTGTATTTCGTTTTCGATATGTTCACCGTCTTCATATGATAAAACTCCAATTATTGGTCCGGCAATTCGTCCGATGAATCCTATTAGGGGTGCACTTCTTCTAGTTCTGAAAGTCCTTGGAGGTTTGACTGGTTCTATATTTCGTATCTTTCTTAGATCGGCCATTTCTGTTGTAATTTCTGATGTTAAGTCGTCAGCAGTTTCCCAGGTATCTTCCCAATCGTATTTCTTTATATGAGAGATGCAACTCGGAAATCTCTCAGGGCAAGAATTCAGGAGTTGTTTTAATCTTTCGTCCAAGGTTTTGAGCCATTGTGTTTGCTTGCTTATGTCCAGGAAAACAGCCACTCTCCAGACAGATGTTGAGATCCTCAGATTATCCTTGAACTCGTAGTATATTCCACTACTCTTGTTGAACGCCGTGATGTGGTAACTACTGTGGTCCTCATAATTTAATGCTTCTGCTAAGGTAAGAGCAATTAGTAGCACAGAAGATACTAGTGTAAAGTTTGTCATCTTGTGGTAGTCAACCTGAAATTATAGAAGCTTTAAAAAAATTTATTTTTTTATTTATTTATTATTTTTTTATTTTTTTTTTTTTAACAATAAGTTGGTAAGATCTTGTCCCTATGTTTCGTAACCCTATTACCAGATTCATCTTCTAATACCACGTTGTTGTTTTGTGTAAACCCGATAATGATGTACGGGCCATCGGCTCTCTTATCGAATTTATTCAACCGCACTTCTTTTTGTGTGTACACTATATCTCCCTTTTGGGCTTTTAATGGTCTTGATTTCGAATCATAGTTTTCTTTAGACTTGATCTTTGAAGTGATAATATTTTTAGACGCGATGTCTTGAGTGTCGTTAAGTCTGGTAATTAGGTCACGAAGATAGGAACCGTATGTTTCTAATTCGGGACCTTGAGGGAAAGCGCTAGGAATCCTGGCTAATTTTCCAAAGACTAGTTCGTGAGGCGTAAAGTTAGTTGCCTCGTGAACCGAAGTGTTATACGCGAGCATGCAAAAGGGAAGTAGTCGATCCCAATCGTCAAAATCTTTAGCGTAGCATTTGATGTAATCCGCAAGAACTATATGACTCCTTTCTAGAGATCCGTTAGTCTGAGGTCGATAGCCACTTGTGGTTATTTGCTTAATTTGGAATAGTTTTTCTAATTTTCGCATAAGAGTACTAATAAAATTTGCACCTCTGTCGGTGAGGATGCATCTTGGTGCGCCGAATTTCGTTATTAAGTCTGTAACTACCGCATGTGCAATTGTTGTACTTTTCGTATCCGGAATTGGTACGGCGATACAGTACTTACTAAAATTGTCTTGTATTGTTAAAATAAACCGGTTTCCGTTAGGGGTTGTTCTTAATTTTCCTACTATATCCAGGGACACCTTGTCGAAAGGTTCTGCGGGGGTATCCGTGATGATCATAGGCTCGCGGGTTTTAGCCCTAACTAGTTTATTTTCTTTACATGTCCTGCATTGCCTGATATATTCGGTGACGTCGTTACGTAGACCAGGCCACGTGTATCTTTCCCTGATACGTCTGTAAGTTTTGTTAATTCCCTTATGACCTCCAATTAAACTTTTATGGAACTCTTTTATAATTTCTGATCTGTGAGTTGCGGAGGGAACTTCTATCTTTCCGTGGCATAATGTGATGGTAACATCGCCACCACGGAACATACTTGTAACGAGTTTCTTCAAGTAGTCTTGAGGTAACGAGCCTAACAAGTCTCCGGAGTTCGCCATCCTACAGCTATGCTGTTTATTTTGCTTGAGGGTTGCTTCAAGACTTTTCAGACCAGATGTCACATAGTTCCAGTTAACAGGATCGAAGTGTCTCTTTTTAACAACTATGGAATATGTTTTATATCGTCCGTTAGGGGTAACCAGGATTTGTCCAATTCGAGGGCATTGCTCCTTGAGGTCCTTAAGGTCAATATATTCTGTTGCAATCAAAAGCTTGCTGATAGGGTCGTCTGGTTCACAGTCTTCTGAGATAAAATGCGCATAATTATCTCGACGGAAAGTTAGAGGTTCAGACCATTCCTGTCGTACAACTGATGCTTCCTGAGGTTTTTCTTCTGTCGGTCCGTTACGTGGTTCATCTGATGCATGCAGTGCATGGTCCAAAAGCACGCTAGAAGCTAAAGTAGGCTGTTCGCCATTAGATGTAACGGTAGTGGTCAGTCTACGGGGCTTAATTTCTGTTTTTCGATTGCTTGTTGGACTATCTAATTTATTAGTGGTCAATGGGGTTGTTGGATCTTCATTGGCCCTACTAAAATTAACAGGTTGTACGTACGGGGTTGACTGTGCATAGGGTTGTGGAATTGTAGTTGGTGTCTGAAAGGAAATATGTTTTCTCGTCTGGGGCGATTCATTTCGTTTGTGAAAGCATCGTAGTTCAGGAACCTCATCTAATCCTGATTCTTCTGATTCAATGGGTGGACAACTACCTTGTTCTTCAGTTGCCTTTTCAGCATCTTTGGATGTACTAGCTGATTTTCGCTTGTCAAATTCCGTTAGGAAATTTTGTACGCGCGATAAAAACAAGTTATCATCGTATTCTCCACAAAGGTCACGTGATTGAAGTTTTTCGAGTAGTTCCTCCGTGGCTTCCGTTTCAGAAAGGCAATTCCTCTCAGGGAGCGATTGTTCGTCCATTCCTTCGTGATCCCATGCTAAGGTTCGGTTGGTGATATTCTGATTAGTAGACTCTTTTTCTGCCATTGATTCATTGAATTTTTTTACCAATTGTTCAACTTCCCTTCGCATGATCTCGTCTTCATTTTCCGTTATATCACCTTCATGAGTACTTTCTTCGCTTGAAGTTATATTACGAGGGATTTCTATAACCTCAAAAGAAATATTTTGGTCATAATTCTGGGTTTCTGTGTCCGGAGGTATTCTTTGTTGATTTTCGATTGCTTGCACAGCTAATTTGTCTGCCTCTTCATTCCCTTCGATCCCTTGATGACTAGGGACATGTTCAAAAACAACATCGAGAGGTGACAATGCTTCTTCCAATTTTTCGAATTCGACTCGATTTAGTACTGGTTTGTTAGCTGATGTTCTCCAGTCGTTTTCCTTCCACCGTGGTAACCACTTGGTCATACTGTCGATCAAGAATTGTGAATCAGTGAATATCTTCAAATATTTGTGTCCAGCTTCATTAGCTTTGGTGGCTGCAATTGTGGCTGCTTCAATTTCCGCAGAATTATTAGTTTGCCTTCCTGTTGCAAGCTGTGACACATTTAAGGGATTGTTTTTACCAAACCAAACTCCGACCCCAGCAGTGGACCCAGCGTTTCCGTTGTCCTTGCATGCTCCATCTATGTATACTTCTGTACGAGGTTCAGAAGGTGAAAATGAAAACATTTGAACTTGCTGGTGTTGATCTTCCGAAGGATAAGGTAGGGCCGTTTTCTTTTGCTGAGTGCTGGTGGGCGGTCCTAGTGTGGGAAAGACACTTTTATTAGATCGAAAAACGGGAGGGTCAGACTCTTCTGATTCTGAAGGACATGCTGATGATTCTTCTGAAGAGGGATCATCTCTTTCTGTGGAGTCTGGTTCGGTTATCGCTCTTTTCCTAGCCCGTAGCCTTGATGCTATTGTACTTCTATCCAAGCTTAGAGGCGCTGACTGGGTCTTAACAGTTGTTTTGTTTTTAGTGTCTTCTTTTTTTGGTCTGCCAACTTTTGGTTTCATTGCTGCAGGAGGGGGTAACAAGGTTACTTTTCTTTTGGATGTAGAAGCTTCCTTGTCAGCTACTGGTTTTGTTCGCCGAGTCTGGATGCTGGAAGGTCTTTTTAGTATGGAGTTTGGCTTTGGGACCTCGCTTGCAGACATTCGAGTTGGTATATTGGATGGTCCAGCAATAGATTCCTTGCTGGTTGTTATTTTACTTACAGGTAATGATCGAAGGGTTGTCCTTGTCTTCATGTCCGTTGGTGAAACGCTTAGAGTAATCGTGTTCTCAGAATCTTCTGATTCTGAAAAAATTGTTGATTCTGATTCATCCTCGTCTTTTTCTACGATTGGATTTTCAGATAAGGCTTGTACCTTAGTATTTAATTTTCCCTTTTTATATTCAAATTGGTAGGTATAATCTCGTAACCTAAGTCGCCATCTGGATAGCCGTGCCCCTGGATTGATTACAGACGACATCCAATGAATAGGTTCGAAATCGCATGCTAGGGTAAATTCTCGACCGTATAAATATGGTCGAAAATTTTCCACAGCATACAGAACGGCTAAACATTCTTTTTCAGCATCATCATATCGCCCTTCACATTCACTTAGCACTTTGGAGTAATATGCTATCGGCATATCTACTCCGTCCTTTTCTTGGGTTAGAATGGCGCCTATTGCGTATTCTGAGGCGTCCGTAGTTAATTTGAAAGGTTTGGAAAAATCAGGGAATTGGAGGATCGGCTCCCGACACAAGTAGGATCGAAGTTTTTTGAAACTTTGTTTTTGTGGGAGTCCCCATTCCCATTTACTCTCTTTTCTGAACAGGTCGACTAAAGGTTTCGATTTTTTTGCATAGTTTTTAATAAACTTACGATAGTAACCTGTAAGTCCTAAAAATTGTCTAATATTCTTTGGGTTGTCGGGCCTTGGGAAGTTCTTGATCGCTTCGATTTTTGTTGGATTTGGCTTTACTCCTTCTTGACTAATGATGTGACCTAGATAAGCGGTTTCCTTTTTTAGAAAATCACACTTGTCTGGCTGAAGCTTGAGGTTGGCTGCTCGTAGCCTGTTGAATAATCTTCGGGCTCTTCGGTCATGTTCCTCTAACGTGTCCGAAAAGATGATTATGTTGTCAAGATATACGAATGCTTCCTCGTCCAACATTCCTTTGAGCACTTCATTTAAAAGGCGTTGGAAGGTTGCGGGAGCATTTTTGATTCCCATAGGCATCCGGTTATAGTGGTAGTGATCGCGACCGGTTGAAAAAGCTGTCTTATGGCGATCGTCAGGGTGGGTTTCGATTTGATGGAATCCACTAGCGAGGTCGAACACTGTGAAATATCGAGCACTGCCCAAGCGGTCAAAGATTTCCGAGATATTAGGTAGGGGAAAAGCGTCTCCTATCATCCTGTCGTTGAGGGCGCGATAGTCGATCACTACCCTCCATTTTCTCTCCCCAGAATTGTCCATTTTCTTAGGCACAATTAGAAGAGGCGAGTTATACGGTGATGTTGATTTACTAAGGAGACCGGCGTTGAACTGCTTATTAATCTGAGTATCCACCTGTTCGGAAGCCTCGTGTGCTCTTCGGTACTGTTTTCTGTGGATCACCTTATCGTCAATGGTAGGAATTCGGTGTTGAGTTAAATGAGTACACGTTAATTTTTCTCCGTTTAGGTGAAAGATATCTGCATAGTCTTCGATCCATTTCATTACATAGATTTTCTCCTCGTTGGATAAGTCTGAAGTGTGAAGAGCGTCCTTAACCTTCCCTATTCTTTCTTCATACGTGTTGGAAGAATTTTCTACAAGGTCTTCCGTATCGGATTCAGAAGTTTCTTCTCCGGGAAATCGGCAATGTTCGAATGCAATAAGCTCCTGAGGCCCTAGCTCGAATTGAATGTCTTCGTCGCTTGTGTTGACGGCCATTGCGTAGCAAGTGCCATTATGATTGCTTACTAATGCCTCCCCCAAGTATATACCGTCTGGGGTTTCGACCTTCGGTAGATAACCTTCTTTGAGCTCGGAAGGAGTATTGATAGCGACGGCTTGTCGCATCCTAGCCTTAATAGTTAATATTCTTTTAAACGGCTTTACTTCAGGTCTTAAACCTTTTTTTGCTAATTGGGATTCTTCATCAATAAATGGCAATGGCCTCGCGGGTTCAGATACAGTAACCAAAGTGTTATGTCTAAAGGACAACTGAGCTTGCTCCTGTCTAAGGTATGGTCTTCCGAGAATTCCTTGAACCGAAATCGGGAAGGAATTTCTAACAACGTGGAATTCGACATTGCGACCAAAAATATTAAGCTCGATTGTACCCAAGGTTTCAATAACATGTCTGGTTATACAGGAAATTAGAATTTTTGTTGTTGTTGTCACCATCATCTGGGGGGGCAAAGCTTCTAGCTTGATTAAGTTTGAATCTGACCCGGGGTCAACTAGAAACGAGGCCTTATTATTGACGAGTTCATTTGATGTTAATTCGACGACGGGGGAATCCTTTGTCTTTGTTCCTGCCCTAAGGATTCGACCGACGTTTGGAATTGCACTGTCTTTGGACGCTCGCGATTGACTTGATTCACCAATGCGTCCATGGGATGAATCGATTGATAGTTTAAATGTTTGGGATGAGCAGGTGATGGAGCCCTCGGTGGTGTCGCATTTCCTTGTTTGGGGGTTTCCTTAGGAGGGAAAGCGTATGGCATGTATGGAGGATATGGAGGGTATCCTTGATAAGGTGGAAAAGGATAATACATTTGTGGATAGGGCATTGCATAGGGGGGTAAACTTGGGTTAGAAGTGTTGTTAAACCTACTTGATGAGGGTCCGTCTGAAGATCTATTTTTTTCTTGATGTTCTGGATTTTTTAGAATGGCGGTTATTCGAGTAGGTTGTTGTTGCTCCTGATGCTCGGGATTTTTTAATATTCAATACGTTGATCTAGTACGATCGGTATAAAAATCTCTTTCTTCAGCATGAAGGGCGAACTCAAGCGCTTCGCTCATATCGCGAGGGCAACGCGTATCCACGTGTGTTGATATGTCGGTTGGCAATCCACGTATAAATGAATCTAACGCGAAATCTCTAATCGGGATCATCATCACGCGACTTTGTGGAATGTTGGAACCTTCCACATTTCCCGGATATTTCTCTTCAAGGGCATGCTTAGCCCCGCTAATGAAACTTTGTAACCGGTCATTATAATCACTAACGGTTTCGGTTTGTTTCATTCTTAAGCCCGCGATGGCATCAATGTACCATTGATAAGTCTTTGGCGTTGAAAAACGTTTCTTTAAATGACTGACTAAATCGTTTAATGTTGGAAATTGTTTGTCTCTAACGCTTTCCCTGGCAGGCCCTTTTAATTTACTTAGTACGACTTTCACGAAACCCGCCTCGGTGGCGGGTGTCATGAAAACCATACTATTGGTAAGATCTTGCAAGAACTCCCTTAGGGGTGGTTCTTTACCATTAAAACAGGGGATGTGGTGCGTTCCTCTCTCCGCGGTAAAACACTCCATCATTGACGTCATAGCCGCAGTTTGATCTAGTGCGGGGACGTAAACGATGTTTGGGTTTATGGCGGAAGGAATTTGTCCTCCATTATTATCGATACTCATCTTGGACAATTGGAACTCAAAATGTGTGTTCAATACTTTATTAGTTCGTAATTAGGTTAGATTAAGATTTCCTATTTGTAAGGTTAATTCTTCTATGGCCAATTCCAACCTTTTAATCTTGTCAGTTTCTGCTCGTACAATACAATACAAAAATTTTAAAGTTTGTTTTGATTTGTTTGTTTTTTGTCTTAAATAGTCGTGATATTTAGTTAACTCAAGAATTTGAAAGGTTAATTGGTCAATTTTTCCTTGAATCCTCTCTGTGTCTCGAAAAAGTATTCTATGGTAGTGGGGGTACATTAGCTTTTACCGTATTATATGTGTAATCAATAGTTATCGTAAGTCATGTACAAGGATAAAAATTTTAATTCAATTTTAATTTGTTAAAATCGAAAGTAAGTTTTTCAATTAAAAATTCTTGTTCTGTAACCTTAACTTTAGTCTCGTCAATTAGTTGTTTAAGTTTACAATTAGAATCAGAGAGAGAGCACAACCATTGAGACAGAAATTTAATTTTTTTATCATTACGCTCAGTGTTAAGTTGCAACAATATACAATTTATTGTTAATTTTTCACTAAAATTCTCCAATGCTTGAATTCTCTCGTCTAATTCTTTCCACTCGTCCGCAGAAAAACTTGGGACAGTCACTTGTAGTCGAGGTAACATTAATATACGTATATACACATGTGTATATATACATATATATATACACATATACATATATATATATATATTGTTAGAATTGACAACAAAGAAATTTCCTTAATCTCGATTATTATTATTATTATTATACACATATATATATAAAACAAAATTTATATATAAATTTTTTTTTTTTTTTTTTTTTTTTATTTTTCACACATTACGCCTTCAATTCTCCAAAAAGAGCAACGAGAATTATATAATGTATTGTAATCTAACACGGTCTCAGGTTACTACTCGATTACTGTTTCATTATATGTTTGGTGACCTACTTTATTTTAATAAGTGAGACGTTTGTTGTGTACAGAAAACAGATGTAATGACCTAGATTTTTATTGTAATAAAATTATCTATTGTCTCTATACTGCGAATGAGGGGTTTTCCTGATTTGGTTCCTGAAAGGATTTCGGCCCTTTTTATGAAGTTTATCGGGACAGCTTTAAGTTCTTCTGAATTCTTTTTTTCAGAAAAACTGGGATGGCTGGAAGTAGTCACGTATTCTACCTTGTAAATACACGAATTTTCTTTTTCACAATACAAACTTTCAATTTTTTTGATCACGGGGTTAAATGAGTTCAATTGTGAGTCAACAATTTTACTCGAACACGAATTGGAACTAGTACTGGAAGATGTTACGACTGCAGTTTCGTAACGTCTTTGAGCATTTTTGCCTCCGCGATTTCTTGGTTTCTTTGATTTAGGCATTTATCCAGAGGTGAATAAAAATAAATTTGAAACACCCTCCAAATTAAAAAACTGGAATCAATTTAACAATTTCGCACGAGCGGCGTAAATTGTTTTATTAATACAACAAATTCGCACGAGCGGCGTAAGATGTTGTTCTTATCAATTTCAATTTTTAAAATTGGAAGGATATCATTATTTATTATTAAATTAAACCTTCGTTTTCAAATTAATTAACCTTTGCTTCACCTCAATATTTAAATTGAGTGGCCGTTCAACGTACCTAAAGAAGACTTATACTTATAATTAATTATGAAAGCAAAATAGTTTAGATTTAATAAAATTAATTAATGATTTCACTAAAATATTTCAGTTATTTATTAATTATAAAATTCCAAATAATCAACCATATTTAATCAAACATTTAATTCTCCAATTTCTTAGGTTGAAAATTGAATCGTACTGACAAATTCGCACGAGCGGCGTAAGATGTCATTTAAACAACAATTTCGCACGAGCGGCGTAAATAGTCGTTTCTACAGTTTTAATTTTCACTTGCAGAAGAAATCATTGTTTGTTGTTAAATTGAACCTTGATTCCACAATTAATTAAATTTTGCTTCACCTCAATGTTTAAATTGAGTGGCCGTTCAACGTAACTGAAGAAGACTTATGCTTATAATTAATTATAAAACCAAATAGTATAATTTTACAACTAAATATAGTGATAATTTAGAATAGCTTTATTTCTGAATGCAAAAGTATTACTTGAGCTGTCACTTGATATGGTATTATATTACAGGCCGCCTGTAGTATAATGTCTTACTGTTACGTGAATTTTTAAAGTTGAATAGATTCACAGGAATTTATGATTTTCACGTTTTATAAATAAATTAAACTTTGCTTCACCTCAAATAATTTGAGTGGCCGTTCAACGTACCTAAAGAAGACTTATGCTTATAATTTTTTTTTTTATAAAATTTTCATTTCAATAATTCCTGAGAAAATTTTCAACAAAACACAAAAAAAATAAACAGGGTGCAAAAGTAATGAGGCGAAAAGCAAGGGAAAAATCCCACCGCTGCCACCATCTATTTGTTGCGTTTTGAAAATTAGATTTATTTAATTTTTGATTTTTAAAAATTTACTTGTGTCATTATTCCTAAAATTCAAATCTCTCCGGTTCAAATAGCCAAGTTAAACTTGTTTTTTTTAATGTGGAACGTTATTCCCTTTTCTTAGATATCTCTCGCGAATTTAAAGATCGAATTACAAAGAATTAGGTAGCCGAGTTATGGTGTAATTACGATTAATTAAATTTGTTCAATTCTTTTACATCTGTTTTCTTTATTTCAAGGATGAGAATGATACACAACAATTCTTTTAATGAAGTGAAAAATGAATTGATATTATACATTGGTTGGAACGATACAAATATTATAATTCTTACCTATTTCTATTATAGGTCCTTAATCCTACCGCTCCAATCTTTGGATAGAAGCGGGCGACGAATATAAAAATTGTTGTTTTTCACCCTTGGTGAAGTAGATTAAAATTATTGCACATTTATTATTATATGGAATGATTCCCAATCAACCGTAATATAATAATAATATGCGTTCTCTTTTTTTTTAATTGTTTTTAACGTCCTGAACTAATTGAAAAATTTAATAACTAATTAATTAATTTTCGCGGTTTTAACACAAGAAAATAAACAATAAATCTACGCTTGTGAATAATTCACTCCATTATTATTTTTATCTTTACTACTCGCCGTTTTAAAGAAAATAATTAAAACTTTAGTTATATTTATCAAATTGTAAGTCGAGACGGACAGTCCCGTTTAAGCAAATATTCGCGATCACAAGTTTTCAATTCGTGAAATAATAACTCGCGACTCGCGACGTTAATCTGTTTGAAACACTAGAAGACTGCGATTTTTGATGTGTTTCATTTGGTTTTTATGGACACTGGTTAATTGTCACAGGTGGGAATTGTGGTGCAATAAGGGTCTATAGTTTCGCAACAAGTCGTTCAACTTATTGAACAAATGCAAGCTTGCAATTTGTTAAAGGCATTGAACTTATTTCTCCTTTTATTTTTGTAGAATATATATCTCTTTTTTTAAAAAAGAAAAGAGAGACTGTTTTAATAATTAGTTTCTTTCCCTTTTCTATATTTATTGGAAAATCCTTCTTGGAATTTCTTTGGAAAAAGGTACATTCCTTTTTCTGTTTTGAAATCGTAGAAATAATTCAGCCTTTTTTTAATTTTTTTATTTAATATTACAATTTTTGCGATAATAATTTTGGAAAAATTTCTATGGAATATTAGGAATGGAAATTAACCTATGTCCATAATTTTGAAATTGATTTTAGTAAGTGAGTTTTTCCCCTTTTTTCTTTATTCTTATTCGGCGAATTATTTCGCAATATTGTGAATCTCACAGGAGTAGAGCTCAATTAATTATTAGTCCTTGATTTAATTTGATAATCATTCCATTTGATAATAATAATGGTATTCACATTCTTCCCCTTTTTTGAATTTAATATAGTAACTCGTAGAATATACTACCATTTTGAATCTATATAATAACAAGATATTTTAATTCCCCTTTTAATAACAATAATAATAATTGAGTCGATATATACACATATATACACATATATGTGTATAGTATCAATTGAATCTATATAATAACAAATATTTTATTTCCCCATTTAATAACAATAATAATGATTGGATTACTATACATAGCTATGTATATTTTTGCGATTTTAATATAATATCAATGTTAGTATTTACTCCTTTGTTTGAGTGTTGAAATAGTATTATTCATTCGCATTCAGCGAATTTCCTGAGCAAGGGCCCATTCTTAAAACATTGCAACAGAGTTGGTTGTGTTGCAATGATTTAGAGAAAAATTTAAAGTAACTTTATCTAAGTTCAATGAACTTTTTGTTAATTAATAAATGTAGAAGGGTTCATTACAGACCTTAGTTTATATTTATTTAATTTTAAAACTGAAATGGACAGAAAAATTAACTTATTCTTGGCCCATTGTTCAAGAGAGGTCGCTAAAGTTCGCCAAATTTTGACCTTAGTTTAGTTTTATTTAATTTTTAAACTTTAATGGCCAGAAAATTTAACTTCTTCTTGGTCTTCTTCTTTAACTTTCTTCTTGGTTCAAGAGAGGTCGCCATAGTTCACCATAGTTTAGATTTATTTAATTTTAAAACTGAAATGGCCAGAAAATTTAATTTCTTCTTGGCCCATAGTTCAAGAGAGGTCGCTATTGTTCGCCAATGATTGCCCATAGTTTAGATTTATTTAATTTTAAAACTGAAAGGGGCTTAAATTTAACTTCTTTTTGGCCCATAGTATAAGAGAGGTCGCTATAGTTCGCCAAAGTTTGACCATAGTTAAGATTTATTTAATTTTAAAACTGAAATGGCCAGAATATTTAATTTCTTCTTGGCTCATAGTTCAAGAGAAATCGCTATAGTTCGCCAAAGTTTGACCATAGTTTAGATTTATTTAATTTTTAAACTTTAATAGCCAGAAAATTTAAGTTCTTCTTGGTCTTCTTCTTGGTTCAAGAGAGGTCGCCATAGTTCGCCATAGTTTAGATTTATTTAATTTTGAAAATGAAATGGCCAGAAAATTTAATTTCTTCTTGGCCCATAGTTCAAGAGAGGTCGCTATATTTCTCCAAAGTTTGCTTATAGATTAACTTTATTTAATTTTAAAACTGAAGTGGCCAGAAAATTTAACTTATTCTAGGCCCATAGTGCAAGAGATGTCGCTATAGTTCGCCAAAGTTTGCCTATAGTTTAGATTTATTTAATTTTAAAACTAAAGTGGCCAGAAAATTTAACTTTTTCTTGGCCTATAGTTCAACAGAGGTCGCCATAGTTTGACCATTGTTTAGATTTATTTAATTTTTAAACTTTAATGGCCAGAAAATATAACTTATTTTTGGCCCATAGTTCAAGAGAGGTCGCTATAGTTCGCCAAAGTTTGACCATAGTTTAGATTTATTTAATTTTTAAACTTTAATGGCTAGAAAATTTAACTTCTTCTTTAACTTTCTTCTTGGCTCAAGGGAGGTCGTAATAGTTTAGAGTTATTTAATTTTCAAATTTAAAAGGCTTGAAAATTTGATTTGACTCTTCCCGTAGTTTAAGAGTGATCGCTAGATTAGTTTAAATTCATTTAATTTTTAAACTTGAATGGCCAGAAAATTTAACTTCTTCTTGTTTTTCTTCTTCATCTTTCTTCTTGGTTCAAGAGAGGTCGCCATTGTTCGCCATAGTTTAGAATTATTTAACTTTAAAACTGAAATGGCCAGAAAATTTAATTTCTTCTTGGCCCATAGTTCAAGAGAGGTTGCAATAGTTCGCCATAGTTTGCCCATAGTTTATATTTATTTAATTTTAAAACTGAAATGGCCAGAAAATTCAACTTCTTTTTGGTTTTCTTCTTTAACTTTCTTCTTGGTTTAAGAGAGGTCGCCAAAGTTCGCCACAGTTTTCCCATAGTTTAGATTTATTTAATTTTCAAACTGAAATGGACAGGAAATTTAACTTCTTCTTGGCCTATAGTTCAAGAGAGGTCGCCATAGTTTAACCATAGTTTAGATTTATTCAATTTTTAAACTTTAATCGACAGAAAATATAACTTATTCTTGGCCCATAGTTCAAGAGAGGTCGCTATAGTTCGCCAAAGATTGACCATAGTTTAGATTTATTTAATTATTAAACTTTAATGGCTAGAAAATTTAACTTCTTCTTGGTCTTCTTCTTCATCTTTCTTCTTGGTTCAAGAGAGGTGGCCATAGTTCGCCATAGTTTAGAATTATTTAATTTTAAAACTGAAATGGCCAAAAAATTTAACTTCTCCTTGGCCCATAGTTCAAGAGAGGTTGCCATAGTTCTCCACAGTTTAGATTTATTTAATTTTAAAACTGAAATGGCCAGAAAATTTAATTTCTTCTTGGCCCATAGTTCAAGAGAGGTTGCAATAGTTCGCCATAGTTTGCCCATAGTTTATATTTATTTAATTTTAAAACTGAAATGGCCAGAAAATTTAACTTCTTTTTGGCCCATAGTTCAAGTGGGGTCGCTATAGTTCGCCAAAGTTTGACCATAACTTAGATTTATTTAATTTTTAAACTTTAATGGCCAGAAAATTCAACTTCTTCTTGGTCTTCTTCTTTAACTTTCTTCTTGGTTCAAGAGAGGTCGCCATAGTTCTCCATAGTTTAGATTTATTTAATTTTTAAACTGAAATGGCCAGAAAATTCAACTTCTTCTTGGTTTTCTTCTTTAACTTTCTTCTTGGTTCAAGAGAGGTCGCCAAAGTTCGCCACAGTTTTCCCATAGTTTAGATTTATTTAATTTTCAAACTGAAATGGACAGGAAATTTAACTTCTTCTTGGCCTATAGTTCAAGAGAGGTCGCCATAGTTTAACCATAGTTTAGATTTATTTAATTTTTAAACTTTAATCGACAGAAAATATAACTTATTCTTGGCCCATAGTTCAAGAGAGGTCGCTATAGTTCGCCAAAGATTGACCATAGTTTAGATTTATTTAATTATTAAACTTTAATGGCTAGAAAATTTAACTTCTTCTTGGTCTTCTTCTTCATCTTTCTTCTTGGTTCAAGAGAGGTGGCCATAGTTCGCCATAGTTTAGAATTATTTAATTTTAAAACTGAAATGGCCAAAAAATTTAACTTCTCCTTGGCCCATAGTTCAAGAGAGGTTGCCATAGTTCTCCACAGTTTAGATTTATTTAATTTTAAAACTGAAATGGCTAGAAAATTTAATTTCTTCTTGGCCCATAGTTCAAGAGAGATCGCTATAGTTCGCCATAGTTTGCCCATAGTTTTTATTTATTTAATTTTAAAACTGAAATGGCCAGAAAATTTAACTTCTTTTTGGCCCATAGTTCAAGAGGGGTCGCTATAATTCGCCAAAGTTTGACCATAGCTTAGATTAATTTAATTTTTAAACTGAAATGGCCAGAAACTTTAACTTCATCTTAGTCTTCTTCTTTAACTTTCTTCTTAGTTCAAGGGAGGTCGCGATAGTTTAGAGTTATTTAATTTTCAAATTTAAATGGCTAGAAAATTTGATTTGACTCTTCCCGTAGTTTAACTATTTTTAACGTTACTTTAACTATTTTTAACTTTAATTTAACTATTTTTTAACGTTACTTCAACTTATTACATATCAGACTTTTTAATTCAACTATTGTGTGAACTATCGAATCCAATCCATTTAACGTAGACGTCATTGCCACGAGTCTTGAGGATTTTTTCTACGAGATATACATCTGGATGTTTGACTTGTAAAAGTTCTTCCTGATAGAAGCCGCCTCTGATTGGTTGATTTTGATAATCTTTAAGTTTGTATGTTACTGGTTTAGTTGATTTATCTTGATCTACGGTGAATATTTCCGTTGTCCAGTTGGGTGTATATCCTTTTTCAAAGATATTCTTGTATTTGCTGACTTGAACTCGATCACCGACTTTGAATTTTCGTCTTTTCAGCGGAATCCTTCTCAGTTTACGGATACGGCGCAGCAGTTCTCGTGTATCTTCTACAGTGACATCAATGGGTTTCATACCAATGGTACGATATTTTTTATTATTGTACTTTGATATGAGAGTTGGTAAAAGATTAATCCATTTGTAATTGCCTTGTAAGCTGAATTCAGGCCACATCATATTTTTGAGAGTCCTGTTAAATCTTTCAACAATTGATGCTTTTAGATTACTATAAGTTGAATATAAATTGATATTGAATTCTTGCATTAGACTCTGAAACTCGGAATTATAAAATTCTTTGCCTCTATCAGTATTCAAGTTTTTTGGAATACGTCCTTGCTTCAAAATAGATTTCATGGCCATAGAAATGTCTTTGCCACTTTTACTTTTTACAGGTACAGCCCAGGCATACTTAGAAAATATGTCTATAACTGTGAGCATATATTTGAAACCTTTATTGGATGTAGAATAAGGTACCATTTCCACCAAATCTGCTTGCTAGGTTTCATCTATGCCTTGCATTTGAACTTTTCTACGAGGATAATTTTTTCTAGCTTGTTTATGCAGTTCTGTAACCACAGTTAACTTTTCATTGTCCATTTTCAAGGGTGGTTAATCGAGTATCTAGTTTAGCGTTCTGAATAGACAAATCTTGTTAAATGTCAATTTCAATGTTTTTAAATCTTTCGTTGATTCTGTCTTCGAGAACTTGTATCAAAATATTTAAATCATCAATAGCTGATCTTAAAGAAGATGTAACTTGAAAGACAGTTTTAATCTCGTTTTTAACAATTTGCTGTACAATACTTAAATTAACTGCATCGTGCTGTTCTTCAGCTTTTTCAACGTTACAAAGTCTTTTATTATCAATGTTGTAATGTCCACTTGCAGTAAGTTTGAATCCAATACCAGGAGGTCCACGACTTGCAGAGGCAGCAGGTCGCGTTAAAGAATGTCCAAACACATCAATGCTCATTATAATACTAAGCACTTTTTACATTTACCCTCTATTAATGTACTATTCGAGCTTCACGTAGTTCTTCAATAATTGACATGATCTCATTATTATGACTTGGATTACCAGCTTGCTGTGATGCTATAAGCAATCGTAACCGGTCAACAAGTTCATTAGGATCATCCCAATAGATGTAGTCTGGTTTAAAATGTTTCTTTGCAATCATAAACTGAGGTAATACATTTTTATGCTTCTTCTTTCTATTTACAAGACTACCTCCTCTTTTTGGAGTACTCTTGAAAAGCTTTGCAATAATGTCTGTGTACTTAGAATTTCTGGTCACATGGATAGACGCACTGGGACTGTAATTTTTTCGATGTGCATTTGTAGCAGTTAGAATTTCTTTATAATTATCTAAATCATTTGGACTTATTACAGCTTGTTTAGGTTTTAATGCAAATAAAAGTTCAAGTAATCCAGGAGTTTTTGCATAATTTTTCTTTCCAACAAGCTTGATGAGCGACCCTTGAAATTCAATTGGTGTATAACCAATGACGAAAGAACCATCACCTAGTTTACGTACACCATAAACCATATCCAAATATAGTTTCCTATTTTTATTTAACATGAAAATAAATTTATTTGTCAGTTCGTCATAATTTTCTTCTTTTTCAACGCTTTTATCCAGTAAAGTTTTATCAAGTAAAGTCGTGTCCAATTCCTCATTTTCATTAAACTCTTGAACATCATCAAATTCTTCATCATCACCAACAGCTGTGGAGAATGAGAAATCGTTATCCTCCTTTTTAACTTTCTTAACTTTTTCAAGTTTAATATCCTTGGCTGATGCGTCAGTTACATTTACTAATTTTTGAAGAGGAGCAACTATTAGTTGGAAAGTTTCTCTCAACATTGTTTCTGCTGCTTCTTTTCCTATTTTTAGTAAACGATGTTTTCGTCTAATAGCATCACTTGCTTTTGCTATTTGACGAAGTGTTTCTTGCTCTTTTCGATACATGTTTTCTGCTTGACAACGAAAACTAAACTAATTTAAAACTAAATAAAATCCTTCTTTTTATAGTGTAATGAAACAGTCAAATCCTCTCCTATATCGCCCCTCATTAAAATTTCTATCTTTATCAATAACGACAAATCCATATTTGTCAGATTTCCAACATTCTGAACATAAATCGCGAAATTGTGCATACGACATGTCTGTATTTACATGATCTTCATACACATGTTTGAGGTTTTTTTCATCTTGTCAGTTGAACATTAACCTTCGTGGAATGATGTTGCATCAGGACATTAAAAAAGGAGTGTGTCGAGGTAAAGGCTTGGTCAACCGTATTATCAATAGCTTACCGTTTGAATTACATTTACCTGGTTACCAATTCTGTGGACCAGGTACCAAATTGGCAAAGCGATTAGCTCGTGGTGATCAAGGAATCAATCCACTAGACGCTGCCTGCAAAGCACACGACATTGCATATTCGCAAAATCGTGAAAATATTGAAGCAAGAAACGCTGCTGATAAAGTGCTAGCTGAAAAGGCGTGGGAACGTGTTAAAGTTAGTGATTCTAGTCTCAGTGAAAAAGCAGCTGCTTTAGCTATATCTGGAACAATGAAAGCTAAATCAAAATTAGGTATGGGAATGAAGAGGAAGAAAAAGTCTCCGTTAAAGAAGAAAAAAAAAAGAATTTGCAAGAAAAAACGAATGGCATTGAGAAAAGTTGTTGATGCTGCTCGAAAAAGTATGATTCCTAGTAATAATGCAAAAGAATCCATTCGAGCTGCTATAATCGGTGCAAGAAAAGCTATAAAAAATGCTGGTGGAAGATCTAAAATTCTATCACCACGCATTCTTCCTGTACCTTCAAAAGTTGGTGGATTTTTACCACTAGTTCCTATTTTTGCTGGACTAAGTGCATTGGGAGCTCTTGCTGGTGGAGCTTCAGGAATAGCAAGAGCTGTGAATAAGGCTAAAACAGCAAAGGAACAGTTAGCTGAAGCCCATCGTCATAATAAAGCAATGGAAGCATTGAAGCTACCACGCCGACCACTAACGGATTTTAATCTGTTAAAATTTGCCAAAGTTGTAAAAATACCACATTTTCGTGGAGTTTTTATGCGAAATGAACTGCCTGTCAAAGGACCATATCGATACGAATCAGCAATAATTAATTTAGATGATAAAGAAGGTCGAGGCACACATTGGATAGCATATAAAAAATGTAACAATAAAACAACTTATTTCGATAGTTTTGGCAACCTTTCCCCTCCAGCAGATCTTATCACATACTTGGGTGATGGTAGCTTAATAAATTATAATCACGAGAGACATCAGAATTATGATAGTTTCGTATGTGGACTTTTGTGATTGAAATTTTTATGTAAACAACTTAATGTTTCTAACAACTATATACTATATAAGAGTGTGTAATTCATTGTAAGCTTTCAGTGTATCAAAAGACAGCATCATGACTGATTCGCTTACTTTAACGTTAACAGGAAACTCTTCAGTTCTTGGAGCTGAATATTTTCAACCAATCGAGCTTAATCCTAATAAAAATTATGTACTTGGTCTTGTTGAATTACTGACTTTTAATTCAATCCCCAACATTGATGAAAGTAATAACAAGTTTCATATAGGTTATGAAATTATTACAATACCTTTGCTGGACTAAGTGCATTGGGAGCTCTTGCTGGTGGAGCTTCAGGAATAGCAAGAGCTGTGAATAAGGCTAAAACAGCAAAGGAACAGTTAGCTGAAGCCCATCGTCATAATAAAGCAATGGAAGCATTGAAGCTACCACGCCGACCACTAACGGATTTTAATCTGTTAAAATTTGCCAAAGTTGTAAAAATACCACATTTTCGTGGAGTTTTTATGCGAAATGAACTGCCTGTCAAAGGACCATATCGATACGAATCAGCAATAATTAATTTAGATGATAAAGAAGGTCGAGGCACACATTGGATAGCATATAAAAAATGTAACAATAAAACAACTTATTTCGATAGTTTTGGCAACCTTTCCCCTCCAGCAGATCTTATCACATACTTGGGTGATGGTAGCTTAATAAATTATAATCACGAGAGACATCAGAATTATGATAGTTTCGTATGTGGACTTTTGTGTTTGAAATTTTTATGTAAACAACTTAATGTTTCTAACAACTATATACTATATAAGAGTGTGTAATTCATTGTAAGCTTTCAGTGTATCAAAAGACAGCATCATGACTGATTCGCTTACTTTAACGTTAACAGGAAACTCTTCAGTTCTTGGAGCTGAATATTTTCAACCAATCGAGCTTAATCCTAATAAAAATTATGTACTTGGTCTTGTTGAATTACTGACTTTTAATTCAATCCCCAACATTGATGAAAGTAATAACAAGTTTCATATAGGTTATGAAATTATTACAATACCTTCTGGAAGTTATGAAATAAAAGACATTGAAGCATATTTACAACATTCTTTGCCAGATGATTATGTGTTAAGTATAAAACCTAATAATAACACATTACGCAGTGTGATTCAATCTACTCATCAAATTAATTTTACCTATACGAATTGTATTGGTAATTTATAAGGATTTACTGCTCGCGAATTGAGAGGGGGTGAGACACATACATCTGATTTACCTGTAGCTATTTTAAAAGTGAATGCTAAACGTGTTGAGTGCAATATTACATCTGGTGCATATATAAATAATCAAAAAGTCCACACAATCCACGAATTTTTTCCCAGTGTTCCACCAGGATATAAGATTGTTGAAGTACCAGCACAGGTCATTTATCTTCCGGTTGCAGTCAAGACAATACATAATATTCAACTCCGCATTGTCGATCAGGACGGTGATTTGATAAATTTTCGAGGAGAAACAATAACAATCCGATTACACATAAAATCATTGTAATGGGAATAGTTTATAATCAAAAAATTGGTGGTAGAAACTATAAAAGTCAGCCAACATGCCACTGACAAATCAGTCTAAACTTGTCTCACAAGGTGTTAACACCTCAGAATCGCCTCTTCCTAAAGCAAATAGGTCTAAAAGTTATACCTCAAGGAAAGAAAAAAGGACAAGCCAATTGATCTACATATTTTTTGGGTGTTGCTGTAATAAAAATGGACGAAGTTCTCAACATTCCAGCAGCAGTGAATTTTGATGAGTCTATAGCTCATTATGAAATTCATGCTCATCAACCATACGCTTCATCATCTTTTAACAACAGTGATGAAATTCGGATCGCAGTACAACATCAGGATTTATGCATTTTACCGAGCAAAAGTTCATTGCATATTTTTGGAAGATTAACAAGCAATGATGGAAATACTCTAACGGAGAATGTTCATTTAATCAGCAATGCTATCTGCTTTTTATTTGACGAAATTCGCTACGAATTGAATGGTATCGAGATTGATCGATGCAAATACGTTGGGCATACTACAATTATGAAAAATTACATTTCTCTAACCCCTCCTCAGTTAAATTTTATGGAAAACGCTGGATTTGCAAAAATTACAGCTGATCCAAGAATTACATTAGAAAATGGATATTTTGATGTAACAATTCCACTTGCTATGATTTTTGGATTCGCTGAAGACTATAAAAAAATTATTATAAATGCTAAACATGAACTTATTTTAACAAGAGCACGTAATGATATAAATGCAATATTTCAAACAGGACAAGGAGGAAATGAACAATTTAAAATTTCAATCAATAAAATTGAATGGATGGTTCCATATGTTTTACCCGCTGATAATAATAAAGTTAAATTATTAAAATTTATTGAAAAAGATCCCTTAATTTCAATGAGTTTTCGATCATGGGAAATGTATGAGTATCCTTTAATTCCATTAAATTCAAAAGTCATGTGGCAAATTAAAACTTCAACTCAGTTGGAAAAACCACGTTATGTAATTGTTGGATTTCAAACAGCTAGAAAAGATCAACAGAAAAAATATGCCTTTCATTTTGATCATTGCAACATTACAAACGTTAAACTCTTTTTAAATTCACAGTATTACCCATATGGAAATTTAAATCTAAACTTTGATCAAAATCAGTATGCCCTACTTTATGAAATGTATGCAAATTTTCAAACTTCTTATTATGGAAAAGATTCCAAGCCTCTCTTAACAAAGGATATTTTTAAAAGCTTATTCCCTCTAATTGTCATTGATTGTTCAAAGCAAAATGAGTTTTTGAAGCAGGCATCAGTTGACATGCGTTTAGAATTTGAAGCAGGAATCAACATGCCAGCTGAGACCACTGCCTATTGCCTCATCATTCACGACCGTGTTGTGCAATACAAACCAGTCAGCGGCGTTGTGAAAAAGTTGCTGTAAAGGAGTGGGGATAATCGCAGGTTTAAAAGCCGTTACTTTGGGGCAGAAATTCATTTCTGTTTCAGGATGGAGTTCATCGTAGACATCCAAGGTTTTAAAAGACCCTACAACGACTTTGTTTTTAAGGAGTTGGCAATATTACCACTTCAAGCAGACGCACAGCCTCTCGTTTACTTATTTGAACCTCCTTGTACGTGGGAATCGTTGCCAGGACGCTACAAAAGTGAAAATCTTTGGCTAACCCATAATTACCATGGAATCCACTGGACAGCTGGAGACGTCTCTTACGATGAACTTCGTTCAATTCTACAAGATGTACTACGAGGTGCTAGTGTCATCTACGTTAAGGACTTAGAGAAAAAAACGTGGCTCGAAAAATATCTGCTAAATGTACAAAATTTAGAAGACTTTGATTGTCCATCGTTGAAAAAAATTAAGTCTCAAATGATAACTACATGTACTCATCATAAGCTTCATAATGAAAACTGTGCTGTGAGAAATGTAAAAATCCAAATCTCGTCTGGACTTTGGTAAGTTTAGTAATGATGTAACGACCCTTTGGAACCAATTCGGAAAGTGGCCTCGTTGGCAAAGTACATTCCATGCGTCCAACAGCATTTACTTTTTCTAAATCCATTTTTCTCTTTTGGTAAAACCTAAAACAGAAAAATAAAGCAAAATTTTAAATAGTCTTATAATAGAAAAAAAAGTTAAAGCATATCTGAAAATAAAAGCTAAAAATGGAGGCTAAAAATAAAAGCTGAAAAGCATGTCTAAAAATAGCTGAAAATAAAATAGCAAAATTCACAACAAAGATTATTTCTTTTTTTCGTTTAAATGTTCTTTCAAATTTGAAATTTCCTCCTCTTCAAAAATTTCATTCAATATTTCTTCGTAAGTTTTTTTGGGGGTACTTACGAAAATAGGCTGTGTACTGCAGGCTGTGATATGAAATTTGCTGATGTTCCTGGCTCTGAATTGACATTTTGTACTGCTGACTGTGAGATGACACATTGTTCTGAATTTAGGTTTCGTTCTGCTTCTAGGTTTTGTTCAGCTCTCATCTGATGAAATAAATAAATATTTAGTATTTTTCTTAACAATAGTAATAAAATTATGAAATTATAAAGTTAAGTATATTTTTTTTCTTACCTGTTGTGACCAACAAACGACACAAACGTACTATTGAACTGACTGTGGTTGGCTGTTAGTTTCTGGATCCTTTAAAACATAATGTATGTATTTACTTACTTATTTATATACTTATTTCGCATTAATAATAATATAAATGCATCCGCGGTATGACAATAATACTCACCATCTTCAAATAAATAGCGGCAAAGAAACTTTTCATATAACACATACACAATAATAAACAGGTGGTCCAGTAATACATAGTCATAAACGTCAACTTAGAACGGCATGTTAGAAAGTAGAAAACTTTACTACTCTAGAGGCGCACCACACGACAAACTCTCACACTTAATTTCTTCCAAGCCTGTGAGTCGCTGGGACTCACATCCCCACCAGTGGAATTTCACATGAGTTGAGCAAGGAAACACAGCAAGTAGTTTTCACAATGTTTTAAATAAAATTAAATACTCTCTATACAGTGTTTCTTAATATTCTTAAAAAATATATATACGTTTTTCCCGACAGTATAATCAATTGCAGAATATATGTAGAACACTCTTGATTAAATAATATCCAAGTATATTATTTAAATAATATGAAGTTTATTTTTTTTTAATAATTAGGTTAAAAATTTAGAAATATTAAATAAATAAATAAAATAAATCAATAAATAAATAAATATTAAATTATATAAAAATATATTTAATTTAAAATTAATAAATCTGATTAAATACATTGTAGATATATAATGCAGATAGAATGTGGTGAGAAAATTTAAAAATTTTAAAACATTAAATATTAAAATAATTATGTGTATATTAAAATTAGCCATATAGGGATAGATTATCAGTCAGTTAAGTATAACTTTGAGCAAAAAGCCATGTCAGAAATCAGCAGCACCGACATTCGCGTGAAATTTAAAAGTATCCTAAGCGGCTTTGAATTGGTCAAAAAAAATGCGCCATCTTGCTGAGGCAGCCCGAACTAATTCGGTCGATAAATTGGGCGCGAAATTCAAAAATCCCCATTGCCAAGAGACTTTAAATTAACTAATTAAAAAATAGTGGAGCCATCTAGTGGTGCCTACCAGAACTAACTCGGTCGGTAAATTAAGCGCGAAATTTAAAAATACCCTTTCGCCAAGAGACTTTAACTTGGTTAATTAAAAAATAGTAGCGCCATCTAGTGGTGGCAGCCTGAACTAACTCGGTCGGTAAGGTAGGACACCTACTACCAACCGACTTTTATTTGGGCAACTTATGATAATGTAGGAATCTACATTAGCGACTGCGGGTAAGTGGTCTAGAACTCTCCTAGAACAACTACTGCCAAAGTTTGCCTATAGTTTAGATTTATTTAATTTTAAAACTAAAGTGGCCAGAAAATTTAACTTCCTCTTGGCCTATAGTTCAAGAGATGTCGCTATAGTTCGCCAAAGTTTGCCTATAGTTTTGATTTATTTAATTTTAAAACTTTAATAGCCAGAAAATTTAACTTCTTCTTGGTCTTCTTCTTTAACTTTCTTCTTGGTTCAAGAGAGGTCGCCATAGTTCTCCATAGTTTAGATTTATTTAATTTTAAAACTGAAATGGCCGGAAAATTTAGCTTCTTCTTGGCCCATAGTTCAAGAGAGATCGCTATATTTCGCCAAAGTTTGCTTATAGATTAACTTTATTTAATTTGAAAACTGAAGTGGCCAGAAAATTTAACTTATTCTAGGCCCATAGTTCAAGAGATGTCGCTATAGTTCGCCAAAGTTTGCCTATAGTTTAGATTTATTTAATTTTAAAACTAAAGTGGCCAGAAAATTTAACTTCTTCTTGGCCTATAGTTCAAGAGAGGTCGCCATAGTTTGACCATTGTTTAGATTTATTTAATTTTTTTAACTTTAATGGCCAGAAAATATAACTTATTTTTGGCCCATTGTTCAAGAGAGGTCGCTATAGTTCGCCAAAGTTTGACCATAGTTTAGATTTATTTAATTTTTAAACTTTCATGGCTAGAAACTTTAACTTCTTCTTTAACTTTCTTCTTGGCTCAAGGGAGGTAGTAATAGTTTAGAGTTATTTAATTTTCAAATTTAAAAGGCTTGAAAATTTGATTTGACTCTTCCCGTAGTTTAAGAGTGATCGCTATAATAGTTTAAATTCATTTAATTTTTAAACTTGAATGGCCAGAAAATTTAACTTCTTCTTGTTTTTCTTCTTCATCTTTCTTCTTGGTTCAAGAGAGGTCGCCATTGTTCGCCATAGTTTAGAATTATTTAACTTTAAAACTGAAATGGCCAGAAAATTTAACTTCCTCTTGGCCTATAGTTCAAGAGATGTCGCTATAGTTCGCCAAAGTTTGCCTATAGTTTTGATTTATTTAATTTTAAAACTTTAATAGCCAGAAAATTTAACTTCTTCTTGGCCCATAGTTCAAGAGGGGTCGCTAAAGTTCGCCAAAGTTTGACCATAGCTTAGATTTATTTAATTTTTAAACTTTAATGGCCAGAAAATATAACTTATTTTTGGTCCATAGTTCAAGAGAGGTCGCTATAATTCGCCAAAGTTTGACCATAGTTTAGATTTATTTAATTTTTAAACTTTAATGGCTAGAAAATTTAACTTTCTTCTTGGCTCAAGGGAGGTAGTAATAGTTTAGAGTTATTTAATTTTCAAATTTAAAAGGCTTGAAAATTTGATTTGACTCTTCCCGTAGTTTAAGAGTGATCGCTATAATAGTTTAAATTCATTTAATTTTTAAACTTGAATGGCCAGAAAATTTAACTTCTTCTTGTTTTTCTTCTTCATCTTTCTTCTTGGTTCAAGAGAGGTCGCCATTGTTCGCCATAGTTTAGAATTATTTAACTTTAAAACTGAAATGGCCAGAAAATTTAACTTCCTCTTGGCCTATAGTTCAAGAGATGTCGCTATAGTTCGCCAAAGTTTGCCTATAGTTTTGATTTATTTAATTTTAAAACTTTAATAGCCAGAAAATTTAACTTCTTCTTGGTCTTCTTCTTTAACTTTCTTCTTGGTTCAAGAGAGGTCGCCATAGTTCTCCATAGTTTAGATTTATTTAATTTTAAAACTGAAATGGCCGGAAAATTTAGCTTCTTCTTGGCCCATAGTTCAAGAGAGATCGCTATATTTCGCCAAAGTTTGCTTATAGATTAACTTTATTTAATTTGAAAACTGAAGTGGCCAGAAAATTTAACTTATTCTAGGCCCATAGTTCAAGAGATGTCGCTATAGTTCGCCAAAGTTTGCCTATAGTTTAGATTTATTTAATTTTAAAACTAAAGTGGCCAGAAAATTTAACTTCTTCTTGGCCTATAGTTCAAGAGAGGTCGCCATAGTTTGACCATTGTTTAGATTTATTTAAAATTTTTATCTTTAATGGCCAGAAAATATAACTTATTTTTGGCCCATTGTTCAAGAGAGGTCGCTATAGTTCGCCAAAGTTTGACCATAGTTTAGATTTATTTAATTTTTAAACTTTCATGGCTAGAAACTTTAACTTCTTCTTTAACTTTCTTCTTGGCTCAAGGGAGGTAGTAATAGTTTATAGTTATTTAATTTTCAAATTTAAAAGGCTTGAAAATTTGATTTGACTCTTCCCGTAGTTTAAGAGTGATCGCTATAATAGTTTAAATTCATTTAATTTTTAAACTTGAATGGCCAGAAAATTTAACTTCTTCTTGTTTTTCTTCTTCATCTTTCTTCTTGGTTCAAGAGAGGTCGCCATTGTTCGCCATAGTTTAGAATTATTTAACTTTAAAACTGAAATGGCCAGAAAATTTAATTTCTTCTTGGCCAATAGTTCAAGAGAGGTTGCAATAGTTCGCCATAGTTTGCCCATAGTTTATATTTATTTAATTTTAAAACTAAAATGGCCAGAAAATTTAACTTCTTTTTGGCCCATAGTTCAAGAGGGGTCGCTAAAGTTCGCCAAAGTTTGACCATAGCTTAGATTTATTTAATTTTTAAACTTTAATGGCCAGAAAATATAACTTATTTTTGGTCCATAGTTCAAGAGAGGTCGCTATAATTCGCCAAAGTTTGACCATAGTTTAGATTTATTTAATTTTTAAACTTTAATGGCTAGAAAATTTAACTTTCTTCTTGGCTCAAGAGAGGTCGTAATAGTTTAGAGTTATTTAATTTTCAAATTTAAAAGGCTTGAAAATTTGATTTGACTCTTCCCGTAGTTTAAGAGTGATCGCTATAATAGTTTAAATTCATTTAATTTTTAAACTTGAATGGCCAGAAAATTTAACTTCTTCTTGTTTTTCTTCTTCAACTTTCTTCTTGGTTCAAGAGAGGTCGCCATTGTTCGCCATAGTTTAGAATTATTTAAATTTAAAAGTGAAATGGCCAGAAATTTTAATTTCTTCTTGGCCCATAGTTCAAGAGGGGTCGCTACAGTTCGCCAAAGTTTGACCATAGCTTAGATTTATTTAATTTTTTAACTTTAATGGCCAGAAAATTTAACTTCTTCTTGGTCTTCTTCTTTAACTTTCGTCTTGGTTCAAGAGAGGTCGCCAATGTTCGCCATAGTTTGCCCATAGTTTATATTTATTTAATTTTAAAACTGAAATGGCCAAAAAATTTAACTTCTTTTTGGCCCATAGTTTAAGAGGGGTCGCTATAGTTCGCCAAAGTTTGACCATAGCTTAGATTTATTTAATTTTTAAACTTTAATGGACAGAAAATTTAACTTCTTCTTGGTCTTCTTCTTTAACTTTCTTCTTGGTTCAAGAGAGGTCGCCATAGTTCTCCATAGTTTAGATTTATTTAATTTTTAAACTGAAATGGCCAGAAAGTAGTATAGCTATGGGGCTATCAGGGCAGGTTCTGATCTCGGCTAAGTTACCCCCAGTCGGTAAGGTAGATTTCTACATTATCAGCAGCTAGTCGAATTCAAACCCAGTTGGTAAGGTAGGAATCTGTTTTACCGACCGAGTTAGTTTACTAGCCATCCAACAGAAGGCGCCACTAGCGAATTCAAATCTGCTTGGCGGGAAATTTAAAATTTATTAGATAATTTAAATTGGCTTGGCCGCCATTTTGTTTTACCGACCGAATTAGTTAAGCGGATACCCAACAGATGGCGCCACTGTCGATTAGGTCAATTGGACTATAAGAATTTTTAAATTTTGGCGGGAAATTTAAAAATTTATTTGACAATTCAAATTTGCTTGGCCGCCATTTTGTTTTACCCACAGAGTATTGGTTATATGTTTACAATAGATAACGCCACTATTTTTTTAAACTTATAAAATTTTTAACAATTAAAATTAGTTTGTTACTTAATCTGTTTAACCGACCGAGTGTCAATATGGATCCTCTCAAGTCCTCAACAGATGAGGCTTATTTATAAACTATTTACTAGAAATTATTTTTTGATAAATATAATTATTAGATATTACCTAAATGTTTATTGCTTTATTATTGTTTCATTATTATTATATTGCTTATTATTTATAAACTTTAATTGTTTTAAGGTAAGTTTTAAATATGTTACTATAATGAATTAATTATTACTACTTAAGATTGAGATATACGATAGATGTTATTTATTACTTATATATATATATAACTTATAAGCAATTTATTATTTAAGGTAAGTTAAATAATTTAATTATTCTGTAATATTAGTTATTAATCACTTTTAAATTTAAACATAATTTCGCGCTAAGTTATATTTTGTTTTCGATATATCGAAATAATTCGAGCGAGAATAATAGTCGCTCGTTACAGAGGTTTTACCGGCCCCAGAAGAATGAAACGATTCTCATTGGTTGATTTCTACTGTTAAAAATTTAAGTTAGGTTTTTAATTGAAATTATTATGAAAATATTGTGTTAAATACGTTTTAACCATCATGCTTCTGAGATATTAATACAATTATTATTATAAACAGTTAATTTAAAGGTACCTGAATTTTTAATTATATAAATCATTTATGTACTTTCCTTGCCTTTTTACTAGTTTACTGTAAGGCGGGAAATTTTAACTTACATTAATCAATATGATACATTATTTTTTTCTTATAATTATATATTTAAGTATATTTTCTAAATATTCATAAGATTATTTATTTGATAATATGGTAATAATGTAATATATGTGAGAATTGTGGAAAATTTGGGAAATTATTTCAATTGTGTCGTCCCTGAGCCGCCATGTCAATGTCTAACCCAACCTTCAGTGCAAACAAATAAATGTTTACAGTTTAATAGTATTTCTAATAATATCGCATAATGCAGGAAGAAAATGTAAGTAGAATTTAATTACATACATAAAACTTATAGTCTAAATTTGAACAAATTATAAAATCAGTTTTATTGTCAAAGTGGAAACATTTTTTTCTCTCAAACAACACAGTTGTTTGATATTTTAACATTACACTCCCCCGTCAAATTTTGCCTACTAGTATATGGGCATAAGTGAAAGAACATTTAAGTAAATTAATTATTTTATTATTAAATAAATTTCAAAAAAAATCTGTTTTTATACTTACAATTTTGACAACTGCATGAGTTAGGTTAGGAGTGATTAAACATTTCTTCTATTCAAATTTTTCAGTCTTTTTTTTATTCACTGTTTTTCTCTACACTTAATAATTTCTTTCACTACTGGATGAAAATATAATGTTTAATCACTCCTAACCTAACCCAAGCGTGAAATTTATTTAATTTATAAGAAGAAAAAGGATATTACAAATACTAATATTTTTAATATCTCAACTAACTGTAACCTTCTTTTAATGTTATAATCATTTATAATATTTCATAAACAAAACATTTTAACTGAATAAAATCAAGAAACAAAAACAGAAAATTTTTATAAGAGTTTATTTTATTCATCATGTTAATATATTTATAACATTTTTTTCCCGATTTAAAAATAGTGTTTTTATTAATAATTTCCGTAAATATATTTTTTCAGAATAATTTGAATGAAATACTTGACGTCATGTGGAATATGGTATACAACCCCGAAGAGCCAGCATTATTTTTAAGACCAGCCGCACCACGACCACCAGTACCGGCTCCGAGAGCAGCGCCAAGGCGAAATCGTTGGGATCAGAGACCTGCTGCACTAGCGGTACCACAAGTAGAAGAGCAAGCGGCACCGAGAGTCATACGCCGTATTGCTCATGTACCGCGACTACCACGTGAGGTGCCAGTACCGGCTCCGAGAGCAGCACCAAGGCAACCGCAACTACCACGTGAGGTGCCAGTACCGGCTCCGAGAGCAGCACCAAGGCAACCGCGACTACCACGTGAAGTACCAGTACCGGCTCCGAGAGCAGCACCAAGGCAACCGCGACTACCACGTGAAGTATCAGTACCGGCTCCGAGAGCGGCACCAAGCCAACCGCGACTGCCACGTGAAGTACCGGCTCCGAGAAGAGTAATTTGTATTGGTGCTCAACCTCTTAGAGGAACAGCACGTCAACGCCTAACGAAGGCTATGAGGATGTTAGCCACAGCATCCTCAAAAAAGGGGCGTTAATTATCTTTTCGATTTATCTTTTCACATTTCTTTTAGTTTTTTTATTATTTACTCTTTTTTTATAAAGTTTCTCTTTTACAGTAACATTGCATGATTTTTTGTATGGCTCTTTAACATAATCTTTGCTATTACTTTTTTAATTTATAAATTTTGTTTTTTACATTTTTTTTCTCAGCAATAAATCCATTTTTCTCATTTTTATTTTGTATTTTGCACTCGTTTTAATTAAAATACATAGATATCGTTATGTATATTTATAGTTCGTGTGTTAATCTCACAGTACACTGCCATATTGTTTTATACGTTGTTTTCATAATGCATTGTTTTCACATTTACTTTTAGTCATTATTTTTTCATTTTATTTGAATATTGTAGTTTCATTTTGCTTCTTTTCAAAAATGTGCATATGTAAAAAAGATTTTTAGTTTTAATATATATGTAATATATATTACAGGTACATATGTATATTTATGACTCATGTGTTCAAATTCTAATCTCACAGTGGACTGTTCTGTTGTTTTTTATATAGTTCACATTTACTTTTAGTCATTATTTTTTCATTTCATTTGAATATTGTAGTTTCATTATGCTTCTTTTAAAAAATGTGCATATGTAAATAAAAATTTGTTTATTTGAGATATATTATATACGTATATTTATCAGAAGTATTAAATTATTTTTATAATTTACTATGTTATATTTTATTTTGCATATATCATATTTTATTTGCGTTTGCGTTCTTTCTCTGCATGAATTTTACATTATTTTTTTCATCGCTTACATTTAACATCGTTTCAGAATTGACTAAATATTGATTGATTAATTTATAAATTATATTATACTTTTTACAAAACTATATTAACTTTGCTTTTTACTTAACCTTTTTAACGTTAAAATTTACATAACTTCATAATTATACCTTTTAAAGTAAAATTGAATTATTTTTTTAAAAAATAAAATCATAAATCTAACTTATACTAATAGTTAAATTAAACCTTAAATTTATACTTAAAATTAAACCTTAAATTTATACTTAAAATTAAACTTTTTAAATTAGATTTTAATATAAAATTTCTAACGAGTTATATTTTATTTTATAACGTACTAAGTAAAATTTATTTTTTTTTACTTAATCAGAATTAATTTATTACATTAACTATTATGTTGTAATTATTTAAATTTCGCGCGTTACCGACTGCGCGTTTGAACTGTAGGAGCTTCACTTAGCCGCCGCTCACACAAGGTGATGAGAGCGCATGGTGGGGTGAGCGCGTGGTGGGAGTATGACACTTTATGTCTACGAGCTCAGCGGCACTAGCTCATTCGCAGCAGCAGATCAGTCCCGAGTGGTCGATGACGATGGAGAGTTGCTACTGCTATGAGTGCTACGTGAAGAAGGTGTCAATACACAATGTAAGTATTAATAATATATATAATATAGTATAATGTAATATAATGTTAATATTTTTTAGTTGCAGAATCCAGGTATGGAGGTACCGTTCCCGACGACGCCACCGGGGACTCCACCCAAGTATCCCTTGCATCGGCCAGAAACGCCGCCATCCTGGGTGGAGCTGGAGCCTCCACCACCATCTCCAGAGGCTCCAAGAAGACCGGTGGCTGTCGTGAGGCCAAGGGTCCGGGCACAGGAGGTCAGGGCGCCAACACCTCCACCAGAAGCCAGGGCGCCGACACCCCCACCAAGGCCACCGACACCACCACCCGGCCCAGAGAGAAGGCAGCGACGAAGGCGTCATCGCCGCCAAGCTGCCATTATTTTAAATATTAATATTAATTTTTAATAAAAGTTCATTTTTTTTATATATACGTATACATTCTTTTACGCATGCGCGAATGGGTTGGGGTAAATGTAAGAGTGGGGGTAAAAGTTCTAGTGCGCATGCGCGAGCAAAATTTCGGGTATATATTCGGGATCGCGAGCGAATATAGTCATTCTCTCTTCTGTTCGCAGGTGTTCCAGCAGCAGCAGTCTCCCTTGCCATTTAATAACTGTCTTTTTTTTATATTTATTGTATTTATTGTATTATTTGATTTTTATTGTATTTTTTGATATTTATTGTATTTATTGTGTTTATTGTATTTATCTTTTATATTTCTTAGGTTAAGTGTGTTCTTTTCTAGGTTAAGTATTTTAATTTTAAGTTTGCGCTTTTAGGTTAAGTTTAATAGCTTGTAAGTTTAATTTCAAGTGTAGAGATGAAGCGGAAGGCTACATCCACCGATGGACCGCGAAAACATCCAAACTACAAGACCATCCTCGATGAGTGTGACGTCACGATTCCTCTCATCAAGGAAGCTCTGGAGCTGGTGCCAATCCTCAGAGACGTCGACTCAAGACGATCATTTATTGAACGATGGATTGCAGAATGCTCGAGATATGAAAATCTGTTGTCGAGCATTTTGAGATCGATGTATTTTACACATCAAAAGCAGAGATGTGTGAGCATTCTGCAATCCATAATCAGATTTCGCGCTTTGTTTGAGTCACATGTTGTAGATGGCTCTGGAATCGGTGATCCAGACATTAATAAACGCGTTCGATGGGAAGAATGTGAGAGTGCTTTTGCGTGCAGATTGTACACTAATGCGATCCTGAATCTTGTACATATTGATATTAGCGCGTTTTTAGACGATACGTCCACACTTTTCCAGGATCACATTAGGGGTGCTCTAAACAAACATGGCGCTATCTTGGTGTATGGTGTTCTCATCACACATTTTAAAAGGGTTGAGAATGGTGAGGAGGTCGTTAAGCCTATACCTTTTGGTTCTAAGGCTAAAAGTATTTTCCCCACCACTCTCTTAGATGATTGGTTCGATGAGAACATCAAACAACCAATCTTGCGCAGCGTTGAAGAGTTTTACACAAAGGGTTCAAATTGGAACCTTCATTCGATTATAAGGTTAGAAGTCAATGTAAACAAGTACAATCCGATGCGCGCGAGCTCATACATTGACCTACCTCCACAGATTAAAAGAAAGCGAGCATGTATCAATGTGCAAAACAATCATGATAATGAGTGTTTCAAGTGGGCGGTGCTCTCAGCCCTGCATCCTGAAGTATCAGACCCTAAACGTGTAGAAAATTTAAAAAATTTTAAAGATGAGTTAAATTTCGAAGGGATTGAATTCCCAATAGCGTTAAAAAATGTCCCGAAATTTGAAAAATTAAACGATGTTTCGATTAATGTCTATGGTTTATCAAAATATTACGGGGACTTCTCAGTACATTCTCTTCACCTCACTGTGGAGAAAAGAGATAAACATGTAAATCTCCTATACGTTGCGGATATGTATGCGGATGGGAGTGTTGAAGAAAATGTAATATGCGATGGCGGTGATTTTTTGAGTTTCCATTATGTATGGATAAAAAATTTACCTTCGCTAGTATTCAAACAATTGTCAAATCATAAAGGTAAAAAGCATATCTGTGATAGATGTCTACACTATTTCTATTCTGTAGAAAAACTTAATGCACACATTGAAGATTGTAAGAAAGTGAATGAGTGTAAAATAACGCTACCGAAGCCGAAAGACAGTATTATCAAGTTCAAAAACTATAAAAATAGAGAGAAAGTACCGTATGTGATTTACGCCGACTGTGAAAGTTTACTTCTTCCAGCTGATGAAGATGTAAACAATTTGAGTAAGACTGAAGTATTTCAACGCCATAAGCTATTAAGCATAGGCTATTATTTGAATTGTAGCTACGACGAATCTCAATCTGTTTATGTACCATGTCCGAAGCATGAAGCTGATCCAGCTAAATGGTTTGCTGGGGAGTTAAAGCAGATTGCTGAAAAAATTGATGAAGTATTTAAAAATCCGATACCAATGACTGCATTAACTCCTCAAGAAATCAGCGATTTTAAGCGAGCGACAATATGCCATATTTGTCATCAGAAAATAGCAGAAAGCGATAAAAAAGTCCGAGATCATTGTCATCTTACTGGCAAGTATAGGGGTGCTGCGCATGAGTCGTGCAATTTAAATTTTCAAGATTGTCAAACGATCCCTGTAGTGTTCCACAATTTAAGTGGCTATGACGCCCATTTTATAATTCACGCGATTTCAACGAGCTTTGAAGGTAAAATTGATCTCCTCCCCATTAACAAAGAGAAGTATATCGCCCTCACAAAACATTTCAAGGGGAGTGAGGTCAAGTTTCGATTCATTGACTCTTTCAGATTCATGGCATCATCCCTAGAAAAACTCGCATCCTACTTGGACGAGTATAAAATTGTAAACGCCGTTTTTGCCAGTACGGTGACTGATCCAGATAAAATTAAGTTATTAACTCGAAAGGGTGTTTTCCCCTATGAGTACTTTGACTCAAAAAGTAAGCTAGATGAGACAGAATTGCCTCCGAAAGAGAAATTTTACAGTACTCTTTATGATGCCGGTATTTCTGATGAAGATTATGAGCATGCGCAGAAAGTTTGGTCCTAATTTGATTGTCAAAATCTCTACGACTATGTCCACTTGTACATGAAAACAGATGTATTGTTACTTGCCGATGTCTTTGAAAACTTCCGCGAACAATGTGTTATTGCGTACAAGTTAGATCCTGCACACTATTATACGACTCCAGGTTTAACTTGGGATGCTATGCTCAAGTACACGAGTATAGGATTACAACTTATAACCGATATTGATATGATTATGTTTGTTGAGTCGGGTATCAGAGGTGGCATTAGTCAATGTTGCAACCGCTATGCAAAAGCGAATAATCCATATATGGAGAATTTCGACAAAAACGAAGATACAAGTTATCTCATGTACTTCGATGCCAACAATTTGTATGGCTGGGCAATGGCTCAATCGCTCCCTTATGGCGGTTTCAAATGGGTTGAAAATGTTGACGACTCTTTTAATTTTCATGTACCTGACGATTCCCCTGTTGGGTACATCCTAGAAGTTGATTTGGAGTATCCGAAAGACATTCATGATACTCATAAAGACATGCCATTCTGCGCTGAAAATAAGAAACCTCCATTGTCAAAACAGGAGAAATTGTTAACCACTCTCATGCCTAAAGAAAAATATGTTATTCATTATCGAACGCTAAAACAAGTTGTGGCAAACGATATTAAAATTGTGAAAATCCACCGTGTCTTACAGTTTAAGCAATCAACCTGGCTTAAACCGTACATCGACTATAACACAATGATGCGAACCAATGCTAAAAATGAGTTCGAAAAGAATTTGTTTAAGCTTATGAACAATGCAGTGTACGGCAAGATGATGGAAAATGTCCGCAAACATGTTGACATTAAACTCGTCACAAAATGGTTTGGCCGCTATGGAGCTGAAGCTCTAATCTCCCGCCCAAATTTCAAAAGTCGAGCGATTTTCGACGAAAATCTGGTTGCTATTGAATTGCGCAAAGTCGAGGTACTGCTCAACAAACCCATCTATGTAGGGTTAAGTGTGCTTGATATATCTAAGACGCTAATTTACGATTTCCATTATGGTCACATGTTGAAAAAATACGGCGATGCTTGTAAACTGCTGTATACCGATACAGACAGTCTTATCTACGAAATCAAGTGTGAAGATATTTACAAAGACATGAAAAAAGATATTGACAAGTTTGATACATCTGATTATCCCGCGAATAACGTCTATGATATTCCGCAAGTCAACAAAAAAGTCCTCGGCCTCATGAAAGATGAGTGCAACGGCAGAATTGTAACTGAATTTGTTGGCTTGCGGAGTAAGATGTACAGTGTACGGGTCGAAGATAAAGATTTTATTAAAAAAGCTAAAGGTGTTAAAGCCGGCGTTGTTAAAAAGACAATTCAATTTGATGATTATGTAAAATGTCTGCGAGATTTTGACATTCAAACTCGAACACAATATAATATTCGATCGCGGCTTCACAATCTTGAAACTGTGAAGCAGGTAAAAGTAGCTTTAAGTCCGCAAGACGACAAGCGGTATTTGTTACTGGGGAGTACTGATACTCTACCGTGGGGTCACTATGCGATCCCAAATCTCGACGATTTGTAAATAGTTCATAAGTTCGAGAAAAAAATGTCGGGAAATGTAAAGGCTGTGATAAAAGAAATAAATAGAACAATTGTATTTTAATTTCATGCGTTTTTTATTTAAAAATTCCTTACATATATACATTATAACATTGATTTAACATTGATTCAACATTGATTTAACATTGATTTAACATTGATTCAACATTGATTCAACATTGATTCAACATTGATTCAACATTGATTTAACATTGATTTAACATTGATTCAACATTGTTTCAACATTGATTCAACATTGATTCAACATTGATTCAACATTGATTCATCATTGATTTAACATTGATTCAACATTGATTTAACATTGATTTAACATTGATTCAACATTGATTTAACATTGATTCAACATTGATTCAACATTGATTTAACATTGATTTAACATTGATTCAACATTGATTCAACATTAACTATAAATTATACATTTGCTTTGTCTTCCCAAGTGTTGTGAGAGTTATCGAAACCAAGCCACTTGACAAGAACTTTGTTTCCACGTGTCCTGAGAATTTTCTCAACAAGATAAATGTCTGAATATTTCACTTTTAGAAGCTCCTCTTCATAGAATCCTCCACTGATGGGTTGATCTTGGTAATCCTTGAGTTTGTAAGTCACAGGTTGAGTTGATTCCACTTTATCAATTGTAAATATTTCAGTAGTCCAATTAGGAGTATAACCTTTTTCGAAAATATTTTTATATTTGCTAACTCGCACTTTGTCACCAATTTTAAATTTAGATCGTCTTAACGGAATTTTTCTGAGTTTCGAGATTCGATCTTTTAAAATATCAACATGTTGTGCAGTAACATCTTTAGGCTTCATTCCAATTGTTCTATGTTTTGTGTCATTATAAGTAGAAATGAGGTTAGGTAATATATCATACCACTTGTAATTTCCTCGTAAACTGAATTGCATCCACATTTTCCTTTTAAGTGTTCTGTTAAATCTTTCAACAATAGATGCTTTCAAGTTACTGTATGTTGAATAAAAATTAATTTTGTACTTTTTCATTAAAGCTTCAAATTGAGAATTGTAGAATTCTTTACCTTTATCGGAATGAAGGTTCTTTGCAATACGTCCTTTTTCAAATATGAATTTCATTGCGTTAGTCACATCTTTTCCATTTTTACTTTTTACTGGAACAGCCCAAGCATACTTGGATAAGATATCTATGACTGTAAGTAAATAATTATAACCTTTGTTTATTTTTGAATAAGGTAGCATTTCAACTAAATCTGCTTGCCAGGTGTCATCAATATCACGCATTTCTACGCGACGGCGATGGAAATTTTTTCTAGCCTGTGTATGAAGTTCAGTTACTACTGTTAACTTTTTATCAGGCATCATTCTTTAATAAATTTAGCTGCATTAAATATAAATTTTGCTGTGATTCAATTTGTTTTAGTTTTTCGTTAACTCTGTCCTCAATAATTTGCATAAAAAGATTCAAGTCATCAATAGATGATCTTAATGATGACGTAACTTGGAAAATAGTTTTTATTTCGTTTTTTACAATGTTTTGTACAAGTCTTAAATTTACTGCATCATGCAGTTCTTCAGCGTCTTTAACATTACAAAGTCTTTTATTATCTATATCAAAGTGTCCACTTGAATTAACTTTAAATCCAACTCCAGTAGGTCCACGTCTTGCAATTACTGTTTCTCCTTGACTGAGAGGATGTCCGAACAGATCAATGCTCATTATTGAAATGAATGACATTTACTAAAGCACACCTTAATATATGATTTTAGCCTCACGTAATTCCTCAATAATTGACATAATTTCATTATTATGACTAGTATTACCAGCTCCTTGAGATGCCATAAGTAATCGAAGACGATCAACCAATTCATTTGGATCATCCCAATAAATATAATCTGGTTTAAAACTTTTATTCGCAATCATAAATTTAGGTAGTGAACTACCACTTATAGATGACTCTTTTGTAGAAGGAAATAATTTTGATATAATATTCATGTATTTAAAACTTTTATCTCTATGAATAGAGTTAGAGGAACTATAGTTTTTTCTATGTGCATTGGAGGTGGTAAGAATTTGTTTATAACTATTCATATCATGTTCACTAATGTATGATTTTTCAGGTTTGTTTTTAAATAAAAGTTCTAATAACCCAGAGGTAATTTTAAAACGTTTATCTTCAATATCTACAATGTGATTTTTAAAGATTATGGTTTTATTACCAATCATAAGGGAACCATCATTAGCTTTGCGTACTCCATATATCATATCCAAACATTGTTTTCTATTATGTTTTATCAAAAATATATATTTACTAACTAATTTATCAATGTCAGATCCGGGTTTTAGTGTTTCACCATCATCAGTACTCATATACTTTTTATCATCATCACTATCATTTTTATCAGATGCAGCTTTATTATCAATCTCTTCTTTCTTTTCAATATTAACATTTTCATGTTTATAATCTGTCAAGTTAATAATTTTTTGTAAAGGTTGAACTACTGGCTTAAAAGTTTCATTCAAAACATTTTCGACAGCTTCCTTCCCTAATTTCAACATACGATGCTTCCGTCTAATTGCCTCACTAGCTTTAGCAATTTGACGTAGATACTCTTTCTCTTTATGAAACATGTTGATATTTCAAGTTTTAAAACAACACTAATACTATTTTAAAAATTATCGTGTATTTATAGTGCTAGAAAACTGTCGAATCCTTTTCTATATCTTCCATCATTGAAATTAGAATCTTTATCAATTACTACAAAGCCATATTTGTCTGAATTCCAACATGTTGAACATAACTCTCGAAATTGATTAAATGTCATGTCAGTATTAACATGATCATCATACACATGTCTTAAATTTTTCTCATCTTGACGAAAAAGGACTAATAAATTGACATTATCACGTACTAAATGTTTAGGAATTCTAGCATATGTTTGACAGAGGTAAAAACAATCAACGTCAACATGTCTACCCATACAAAAGAATGCCCTTACATTGTCTTGCTTTTCACAAGCAATATCGTCAAATATAAATATTGAATTTTGTTTTGCATCTTTAGGAGCAATTACTTCTTCATGATCACTAAATGGTAAATATTCAACTCCATCAACGTTACTCACAACTTGTTCTAAGAACTTATATTTTGGTTGTTGTAATGATTTTGAGTATAAGTAAATGTTGTCAAATCTGAGACCATTAGGATCTAGAAATAGAGATAGTAATACATTTGTTTTTCCACAATTTGATGGGCCACAGAAAATTGCACGAATACTACCTGATAATAAACTACCATGACGCTTAACTTTCTTCTCTTGTTGTTCAACAATTGAGTCCAGATTTACGACTGGCAGCTTATTAGGTTGTTCCTTGAATCGCATCCTGATGTAGACTGTTGTAAAAGGTATTAATGCAGCGCTTATATAACCTTTCAGTCATTCTATTTTAAACTTTCATAGAGTAAGGTATGATTATTCATCATCGCTCTCGAGGGAAAGGTTTAGTCAATAGTCTTATAAATAAGTTACCAATTGAATTACATCTGCCTGGTTATCAATATTGTGGACCAGGCACAAAGTTAGTAAAACGTCTACAAAAAGGTGATCCGGGTATTAATCTTCTGGACGCCGCTTGTAAGGAGCACGATATCTCATATTCGAAAAATCGAGAAAACGTAGAAGCAAGAAACGTTGCTGATAAAGTTTTAGCTGAGAAGGCTTGGGAACGTGTTACAGCAAACGATTCCAGTTTAGGTGAAAAAGCTGCTGCTTTAGCTATATCTGGAACTATGAAAGTTAAATCAAAATTAGGTATGGGAGTTAGGAGAAAGATAAAGTCAAAATTAGGCTTGGGTGGAAGGAAGAAAAAAAAGATATCTTCTAAAAAACTAACTGCCCTCAGAAAAATTGTAGATGCAGCTAGAAAATCCATAATTCCTGGTATTGATGCTCAATCAACAATTAAAAGTGCCATTGAAACTGCTCGGAAAGCTGTTAGAAATGCAGGAGGAAGAAAGAAAATTTTAGCACCGCGCATCTTGCCTGTACCTTCAAAAATTGGTGGTTTACTACCATTAATTCCAATTTTTGCTGGATTAAGCGCCCTTGGAGCACTTACTGGAGGTGTAGCAGGTGTATCAAATGCTGTAAATAGTGCAAGTGCAGCAAAAGATAAATTAAAAGAAGCTCATCGCCATAATAAAGCAATGGAAGATATTGCACTTGGTAAAGGTCTACATTTGAAACCCTATCGACAAGGATTAGGTCTTCATTTAAAACCGTTTTCAAAAGGATCAGGCCTTCATTTAAAACCTTATCAACGAGGACAAGGAATAAAAAAGTGTTCAAAAAAAATTTTTTTTTGATACTTCCTAAACGAGCACTAACTGACTTTGAGTTGCTCAAGTATGTTAAAGACTTGAAAATTTCTAACTTTAGAGGGGTTTTTATGCGAAATGAATTGCCGACAACAGGGCCGCGAAAAAATGAATCAGCTATTATTAATTTAGATGATAAAGATGGTTCTGGAACCCATTGGGTTGCATATAAAAAAGTTAATAATAAAGCTGAATACTTTGACAGTTTTGGTAATCTTCAACCACCATTTGAACTTGTTAGTTATTTAGGTTATAATACTCTAATACAATACAATCACAAAAATTATCAAGATTATGATACTTTTCATTGTGGTCATTTATGTCTTAAGTTTTTATGTGGACAACTTGAAATCACACAAAAATATATTCTATATAAATGATGGTATTTATATAACCTAATCAGTTTAAAAAAAGTCATCATCATGGATGAATCGTTTACTTTAACTATCTCTGGCAATTCATCTATTCTGGAGGCTGAATATTTTCCACCAATAGAACTATTACCTAATAGAAATTATGTACTTGGCTTAGTCGAATTGTTAACTTTCAATTCAATTCCTAATATTGATGAGGGTAAAAATAAATTTTATATTGATAATCAAGTAATTACTATACCTCCTGGTAGTTATGAAATTGAAGATATTGAAAAATATATTCAAAATTCTATTACAGATGGAGTTAAAAGTATAACTATAAAACCAAACAATAATACGTTACGTAGTGAAATAAAAAGTACTCACAAAGTAAGTTTTAAACCTAAAGATTCTATTGGTGAATTGTTGGGATTTACACCACGAGCGCTAATAGCTAATAAAACTCATACGTCTGACTTACCAGTAGCCATTCTCAAAATAAATGCTATTAGAATTGAATGTAATATTACTACTGATGCATACATTAACAATAAAAAGGCACACACAATTCATGAATTTTTTCCAGTTGTTCCTGCAGGATATAAGATAGTGGAAGTACCATCACACGTCATTTACCTTCCAGTTGCCGTGAAGACTATACATAATATTCAACTACGAATCATCGATCAAGACGGAGATTTAATAAATTTTCGAGGTGAAACTATAACAATTCGATTACATGTTAAATCAGTGTAATGGGTATTATATTTCATAGAAAAACTGGTGGAAACTATATAAACGAGTCACAATGTCAGAAATCATCCAGTCTTCATTCAGTTCGCAAGAGGCTAACACCTCAGAATTTACGTTTCCTGAAGCAGCTCGGTCTACGGGTTTATCAAGAAAATCAAAGAAAGGAAAACTAATAATTCACATATTTTTCTTTTTCTGTTGTTGTAATAAAAATGGAAGAGACTTTAAATATTCTAAGTCCAGTAAAATATGATAATTCATTAGCACATTATGAAATTCATGCTCATCAACCGTATGTTTTATCAGCATTTAATAATAGTGATGAGATTCGAATTGCAGTTCAACATCAAGATTTATACATTCTTCCCTCTAAAAGTACATTACATGTACATGGAAGATTAGTTAAAACTAATAATAATGCTGTAACAAATACAAAACTAATTAGCAATAGTATTTGTTACATGTTTAATGAGATTCGTTATGAATTAAATGGGGTTGAGATTGATCATTGTAAAAATGTTGGTCTAACGACAACTATGAAATCATACATTTCTCAAACACCTAATCAGATGATTTATGCTGAGAATGCAGGTTATCTTGACTTTGATGATGCTAGTAGAGTAACTAATACTGATGGATATTTTGATGTAAATATACCACTAAATATGATTCTTGGATTTGCTGAGGACTATCGAAAGATTGTTGTAAATGCAAAACATGAACTTATTTTAACAAGATCTCGTACAGACCTTAATGCTATAGTTGACATTGACGGATTAGAGCGTGAAGAATTCAAAATTGTAATTAGTAAAATTGAATGGATGATTCCATATTTATTTGCTAGTGATCGACAAAAAATTGAATTACTAAAATACACTGAAAAAGATTCACCTATAACGATGAGTTTCAGAGCATGGGACTTGTATGAATATCCTATGATTCCTGCTACACGAAAACATATATGGACTGTAAAAACTTCAACTCAAGTTGAAAAACCTCGATATGTTATTCTTGGTTTTCAAACAAACCGAAAAGAAAATCATACAAGGTATGCCAACATTTTTGATAATTGTAATTTAACCAATGTAAAACTTTACTTAACTTCACAATACTATCCGTATGGTAGTTTGAATTTAAATTTTAATCAAGGTCAATTTTCTATTCTTTATAATATGTATTGTAATTTTCAATCATCATACTATGGAAAAGAACCTGAGCCTTTGCTAAACAGAAATAACTTTAAAGATTATGCACCACTAGCTGTCATAGATTGTTCAAAACAAAATGAATTTTTAAAACAGTCATCTGTAGATGTACGCCTGGAATTTGAAGCTAGTGATAATTTTCCCAATAATACAGCTGCATACTGTTTAATAATTCATGATCGTATTATCCAATATACACCAATCAGCGGCGTTGTTAAAAAAGTATGATGATTGGTGGTTGTAATAGCCAATTAGAAGCGAGGAAAGGGTGTTAGTGGTGGGGAGGAGTGACTATAAAAGGAGCAGTTCTATGCAGCTTGGGTCATTCTTCTGTTACAGATATCATGTCGTACGTTGTAGATATCCAATGTTTCAAAAGACCCTACAACGAGTTTGTCATCAAGGAGCTGGCTATTCTACCTCTTCAAGAAGATGCTCACCCATTGGTCTACCTCTTCGAGCCGCCATACGCCTGGAGTCGATTACCAGCAAGATACAAATGTGAGAATCGATGGCTGACAAATAATTATCATGGTATCGATTGGGCTGCCGGCGACATACCTTATGAAGAATTACAACCTATAGTAAAAGAAGTATTAATTGGTACACCTACTGTTTACGTAAAAGGTTTGGAAAAACAAAGATGGCTGGAAAAATATACTTTAAACGTATTTAATTTAGATGATTTCAAATGTCCATCATTAAAAAGTTTAGATGTAAATAATTCATCTACTTGTACAAACCATACACGTAGTTTTAGCAATTGCGCT
Organism: Leptopilina boulardi; assembly: GCF_019393585.1. Taxonomy (NCBI): domain Eukaryota; kingdom Metazoa; phylum Arthropoda; class Insecta; order Hymenoptera; family Figitidae; genus Leptopilina; species Leptopilina boulardi. The sequence continues at coordinate 419,908 of NW_026137919.1, forward strand.
GTTAAAAATGTATGTAACCTACGAAATTGGTTGATACAACCATCAAATGTACTACGAAATAATATAGAAAATAATTATGAAGTTGACAACGATTGTACACTAAAAGACTTTTATAATGATTGTGAAAATTTTATATGCAATGAATAAATGTATAAAAATGTATTTAAAATGTTTTATATTAATTTACCCTACCTTCCTATTATCTTTATTATATGTTTAAGCTATTTTTAACGAGTTTAAGCATGTATAAACTTGTCTTATGACGTCACAAAGTGGGTGTGGCTAACTTCGGAGTGGTGGGGGTATCACGCATGCGTAGAAAAAGCAAAAAAGGACTGCGCACGCTTACAAGAAGGAGTGGGGGTAAATAGCAAGAGTAGGGGTAAAAGTCTATTGCTCATGCGCGAGCAAAATTTTAGAGTATAAATGTAGGGTCTATAAGCATTTTTGCTCATTCTTCATTTGTTCACAGTAGCAATGGATCTCACTAAAATCAATGCCATTGGTCGCATGGACGCTTTTCTACCTACGAAGCCGCTTTCCGAGCTGACTCCTGGACATAAGTATCCTATAACGAAGATCCAGGTTGTCAACACCAAGTATGGTGTCAAGGTCGTCGTTGAGGTAGATAAAAAGTTCAATACATTCCTACCTTCAAGATTTGTACCAATGTTCACTGATGACTCGATATGCTTGGACCAAATGCAAGAAGCTATTAATTCTGGACAATTGCGGCTTAAGTATATTGGTGGTCCATACAACCATATTGAATTTAAAATAAAACAAGTGTAAATATTGTATATTGAATATAATAAATGTATAATATGTTATTTACGTTGTTTTTATTTCAATACCTCATTCGTATTAAGTTAGAATTAAGATTATATTTAGGTTAAGTTTAACTTTCATAATTAATAAGATAATTAATAAAAGATTGTATTAAGCTTACTTAATATATAATTTTTTTATTAACTTGATGGTAAATAATCAATAAAGTAAAGTGGTGCCATCTATTAAGTGTTTCACCATCTAATTTGGTCGGTAAAGCAGAGCATCTATTACCAATAAACATTTTACCGCCAAAATTTAAAAATTCTTATAGCACAATTGACCTAATTGACAGTGGCGCCATCTGTTGGCTGTCCGCTCAACTAATTCGGTCGGTAAACCAGGGATGGGTAGCCCTCTGACCAAGCCAATTTAAATTGTCAAATAAATTTGTAAATTTCCCGCCATTTGAATTCACTAGTGGTGCCATCTCTCGGCGACAACCGAAACTATACTTGGTCGGTAAAACAAAATGGCGGCCAAGAAAATTTCAATTGTCAAATAAATTTTTAAATTTCCCGACAAAATTTAAAAATTCTTATAGCCCAATTGACCTAATCGACAGTGGCGCCATCTGTTGGGTGTCCGCTTAACTAATTCGGTCGGTAAAACAAAATGGCGGCCAAGCCAATTTAAATTATCTAATAAATTTTAAATTTCCCGCCAAGCAGATTTGAATTCGCTAGTGGCGCCATCTGTTGGGTGGCTAGTAAACTAACTCGGTCGGTAAAACAGATTCCTACCTTACCAACTGGGTTTGAATTCGACCAGCTGCTGATAATATAGAAATCTACCTTACCGACTGGGGGTACCTTAGCCGAGACCAGAACCTGTCCTGATAGCCCCATAGCTATACTACTGACGTCGCCATAGTTTGACCATAGTTTAGATTTATTTAATTTTTAAACTTTAATGGCCAGAAAATTTAACTTCTTCTTGGTCTTCTTCTTGGTTCAAGAGAGGTCGCCATAGTTTAGAGTTATTTAATTTTCAAATATAAATGGCTAGAAAATTTGATTTGACTCTTCCCGCAGTTTAAGAGAGGTCGCTATAGTTCGCCAAAGTATGCTTATAGTTTAGATTTATTTAATATTTAAACTTTAACAGCCTGAAAATTTAACTTCTTATTGTTCTTTTTCTTTAACTTTCTTCTTGGTTCAAGAGAGGTCGCCATAGTTTGCCTATATTTTATATTTATTTAATTTTAAAACTGAAATGGCCAGAAAATTTAACTTCTTCTTGGCCCATAGTTCAAGAGAGGTCGCTTTAGTTTGCCATAGTTTGCCCATAGTTTATATTTATTTAATTTAAAACTGAAATGGCCAGAAAATTTAACTTATTCTTGGCCTATAGTTCAAGAGAGGTCGCTATAGTTTGCCAAAGTTTGACCATAGCTTACATTTATTTAATTTTTAAACTTTAATGGCCAGAAAATTTAACTTCTTCTTGGTCTTCTTCTTTAACTGTCTTCTTGGTTCAAGAGAGGTCGCAATAGTTTAGAGTAATTTAATTTTCAAATTAAAATGGCTAGAAAATTTGATTTGACTCTTCCCGTAGTTTAAAAGTGGTCGCTATAATAGTTTAAATTTATTTAATTTTAAAACTGAAATGGCCAGAAAATCTAATTTCTTCTTGGCCCATAGTTCAAGAGAGATTGCTATAGTTCGCCATAGTTTGCTCATAGTTTATATTTATTTAATTTTAAAACTGAAATGGCCAGAAAATTTAACATCTTCTTGGCCTATAGTTCAAGAGAGGTCGCCATAGTTTGACCACAGTTTAGATTTATTTAATTTTTAAACTTTAATGGCCAGAAAATTTAACTTCTTCTTGGTCTTATTCTTTAACTGTCTTCTTGGTTCAAGAGAGGTCGCCATAGTTTAGAGTTATTTAATGTTCAAATTTAAATGGCTAGAAAATTTGATTTGACTCTTCCTGTAGTTTAAGAGTGGTCGCTATAATAGTTTAAATTCATTTAATTTTTAAACTTGAATGGCCAGAAAATTTAATTTCTTCTTGGTCTTCTTCTTTATCTTTCTTCTTGGTTCAAGAGAGGTCGCCATAGTTCGCCATAGTTCGCCATAGTTTAGAATTATTTAATTTTAAAACTGAAATGGCCAAAAAATTTCACTTCTTCTTGGCCCATAGTTCAAGAGAGGTTGCCATAGTTCTCCACAGTTTAGATTTATTTAATTTTAAAACTGAAATGGACAGAAAATTTAATTTTTTCTTGGCCCATAGTTCAAGAGAGATTGCTATAGTTCGCCATAGTTTGCTCATAGTTTATATTTATTTAATTTTAAAACTGAAATGGCCAGAAAATTTAACATCTTCTTGGCCTATAGTTCAAGAGAGGTCGCCATAGTTTGACCGCAGTTTAGATTTATTTAATTTTTAAACTTTAATGGCCAGAAAATTTAACTTCTTCTTGGTCTTCTTCTTGGTTCAAGAGAGGTCGCCAAAGTTTAGAGTTATTTAATTTTCAAATATAAATGGCTAGAAAATTTGATTTGACTCTTCCCGCAGTTTAAGAGAGGTCGCTATAGTTCGCCAAAGTATGCTTATAGTTTAGATTTATTTAATATTTCAACTTTAATGACTAGAAAATTTTATTTCTTCTTGGCCCATAGTTCAAGAGAGGTCGCTATAGTTCGCCATAGTTTGCCCTTAGTTTTAATTTATTTAATTTTTAAACTTTAATGGCCAGAAAATTTAACTTCTTCTTGGCCCATAGTTCAAGAGAGGTCGCCATAGTTTGACCACAGTTTAGATTTATTTAATTTTTAAACTTTAATGGCCAGAAAATTTAACTTCTTCTTGGTCTTCTTCTTGGTTCAAGAGAGGTCGCCAAAGTTTAGAGTTATTTAATTTTCAAATATAAATGGCTAGAAAATTTTATTTGACTCTTCCCGCAGTTTAAGAGAGGTCGCTATAGTTCGCCAAAGTATGCTTATAGTTTAGATTTATTTAATATTTCAACTTTAATGGCTAGAAAATTTTATTTCTTCTTGGCCCATAGTTCAAGTGAGGTCGCTATAGTTCGACATAGTTTGCCCTTAGTTTTAATTTATTTAATTTTTAAACTTTAATGGCCAGAAAATTTAACTTCTTCTTGGCCCATAGTTCAAGAGAGGTCGCTATAGTTTAGAGTTATTAAATTTTCAAATATAAATGGCTAGAAAATTTGATTTGACTCTTCCCGCAGTTTAAGAGAGGTCGCTATAGTTCGCCAAAGTTTGACCATAGTTTAGATTTATTTAATTTTTAAACTTTAATGGCTAGAAAATTTAACTTCTTCTTTAACTTTCTTCTTGGTTCAAGAGAGGTCGCCATAGTTTAGAGTTATTTAATTTTCAAATTTAAATGGCTTGAAAATTTGATTTGACTCTTCCCGTAGTTTAAGAGTAGTCGCTATAGTTTTATATATTTAATTTTTAAACTTTAATGGTCAGAAAATTTAACTTCTTCTTGGTCTACTTCTTTAACTGTCTTCTTGGTTCAAAAGAGATCGACACAGTTTAGAGTTATTTAATTTTCAAATTTAAATGGCTAGAAAATTTGATTTGACTCTTCCTGTAGTTTAAGAGTGGTCGCTATAATAGTTTAAATTCATTTAATTTTTAAACTTGAATGGCCAGAAAATTTAATTTATTCTTGGCCCATAGTTCAAGAGAGATTGCTATAGTTCGCCATAGTTTGCTCATAGTTTATATTTATTTAATTTTAAAACTGAAATGGCCAGAAAATTTAACTTCTTCTTGGCCTATAGTTCAAGAGAGGTCGCTATTGTTTGACCATAGTTTAGATTTATTTAATTTTTAAACTTGAATGGCCAGAAAATTTAATTTATTCGTGGCCCATAGTTCAAGAGAGATTGCTATAGTTCGCCATAGTTTGCTCATAGTTTATATTTATTTAATTTTAAAACTGAAATGGCCAGAAAATTTAACTTCTTCTTGGCCTATAGTTCAAGAGAGGTCGCTATAGTTCGCCATAGTTTGCTTATAGTTTTGATTTATTTAATTTTTAAACTTTAATGGTCAGAAAATTTAACTTCTTCTTGGTCTTCTTCTTTAACTGTCTTCTTGGTTCAAAAGAGGTCGACACAGTTTAGAGTTATTTAATGTTCAAATTTAAATGGCTAGAAAATTTGATTTGACTCTTCCTGTAGTTTAAGAGTGGTCGCTATAATAGTTTAAATTCATTTAATTTTTAAACTTGAATGGCCAGAAAATTTAACTTCTTCTTGGTCTTCTTCTTTAAATTTCTTCTTGGTTCAAGAGAGGTCGCCATAGTTCTTCATAGTTTAGATTTATTTAATTTTAAAACTGAAATGGCCAGAAAATTTAGCTTCTTCTTGGCCCATAGTTCAAGAGATGTTGCTATAGTTCGCCAAAGTTTGCCTATAGTTTAGATTTATTTAATTTTAAAACTAAAGTGGCCAGAAAATATAACTTCTTCCCTATCAAAAAAATACACGAGTAAATATGCGTGTAATTTGCAAGGATTCCGCGAATAAATACACAACTCGTTTTTGGCCCTTGTAAGCGTGTATTTTTGCACACATTTTGAACTTAAAAATTTTTATTCGAAATTACATTTTTGTGCGTGTATTTTCAAGGGTATTTTGGTGTTGAAAAATTTCTTATCAAGTGTACCATTTTGCGTGTATTTTTGCATAAATTACAAATTTGGAATTTTCTATGTAAGTTCCGCCTGTGCGTGTATTTACGCGAGTATTCTGGTCTCAATTTTTTTTCAATTTTACCAATTTTCGTGTATTTTTGAATAAATTTTACATTTGAAAAATCTGCTCAAAGTTCCAACTAGAATAATTTTGTTCTATGGTACTTTTGTGTACGTAAATTTTTGAGAGTATTTTAGACTTGACATGATTTTTACCAATTTTACCATTATGCGTGTATTTCTACATGCATTTTAAATTATAAAATTTGTTCTAAATTGCGTCTATTAGCGTGTATTTTTACGTGTATTTGGACTTAAAATTTCGTTTCAATTTTTCAATTATGTGTGCATTTTTGCATATACTTAGAACAAGAATAATTTTGTTCTATGGTACTTTTGTGTGCGTAAATTTTTGGGAGTATTTTAGACGTGACATGATTTTTACCAATTTTACCATGATACGTGTATTATTGCAGACATTTTAAACTTAAAAATTTTGTTCTAAATTGCGTCTGTGTGCGTGTATTTTTACGTATATTTGGCCTTAAAATTTAATTTCAATTTTACAATTATGTGTGTATTTTTGCATACATTTTGGACTAGAATAATTTTGTTCCAAGGTACTTTTGTGTGCTTAAGTTTTTGAGAGTATTTTAGACTGGACATAATTTTTACCAATTTTACCATTATGCGTGTATTTCGGCATACATTTTAAATTAAAAAATTTTGTTCTAATTGCGTCTGTGAGCGTGTATTTATACATATATTTGGAATTAAAATTTCATTTCTATTTTACAATTATGTGTGTATTTTCGCATACACTTTGGACTAGAATAATTTTGTTCTATGGTACTTTTGTGTTCGTAAATTTTTGGGAGTATTTTAGACGTGACATGATTTTTACCAATTTTACCATGATACGTGTATTATTGCAGACATTTTAAACTTAAAAATTTTGTTCTAAATTGCGTCTGTGTGCGTGTATTTTTACGTATATTTGGCCTTAAAATTTAATTTCAATTTTACAATTATGTGTGTATTTTTGCATACATTTTGGACTAGAATAATTTTGTTCCAAGGTACTTTTGTGTGCGTAAGTTTTTGAGAGTATTTTAGACTGGACATAATTTTTACCAATTTTACCATTATGCGTGTATTTCGGCATACATTTTAAATTAAAAATTTTTGTTCTAATTGCGTCTGTGTGCGTGTATTTATACATATATTTGGAATTAAAATTTCATTTCTATTTTACAATTATGTGTGTATTTTCGCATACACTTTGGACTAGAATAATTTTGTTCTATGGTACTTTTGTGTGCGTAAATTTTTGGGAGTATTTTAGACGTGACATGATTTTTACCAATTTTACCATGATACGTGTATTATTGCAGACATTTTAAACTTAAAAATTTTGTTCTAAATTGCGTCTGTGTGCGTGTATTTTTACATATATTTGGAATTAAAATTTCAGTTCTATTTTACAATTATGTGTGTGTTTTTGCATACACTTTGGACTAGAATAATTTTGTTCTATGGTACTTTTGTGTACGTAAATTTTTGAGAGTATTTTAGACTGGACATAATTGTGTGCGTAAGTTTTTGAGAGTATTTTAGACTTGACATGATTTTTACCAATTTTACCATTATACGTGTATTTTTGCAGACATTTTAAACTTAAAAATTTTGTTCTAATTGCGTCTGTGTGCGTGTATTTATACATATATTTGGAATTAAAATTTCATTTCTATTTTACAATTATGTGTGTATTTTCGCATACACTTTGGACTAGAATAATTTTGTTCCAAGGTACTTTTGTGTTCGTAAGTTTTTGAGAGTATTTTAGACTGGACATAATTTTTATTAATTTTACCATTATGCGTGTATTTCGGCATACTGTTAAAAAGTATATTTTGAATAACCCGCGAGTGTGATTCAACCCCTTGTCGATAGAGGGCACATTGTATTTGCTTTTACTTTTCAGAGACATTCTAACTTCCAGTTCTATTCAGACATTCACTCTGTCCACTATTGTAATTTTCTCTTGTGCTAATATAAATTCTTTTGTACCGCAATCCTTATCATTTATCTCATGGCTCCTCACAACCTTTTTCACCAACAGTTTATGTGCCCAGGTTGTGAATTAGTATAGCGTAATACGGCTGAAAGTGATTTTTTCGCGTCGGTGAAAAGTTTGAGTTTAGCCTGTCCTCGTGAACTTTTAGTGATTCGTTACAAAAATGAGCAACGCTTCCAGCGTAAGGTTCGACCTTCTCCGGAAGGATAATTATGATACTTGGAAGGTCCAAGTACGTGCGGTACTGATAAAGAACGATGCGTGGGGCTACGCCAGCGTCACCGTAGTCAAACCAGAGGTAAACGCTGATGATCCAACGACACAAGAGGCCGTGAATAGATGGACAGAAGCCGACATGAAAGCGCAAGCCGACATAATTCTCTCTATAAACCCTTCCGAAATGAAAAAATCCAAGGGCCCTGCGAGGAAGGCGGCTTACTTGAACAAGTTGATGTCCCTAAAAATGCAAAATGGCGACGATGCTCGAGAGCATTGCCAGTCCTTTTCAGACACAGTCGACAAGTTGGCAGTACTGGACATTCGGATAAACGAGGATCTATTGTCAGTCATGCTTTTACGAAGTCTTCCGGAAACGTACGAGAACTTTCGGTGCGCGATGTCGTCTCGGGACGAATTACCGACGATCGAAATGCTTCGAGTTAAAATAGCGGAAGAATCGGATGCGCGAAAAGAAACGAATCGAGGTTATGTGCAAAATGCGATGGTTGCCGGAAAACCCGAAAATCGAGGTGCGCAAAATAAATACGGTCGACAAAAGAAAAACGGAAAAGGAAACGCCGAGAATAAAGACTTCAAAATGAAGTGTTTCAAGTGCGGAAAAATTGGCCACCGCGCTAGAAACTGTCAAAATGCGAAAGAGATTACCGGACAGTCCGCGAGTGGCGCAAAAGAGATAAGTCTATTTACAAATTCGGAAATCAGTGTCGACGAAGCTTTCAGAACAGTGAACGATTTAAATCGTGGAATTTGGTGCTTTGACAGCGGGTGCACATCGCACATGTGCAACGACGTAAATTTATTCGTAAAAGTGACGCATAACGGTGAGAAACGAAAACTTAACCTCGCAAACAGTGCGCGTACGGATATTTTAGGCAAAGGTGTAGTGTTTACCGAAACTGCCGACAACGGAAAAGTTAAAGCCTTGAAGTTAAGTGACACCCTGTACGTTCCGGATTTACGTACGAATCTTATCTCGATCGGGAAGATTACAGACAAAGGTCACGACGTCGTCTTTAATAAAAATGAGGTGAAAGTGATTGACTGCGATGGAAAAGTTTTGATCGCGGGAACTCGCGAAGGCGGGCTTTACTACTTTAACAAAGTTAGTAAATCGGAATGCAAAAACGTTCGCGAACCCGACGCAGTACGGACACCGAAAAGGGACTCTCTTGAAGACTGGCATATCCGCATGGGCCATTTAAATGTGCAATCGTTGCGGGAAGCTATAAGGAAGGGATCGATTCAAGGTGTCAAAGTTGAAAAACTTAACGAAGATTTTCAGTGTACCGTGTGTCTTCGCGGAAAAATGTGTCGCCCTTCATTTCCCAAAGCATCGGAAAGGATTACAAATGTTGGAGATCTAATCCACACAGACGTCTGCGGTCCTATGCGCGTCGCATCCAACGGAAAAAAGAAACACTTCATCACTTTTATCGACGACTGCTCCAGATGGTGTGAAGTGAAGTTTTTGTGTCACAAGAGCGAAGCAGTTGAGGAATTTGAAAAATTCAGAAGATTCATGGAAACACAGAAAAACACGAAGGTCAAGCAGTTACAGTCAGACAACGGAAGAGAATTCGAGAACCGGAAATTCGACGAATTACTTCAGAAGAATGGGATGACGCGAAGGTTAACGGCTCCTTACAACCCGGAGCAAAACGGTGTCGCTGAAAGGCGAAACAGAACCTTGGTGGAAACTGCAAGGTGTTTACTGATCGAATCCGGACTTCCAGCAACCTTCTGGGCAGAGGCCGTCAACACGGCTAACTTCATTCGGAATAGGTCACCATCGAGAAAGTTGAACGGAAAGACGGCATACAAGATTTGGTACGGAAAACCCCCTGATGTCACAAACTTCAAACGATTTGGCAGTGAAGTCTTCGTCTTGAACAGGTCACCAGCCCTCGGAAAACTGGAACCAAGATCAAGAAAAGGCATCTTTGTTGGATACAGCACAGAATCCAAGGCGTACCGTGTATGGGTACCGGAAGAAAGACGAGTTGAGATTTCGAGAGACGTCAAGTTCATCGATAAATTACCCGTTTGCCAAAATGATGATTTCGGAGACTTCTTTCCAATTCAGAAACGTCCCAACGAACTACCAAGTCCAGCAGCAGAATTTTACGAGATCGACTTATGTAGAAATCCAAGTCCAAGCACAGAAGTCGACGAACAGCTGGAAAACGAGTTACATGAGGAAGGGGGAGAAGAATCCGAAGGTGAAGAATTCGAAACCGAAGAATTTCGAGGATTTCCTCGTAATGAGCCTCAAGCTGCAGCTCGACGAGGAAGACCAACAGTCATACGAACAGGACGTCCGGGCAGACCTAGAAAGGTTCGCAATACTGCAGGCTGTGCAGCCGATGTCGACGAGGATCTCACTTTTCTAACCAAAGTTCCAATCGATCAAGCTATGATCGATCATGATTCCAAACAATGGATGGTTGCAATGGCCGACGAAATGAAAGTGATCATCGAAAACGACACTTGGAATCTTGTAGATAGACCTGAAGGATCATCGGTGATAGGCAGTCGTTTCATCCTGCGTAACAAATACACCTCTGACGGAATCGCGGAAATGAAGAAGGCTAGAATCGTGGCAAAGGGCTACTCACAGCAGTACGGGAAAGATTTCCACGAAACCTACGCTCCCGTGGCGCGTTTAAGCTCTATAAGGACAGTGATCGCTTTCGCCGCTCAGAAGAAGATGAATATTCGACAATACGACGTCACGGCAGCATATCTCAACGGCAGACTCGACGAAAAAGTGCTGATGGAACCTCCAAAGTGGTTAGAAGAGACACTGAAATTCATCGTACAAAAACGGAAGAGCGAAGGTCAATGGGTCAACAAAGCAAAGGACATGTTGAAAGAGTTGACAAGCAGTGACAAAGTTTGTCACATGAAAAGGGCTCTTTACGGGCTGAAACAGGCCGGACGTGTCTGGCACAAACGATTGGACAACGAGTTACGCAAGCTGGGAGCTAGATCAACGAAGTCAGATCCTTGCATTTACCTGATTGGTGAGGTTTAGGACTTGATCATAATTGTCGTATACGTCGACGATATTTTAATTATTTGTCGAGACAACAAAAGAATTTTATCCCTGGGTAAAAGTCTTTCGAAAACTTTCGAGGTGAGAGATGTCGGAAATCTCAAACGTTGCCTCGGAATGGACTTCGAAATAAGCGAGAAGGGGATTCACGTCAATCACAAGACATACATCTTGGAGATTCTGCAACGATTCGCGATGTTGGACTGCAATCCAGTGTCAACTCCTTTGAACCTGGGAAAAAAACTCGTCAAGGACAACTCATGGCAGGATTTAGACGGTGAAAAGCCACCTTATCGGGAACTCGTGGGATGCCTTTTATATTTATCGGTATCAACACGTCCAGATATTTCTCACTCCGCGAGTGTCTTAGGTCAGTTTAACGACTGTTTCAATAAAACGCATTGGAACGCCGCGAAAAGGGTGCTCAGATACCTGAAGGGCACAATTGACTTGGGAATTTTCTACTAATGCGAGAAAAGTGATCTTGCGGGCTACGTCGACGCGGATTGGGCCGGATCAACTCATGACAGGCGTTCATTCACCGGATTTACCTTTGTTATGAATGGTGGCGCAATCATTTGGGACTCTCGAAAACAGCGCACGGTCGCGCTTTCGGCAACGGAGGCCGAGTATATGGCCATCCATATGGCGTATATGCCGCCATATGAGGCGGCCAAGGAGCTGATTCACCTTCGTCGTTTCCTCATGGAACTCGGGCTTGACAATGCTGAGTCGATAACTCTTCGTCGACAATATGAGCGCGCAGAAATTGGCGAACAACCCTGCGCATCATGGACGAACGAAGCACATCGACGTTCGCCATCACTTCATTCGAGAAGTCGTGGAAACGGGTCAAGTAAAGCTAAGTCACATCAAATCAGACAATATGAATCAGTGGTTGCATCAAGGGGGAGTGTTAAAAAGTATATTTTGAATAACCCGCGAATGTGATTCAACCCCTTGTCGATAGAGGGTACATTGTATTTGCTTTTACTTTTCAGAGACATTCTAACTTCCAGTTCTATTCAGACATTCACTCTGTTCACTACTGTAATTTTCTCTTGTGCAAATATAAACTCTTTTGTACCGCAATCCTTATCATTTATCTCATGGCTCCTCACAACCTTTTTCACCAACACATACATTTTAAATTAAAATTTTTTTTTCTAATTGCGTCTGTGTACGTGTTTTTTTACGTGTATTTGGACTTAAAATTTCATTTCTATTTTACAATTATGTGTGTATTTTTGCATACACTTTGGACTAGAATAATTTTGTTCCAAGGTACTTTTGTGTGCGTAAGTTTTTGAGAGTATTTTAGACTGGACATAATTTTTACCAATTTTACCATTATGCGTGTATTTCGGCATACATTTTAAATTAAAATTTTTTTTTCTAATTGCGTCTGTGTGCGTGTATTTATACGAGTATTTGAACTTAAAAAATTGTTTTTGTATTTCACAATTATTTGTGTATTTTTGCAGTTACTTTGGAGCAGCAAAATTTTATACTAAAATACTCTTTTGTGTGTTTATTTTTGAGAGTATTTTAGACTTGAAATAAATTTTATCAATTTGACTATTAGCTTTAATTTTTTTGTACATAAGTACGAAATGCTAATACCAGTAATACGTCCCAGACATTGGCTCAGTAATGTTTGGCGAAGTACAGCAAACGTTACTGGGCCTGTACTGGTGTTCAAGTCGTCTCATTATTTGGTAATAAATGTTACCGATTCTTGGTAACGGTAATAGGCAATAACGAGGATGAACTCCGTTATATTACTGGGACAATATTCTCACAAATACATAATAATTATAATTTTCCATAATTAAGACGAAATTTTTCTCATTATTGGGTCAGTATTTGACAATGTCCACGTAGTGTGGTGGGTAGTGTGTAAGGCTTTGATGCGCTAGGTTGCGAGTTCGGTTTCGACAATTGTAAATATTTTCAATTGTTTACAAGATTGTACTTATTGTCCGGATAAATGTTATGAATGTATTATAAATTAATTAGTTACTTAATTTACAATTAGGGTCAGTTGGAGTAAATAGGGACAAAATCGCTATTTTTACAAATTATGTAAGTTTCTTCCTTTAAAAGGTACTATTTGAGAGTTTACTTTTTTTAAGTTGTTACATACTTTCCCAGGATTAATTTTATGCAGCAGAAAAAAATTTAGATAAGCTTTAAACGCATGAAACTGACTGTCCCCATTTACCCCAACTGACCCTACAACAATTTATTTTCGGATTGAACTATCGTTTTCTCTTAAATAAAGAAAAGGCGATTACCAAATAGGGCCAATTTCTAAATACAGAAATTTTATTATGTTAATTCGTGAAATTTTTTAAGGCGTGAAAATAAAACAATTAATTTGTACAAACATTATAAAGTAATAAAACATGACGATACTTGTAATTAATGTTGGAAAATACCTTTTATTATTGAATTATAATTTTTATTAAATAAAATTTAATACATTTTTGATAATAATAATAAGAACTCCTGTTTCAATTTTCATCTCTTTGTTTGTTTTTTCCTAAAATAGAAAATAAATTACTTTTATTATTTATCGATACATGCAACATTACATTAATAGAAATCTTTAAGGGGGTAGACTGGTGTTTAGGCCTTTTTTTAGGAGCTTATTTCAGAATTTATTTTTATTATAAAATAGAAAGTAATCACACCAAATCTTTTTACAACGTTTTATTCTCCTTATGAAGTGTTGAAAAAAATTATAATTGATTATTTATTAACAAAAATGTTTTATTCTAGTACGGACCAGAGCCATGCTTGTGTAGAATAAGCTGTAAAAAAATTGGAGCAATCGGTCGGATAGATTTTTGTAAATCATCTGCGCCAGCATTTTTTTGTTATAAACATTAATATTAAATATAAATAACAAAATATAGTAAAAAATATTCGATTATAATTTTTTTCAACACTTCATGATTAGAATAAAACGAAGTAAAAAGATTTGGTGTGATTATATTTTATTTTATAATAAAAAAAAATCCTGAAATAAGCTCCTAAAAAGGCATCGTAACACCAGACTACCCCCTTAATTTAGCAATGTGTAAAAATTGTGATTTGAAAATTATTAGAAAATCCTAACAGTGACACAATTCTAAGCTTGGGATGATCATGACATTGGGAATAAACAAAATTTGAATTGGTATATACCAAGTGTCGGTAAAGAAATATACTTTTACCTATAGAATGACCCTACACAATTAATAAAAATTATTTTATAAAATTCGTCTTTTTAGATACTTTTATAGATTTTTTAAAAAATATTTTTATATTTTTATTATTTTTTTAAAATTTAATGTAAGGTTAAGTTAATTTTTCCTTCTCGTAGCCTCTAAACACGTGTATTGGTTGATTGGGTCTTATGCATTGGATGCTTAACCCATGAACGCCGGAATGTACAAAAAATTTTACACGAATTTTGAGGCCATTTTTCAACATTTAAAAGAACGATACAAATTACGCAATATATATTTCTTATATTTCAAGAACCAGTCCGTCGAATAGCGTCTTAAAAAAACCAAAAAATTTTTAATCAACAATTAATATGCACTTTTTTAAGAAAACACGATTTTTTCAGAATTTCTCAAACGGATCACCTAAAATTCAGAAATTTTTTTTTAATCAAACATCATTTCCTTTGACTCCTTACATGGTAAAAATAAGTCCCTGAAATTTTTAGGTCAAAAAAAAATTTTTTGTTAAAGTTATAAAACAATTGAAATTTTTTGCAGTCTTATTTTAAAAAATTTTTTTCTCGAGTTCCTGTTCACCAATTTAAAAAAAGGGTTTTTCTCGTCTTAAAATGTAGTTTCTAAATATAATTTTTATTTTGAAAAAGTTTCATATTTAATAGATTTTTAAATTATTTAATTATAAAATGTTATTAAAAAATAATGTTCTTGACGTCCTACAGAAAATTAAATTTTTTTTTAATTCCCCACACAATTTTGTGTAAGAAACCGTTGAGAAAAAAATGAGACTAAAAAAAATTTCTGAATTTTAAGTGATCCGTTTGAGAAATTCTGACCCTTTTTGTAATTTTTTTCAAAGCTTTTTCCATCAGAATACTTCTAAATGTTTAAAATATCGCGTCAAAATGTTTCAGCTACAAGATATTTATTAATTTTTTTATGTGTTACTACTACTCTAAACTATTATGTAACGATTACTCAGAAAATTCGTGCGGTGAACGAAAAAAGACTTTTAATTTCTCTTAAAAACCACATAAGCGACCGACGACACAAACGATTAGCCGTTGATTTAAAATGACATTGGGTGCTGGAGGTATAGCTACTAATATTTTTGCAGCTCATAGTACACGACATGCTTTCACGTCATCAGCCCTTAGAAACGGTGTAAATGTTGAAACAATTAGAAAGCAAGCTGGTTGGTCTTCCAACTCACAGGTCTTTGCTCTTTTTTATAATAGACCGCTGCGTACAAATGATTTAGATTTTGCATTGAATGTTCTCAATACTTCGTAATTTTCTTATTTTGTTCGCATTACTATGCCATTGATCGGAAACAATGTATTTCATTTTGTTTCATTTTCTTATAAGTTGAAATAAATACTATAACTCGCAACAAAAATAATTCTTTGAACATCTACAATATTTAACCTAGAGAACGAGACGATGAAGTATAATTGATAAATCAAACGAACTTACTTATGTGAAGTTCGATTGCGTTAAACATATTTTAAAGAAATGTAAAACGTGAATATTATATTATAGTGACACTAGGTAATGGTAAACTAAATAATAATTAAATACAGTCAGAACTCCAATATGCAAGCTTTGCTGAAATTTACCTGCTTTACTTTTGTTCCTGTTCCACTTTTCAGGGCCGTCAATATTTTGTGAGGCACTATATAATTATAAATACATTACTATATTTAATTAAATATTACAATTAAATTATGTACTGAAAACGAATAAATTTCATTTCATTCAAATAATCGATTATATTAAAAAATAAATTATATATATATATGGGGTAAAATTCCTGCAGCGAACTAAGTGAAAAAAAAGTTCATCGGATTGGGCTGTAACTTGCACATAGTTTAGCCCTAGGGGTAAGTAATTTAACCACAAAGTATTTTTAGGTTTTTTCAAAAAATATGATGTCCTTTTTTGTTATTTTCGAGATATTAATTAATTAATTAATGTTAATAAACAATGAAATATTTCACAAATAAGTAAACTTATTGCAAACCTGAAGGTACCCATTGAAAGCTGACGTAATTCCGCATCCAACGAGCACTATATGGACTATTTTGGATTAGAGGATTTTTTATTAACAATTGACATGTTAGGCAATTGTTTATTAACAATCCACTAACCCAAAGTACTTCATATAGGGCTCGATATATGCGGAATTACGTCAGCTTTCAATTGGTAGCTTCAGAAATTGCAATATCTTTATTTATTTGTGAAATATTTCATTTTTTATTAACATTAATTAATTAATATCTCGAAAATAACAAAAAAGGACATTTCAATATTGTTTATGGTGAAAATACACATTTTTAGCTTTCAAAAAAAAAATAAAAAAAATAAAAAGGACCGAACTTAAAAAAAAGTCGAAAAAAGGTTTAATTTTCAAAAAAAGGGTCAAAATTTGAATTTTTTGAAAATTTTTGTGCACCGTTCGAAAGAGCAGGTAAAACCTTTCGAAAACATAAAGGGAAAATTTTTTTCTTCTTTCTGTTTAAAAGTTGCAAGTCTTTAAAAATTTACTGTTTAAATTTTTCAAAAAAATTCAACCCCCTCTCTCTCCGACAGTTTTTGAGAAAACCTAACCATATTTCGTGGTTAAATTACTCACCCCTAGGGCTAAACTATGTTCAAGTTACAGCCCGATCCGATCAACTGTTTTTTTCACTTAGTTCGCTACAGGAATTTTACTCCATATATATATATATATATATTTATTTTTCTTTTATACTCTCAAAGTATACGTCACTAAAATTTCCCACCCTCACAACAAAAGGATATTCAGGATATCCTTGGGACGTCCTGGGGATATCGATTTTTTTTCGGCGGTTTGGATATCCCTGGGATATCTTAGAGATGTCCATGGATATCCAGAGGATATCTTAGGGATATCCGAATCGCCAAAAGCAAATGGATATCCCCAGGACGTCCCAGGGATATCCTGAATATCCTTGTGTTGTGAGGGCACACGATTGTCAAAGCATTCTATAAATTATTAAAAATTATATTTATAATTACTGTCAATCATAGGCGTAGGAATTATATAGACTGGACCAGTGCTGTGCCGGTACCGTAGAGCTATAAGAATAGAGAAAGTGAGATTACACTTCTCCTCATCAAAATCAAGAGTCATTAAAATTGTGAATCAAAATTATTGTTACATCTTTTTAAGCGAATAATCAAATGCAATTTTGCCGAACATCCCAGCTATTCCCTTTTTAAAAATATCGATGTAAACGTTAGTTATCAATCTAAAAACTCCGAATATTTTAATAACATACATGTATTCACATAGTTATATATATATATATATATATATATATATATATATATATATATATATACTAGGGGGCTATGCCCCCTGCGCGCTTCGCGCGCCAACCCCCATCCCCCTCCTCTCTTCCCCTCCCCCACCCTAAATTTAAAGGTTCCCTATCAAAAAAATACGCGAAGAAATTCGCATGTAATTTGCGAGGATTTTGCGAGTAAATACACTACCTGTTTTCGACATACATATGCGAGAATTTTTGCAAGGATTTTGAGAATAAATTTTAATATTAATTTATAAACATTCTGCATTTATTTTTGCGAGGATAATTGACTTAAACATATTTAACTTTTTTTGCATGTATTTATGCAATGTTTATGACTTAAATTTTTTATTCTTTTTCACATTTATCATCGCATATTTCTGCGAGGATTTTTTAATTAAAACTTGTCTTACTTTTTCGCATGTATTTATTTGAGGTATTTAACATTAAACTTTTTATTCTTTTTCACATTACCGCGTGTAATTTTGCAAGGATTTTTAATTCAAATTTTTTTTACATTTTTAGCGTCTATTTATACGAGGATTTTTGACTTAAATTTTTTTTTCTTTTACCAATTTTCTCGTGTATATACGCAAGGATTTTTAACTTATAAACTTGTATTTACATGTTTACCTTCTTCGGCGTCTAATTATGCAAGGATTTTTACCTAAACTTTGATTAACATGGTTACATTTTCCACGTGTATTTTTGCAAGGATTTTTAACTTTAACATTCAATTAAATATTTACATTTATCGCGTGTATTTTTGCAAGAATTTTTTATTTGAATTTTTATCTACATTTTTACATTTTCCACGTCTATTTATACGAGGATTTTTGACTGAAACGTATTTAACTTTTTTGGCATGTATGTATGCGAGGTTTTTGACTTAATTTTTTAATTCTTTTTCACATTTATCCTCGCGCATTACTGTGAGTATTTTTTACTTAAAACTTGTCTTACATTTTCACATGTATTTCTTCGAGGTTATTGATTTAAAACTTTTTTATTCACTTTCACATTTTCCGCGTGTATTAATGAAGGATTTTGAATTGAAATTTTTAGCTGCATTTTTACATTTTCTGCGTCTATTTATGTGAGGATTTTTGACTTAACACTTATTTCTTTTTTTCCACATTTTTCGAGTGTATATATGTGAGGATTTGTAACCTTAACTTAGATTTAGATGTTTAAATTTTCCGTTTGTATTTTTGCAAGGATTTTTAATATAAATTTTTATCTACATTTTTACATTTTCCGCATGCATTTACATTTTTGCATGTATTTGTTCGAGGATTTGGACTTAAAACTTTTTATTCTTTTTCACATTACCGCGTGTAATTTTGCAAGGATTTTTAATTCAAATTTTTTTTACATTTTTAGCGTCTATTTATACGAGGATTTTTGACTTAAATTTTTTTTTCTTTTACCAATTTTCTCGTGTATATACGCAAGGATTTTTAACTTATAAACTTGTATTTACATGTTTACCTTCTTCGGCGTCTAATTATGCAAGGATTTTTACCTAAACTTTGATTAACATGGTTACATTTTCCACGTGTATTTTTGCAAGGATTTTTAACTTTAACATTCAATTAAATATTTACATTTATCGCGTGTATTTTTGCAAGAATTTTTTATTTGAATTTTTATCTACATTTTTACATTTTCCACGTCTATTTATACGAGGATTTTTGACTGAAACGTATTTAACTTTTTTGGCATGTATGTATGCGAGGTTTTTGACTTAATTTTTTAATTCTTTTTCACATTTATCCTCGCGCATTACTGTGAGTATTTTTTACTTAAAACTTGTCTTACATTTTCACATGTATTTCTTCGAGGTTATTGATTTAAAACTTTTTTATTCACTTTCACATTTTCCGCGTGTATTAATGAAGGATTTTGAATTGAAATTTTTAGCTGCATTTTTACATTTTCTGCGTCTATTTATGTGAGGATTTTTGACTTAACACTTATTTCTTTTTTTCCACATTTTTCGAGTGTATATATGTGAGGATTTGTAACCTTAACTTAGATTTAGATGTTTAAATTTTCCGTTTGTATTTTTGCAAGGATTTTTAATATAAATTTTTATCTACATTTTTACATTTTCCGCATGCATTTACATTTTTGCATGTATTTGTTCGAGGATTTGGACTTAAAACTTTTTATTCTTTTTCACATTACCGCGTGTAATTTTGCAAGGATTTTTAATTCAAATTTTTTTTACATTTTTAGCGTCTATTTATACGAGGATTTTTGACTTAAATTTTTTTTTCTTTTACCAATTTTCTCGTGTATATACGCAAGGATTTTTAACTTATAAACTTGTATTTACATGTTTACCTTCTTCGGCGTCTAATTATGCAAGGATTTTTACCTAAACTTTGATTAACATGGTTACATTTTCCACGTGTATTTTTGCAAGGATTTTTAACTTTAACATTCAATTAAATATTTACATTTATCGCGTGTATTTTTGCAAGAATTTTTTATTTGAATTTTTATCTACATTTTTACATTTTCCACGTCTATTTATACGAGGATTTTTGACTGAAACGTATTTAACTTTTTTGGCATGTATGTATGCGAGGTTTTTGACTTAATTTTTTAATTCTTTTTCACATTTATCCTCGCGCATTACTGTGAGTATTTTTTACTTAAAACTTGTCTTACATTTTCACATGTATTTCTTCGAGGTTATTGATTTAAAACTTTTTTATTCACTTTCACATTTTCCGCGTGTATTAATGAAGGATTTTGAATTGAAATTTTTAGCTGCATTTTTACATTTTCTGCGTCTATTTATGTGAGGATTTTTGACTTAACACTTATTTCTTTTTTTCCACATTTTTCGAGTGTATATATGTGAGGATTTGTAACCTTAACTTAGATTTAGATGTTTAAATTTTCCGTTTGTATTTTTGCAAGGATTTTTAATATAAATTTTTATCTACATTTTTACATTTTCCGCATGCATTTACATTTTTGCATGTATTTGTTCGAGGATTTGGACTTAAAACTTTTTATTCTTTTTCACATTACCGCGTGTAATTTTGCAAGGATTTTTAATTCAAATTTTTTTTACATTTTTAGCGTCTATTTATACGAGGATTTTTGACTTAAATTTTTTTTTCTTTTACCAATTTTCTCGTGTATATACGCAAGGATTTTTAACTTATAAACTTGTATTTACATGTTTACCTTCTTCGGCGTCTAATTATGCAAGGATTTTTACCTAAACTTTGATTAACATGGTTACATTTTCCACGTGTATTTTTGCAAGGATTTTTAACTTTAACATTCAATTAAATATTTACATTTATCGCGTGTATTTTTGCAAGAATTTTTTATTTGAATTTTTATCTACATTTTTACATTTTCCACGTCTATTTATACGAGGATTTTTGACTGAAACGTATTTAACTTTTTTGGCATGTATGTATGCGAGGTTTTTGACTTAATTTTTTAATTCTTTTTCACATTTATCCTCGCGCATTACTGTGAGTATTTTTTACTTAAAACTTGTCTTACATTTTCACATGTATTTCTTCGAGGTTATTGATTTAAAACTTTTTTATTCACTTTCACATTTTCCGCGTGTATTAATGAAGGATTTTGAATTGAAATTTTTAGCTGCATTTTTACATTTTCTGCGTCTATTTATGTGAGGATTTTTGACTTAACACTTATTTCTTTTTTTCCACATTTTTCGAGTGTATATATGTGAGGATTTGTAACCTTAACTTAGATTTAGATGTTTAAATTTTCCGTTTGTATTTTTGCAAGGATTTTTAATATAAATTTTTATCTACATTTTTACATTTTCCGCATGCATTTACATTTTTGCATGTATTTGTTCGAGGATTTGGACTTAAAACTTTTTATTCTTTTTCACATTACCGCGTGTAATTTTGCAAGGATTTTTAATTCAAATTTTTTTTACATTTTTAGCGTCTATTTATACGAGGATTTTTGACTTAAATTTTTTTTTCTTTTACCAATTTTCTCGTGTATATACGCAAGGATTTTTAACTTATAAACTTGTATTTACATGTTTACCTTCTTCGGCGTCTAATTATGCAAGGATTTTTACCTAAACTTTGATTAACATGGTTACATTTTCCACGTGTATTTTTGCAAGGATTTTTAACTTTAACATTCAATTAAATATTTACATTTATCGCGTGTATTTTTGCAAGAATTTTTTATTTGAATTTTTATCTACATTTTTACATTTTCCACGTCTATTTATACGAGGATTTTTGACTGAAACGTATTTAACTTTTTTGGCATGTATGTATGCGAGGTTTTTGACTTAATTTTTTAATTCTTTTTCACATTTATCCTCGCGCATTACTGTGAGTATTTTTTACTTAAAACTTGTCTTACATTTTCACATGTATTTCTTCGAGGTTATTGATTTAAAACTTTTTTATTCACTTTCACATTTTCCGCGTGTATTAATGAAGGATTTTGAATTGAAATTTTTAGCTGCATTTTTACATTTTCTGCGTCTATTTATGTGAGGATTTTTGACTTAACACTTATTTCTTTTTTTCCACATTTTTCGAGTGTATATATGTGAGGATTTGTAACCTTAACTTAGATTTAGATGTTTAAATTTTCCGTTTGTATTTTTGCAAGGATTTTTAATATAAATTTTTATCTACATTTTTACATTTTCCGCATGCATTTACATTTTTGCATGTATTTGTTCGAGGATTTGGACTTAAAACTTTTTATTCTTTTTCACATTACCGCGTGTAATTTTGCAAGGATTTTTAATTCAAATTTTTTTTACATTTTTAGCGTCTATTTATACGAGGATTTTTGACTTAAATTTTTTTTTCTTTTACCAATTTTCTCGTGTATATACGCAAGGATTTTTAACTTATAAACTTGTATTTACATGTTTACCTTCTTCGGCGTCTAATTATGCAAGGATTTTTACCTAAACTTTGATTAACATGGTTACATTTTCCACGTGTATTTTTGCAAGGATTTTTAACTTTAACATTCAATTAAATATTTACATTTATCGCGTGTATTTTTGCAAGAATTTTTTATTTGAATTTTTATCTACATTTTTACATTTTCCACGTCTATTTATACGAGGATTTTTGACTTAAAACTTTTTTTCCACATTTTTCGCTTGATTGGAAATTATAATTAGAAGCTAGAAAGAAAAGAAATCGGAATTTTTCGAAA
The DNA here is from genome assembly GCF_019393585.1 of Leptopilina boulardi. Taxonomy (NCBI): domain Eukaryota; kingdom Metazoa; phylum Arthropoda; class Insecta; order Hymenoptera; family Figitidae; genus Leptopilina; species Leptopilina boulardi. The sequence goes on from NW_026137919.1 coordinate 442,576, forward strand.
AAATAGTAAAAAATAACCCTGTTTATCCCAGTTAGCGCGCTTGATTGGAAGTGATGAATAGGAGCCAGCAAGAAAAAAATGGAAAATTTTCGAAACAATTGCAAAAAATGTCACTGACTCTTCCTCAACTGAGTGAGTAGATATTTAGTCATTTTTGGATAACGCCAACGTGACCATAGAAGACAATATTTCGGGATAAAATTGTAACACAATTTTCAAATTGAGTGACAGTGTCAAAAATAAAAGTTATGCAAAGCAAATATTTGAATTTGTTTGTTTATAATAAAGAATATATTTATATATATAAAAAAGAATTTATTATTGTCGATGTACGGAACCGTCAAATTACCGTCTTCAAAAAAATTAATATTTTTAATTTTACTTTAGTACATACAAAAAACTTTTAAAAAAACAAGAATTTGCTGATATATCACACTGACTTCATTTAAAGTATTTTGAACGCCAAATCTGAATTTGAGGTCAGAATTTAAAAATTCTAAAACCCAAATCCAATATGTCTTTTCGAAAGTGACCTAATTTGAAATTCGCTTGAAACTGGTCACCAGGGTTGTTTTTGAGAATACTAATTACGAATATGAAGTCAGTTTCATTTGAAACTCGTTATTCGGGGGTTTTAGAGGTCGCTGAATACGAATCTGATATTAGTTTTTTAAAATTTCAAATGTCGAATACAATATGGCGGACAGAAAATTAAACAAGGAGGGGGTCCTTTATGTTTATTTCATAAACATTATGCTTCCTCATTGTGTGAAGCAAAAAATTCGCTTCCTCGTGAAGGAAGCAATGAATTTGTCCAATTCAATTGATTGATTTAAAAAATTTCGAGTTAAAAATGTTTTAAATTAATTAAATTTTTTGAAAAATAAAGAAAATTTTAATTAATTTTGAGTGTAACATAAACTTTATATATACGAATCGATTCGTTTTAATGCAAGGAATACAATTATTTTATTCATCAACTTGTATTTAAAAAAAACACAAAATTTTTTAGCTAAAATATGAATTTTCGATTTTTCAATTTTTATTAATTCTCAAATTTTAAATCAAATCTATACTTTATATATACCAACCAATTCGTTTCAATGCAGGGAATAAAATTATTTCATATATAAACATGAATTTAAATAAACACATCATTTTATAGCTAAAATGAGAATTTTTGATTTTTTAACTTTCTTTAATTCTTTAAATTTCAATCAAATCTATACTTTATATATATCAATCGATTCATCTTGACATAAAGAAGACGATTATATTATATATTACCTTAAATTTTTCGATTTAAAAATTTTTTCAATTAAAAAAAAATTTTTGGAAAAAAGACGATAAAATTTTTTTTTTGGGGTATTTTTAAAAATCCTCTCGTCATTTTTGAGAAATTAATGTGTTAAATAAGCCTACCAAATTTTATCCAAATCCATTAAAACCTGTTAAAGATATCGTGTTCACAAAAACGATCCACACACACATACACACACACACACACACACACACATACATACACACATACACACACACATACATACATCCGGACAATTGATCAGGATCTCATATAACATGTTTCTATATAGAGGAAAATTTGTTTTCACCATTTTTAAAAAGTTTATAAACGAAAGGACTACATAGCTTCCTCCACGAGGAAGCAAAATTATTAAAATTTACTTAAAACTTATTTTTTAGGTGCTTCCGGGTTCGTTATATTCAGTCTGCTGTTAATTTTTCAAAATTCAAAATGTTGGATCCAATATGGACAGGAAAATTAAAAATCAATAAAATGTACTTAAAATTTGTTACTCAGGGGTTTTTAAAGGCATACCTCCACGTGGTACACTCTGAGGTTGTTGATAACTGTCAAACTATTTACTAGCTAACTATGGGGGTGGTATTTGATAGTTATTCAGCGACCCCTGAATAATGAGTTTTAAGCAAATCCGTCAAATTTAGAAAAATATATCCACCATATTGGATTTGTTATTCTGAATTTTAAAAAACTAACATCAGATTCCTAATCAGTGACCCCAAAACATTTAGGACCCACATTTAAGATTTTGATCATCACTGCAAAGGGGTTAATGTTAAGTTCTATAAAAACATGTTATATTCAAATTTCCAGTAAATAATAATTATATGTACATATATTTTTTACATGCAATGGTTTATTTGAAAACGTATTCAATGATTATTTAATTGTTTCTTAATTCTCTCTTACTTGTTCCTTTTTTTGTCTTATTTGAGAAAGTTGTTTATTAATAAATTCATCAGGAGTGTAAAAAATAGGGAAAATTATTATTTATTATTTTAATTGTGTTGCCTTTTGTATAATAAGGATATGTTCATATAAAATCTAATTATTAAAACAATTTAGAATTTTCTAAGGTTATCTATAATTTTTAATTAGTTGGTATAGAGCAACAGGAATGAAGTAAATAAGGTAAGTTTTCGTTAAATATTTTAATTTTTTTATGATAAGATAATTTTTAACTGAAAATAATAATTAATAGGGTACATGTCAACTTTAATTGTTTTAACCTGAAAATAGAAATATGATGTTTTTATGCTCCAATGGAAAACTGGGGTGGTCTAAAAATTCCGGTGAATTTTGAAAGCTAAACAGATGTATTTTAAGAGAAAATGAAACAAATTTGATTTATTTCAAAAAAATATAATTATTTGAAGAGATAAAGTGACTAAAAGTAAAAAAAATTACGCATGGGGAAAATAACTTAAAAATAGATTTAGGGAGGTAAAAATAGGTAAAAAAAATCTGCAATTTATTTTAAAAAAACCCCAGTTTCCATTCTAGGGTTGATTGTACTTTTCATATTATTTAAGCACCTTCAATAATAACGCTGAAGCAAGTAAAATTATTATTTAGAGTAAGGTTTATTTAAAAAATTACTGTAGAGGTTTAATATAAGAACAAATTTATTTGCATACAAAATTTTCCAGTATGAAATAAGATTTTTTAAATAGAAATGATAAATTTGAAAAAAGCAAAGAACAATAAGAAGAATTATTTAAATAATAACATGCCTGCGAAAATGAGTATCTTAAGGGGTGAGTGTGATTCTCGTACATTCTGTTATGTTGAAAACGAATTTGGGTTTAAAAATGATCATGCTGAAGCAATACCATGCTATGTTTTCAAAAATTAAAACCATTTAGGTTTCTAAAATAATTATAAAAAATGGCTAAAATAGACACTTTTTACCAGTTAAGCTAGTTATCAGAAAACCTGACAATGCTGGAGCATTTTCAAGGCCAGATTCGTTTTTAGCACGAAAATGTACATCAATTACCTTCACTTACTTTAGAAACAAAAGAAAAATTTATAGGCTTGTGTAATTTATAATAAAAAAAATTAAGATGATTAATCTTGTGCATCAGATTTCATCTTTCCTAAAACAGAAAATTTTTTATTATTTATGTATTTATAAATTATTAAATTAATCACAAGATATTGTCAGGGCGGACAGAAAAGGATAATTTCTAAATTCTATACTTTTATAGGTTTTGAAGACCATTTAAAAAAAATTCTTGGTTAAAATATAAAATCATTTTGATAAATTACTTATTTCCAAAAGAAATACAAAATATTCCATTTAAATTAACAATTTATGAAAAGAGTAATAGACATTTAGGGTCAGTTGGTGTAAATGGGGACAAAATCGCTATTTTTCAAAAATTACGTAAGTTTCTTTCTTTAAAAGGTAATATTTGCGGGTTTATTTTTTTTAAGTTGTTATTTACATTCCCAGGATTAATTTTACGCAGCAGAAAAAAATTTAGATAAGCTTTAAATGCATGAAACTAACTGTCCCCATTTTTTTTATTTTTTTTTATTTCAGTATTTTGTCTCGCATTTGAAAAAAAACAGACTTAACAATCAAACCAAATTTATTTCTTATTCCTTATGACTCCCATAACAGAAATTCACTTGAATTTTTGATTTTTGTTAATTTGGTTAATAATGACAAGCTGTCCCCATTTACCCTGAGTTTTCAAATTTTTGGGGTAAATGGGGACAGCTTGTCATTATTAACCAACTTGACAAAAATCAAAAATTCAAGTGAATTTCTGTTATAGGAGTCATGAGGAATAAGAAAAAAATTTGGTATGATTTTTAAGTATGTTTTCTTTTAAATGCGAGATAAAATACTCAAACTGTTTGACTTTGATTTTCAAGTTTTTATGCATTGAGCGATAACTTGAATTGTCTTGCTGCTAATTGTCAAGATAAAAGCTTGGCAATACTCAAAACCTCTTGCAGGTGATCTGAGGTTAAAATATTGACGTTCAACTTAATTTTAAAACTGTAAATTAAGCTCCAAAATCTCTTGTCCCCATTTACCCCAACTGACCCTTTATAAATATTTTATAAACTGGAGCAGTCGTACAGTGATCCAAAATAATAGGAAAATGGTACAAGGTAATTTACAATGCATGTTATGTATAGTTAATATAACTATTTTTTATGGAGTTAATAATTAGCAGTTTATTTTACTAAAAATTTTAGTCAAATCAACTGCAAAAACTAAAACAAGTAATTTACTTTTGATCGTTTCTGGATATAGAGTCCTTCTAAGATAACCAATTTGTTGGCTCAAATAATAATTTGCATGGCTCAGTCTGCTTCGTTTCAAATTTTCGTCCTCAGTATCAATATAATTTTCAAAGCATTCTGTAAATGATAAAAATTTCTATTAACAATCACTTTGCTTTTATATATTTTGGTTTGGGAAAAATATAATTTTCCTAATAAAAATACAGAAATGTAAAAAAAAGATGCCCAAAAGTCAAAAAGGAGAAATAAGGATTCATTTTGAAAAAATGGGGTTAAAATTTTTGTTCGAAAAAAATTTATATGGTATGGAAAAATGGTACAAAAAAAATTTAAAAGAATTTTAAGGGCATCAAATTTTTAAATGCTAGAATTTCCACTTCACTAAATACTTTTTTTGTGGAGCTGTGTTATCAATGAAAAAATATTAAAAAATTTTTTTCTCAAAAAGAGCTCCGACGAATTTTTAATTTTCACTTTTCTTTGTATCTAGGGGAAAGAAGTGACTCCTGGACGAAGAGAATAGGTTAATTTTTCAATGAGATATCTAAGAAAAACCCAATTTTAAGTATTTTACTATTTTTTTATTTCTATGGCAAAAATTAAAATTTTTCAACGTTCTTGAGCTCATTGGAATGGTAGTTTGTTATACAATTAAAATTATATAAAACAATTCATCTCTACATTGTTTCTTAGCGTATCCAAACAGCGAAAGGTAGCTCAAAAAATTAAAATTGAACTATACAACAAAATATAATATTTAAAAATCAAGTGAAAAAATAATCTTAAACTTCTCTGATCAATTTAATTAAAATTTACACATTTTACTCATAAATGTTGCCATTTAAATATTAGAGGAAAGTAGGGTAAGGAGAGCTTTTAAATTTCAAGTACCTATAGACTTTGAATTTCGCGGAAATAACTCGGAAAAAAATTTTTGGGATTTTATAAGAGATAAATGTGTGTCGATTTAAATACATAAATAGAAATATAGGTAATAATAAAATTTGTTTATATTTTTATACTTTTTCCAAATTATGGCTTGAGAAAATTCTGCGAGGTAATGGGAGAATTGTGTCAGCTAGCAGAGTTTCGATACCTCAATACTACTTTTCTTAGTTCTTTGAAAATTAAAAAGGATTCATTTATTAAATTTAATATTGTTGCATATTTAATTTCTAAGAATCCATATTTGTGATTTATTGTCTAAAATGCCTTATTATTGGATATTTTTAGGGTTCCGTACTCGGTTCGGAACCCTATTAATATCGGTTTTTTTGAAATCGTGTACCCCCCCCCCTAGCGGCTACACGAATTAATCCAGAGGGCTGAAATTTAGTACACATATGTATTTTTGCGTGTAGATTACAGAAAAAATATAGCGAGCATGATTGGAATTGATTATCATAGCGTTGTCAAGGAAAAACCATGAATTTTTACGAAAAATGCCTAAAAATGACTATGTACCCCCCCCTAGCGGCCACATCTTTTGACATAAACAGCTCAAATTTGGTACACTTATGTATTTGTACGTGAAAATTACAGGAAAAATATAGCGAACTTGATTCGGATTGATTTACATAGCGTTGTCAAGGAAAAATAAAAAATTTCGAAAAAAATGGTTTAAACTCCCTAGTACACACAATATTCAACCCAGACTTTTTATATTTGTTGTATAAATGTATTTTTGCGTGAAAATTACAGGGGAAAAAATGGACGATTGGAGTTGATTTTTCTAGTGCTGTCAAGAAAAAACTGATTATTTTAGAAAAAATCATGAATTTTCTCACAATAACGAGAAACATTTTATCTAAAGGGCTTCAAATTTATTAATTTTACGTTTTTTTATGTTTAGATTATAGAAATAATTTAATAAACATGATAATAAGTGAAAAAAGTAGACTTTTTCCTTAAATTTATTTCTTCAGTAGTTATAACTCTAAAATAAAATAGGGGGTCATGAAAATTTGGCTTCCTCGCGGAAAGAGCAATTAATTTCTTTAACTCATTTAGGTGATTTAAATTGAATTAAAACGCAAAACTTTATAGCCAAAATGTATATTATTGATTTTTTAACTTTCATTAATTTATTAAATTTACCTCAAATGTACCTCATTTACCTCAATGATAAGTAAATTAGTATATAATAATCTACGGAAAAGTACATTTTTATTAATTAAATAGAATAATTAAAAGTAATCAATCACCAGGTTGGTGTCGCCGCTGTCTATGTCGTTTAGCATTGGCTCATTTTGAGTTTCAACAAAAATGTGACTAGGTTTTTTCTGTGTTGAGATGCATGATTAGTTACCACCACGTGGTGCGTCTTGGAAACAATATCATTGAAAGTTGTTTCCTTTAAATGAACAAAGTTTCTTTTTTTAACAAGAATTTTAATGCACTAATATTTTAAAGCAAAACTTGAGACTAACAATAATTATTTCAATGAAATTGGCAAAATACTAATCTTTAAGAGATTTTTTCAAACATATATTAATTACGAGGGGGAATTCACTCAGGTAGTCAAGTGTACACTCTTCCTGTAATACTTGTGTAATAACGTGTAATACCGTGTAATAATGCGTTATTACGGTGCTGTAATAACGCAAAAAACTCTGTAATATCTCTGTAATAATGTGTAATACTCTGTAATAACGTGTAATAACTTAGTAATAATGGTAACATTAGGTGTAATACCGGTAGTCAAGTGTACACGTTTTTAACTAGTAAATTCCCCCTCGATTAATTAATAAACAAATTTTATTTTTAAGATAACTTTCGATTTTCCTTGACAAGCAGCTACTAGCCTTATATCAATATCTTATGGTTTATCACTTTTTTTGACTTAGAAAGATAAAATTTAATATTCAATGTATTTTTATAATGTAAATACAATAAAAATATTGCGAGTTAAAATAAAATTATGTTTCTTATATTTTTTTTGAAAAATATTTTTCATAAAATAAAATCGGACAAGTGCGAGTTACACTCGCACTGAAATCGAGGGTTCCGTACTCAAAAAAAGAATTAAGACATAATTGCAAAAGTCTACTTCAAAACTTCAATAATAAACGTCTTGCCTTTATCAATTCAGATAGGTCGACAGTAAAACTAAGGTTTATTACTCACACAAGAAATTAAGTAATAAATTTGATGGTTTCTGGGACAAGTTGGCATACAAGTATTTGTGCCTAACAATAATTAAACAAGTTTTTAATATGTTAATTGTAGAAATTAACGACAAGTTTGGAAAACAAATAAGAAAAAACTGTATGATTGATTTAAAGATATCGCGCCCGTAGTCTGCGTACTATGTAGTATTTCTTTTTTTGAAATGTATAATGAGTTCGTCAAAGGATATCGGTAAAGTTGACACTATTGCTTAGAGGTTACAGAAGAACTTTAGATCTGCGAACGGAGGATAAAGAGCTTATAGGTTGGCTGAAGGGGACAATTCTTTGAATGGGTTATTTGAAACCGTGGCAACAATAAATTTCTGTTAAACATTTAAACTAATTTAAATTATAAATTTCACTTTAAAATTGAACCCACACAGCATTGAACCTAGCCACGTGTGACGTGGAAAATTTTAAACTTGATGTAGATAAATATCCCTGTTTTACCACTATTTTGTATTTTATAAAAGTATTATCATTTTAATATAATTATACATCATTTTAATGCGTGAAAATTTTGGACACAATTTTTGAAGGACTTAATATTATAAATATATATATATATATATATATATATATATATTATATTCTTAATATTTAATACCTTAAAAAATATTTATGTTAATAACGCATGTTTTTATTCAAAAGAACTTAATTTTAATTGTTTTCAATTTTGATTTTGGTTTATGAAACAGCATTTATGAAATGTTAAAGTTTCTGTTGCTCCTAAGAAATGATTCAAAATTGTTTATAAAATGTGTCTAGTCTTGTTCTTAAAAGGTTGAACAGCATACCTTTTACTACTTTCAGTTTTTTTGGTGATAATAATTTTCTAGGGGACCTATTTGGAATTGGTCTGAGATCTTCTTTGAATTCTAGGCATCTATTGGCTAAACTGTGCCGAGTCCAGATCGCAGTCGCCAAATTCTTTACAAATAGGGAATCCTTTTTTTCTTTTTTTAATAGCTGCCATGTATCTTTTTTTATAAAAACACCATGTCCTAAATGTATCTTCTCCACCTGGTATAGTATAATAAATAAATATTATTTTATAATTGTAATGTTTTAATTAATTTCTGTTACCGACGATATGATTCAGGGACCCCTTGCTTTAAATTCCTTTAAGAAATAATAAATATAAATAAGTATTTATTTAGTCACATAAATCACAATTAATTGAAACCTTCCTAAGAGTGCATAGGTTCACCTACCAATGTACTAATTTGTTATTTATATTTTTATTAAATTATTAATTTTTGTAGGTATATAAAACAGTTTTTTTAAAATTATTAACATAAATTACAGTTATATTGATCATCATTTATGGTAAATACTCTTAAAAAATTATTACTGCGTAGTCTTAGTAAGGCAGTACGGAGAAGAATAAAATTATACGTTTAATTTTTTTTATACGATAATTATACGTTTAATATACTTGACAATTGTTTATAACATAAAGAAACTCATTAATCACGTAATTTAATGAATAAAAAAATACAATGACGCGCGCTTTCTAAACTTCAATATAAAAATTAAGTAATTAGGCAGCAAAAAAGTACTCTTAGGCAATGCGTACTCTTAGGCTACGTTACTCTACGTTCTAATACTCCGATTTTAGTGAAATTTTGGGAAAACATTTTCGATAGTATGTACTTTTGATATATGCAATGAAAAAAAATCTATTTTTTACCCATGAAAAGGTATATAACACCTTAACCTGAAGCTGATTTTATGACTTTAAAGGTTATGAACTGGCTTTTTTTCTGTGATAGTTGGTTGTTTAGCTTGTCGGCCAAGGTCTTTGGTTAGTGTTTGTTGTTCCTAGTTTCTTCATATTTGTTTCCAAAAATTTCTTATAAGAAAATCTTCAAATAAAATAAAGCAAATAACTCAGAATAATTTTTTTTAATTAAAAAAACTATTTTTGAAAAGTCACAACAAGCTTTCTGAAATCTTGCAATCAGTTCGATTCAATCCTTCTGCAATATTTCGTAGTAAGCTTGCAACAATTTTTCATATGAAGGTTACAGAAACCATTCTAGTTAGCTTGCAGCAATTCATCATGGCAAGATTGCAGTAACTGTAATTTCGAGTTTATGTTATGATTCTAAAATCATATTCTTTAAAAATTAAATAATAAAAATTTTTCTTAAGGGGTTAGTACCACATCTTTTTTTCAAGAAAATCGATTTTCTAAAAACTGCATATTCTTGTAGTAGATATATGTAGAAATGCTATGGAAACAATTATTTTGCTTAGAAACTTCGGTAACATATCGAAAAACGGGGTAAAATGTAAAATTCACGCGCTCATGGAGCGTACTCTTCGCGAGTACAATGTATGCTTTTATAAATATATACCTATATAAATATAAATATATATCAAAGTACACATATATGTATATAAATCAAAGCATACATACATGTATATAATGTATCCTGTTGCGAAAGGGGGTATTTTATTGGAAAGGACATGTTTTCGTAAATTCGTTTTTTCTCAAAACAACGTTTTTTTGACCTGGCGGACATCATAAAAAAAACTATTGCACCGATTAAGCTCAAATTTTTATGGCTTATTCTACACATATACCGCTATCGTCGGAACTAGAATCATAATTTTTCATTAATATTTAACCATTTTTTTAAACAATTTAAGTTGATAAAATAAAGTCAAAAATGAAACAAGTCCGCCATTTTGTTTTTTTATCGAAAATAGTTGATTGTAGTTCCGACGATAGCTACGAGCTTACTTTTCAAGAAAATATTAAAAATTTTATTTTTCGATGACCTGAATTAGAGATCTTGTGTTCGCCAATCACAAGTAGGGGTATTTTGAGGCTGCCATGACAGCAAGATATGACAGCAATAATAAATAAGGAATAAAATTTCTTTCTCATTAGTTTAAAACCCCTTCTTTTAGGGCCATTCGCATTCGGGCTAGCGGTGTTCGGGAAAATGACCAGAATTTCAGAATAGATGAAAATTAGTTTACGGATGACAGTTAAAATATATAGGTTTATGTTTATATTAAAATATACATAAACTTCCGTAATGAAAATTTTTAAAAATATTATACAATATAAATTTAATGAAAAAAATATTTAGAATTTTTTAAAAATCAAAGTAGTTGGTTGGCACACGAAGCTTTGAACAATTATAATCTTTCTTTTTAGAAAATATTTTATCTACATTTACATTATTCATTTGTATCAAATATATATTTTTCATAAAAAATTTTATAATTAATTACAGTTTTTATTCTTTAAAGAATTCAAATTTTTTTCGCTCTAACATCTCAAATTAAATAATTAGAAAACAATTAAATGATTTGTGAGTAAACAATGTATCTTGTATTAAACAGTACTTTTGTTCATGATATGTAAATAATTATCTACTGTTATTATAATTACTTCATTTTCACTGTATATTGTTTCTTAAAGTAAAAAATAAAATAACCAGAAAAAGAATTTATGTTTACCTTTTTATTATTTTCTGTTGTTATTGTAACAACAGCAAACTTTTCTAATTTTTCTTCGTTTTGTTCAGCATCGGAAATATCTAAAGAATGACAATTATTTTAAAAAATCATGATTATTTAAAGTTCTTTTTTGATTTTTGGTCATTTTTTGATAAAAATAGTAATTATTATTTATAAAACTTTTACTCTCTTCTCAAACAAAATGTTTAAATAGAGTCAGTTTACGTCAAAAATGTAACATTCTGCCAGTAGTTTTCGGATTTTATGAAACAGAATGTTAGTATAATACAAGTTCTATATATATATATAGGGGAGAGTGACAAACATTGGGACAGTTTTTTTTCAAAGACATATTAATATGTCAATTTTATATATTTTTGAACACTTTTTGGTATTACCATAAAGTTTGAACTCTTTTCTACATAATGCATATATTCTATTTAGATTATATTGTGATTAAATAGAAAAATTTTAAGTTTTTAAAACTTGATACATTTTTCTTGTTTTGAAGGTTTGTGTTAAACATTGGGACACCTATTATTAAATACTGAATACTTGTTTCAATAATAATATTCTGCTTTATACTTTGTAAATATATATATATTTTGCATTAAATAACGTTATGTTAACAAATGTTGCAAAACACTCATAATTTAATAATATTTTACATTTTTATAATACGATGTCAAGTTTCATATAAAAAATTGCTATTATTTTTTTCACGTTTACAGTACTGCTGATCATGCGTCATAATTTGGTCATAACCTAAAAACAATTTCGAGAAAAATTTGAATAGTCGTTCTCCTACAAGTGTTACTTTTTAAATGTTGTCGAACAATAATTGTAATAATTATTAATTATAAATTTTGAATTTTTTATTGTTTTTTAGCATAAAAAAGTCACATTTTTAGTCGCTGTGTAAGTATAAATGCGCATGCGTATAGCTGACACAACTTATAATCAGTGTTGCCACCATACACATTTCATAAACCTAAATTTTTGCTTGTCCCAATGTTTAATGTCCCAATGTTTAAATTAAGCAACAACAAGAAAATAGTTAAATAAAAATTGTTTACGGAATTTTAAAAAATTTTAAACTATTGGATATTATACTTAAAGACATAAGTAAACGTAGTAGTAAGTACACTTTTTTTAAAAACTGTCCTATCTATATACAAATCAGCATTGTATTTCAAGAAAAAATTTACTTTGGTGCCTCAAAAACAGTTTTTTAAAAATTTTCTTTGTAAATAATGAATCAATGTGGCTAAAAATTTTGGAGATAGTGTGTTGTCATAAACATGGTTTACATTTAAATTTTGGTAGAGTTTCTTTAAGTAGTTTTTCAGAAAATTAAAGTGTCCCAATGTTTAAACTGTCCCAATGTTTGTCACTCTCCCCTATATATAAAATATAAATATATTATATGTAAAATAAAATTTCAATATTCCTAAAACTGTATTCGTTATACCACGTTAAATATTAAATTGTAATAAATATAAATAAATATTAAATCAAAATTTCATCAAGTTTTCTTGAAGTCAAAAAACCACATGCAGATAGTGATATTTTTGATATGGTCAACATGTGATTTTATCTACCTTAATTTATTTGGCATCACAATTTTAATTAGTTTTCTTTGTCATCACATCATGTTAAAGAAAACTAATTAAAATTGTAGATGATGTTGACAAAAGTTTAAAATATTTTACTCAGTTACTTTGGACAATTTTTTAAAAAATAAAAATTTTGTTTTATAAAATTATGATTATATTATAACATAGATTTGTTAAATTCATATATTAAAAAAATAAGGAAAACAATTAAACCATACCATATTCATTTGACGATTTTAAATCAAGTTGTAAAACTCTGCTATAATTGATATGTTCTTTTTTCGATTTTTTTTGGATTTTCTTCTTCGAAGGACCAGGTTTCTCTACAATATGAGACCTCGTATTAAAATTCAAATCTTTATTATAATTTATTAACTTTTTAATTTAGAAAATTGAAAATTTTTGGAAAAAATAAAGATAATACATGTAAGAATTTAAAGATGTCTTATGCTGAGAAAATGAGTTGTGTAAATTTTACTCCAAAAGTTTAGGAAAGTGGGTATTCATAGGTATTTTAATGATTTTTTATGAAATTAAATTATCAAATTTTTAAAATTATTTTTTAAATCTACGTTAACATTTGTATTATATTCAATTATTGTTTATTCGCAAATTTCTAAAAAGCTCTATTAGGATTTAACTGGGACATAAGTAACGAATAACTTGCAGATTATTTTTCAACTACAATATAATCGGATTTTTTAAGGTTTCGTTCACTAAATCAAATCGAAACTAAGTTAACTTTTTATTATCATTTCGCAATCAAATCAGAACAAACTTGACTTTTGATTCTGATTTCGGAATCAAAACTTAAATAATCTAGACTTTTGATTCAGGTACCAGAAACAAAACTGAATATAGCTGACTTTTGATTTTGATTTCGGAATCTAAACTAAATAGAGTCGACTTTTGATTCTGATATCCCGATCAGAATTAAAACAAAAGTGTTTTTGAATTTTGTTTTAATTCTGTTAAGGTCCCTGTTGGTAAATAATAAATAATTTATGATTAAGCTAAGTTTTCAAAGGATTACAATTCTTGCAGCAACAAGAATTTATTTTATCTCAAAGTGGTCAAAATTGTCACATGACATTCATTAGTCACTTAATATCTTATTGATGCAATGTGACAAAATTGTCATATAAGAAAGCATTTTTAGATATTAAAATTTAACTATGTAATACCTAAATCAGAATCATCTGATAGTGAGTCCTTCTTCGATTGTTCGACCCTTTTTGTTTTTGAAGGAGTAGGTTTCTCTGCAGTATTAGGCCTCTTATTAATGTCCAACTCTGTATTATCATTACACAGCCCCACAAAAAAAAAAAGTGTCGTGCGCGGCAGACCAGACTAGTCATTTCCCATGTATTTTGACGCGCTGAACACGAATCCGAAGTCCGTTTTGCACCCTTGTGAAGTTGGCACCCCAATTATAAAAACTTAATGTTTTTTCATATAGAATCGTTTGGTGGTCGTTTGGTGGTGATTGGTAGTCGGTTTACAACGTTTGGTGGTCAAAAATAAAAAAGTTATGATAATTTCAAATTTGGGGTGCTAATTTCACGGTGGCACCCCACTTTTGAGTATTCTTTAAAAATTCTTTTTGGAATCGTTTGGTGGTCGTTTGGTGGTGTTTGGTAGTCGGTTTTTAATGTTTGGTAGTCAAAAATGTGGTTAATAAACATTTTTTTTTAAATCAGCTGCACCCCATATTTTATAATTTCACGGTTTTCGTAATGCTGTCCTTTATAGAATCGTTTGGTGGTGTTTGGTAGCCACAATAGAACAATAATGGAAAATAATAAGAAGAGAAATTAATAAAAATTAAAATTGCTCTTGAACATGTGTCACTGGCATTGCGCAAGCGCAACTTTTGCCTTTGGCTTTACCGCGAAATTTAAATCCCAAATAACTTATAAAGTAAATGAAAATAAACAAGAAACCGATTTTCAAAGATCAAAATATGAAAATAAAATTTTTAAACTATCGCATTTATTACGCAAACAACAATTAATCCACTATTTATGATGTAAAATTATGACAAAGAATGCCTCATATATATATATATATATTAATTTGAAAAAGAATTGTAAAAAAATAAACTGTTTAATTTTTTGTTATTCAGAAGATGATTAGTTAAGTTAAAAAATGGTTAAACTCAATATAATCAAAAAAATAAATTGTTCCAAGAAAAAATCAATAGAATTACATATGTTAAAGTCACATTATTTATTCTTTAACAGCGATTTCTTATTTTATTTTCATATTTGTAAACTTTCTTTACACATCATTTTTAGATTTTAGAAATATTTGTAAGAATTTAGAAAAGAAAATTTAATAAACCCTTAATTTGAATATTTTTTATTATAAAGCTTTACAATAAAAACTAATATAAGTATTAATTGTCTTTTAATATTTCATGATAGAATGCGAGACTATAATAAATAGTTTTCATAGTTTCAGGATAAAGGTAAAAAATATTCAATTGAGTTTATAAAGAATTAATGCAATTTTTACAGTATAATTAAATTTATTTGACTGAAAAGACAAATTACATGCAATTAAAGTTTTTGATGATTTTTTAAAGATCATTATTTAATAGTTGAAAAAATACTAACAAATATACTTATTTACCCTGAAAAAAGTTTTAGTTATCTCCAAAAATTCCTTTTTGAAAAACAATGAATTTTAAATTACGACGATTTTCTCCCTTGTTTATCCTATTATTAAAAAATATACAAAATTGCAGTTACTGCCCCTTCTATATCCATCTGTGCTTCACACTGCATCTGCACATATGAAAGAATTATAATGATAAGTAGAAAGAAATAAATATATCATTTTGCAATTAAAGTAATTTTTGAAATTTTTTTTTATTTATAAAAAAAATATTTTTGAAATTTGTATATTTTTATAAAATAATAATAGGAATACTTTGAATAAGTTAATGATTACATAATAGTTACATAATTAACCAGAAATAACAAACTCAAAATCATTAAAACCCGCAAAGCACAGAAAAACGTTTCTCATTTCTTCATTCAAATTTTGTATCTTTTGTTTCGCTTAAAGTTGATATTTTATTTTGTTTTTGTCTCAAATTATGTTAACTATCAAACACACATCTTTGATCTCAACTGTTTTATATATGTATTTTTTGTTAAAAAATCTCTACTATACAGTAAGAAAAGCACAAGTGTAGTTATAGGAAAGCATGCGTTACGCATAAGTTTGTCTCACTCGCACTTATGGGCTGTGACTGCCATGGTGCTTTTCTTACTGCATAAGTATTAGACTTTTCTAAAATAATACAATTTAATAAAAGCTTTTTTTGAAAAAATTTTTAACTAACTTTGTCAATTTAAAAATTTTATTCCTCAAGTTAAGAAAAAATTTGGCACATGAAGAAATAAATTGTATCTATATAGATGAAAAAAGTTTTTTTTTATAAATTCCATGACACACAAATGCAAGTTGTCAAATAATTTGTCATATATACCGTCACATCTTGTTAAAATGTATGTACATCATTACGTATTCATAGATAAAAACCGTTTATAATATAACATAAAAATTCATTTATCAAATCTATGAAGAAAACTGATAAAGGCTTAAGCAGAATATATTCTTGAACGGGAACGCAATCGTGAACGGAAACGTAAGAATGAGTGAGAGAAGAATAACGATATTTGCTATCCTTCTCTTATACATTCTTACGTTTCCGTTTACGATTGCGTTCCCGTTCAAGAATCAATTCTGCTTAGGCCTTAAGAATTTGTAACGTAAATTTTCAAAGTATAAAAAGACTCAAAGTGAATAAATGTAAACATAAAGGCAATATTTCATGAACCATGGTTTATAAAGGCAGGAATGATCAGGGTTGAGAACATCCCCCTTATCAAGCAACTGAGCTGTGATCTTACCCTAAAGTGCATATTATGTATAAAATGGTGTGGACACCCCCTTATGGTCTTGACTTAACTTTTAAGAAAGGGATGTTCTCAACCCTGATCATTCCTGCCTTTATAAACCTTGGTTCATGAAATATTGCCTTTATGTTTACATTCATTCACATTGAGTCTTTTTGTACTTCGAAAATTTCCGTTACAAATTATTATTCTTATTAGTTTTCTTCATAGATTGGATAAATGAATTTTTATGTTATATTATAAACGGTTTTTTTCTATGTATACGTATTGATGGACATTTGAACAAAATGTAACGTTACATGACAAATTATTTGACAACTTGCATTTGTTGTGTCATGGAAATTTATATAAAAAAAACTTTTCATCTATATAGACATTTTCTTTCTCTATGTGCCAAATTTTTTTAAACCTCAGGAATAATATTTTGAAATTGACAAGGTTTGTTAAAAAGTTTTTGAAAACAAATTTTTATTAAATTTTATTATTTTAAAAAAGTCTAATGCCTATAGTAGAGATTTTGTTATCAAAAAATACATATTCAAATCAGTTGAGATCAAAGATGTGTGTTTGATAGTTAACATAATTTGAGACAAAAACAAAATAAAATATCAACTTTAAGCGAAACAAAAGATACAAAATTTGAATGAAGAAATGAGAAACGTTTTTCTGTGCTTTGCGGGTTTTAATGATTTTGAGTTTGTTATTTCTGGTTAATTATGCAACTATTACATTCATTTAAAGGATTCCTATTATTATTTTATAAAAATATACTAATTTCAAAAATATTTTTTTTGTAAATAAAAAGAAAATTTCAAAAAATATTTTAATTGCAAAATGATATATTTATTTCTTTCTATTTATCATTATAATTCTTACATATGTGTAGATGCCGTGTAAAGCAAAGGTAGAAGTTGAAGAAGCAGTAGCTGCAATTTGCCATTTCGGAGATTGTTTATCAGCAGAGTTACCGAACTATACTAGTAAATTTTATCAAGATGTCAGTTTGAAATTAGACAATAAGTGGTCAGCACATAATATTTACACACATCTCAGAGAAAATCGTCGTAATTTAAAGTCCATTGTTTTTCAGAAACTTGGCATTATCGAAAAAATAGAAGCAAAAAGTGATTCAGCTATAGTTACAAATGATTCAACTGTTGAATTCCTTTCTGAAGAAGAAGAAGATGACGATGATTATTTAAAATTTTGCGACGATGAAAGTTTGTTTTTCGCATTTTCTTCAAGTGACCCGAATTTAATATTCGATTTATGCATTCGACATGATCTTTGGGAAAAAATTAAACCTGTTTCCCGAATTTATAATGGACGTGAGGATGAAGTACTTCAACCAGGTGTCTGGACAGATATTGTGGCCGACGAGTGGTGGCGACAGTACCGATTTCCCTGTGCGTTTTCATTCAAACAGGCTAAAATTTGCAGAAATATGAATTTACCATTCGTAAAGATTAAGGGAAAATGCAAAAGTGAAAAATGTGGAAACATATTTATTGGAATAATTGCTGAAGAACCGTGTGGTAAATCAGATGCATGGGTCAAAGTAAACCTGACGAAAGACACAAGAAGTGTACATCATGAAGAAGTTAAACGTCAGTTGCGAAATGAAAAGCGTCATATTCTTGGTCGGTCGGTTATAAGAGAAGGCGCATCCAACTTGCGAAGAAAAATTGCAGCTAAAGAACAATGTCTAGGTGACATGCAAGCGCCAATACTTTACGAAGGATATGTTTTAAGAAAGTTGGCACAAGAAGTAAATGACAAAGAAATCGGTGTAGATAATAAAGACGGCAACGATCCTATTCTTATTTTAAAAAAATTGAAATATAAGCCTCCTTATGCAGGCAATATTGGCAAAGTTGGTGCTGATCCATTTGAATTGCACTATGTACTGAAGGAGCAAATTTTTATATATAAAGAATATTGCCGTTTATTTAAAAATAATGTGTCAGTATGCATTGATAGTACTGGTAGCCTTGCGCTTCCTATGAAAATTGATGAACACACAAAATCACCAGCAATTTTCTTGTATGAAATTGTTATTAACTGTTTCAACACGACAGTTTCTGTTGGTCAAATGCTTTCTGCGGCCCATGACACCAATACGATTCTTTTTTTTTTAAATAGTTGGTTTTTGAAAGTAAAAATTTCGCCTCAGCAGTCAGTTTCAGATTATTCTAGGGCTCTTTTAGCCGCACAGTCTCTTTCATTTAATAGTATGCCTTTGACAAAGTACATTCGAAAATGCTTTTCAGCTTTGCAAAATAACCAAGTATTACATAGACCTGCACCAACATATTTGAGGATCGACGTAGCTCATTTCATGATGATATTTTGTCGCTTGAAATGCTTTACACCAGAGAAAAAAGCCGTAAAAGATTTTTTACTCCGATGTTTAGCTTTGTTGGTATCGTCGGATGATTTTGAACGATTTGAAGAGATTTTACTCTTAATTTTGACGTTGACTGCTCAAGTATATGATGGAAAAATTGAAAATTCTCAATCATTGTCGCCAGCAGAAACAGCTAGAAACCAATTGCTGAAATACATTTCTGAGGAAAATCATAACGCAATAGCTTTGGTCCCGGATGAAACATCAGAAGAATTTTCGTTACTACTTAAGAAGATGTCTGCTTCAGGACTTGATGTGGATAATCCAAACTGCTTTTTAAATCAAGAGCCAGAAGCAGATATGCCTATTGCACAATGGTTAACAGCAATAAAAAATCAATCTTTGTTAGGAAGTAACACGAAACATGAAAGGGTCAACGCTTACTTTTTGTTGCCATTTCACAAACATTTATTAAAATTTGCACCCGAATTCGTTCTATGGTCTGGAGTCATGAGAAAATTTTTCAATTCACAATGTATTCGTGCTACAAGTTGCTTTGTTGAAGGTGATTTCGGCGAATTCAAAAACAGTGTTTTAAAGCGAGTTGTAAAATCAATCAGAGCGGACAAACTTTTCATTTACCACTTTGAAGCCTTAAAGGGACAAGTTATGATAGCTTCTGCAGCTATTACATCTTTTCTTTCAGAAAACGCTGACAATTTTGAAATTCCGGATGTTGGTAAATCTACAGAGACAGATAACGCTAATTTATTTAATTCTGATTTATGTGAAGTTGAAAACTGGAGAAACAAAATAAAGAGAGACGAATCATTCATGGAATTGGAAATCCTCACAAGTACGGCTGATAATAAAGACGAAAGTGAAGGCGGATTACAGCAAAATATATTTGAATCTTCCACGCCAAAAAAATCGGAAATTCAAAAAAATGAAACCTTTGTTGAAAAGCCCATTGAATTATTAAAAAATGATCCACTTGTAAATCAAAAACAAACGCAACAAAATTTGGTGGAACCTATTACGTCAAAACATTCTAAAATTCGAAAACTACAACCCACTGACAGAAATCCTAGCAAATATTTCAAAGCTTGTCCTGATATAGAAATTCAACAAAAAGCCACTGCTAGTGGACTTAGTAGCAAAAAATTTTCAACCAAGTCAAAAAAATGGCTTTTAAAAAATGGCTGTACTATGTCGGAAAAGCCGAGTGAATTAAATGGTGAATTATATTCAATTACATTAACTTGTCCTTTCGACTCAATAGTTCAGATATTAGCATCAGCCGCTACTGACTACAATGATTACTTTAATTTCATTGAAAACTCTTTCAACGAAACTTGTCAATTTTTGCTAGTTTTAATTGATTCGGGAGCTGAAAACCACGTTTATGTTCAACGATGTAGTGTGTTGAAAAATTTTTTAAATCGTCTACATCCTGACACAAAAAGTTTATTTACAGCTAAACGGGGAAATTGTGTTCCTAAGGTTTTACATAATAAACGAGTTGATTGTAATGTCACTGAAATGTGGCAATTTTTAATGAGTAATGAACCCAGTCTCCGAAATGTAAAGAGTTGTGAATGCGGATTTTCTGATGTTAGAGAAATTTCTTCCTTATTCGTGAATCACTCTTTGATCGAACAAAAAGGATTCAATATTCTTGAAAATGCGATTATTCACGACTTGCATCCATTAGACACGTGCGAATGTGGTACAAAAATGAATCATGAAATCACTGTAAATTCACATGTATTCATAGAAACAGATGTAAGAACACGCGCCAATATACAAGTTTCTTTAAAATGTAAAGTGACCGACTTTCCTGTTGACATTGTATTATACGGTCAAAAACTGAGGTTGGTTGGTGTTATTATTTATGACGGGGTTAATCATTACATGGCGGCTTGTAGAAAAATTAATAAACAATGGGAATTGTATGATGATACCAAAAATGATGTGCCTCTATTTAACGTAAGATGTAAAATTATTCCTCATGGCGTTATTTACATTAAAGTTTAAGAAATGAAGATCAACGTATAGGTATAATTGATCTTTTTCGATACTATTTTTGTATTTAGATTAAAATTTTACAGATGTTAATGCTTAATAACTATTTTTTAAAAATAGTAGTTCAACAAGTTCGTGTAAATATATATATCATGTCATAAGTATTTTTGAAAGTCTTCGCAATATCGAATTTGCTTTTTTTTGTTTTCATGTTTCGAATTTTTTAATCGATATTAAGTGTTCAATACAATATTTATTTATTGTCTATCTGTATTTTTGCCTAATTTAAAGATTTTCTAATTCTGCTGTTGGAAATAATTTATATTTTTATACAGATGTTAATTATTTTTAGATAAATAGTTGATAAATGGCATTTACCAAAGGAGATTAAATAATTTCAATTATATATTAAGAGTATTCTACGTAAAGATGTCAACTTTTTAATTCACAGCTAATTGTCGCATTTATTAAAAAAGATAAACGGTTTTTTTTAGTGAAGTTTCATCGCTTCTTTAAGTTAATTAAAATTTATTTTAATTTAACTTGGCACTGATTTAATTATTAAGTTTTTTATACTGTGTTGTGAAATGGTTCTATAAAAGTATAACATTATTATTAAAACCCGTGTATTTTGTTTGTATACTGAAATAAATTTAATTATAATGTCGTAAAAATGCATTATATGTAATAGTTTTCAATCAATATCGAATATTTTTTACTCCTATACCTATCTAAAAATATAATATAAAACATTAATATTTAAAGTACACACATATATATATATATATATATATATATATATATATATATATATATATATATATATATATATATATATATATATATATATATATATATGTATATATATATATATATACCCGCAAGAAGCAGCTTATAATTCTTGACGAAATTAAAAAAACCAAAAATTTTTTTTTTAATTTTCATAATTGTAGTTTCTATTTGGACTAAGAAAACCGGTAGAAATCGTGATATTTCAGTTTATCAGGATAAATTATATTATCAGTCAATACAAAATATTTGCTGTAAAATATTCAATGAATTTAAGCTGTTTATAAAATGCAAATAAAAATTCATTGTAGAATAAAAAAATACCCTGTTTTAGGCTCGGTGTTAAAAATCCCAGCCTTACGCTCGTCGGATTATCTCAGTTTTTACCTAAAACTTAATTTCTCATATTTCTTAGTTGTACTAAGATTGTCAATCTCAATTTAATTTTTTATTGTTTATTTTCATTTACTTTATAAGTTATTTGGGATTTAAATTTCGCGGTAAAGCCAAAGGCAAAAGTTGCGCTTGCGCAATGCCAGTGACACATGTTCAAGAGCAATTTTAATTTTTATTAATTTCTCTTCTTATTATTTTCCATTATTGTTCTATTGTGGCTACCAAACACCACCAAACGATTCTATAAAGGACAGCATTACGAAAACCGTGAAATTATAAAATATGGGGTGCAGCTGATTTAAAAAAAAATGTTTATTAACCACATTTTTGACTACCAAACATTAAAAACCGACTACCAAACACCACCAAACGACCACCAAACGATTCCAAAAAGAATTTTTAAAGAATACTCAAAAGTGGGGTGCCACCGTGAAATTAGCACCCCAAATTTGAAATTATCATAACTTTTTTATTTTTGACCACCAAACGTTGTAAACCGACTACCAATCACCACCAAACGACCACCAAACGATTCTATATGAAAAAACATTAAGTTTTTATAATTGGGGTGCCAACTTCACAAGGGTCCGTTTTGCTCCATCACGTCAGGATTTTTTTCTAACCTCCAAAAACCTGTCAGATTTTGAGAGGTAGGCTATTTTTTTAAAAAATTGATGGATTTACTTCAAAATTGGTATCTAGGGGTTTTTTGGGTCGCTGATGACGAATTTGAAGTTAGATTTTCAAAATTCAAAATGGCGGCTCCAATATGGCGGACAAATTTTGTAAAAATTGATGGATTTACTTCAAACTTGGTATCTATGGGTTTTTTGGGTCGCTGATTACGAATCTGAAGTTAGATTTTCAAAATTTAAAATGGCGGCTCCAATATGGCGGACGAATTTTGTAAAAATTGATGGATTTACTTCAAACTTGGTATCTAGGGGTTTTTTGGGTCGCTGATTACGAATCTGAAGTTAGATTTTCAAAACTAGAAATGGAAATTCTTATATACATAAGTAAGGTATTTACGACTTTTTATGGTAGCGCACTCTTTTGTCCTCAAAGGATCTGTGTAATGGTTTTCTTTTCAAATTGGTGCCTCCATGTACAATATCCCTTTTCAGCATCCAACAGTAGTTGGCCATCATATTTACATCCCATCTTCCTTGATAACGACGCTCAAAATCTTTCAGATCTTGATGGAATCGTTCTCCTTGTTCTTCACTGTAATCACTCAAATTTTCAGGGAATTGATCCCGATGCGAGTCTAAGTAATGCAACTTTATGCTCATTAAGCATCCTAACTTACCAAAGTTTTTAATCATATCACTAACTATTTGCTCCCAATTTTCACTCTTGTGATTACTCAGAAAATTTTCGACAACTGCTTTGAAACTAAGCCATGCGGCAAAATCCATCAATTTTTTAAAAAAATAGCCTACCTCTCAAAATCCGACAGGTTTTTGGAGGTTAGAAAAAAATCCTGACGTGATGGAGCAAAACGGACTTCGGATTCGTGTTCAGCGCGTCAAAATACATGGGAAATGACTAGTCTGGTCTGCCGCGCACGAAACTTTTTTTTTTTGTGGGGCTGTGTTATTATTAATTAATTATATGCCTTAGAAGCTTAAATATAACTGCTGAAATCTTTAGCATATTATATTTTGACAAAATCAATATTTTCGAGGGGTAAAAAACTAAAAAAATTTATTTTCTCATACTTCATACTGCAAAATATTTCAGGATAGTTCAAAAAATTCAGGATGATTCGAGATAATTCAAAGTCATTCAAAGTAATTCATGATAATTTACAAAACTTCAGATAAAGGATAATTCATTTACTTCAAGTTAATTGAAGATAATTAATATTAATTTGAGATAATTCAAAGTAATTCAATGTAATTCATGATAATTCATGATACTTTAGACATAAAGAATAATTCATATAGGGTTAGTTGGGGTAAATGGGGACAAAATCGCTATTTTCACAAATTACGTAAGTTTCTTCCTTTAAAAGGTAATATTTGTGGGTTTATTTTTTTTAAGTTGTTATTTACATTTCTAGGATTAATTTTACGCAGCAGAAAATAATTTAGATCAGCTTTAAACGCATGAAACTGACTGACCCATTTACCTTAAAATTTAGAAAATTTCATTAAATTCCTTTAATATATTACTGTATTTAGGGATGAAAAAACTTGAAAAAAATTTGTAGTAGATATATAATAGTTGAACCAATTGAAATTTTTTTATTTTTTTTTATTTTTTTTTATTTCAGTATTTTGTCTCGTATTTGAAAAAAACAGACTTAAAAATCATATAAAATTTTTTTCTTATTCCTTATGACTCCCATAAAAGAAATTCACTTGAATTTTTGATTTTTGTCAATTTGGTTAATAATGACAAGCTGTCCCCATTTACCCTGAGTTTTCACATTTTTGGGGTAAATGGGGACAGCTTGTCATTATTAACCAAATTGACAAAAATCAAAAATTCAAGTGAATTTCTGTTATAGGAGTCATGAGGAATAAGAAAAAAATTTGGTATGATTTTTAAGTATGTTTTCTTTTAAATGCGAGATAAAATACTCAAACCGTTTGACTTTGATTTTGAAGTTTTTATGCATTGAGCGATAACTTGAATTATCTTGCTGCTAATTGTCAAGATAAAAGCTTGGCAATACTCAAAACCTCTTGCAGGTGATCTGAGGTTAAGATATTGACGTTCAACTTAATTTTAAAACTGTAAATTAAGCTCCAAAATCTCTTGTCCCCATTTACCCCCTGTCCCTATTTACCCCAACTGACCCTACTTCAAATTAATTCACGATAACTCAAAGTAATTCAAAGTAATTCAAGGTAGTTCATGACTATTCACGATACTTAAGATAATTTAGGATAATTCAATTCGAGCGAACTTAATTTACAAGTTATTTGCCCCACGAACATTTGTTTATCATAATTCACGTAGAATATTGTAGTTCTCGAAAAATCATTTTCACCAGTATTTAATGAACATATAAAAAATTAATGAAAGAAGAATAACTGTATAATGAAAGTAAATAATTAAAATTAAAATTTATCTTTTTCTCAAATACTTTCAGATTGATTAAGTTACAACAAATTTTTAACTTAAATGTTTAGTAATGTTTAATTTTTTAATTTTTAGAGAATTAATTTAATGAATTCAAAAATCATTAAAAATTGACAAAAAACAATTTATAATTTTTTAAATTATATATTCTAGCAGAATAATGTGAAGTATTTAATAGTGTTAAAAATAATCAAAAAAAAGATTAAAGAAGCAGGCATAAAGCGCCTACATCATAGGGTTTTGTGGACAAGATAATCAAATAACTAAAATTAGAATATAATTCTACATTCATGAGTTTTGAAAAAATTATAAAATTTTCTTTTGTACACTGAGAGAAAAATACTGTTGAATCAAATAGTTGAATGCTATTGAAATTCCCGTTATTGATTCAATAACAATTTTATTGATTGAAAAGTATATTACATAAAACGAAACTATTTAAATCAAAAGTATGGTACTGTAAAATTAATGCCATTGTGTAAATTGATGCTATAGTTAATCTATTTATATCAACAGAATAATTTATTGATTCTTTGACAATTTTTATTTGAAGCATCTGAAAGGTAAATTGGAAGAAAATGTATATAAATTTGAATCATACGAAAAATTGTTTACTTCAAAGAAGCAAGCTCTTGGAAACGAAAGCATATATGCTTTCGTTTCAATGAATGGTGTTATTGCGGGCTGCCTATAGCAGATGCTATAAAAATCGTGAAACTATGCATTTGAGACATTGATACCCAACTTATTGAAACATTCTTAACTATTGTCATCAAAATAATGACATGAATTATTATTTCAATTAACTAAACTTTTAATTCATTAATCGTGTGCTTTTGTTTTAATAAATGGCGTCATTGCGGGCAATCTGTATAACAGATTTTTAAATGTAACTATAAAAAGATTTTTTTCCCTTTTTCTAAAATTTTATTTATATATAATATAAAGTTTATAAATAAAACTTTATAAATTCATAAAAATTTTATTTTTTGATTAAGTTAAAAATTCTAAAAACCCATAATTATGATATGTTTAGAATTATAAAAAAATTTATTTTACTATTTTATAATTTTTCGTATTTTTTCGAAACTATATTTGACGATATTTGACTATAAAGTAATCGTTCAACGCTATGAAGCTACTGTTTTACGTTGGACTTCGGTGATTCTAGTCAATCACGAAAGTTAACCAACGTTGATCGCGGTTAGTACTTTGATGGGTGACCACTAAGGAATACCAAGTTTTTAAGGCTTCAAAAAAAATATATGTGTGTGTGAGTGTGTGTGTATGGAAGGGGAAATTCATTTGATTAAAATATATATATATATATATGTGTGTTGTGTATGTGAGAGTGCAAAATAAAAAAAAATAAATATATAGAAGTGTGAACATGAGAAATAATTATAATATATGAAAAATTTGTAAGCTTAGATTAGTTTTTTTAATTTATCGTTGTTTTCATTTAACCTCATAAGAGGATTGAGTTTATAGTATGGTGCTATTAAAGCAATAGTATATGCTATAGATTCTATACCATATGCTTTAAATTTAAAAACTTTTTCCATTGACTCAAAAGCATATATTATGGATTTTAAAGCATATGCTTTTAAATTTAAAAAATTTTTTCATTGACTCAAAAGCATATTCTATAGAATCGAAAGCATATACTTTTGAATTTAAAAACTTCTTTCTTTGATTCAAAAGCATATTCTGTTGACTCAATAAAAATATCTTTACATTAACATAGTTTTCTGTCAATTTAAGAAATATGCTTATGTTTCAATGACAGTGACACTATCGAATCATTAAAATCGGTGCTTTCAAAACAATGACATATACGTTATGCAGCCCGGTATGACACTATTCAAAGAATCAAACCCATATGTCATTGATTCAACAGCATTTTTTTCTCAGTGTATAAAATTTATGAAATAGATATACGTTTTGTAATGGAATTTCTAGATGAAAAACATCAAACTTTTATTTAAAGAACAAAAAAAAATAATTAAAATTAGACATGATGGAGTAGATAATAATATTAAAATTTTACGATTTATTACCTTGATGAGAATCATCTGATGATAAATCATTCTCCGATTCAGGAGAACTAGCTTCATCTACATTATCTGTTTGATGATCATTATCGAGTTTAAAACTTGTGGTTTTCAAATTAACCGGTTCTTCTTCATTTTGATACCTCTTTTCAATTATCATGTCTGTGTTATTATTATCATTATTATTATTATTCATTGTAACATTAATTAAATTAAATTTGTTGAATAAATAAAATCATCTTATATAGAATGTGTCAGAACTGTAAAGTTTTAAGATGTAATATTTATTATTTTTTTTTACAATTTTTTGTTGTTGCTTTAAAAATTAGTTTATTATCTGTAGATTTGTGACCTGTAGGCTGCATGGCGCAAAATCAAAGATACTTTAAGGTATGATTTACTGTCATTCAATAAATTTTACCAGTTTGTTTTAAAAAATTCATGAAAAAACGTACATTTACACGAGTTTTTTCCCTTAATCGAGTTTAGTCTCAAAGAACTTTGAATTCAAATATAAGGATCTGCGATTTAATTACTTATACATTCGACCAATCAGAGAATTTCTGAGCAGGTCGCATGACTTATTAAAATCATGTATAGTTTAGTTTGCTTGTACCAATCAGGCTTATATCGCCTATTTCTAATAAATTATGGACCCTGACATACATGAATGGAAGGTTTTCTTTTTTGACTTTTTCGTGTAAAGCAATAGTTAGGTTTACGTTAAGTGTACATTGGAAATTACGCGTGGTCAAGATGAATTTTTCGAAGATTGAGCTTCTCGATAAGCAAACTTACGACACCTGGAAACTGCAAATGAAGGTTGATAAAAGCACACCTATGGGATTACGCTACCCGTGCAGAAATTGCCCCATCTAGACACATTTAAATTAAGGCTCTGACAAGGCCCTTGCCAGTTTTTCTACAAGTTTGTTATGCCCCGAAATTATTCGGTTTTGCCACTTTTATTTTTTGTTCCTCGCATAACCTATAAAATCATAAATTGGAAGTAACTTGAATTTCCCTCATTTTTAGTACGTCACTGTTTTGAGACGACATAACCTGCAAATCTAAATGTCACTTTTGTGATCAGTGTGTCGATCGTTAATTTAAAATAATGGATCGGAAAAGAAAGCACGAAAAAGATTTGAATAGTTTAAGAGTTAAAAAATATAGAGAAAGAAAAAAGGAGTGAAATTTGAAAATGATAATGAAAACGAAGATACAAAGTCATCATCAACAGAAGGTATGTAAGTTTACATTGAATGTTACGGATTAAAAAAATAATTATTTCTTTTTCGTTAAATAACGTTAATTTTAACATTTAAACTGTAGACTTTATAAATACCTGTGAATGGTAATAATAACAATATCAAAATACATTGATACACTTATAAATTAATTAAATTTAAAGTAATCCCGTCACAAGAATAATCACAGAAGAAATTAATTGATTGTTACATAAAAATATGTTTATTTTCTTCTGAAATTTAAGAACATTTTAATTTTTAGACATAATTTCAGGTTCAATATCATCACTTATATGTTCTTCTAATAAAATTGTTTACAAAGAAAAAAATATCATTTTTACTTTAACGTGATAACATTATACTCTGATAAAAATTTTCTGCTTAATCAATAACATTTTCATTTTACAATAAAAAATTATTGATTTAAAAAATAATTTTATAATAGAATTTGTATCAGTTTTAACAAATTCTATTGGCGATTCAAACAGCTACACTAGCGCCACAGTTGAACTAATTTAGGCGTGACTCGCTCTGTAGCACTCCATGAGTTTTAAATTATTTTTTTTTATTTAACGCTTAAAAATAATTTTACAAACGCAATAAAAATATCAGAATAATTAAATAATTTGAAATAAACTGTCAAAACAGAGACTGCTTTAGAGCGAGTCACGCCTAAATTAGTTCAACTGTGGCGCTAGTGTAGCTGTTTGAATCGCCAATGGTAGATGTTTTTAAATCAGTAATTTTCACTTCTTTGACAAAAATATTATTGATTGAGAAAAATATTTTTTTCCACAGCAAATTATAAAGTAATTGCCAGAAAAACGCTCATAGCCCTAGCAAGTTTTACCCTAAGTAGGGAAAATCGTCGCCAAACCATTACACCCTTGAATTGGCCCATACCAGTTTTCCTTGACAGGCCCACGCCAGGAACATAGGTAACTGGAAAGTACCATGCAAAGCCCACACGGAAAGAATTTCGAGACATCAGCTGTGCGGACGCTTCGAGAACTACATGGCATGCGCACTACATTCACAACGCACGTCCCATGTCTCGAAAATGCATGTGTGATGTGCATTTTCGAGACATGAGGCGTGTTTTCTTTGCGCATTCGCTTTGCGCATTGCAAGATCGTCTGCTATAACGTAGTCTATGTCTCGAAAATGGACATCACACGTGCATAACTCAAGCACAAACGATGCGCGGTTGGTAGCGCATGTGATGTCTCGAAATTCTTTCCGTGCAGGGCAAAATTTCTACATGGGAAACGGAATTTTGGTAAAGTCCAAAAAAGGGTAACAACGAGGCAAGTAGAGCGACAGAACAAGCTTGGATTAAAAGTGACCAGAAGGCGAAGTCAGACATTATTCTTTCGATTATTGAGTCGCAGGATAACCTTCCAACACCAGAATTAATGCGAATAAAGATTATAGAGGAAAGCGATACGCGAAAAAATACTCGACAAGTGGAAAATTCTGATGCCATGTTAGCAAATGAATACAGTGGTCAGAAACGTGAAGAAGTGAGTGTGAAAGTTAAAGACAAAGACAAAACGTAAGAAAAAGGTTGATTTAAATTTCTGTGCCATAAATGCAAAAAATTCGGACACAAGAAAAGCGAATGTCCTGATAATGAAAGTAACTATCACTCGACTAAACCCGCTGAAGAACTGTGTTTTAACGCGATAAATTGTACAGGAATCGGTTTATGTAGAAATTGGTTTTTGAACACACGCTCCTGATTAGAGAACAAATTTATTGTCAGTGTCGAGAATTACCAATCAAGCTTACAGTGTTTTGTTCGACAATAAATGCGTGAAAATTCTAAATAAGAAATTCAAATTTGCTCAAACAGAATGGAAGGATGTGAAGGAAGCTTGCGATAGTGCCAACTCGGTATCAAATTCGAAAGTGTGCAAAACCACGCTCGAGACAATACATCGACGCTTTGTCACGCGAATTTCAGAGTTATTCGAGACGCTGTTAACAAAAATGCAGTGACAGGTGTGGAGATCCAAAAATGTGTTAGACTGTGAATCTTGTCTTTAGGGGAAGATGACGATAACCCCCTTTCCAAAATTTTCCGGATGTATGTGTGTGGATCGTTTTTGTAAACACGATAACTTTAACAGGTTTTAATGGATTTGGGTGAAATTTGGTAGGCTTATTTATCAGACTAATATCTCAAAATGGATGAAAGGATTTTAAAAAATACCCAAAAAAAAAATTTTTCTTTTTTCAAAAAAAATTTTTTTAATCGAAAAAAATTTTAAATATCAAAATTTAAGGTGATATATAATAAAATCGTTGTCCTTACGTCAAGACGAATCGATTGGTATATATATAAAGTATAGATTTGATTTAAATTTAAAGAATTAATGAAAGTTAAAAAATCAAAAATTTACATTTTAGCTAAAAAATGTTGTGTTTATATAATTTTATATAATTTGTTTAAAAAAAATTTTTTACTTTTTTTTCGTTTTTTTTTCATTTTTCAAAATGAAGTGTTTTTGGCACTAGGATTTTTTAGTAAACTCATAAAAAAGCAAATTAAAATACATTTTATTTTGAAAAATAAAAAGAAAACGAAAAAAAAGTAAAATTTTTTTTTAAACAAATTATATAAACAAAAGGATCATCATGCCCACTCCAAAACTTATTACAAAATTTTCCTCTTATTTTCATGTGTGTAAAAACAAGAAAAATTTTAAAAAATCGCGCCTAAATTTAAAAAAATTTAATTTGTTTATAAAAAATTGCAGTTTTTTATAAACAAATTCAAAATTTTTTTTTTCGTTAACATATTTTGAAAGTCGATGAAAAACTGAAACTTTTTTCTATGTTGGTCATAATTCCAAAATTCAAAGCTTTTAGAGTTACAGTCATTGAAATTAGATGTATTTTAAAAAAAATCTAAAAAATCAAATATTTAAAAATTCATAACACGAAAATTTGAGCACTTATAAAAAAATAAAAAAATACGTAAACCTTTTTTTTCTATAAAGATCGAAAAAAAATATATTTACCGAATTTAAAATGTCATAGGTAAATCTCACGTGGAATCGCCCATATGTTACACCCAAAATGATTTAAAATTTTCTTAATTTTTCAAAATATTTAATTAGTTCAAATCAGTTTTGCATTGAAGAAATTCATATCTTCCTCCACGAGGAAACAAATTTTTTGCTTCACAAAATGAGGAAGCAAAATGTTTATGAAATAAACATAAAGGACCCCCTCCTTGTTTTAAATTGAAGTGTATATATAAAATCATTTTATTCCTTGCATGAAAACGAATCGATTGGTATATATAAAGTATACATTTGATTTAAATTTAAAGAATTAATGAATGTTATAAAAAATCAAAAATTCACATTTTAGCTGAAAAATTTTGTATTCTCAAATGTTTATATTAATATATTATTTATGTATGTTTATTTCAATGTTAATGCTTTCTCCACGAGAAAGCAAATTTTTTTGCTGATCGTAAAGAGAAAGAAAAATGTTCATGTAATGAACATCTGAATTTAAACTTGTTTAAAATAGTTTACACGGATGTTTGAGGCAACTTCACTCGGTGGAGCAAAGTAATATGTTAAATTCATCGGCGATCACTCCAAGTATTATGAAATCAGGTTCACAAAATCCATAGCGGATATTTTCGGAAAAATCAAAGAATATGTGACTTTGGTGGAAAGGTAAAAGTTATTTATCCGGACAAGGGACGCGAGTATATTAACATGGAGTTCGATAACTACTTGAAATGAAAAGGAATCTCAAGGAGATTGACGGTACCAAACAACCCGGAGCAGGACGGGCCTGACGGAAGAAAGAATAGAACAGTTTTGGACACAGGAAGGTGCTTGTTAATGGATGCCAATCTACCGGATCAATATTGGGCCGAAGCAGTGACAAGTGGAAATTATCTTCGAAAACTAATGCCTGCAAAAAGTCTCAACGGAAAAGCTCCATACGAAGCATGGAAAGGTGAAATACGCCTGATATATCAAATTTAAGAATTTTTAGAAGTAAAATTTTTTACTGGATCCTGATCCAGGAAGAAGTAAACTCGATAAGCGAGGTCATGAAGGAACTTTCTTGGATTCTTGGACAAATCAAAAGCGTATCGAAGCTGTGATAACGATAAAACAATCACGTTGTCGAAAAGCATCGAAAAAAATTCTAAACATCGCTGCACAATGTTGGAGCATGAAACAGCACCGGAAAACAACAGAACAAGTGGAATTAAAAACGACGACGACTGGTACTCAAGCGGTGAAGAGGAAGAGTTTCAAGGATTCAACAATGACACTATCAGAACCTTTGAAACAAGAAGAACAACCTGTAAAAGATGTTAATATCGGCAACGAAAGAATACAAGCACTAGCAACAAAAGCAAGGAAAAAACCAGGACGCCTTAAAGGAAGTCTGTTTGTTCCACGAACAGCAACAAGAAGCGGACTAAGAGGTAGTGTCAAATTACAGAACAATCAGCCTGCGATTTCGAAAATTTCAATAAATGCAGCTTTGATGGGAAGTGATTCTAATGATTGGAAAAATACAATTGCAATGGAAATGGAATCTCTCCTTAAAAAAAAAGACTTGCATTCTATCAGAACGCCCAAAAGATGGCTCAGAGGTAATAGGAAGTCAAATGATTTTACGGAACAAAGTTAATCCATATAGCTTGATAGAAACAAGAAAAGCAAAGCTAATTAGCTTTGCTTTTGAGCAATTGCTTGAGGACTTCAACATCAACCTGAGATACACTTCAGTAAAACATTCACTCCAGTGACTCGTTTTAGCATCATTCGTCTAATGACTTCTTTCCCCGCGAAAGTCGACCTGAAAATAAAACAATAAGACATTGAATCAACATATCTCAACGGAGAATATTCTGAACCCAACCCAACATGGAAATCCAAAACACCTTAGGGAATATTTACAGCATTTGATTGACGTCGCAAGTGATAGTGAAATAAGAAAACACGCAAAGAAAATGTTGAGTGATTTTAATACCGGTGATAAAGTGTATCTTTTATAAAAAACGATCTACGGACTGAAATAGACAGGAAGAACTTAGTATCAAAAACTCGACGGAATCTTGCGGAAATTCGGTGCCAATTCAACGATAGGATATCCTTGCCTTTTTCAATCCGGAACAGGGGAAGATATCTTGCTGATTGACATCTACGTCGATGACGAATTAGTGACTTTCGAAAAATGTTATCTTCTGAATTCGAAATCAAGGACTACAATCCAGTTAGCACTCCAATGAACATCGGAACCAAACTCAAGAAAAACGAAAAAGTGAATGACGAAGAACGAAAGCTTTTATATCGTGAATTAATGGGAGCTCTTACTTACCTGTCAGTGACAACTCGTCGCGATATACCGTATTCGATCAGCGAATTAGGACAGTTTGGAAGGCCGCAGAAAGGGTACTTAGATATTTAAAGGGAACAGCCCCAACAGCTATTATTTTCTAAAATTTAAAGAGTGATTCGATTGTTTTCATTAACTGAAATAAAAATTGTACTGAAATATACCCCAAAAATTCCTACGTATTCAGTTTGATGGAAATCGAACAATTATATTAAAGTCCACCATATTGGATCCTCCACTTTGAATTTTTAAAAACCGACATTAAATTCGCAATCAGCGATCCCAAAAACCCTTAGATATCGAGAATTATGGAAATTGGACTATTTTAAAAATAAGTCCGTTATATTGGATCCGACATTTTTAATTTTTAAAAACTGACATCAAATTCTTAATCAGCGACCCTGAAAACCCCTTGGTCTTGAGTGCAAAAATCCATTCAAAAAATTTTGAGCTAGGATTTTTGTCCATATAGATTTGTTATTCATGGACCACTGTGCGCAACTAGACGTTAGTCTCTCTCCTCATTGTCAGTTAACATTGGGAGAGTTGTTTTCTTAAAACCTAGAGGAACTGCAGCTTAATAAAAAAGGGTAGTTGCTTTCTGAAATAAAAGTGTGTTTTGCGCTTTTTCTTGGGTTACTTTATCTCATTGGGTAAACATATTTCTCAACAGTAATCTGTCCGTTCAGTTTGAAAAAAATGGATTCGAGAACATCGCGTTTAAAGTAATATCAGCAATGTGGCATCGCGAATATTGTAAAAGTTATGTTTCAGTTAAGAAAAAATGTATATAAATCGCAATTTTATGACATCCGAATCATCATTTCCGAAGAAATAGATCCTGCTGAATCAGAAGACTTCTCGATTTTAAACCAAGTGATAAGCGCGCGCCTCGAGGCATTGCAGCAAAATCGATAATAAAGTAATTTAAAAATTGGTTTAACTCTAGGACCAATTGCATATTATTTTAGGAGTTTAAAGTATTATTTCAGATGAAATAAAATCGATTTTTTCAAAGTTCTAGAGTTGTGTTACACCTTCAGTTAGCAAATATGTGTTTTACATTAAAAAAGCCTGGTAACATTAAACTATACCATTTTCTAAAAGTAACTAATTAAAAAAATTCAGCTTCTGTAGCTATCTAGATTTTTGAAGAATTAGCATGCATTGATCAAATTACATTTTAATATAGACAATTTAATTGGAAATTTCATATATTTTCAAATAAACTTTAAAAAAATTAATTTGATTTAAAATTTAAAAAATTATTTTACTCTGAAGAAATTATTGTTTAATTTAGTTGAATTAGCAGTATAATTGCCTGAAAATTTTATTTAAAATAAAGTAAGTGATCTGAATGGAAGATATATTTTCTATGTCAGACCTTCATCACTTCTACTAAGATATTATTAGGTAAATAATTTGTAAGTAGGATTTTATAATACCAGAAGTAAGAGGTGGACTTCTTGATTTAGGTGATGTAACGTATCCAACACCTTTCACTGAATTTTGTTCATCGTCATCCATTGAATCAGAATTTTCTGCAATTAAAAATTTACATGTATCAAGTTAAAAGGCTAGTGTACCAATAAACTTGTGTTATTAATGTCTCCAGTCAAAAAAGAAGTACAGAATGGTAAAATTTTTCAAATAATATACATATTTCTCAACAAAACAATATAATTTTAAAAGATGAATATTAAAGGAAAACTAAAATGTATGTTTTTGTAGGCAGAACAATATATATTTGGGCGATTTCACGTGAAATTTGCCATGATATTTTACATTCGGATAAATATATTTTTTCCGTTCCTTGCAAAAAAAATAGTATACGTATTATTTTATAAGTGCACAAATTTTCAAGTTATGAATTTTTAAAATCTGGGTATTTTGAGGTTTTTTAAAAGTAAACATAATTTTCAGGACATATAACTCCAAAAAATACTGAATTTAAGAATTTTTGACAAGAAAAAAAAATTTCAATTTTTCATTGACTTTCGAAATATGTTAATGAAAAAAGTTTTGAATTTTCATATTAATAAAACTGCGAGTAAATATTATATTTGTAGGATAGATACTGAAAAAAATAAACTATAAACTTTCAGTGTTACCAATTATTTGAAATTTTTTTAAATTTTCTGTACCACACTTTAGAGTAGATATAACAGAGTCAAAATTCCTGAAGTGTACCAGCCAAATTTCATGTTTTTTGTATAAACTTGTAAATATACAAAATTATAACGTAAGAATGAGTTAATTAACTGGCGTAAAGGATTTTTTTAAAAAAATTAATTTCCCCTAGTTATAAACAATTGAAGCTTTTTGCAGTCTTTTATTAAAAAATGAATATCATGGAACAGTGTGCACCGATCTTTATAAAATTTGGTATGCGTGCTTAGAAAATAATATAGTTTAAATTAAAATTATAAAAATTTTAAATTGTTTAATTTCAATAATTGTTATTGCAAAAATAATTGTTTATAAGCAAAAAAAACAATGTTCTCATCCACGTAGAAAGTTGACATAAAAATCATTGGAAAGGATATTTTATAAGGATTCGATAACCGTTTTAAAATTTAGTGGATCGCGATTATTAACAAAGTTACAGCGTTTTTTCTGCCGCGCTGCACGTCTCTATACCGCTCCTCCGCGCGAAACAAGTATGGACACGTCAAGCGCTTGAAGTGCCGCTTTATTCACTGAATACTGTTTCCATAATTTAAAAAACTTTTTTCCAGTGAAAACGTGTTTTTAAACAAAATTAATTGTTTGTGTTGTGATTATTATAATAGTTTTTCCATGTAAATGTTTGTGTATGTTAAGCAATTAAGTTTAGACGTTGTGTATATTCAAGAATTGCACATTCTTTAAATGCAAAATGCCACCGACTAATAAGTGCTGTAATCCATTATTAAAATCAAAACATAATTCAGTTTACAAAAAGTTAAAATGTGTTACAAATAATTGGAAATCTGTGTTTAGTCCCCTCATTGGGCTATATGTATGCGATTCTTGTAGGCGTACTTTAAGTAATGAAAAAGTTGAAATTAAAAAAATTTTCCCAATCGTTTCCGAAGATACAGAAATGAAAATTGGATCGGATAGTACAGATGAAGAATTAGGTAAAATTTATATTAATATCTTATAATTAGAAATTATTACTTTATTATAAATTACTTTTTAACAGGTAAATTAAAATTTAGTTAATCTTAGAGTAACATCTTTTCTGATTCAGCTTTATCGAAATTAACCAAGAGCTATTTTATATAGAGCTATGAATGTTAATTATATGAATTAAAATATCTTTATTTATATTTATTTATTTATCATTTTAACTATATCTAATAAAATTCTTTGCATAAACAGATGACAATATAAAGGATCCTACATGTGAGTTTCGCACGGTGGATCGAGATTTAAAAATTGAAAAAGTTCAAAAAATTCTTCATGAATATGTCACACCAGATCGCAAAGTGAAACGACAAAAACTAGACATTGAAGAAAACTATGTTGAAGCAATAACTGTTTCTAATCTAATTAAAAAAGTGATGCAACCTAAACCGATAATAATCAGCGAACAATTAATTCATGATATTAATAATGCGTTATTGGAAGCAAAATATTATCATGAAAAATTAGAAATTTTAACAACTCTTCCAATAGAATTGAGTATTCGGCAAATACGGGCTCATTTTAATGTTTCCCGCCGCATGGCATCTCGCGCAAAAAAATTAAGACTAACAAAAGGATACAAATCTCGCCCTGACAAGAAAAAAGGTCGACCTCTAAATCCTGAAATCGTAAAAAAGGTTAAAGACTTTTACTTGTCAGAAGAAAACAGTCGAATAATGCCGGGGAAAAAAGACTGTATTTCTATTAAATTAGATGAAGGTCGAATAAATGTTCAAAAACAGCTTTTACTTTATGATCTGAAAGACTTGTATTCAAGCTTTAAGGAAAAATTTCCGGATGATAAAATCAGTTTATCGAAATTCTCAAAACTGCGACCCAAAGAATGTATCTTGGCAAATAGAAATGGGTGTCACAATGTATGCGTCTGCAAGACTCATCAAAATATTAGATTAATGTTCCAAGGTTTAAAATC
Organism: Leptopilina boulardi; assembly: GCF_019393585.1. Classification (NCBI taxonomy): domain Eukaryota; kingdom Metazoa; phylum Arthropoda; class Insecta; order Hymenoptera; family Figitidae; genus Leptopilina; species Leptopilina boulardi. Next base: position 480,803 of record NW_026137919.1, read on the forward strand.
TGAGTTGAAGAAGAACCAGTACGATTTAACATTGACTTACAAGGATGTATTAAAAGATATGATGTGTGAAGATCCCGGATCACCTTGCCACTTATTAAATTGCTCAAAATGTCCCGGTTCCGCAGGTTTTTGTGAAAAAATACGAAAATTATGTAGCGATTATTCGGTAACGCAAATAAAATACAGTGAATGTACCAACACTGACAGGTAAATTCGAAAATTAATTTTGTTTTTTAATTATTTGTCGTTTTTTAATTATTTGTTTAATTCAAGTGGCTTTCAGAGCTTTTAGAGATTCACTACTTTTAATTCGTATGTTAAAATATTTTTTACAATTTTTGAAAATTTATATGAATTGTTAATGTATTATTTATTTATTTATTTCCATTATAAATTTTATGTTTTCAATTTATGTAAGTGCTATGATTTTTAACTAGATGTGAATTGAAGTCTCAGCAAGTTTGCGTTGAAGATTTTTTACAAAAAATGAGAGAAGATTTACCGACGTTATTAAAACACGATTTCCTCGCAAAATTTAAAGGAGAGTTTGTGTGATGGAGAATTTTTAGTTGCGTTAGATTTTTCAGAAAATTATAGCTTTTGTGTGCAAGATGCCATACAAGCGTACCATTGGTCTAATGCGCAGGCCACATTACATCCTTATGTAATATATAATAGGAAAAATAATAAGCTTCAGAATGACAATTTTGTCATCATTTCAGAAGGCGATAAGCATAATACAGCGTCTGTGCATCTCTTTAACAAGAAATTGATATCTTATTTAAAAGCAAAACACGGAGAAGAAAAAATTAAAAAAAATTACTTGTAACATATTCTTACTTATAATAATATTAAAATCAACCATTTACCACTACTACTTATATACTACCTACAAAAGGTTTCATCTACTACGGAAATAACCTAACAAGCAGTGGAAAGTGAACGCGGAGGAGCGCGTAGAGACGTGCAGCGCGGTAGAAAAAACACTGTTACTTTGTTAATAATCGCGATCCACTAAATTTCAAAACGGTTATCGAATCCTTATAAAATATCCTTTCCAATGATTTTTATGTCAACTTTCTACGCGGATGAGAACATTGTTTTTTTTGCTTATAAACAATTTTTTTTGCAATAACAATTATTGAAATTAAACAATTTAAAATTTTTATAATTTTAATTCAAACTATATTATTTTCTAAGCACGCATACCAAATTTTATAAAGATCGGTGCACACTGTTCCATGATATTCATTTTTTAATAAAAGACTGCAAAAAGCTTCAATTGTTTATAACTAGGGGAAATTAATTTTTTTTAAAAAATCCTTTACGCGTAGCGCACAACTTGATTTTTTTTATGTTGTGAAAGAAAAATCACAATTAATGTTCACATAATATTTCGATTCTAATGTAAAAAGGTAATTTCTATGATAACAAACAGAAACCAATAGTTACTTTTGTATCTAACATTATAATTTTTCGTGAAAAGTGGTTTTTAAGGCTGAAAACGTCAAAATTTGACCTGTCCCCACAGAATGTTTAAAGAAATAATTTAATATTTTTAGCAATGTGCACTAATAAATACAATTACTGTTGACATTTTAGTATTGTATATTTTAGTGGAATTGAATAAAAAAACGTTTGATCAAAAAAATAATTATTTTCTTTTTTTTTACTATTTATGCTTGACTGCACTTTTGTGTGTTATTCTGCGTTTTATTATTAAACATTGAATTATTCAAATAAAAGTCAAATAAAAGTCAAATATTAACATAGTTGTACTTCAGTAACAGCAAAAGTTACTTTCTTTAAGTTGATCCATGAAGAAAGTAATCAATTTTTTAATTGATTTATCCTTTTTTTACACATTTCAAGATTAAAATTTGTACAGGGCATCACAAATTCGTCTCCACCGGCATCCACCTACCCTTCAATATTTTTTTAGATAACAAAAAATAATTAAATAATAAATATTAAATAAAGTGTAGTTACATTATTATTACTGTGTAACAAACGAAATTAAAAATATTTATTATAAACTATCGTAGCTCCGGTCAGTTTACAATAAATTGCCAAGTAAATTTTTATAAATTACCTCATAAATTTCCATAAATTACCAAAATAAAAGTTTTTAATTTTCGTTCGCGCTATATATATTTTTGTAAAATACCGCATAAATTTCCATAAATTACCGAAATTAAAATTTTTAATTGTGATTTATGCTTTACATATTTCTATAAATTACCGCATAAATTTCCATAAATTACCGATATCAAAATTTTTAATTGTCGTTCGCGCTATATATTTTTGTAAATTACCGCGGAAATTTCCGTTAATTACCAAAATTAAAATTTTTATTTGTGATTTATGCTTTACATATTTTTATGAATTTTAGACAAAATTTCTATAAATAACCGCATAAATTTCCATAAATTACCTCGAAAATTACCGAAATCAAAATTTTTAATTGTCGTTCGCGCTATAATATATTTTTGTGAATTACCACAAAAAATTTAAAACATTTTAAATAAAATTTTCTACTATTTTATAGAATTCAAAAAGCAAAGAATTGTCTTTTTAATTTGTTTAAAAAAATTAAAAAATTATAAACAATTTTTCCTGCCCACCATGTATATTTATTTCATGACACTTTATCTTCAAAAATATGTATTGATATTTATAATTTCGATAAAAAAATATTTTTAAAGTTTCAAACATCAAATCGAGCGCTACGCGGAGAATCGCACATATACAAAAAATTTTACAAAAAGGATTTTCATGTATTTTTGAATTGTGACATAAATATATTGCATTGAAGGTTTATTTGTATTTCCTTTTGTAAACATTTAGATTAGTTATTTTAACAACAGATATTTGTAACACGAGGACCCTAAAAGGCTCTTTAAAGCACGAATTCTGTAACATCATACGAGTAAACGCGTATGGTCAGCATATCCCAATATTTTTTAGCATATCATCATAAACGTGACTTTGGAGACAATATAATACTTAGATTAGACTAAAGAAAACTGACTATGGTTTTGCATTGATAACATCACTACCGTTTGGTGATTACAGCCCAACCTCTTTATAACTGATCGAAAGGCGGTTAGGGGAAGAAATTAACAAATGTAAGGGGCCCCCACTACTTATACTACTTATTAAGAGGTTGTTGATTATATTTTTTCCGACTCAGAGTGGGGGACTTGTCGAGAAATCAACTGACTTTCAAGCTTATAAAGAGGTAGTTTATAAAGAGGTTTGGCTGTAAGTGAATTTTTCACCGTCCGATGAAACAACTTAGTCTTGCTGTTAACCAATCACAGTGAAAGTACTTAGTCATTGCTTAGGGGTTGTTCACAAATCGTGTCATACTCCTTGTAAGGAGGAGGTCAAGTTGCCTGTGATGAACTGCAGAAGAAATCTAATTTGTACGTATCAAAATGTGACGTCATGGGGAAGGGGTCTAAAGTGGTCCGGAAAAAATGTGACGTTGTTTGTGAACGACGCCTTACAGACCAAGGCATTTAGTAATTAATTTTGAGTTGAACGTCAGTAAACATATTAAAGTATTATAAATCGTGTTTACAATCATATGTATAAAGAGAGCCTCCTAAACGAATTTATAAACTTTTTTAAAAATTAATATTAATTATTAGATTAATATTTATTATTAATATTATTTTTTTTAAGGTAAGATGTCTGTAATATGTTTCATTAAAAAATATTATTGCATCCAAAGAGACATTTAAAAAAAATCCTAATTTTTTCCTGGACTAAAATTAAATAATGTAATATTTTAATCAACCTTTCATAGGTGAAAAGAAAGTAGAGAACCAATAGAGACCCTGTGAAGCAACCAAATGTAATTTTTAAACGATTCTTCCTTGAAAATTTCAGAAAAAAATTCTTAATTTCTTCCTAGACTAAAAGGAACTGATGCACTATTTTTTCTACTTTTCTCAGGTGAAACAATGTAGAAAAATTACGAGAGACCCCGTGACGCTACCAAATGTAATTTGAGAATCATTTTTCCTCTAAAATTTTAGAAAAATTTTTTTTATTTTTTCCTTGAATAAAATTAATTTATGCAATATTTTATTCAACATTTCTGAGGTGGAATGAAAATAGAAAAACCACCATAGACCCGTGATGCTACCAACTGTAATTTTAAGGACCATTTCTCCTCTAAAATTTTGGAAAATATTTCTTCTTTCCTCTCGGAATAAAATTAACAAATGCACTTTTTTCTACATTTTTGAGGTGGTAACTTTATCTTGGTGTTGATAACTGTGTGTCAGTTTCAGCATTATAAGGTATTTTTATATTTAATAGTACATTTAATTGGCCAGATATAACACTTACCTTTTAATTGTGCTTCAAATTTTTTTTCTCTTTCCTCTGCTTCTTTTAGCTTCTGTTTCAAAAGAAGAATTTCCGAATTTTCATTATTTAATGGAATTTCTGAGAGTGAATCGTGTTTCATTAAGGTCATCTTTTTCTTTAGAAACGTTTCTCTTTCCATGTTCATTTTTGATTTTGAAATAATCAATTTTCTGGCCTACGTTGCATAAAATTTTAAAAATGTTGAACAGAATTCGTGAAATTAGCAGAAAATGTAAGAAAATTTTTATTCTAAATTTGGGAGAACTGGATTTATTTACCTTTTCTAATTCTTACGTTAAATCTCAGTAAAAAACCAATTAAAATAAATTGAAATGAATTAAGTTTTACTTAAATTCTTCGAAATCCCGTTTACCGATTCGTAATTACAATTTGAAGTACTGACAGATACAAACTAAAAATTTTGCATAAAGTAAGAAAAAAATAACAAATATGTAGTTGACATTATCAAATACGTAGTTAATCAAAAGTCCCTACGTAAGTATTACAAGTATTCCAATTTAAAAGAAAATTTCATTTTATTTGCTGGTTATTGCAATATTAAAATTTTTTTATTTCGAAAAAAATGTATTTAATCATTATATTAGCAATTTGCACATAGAATGATAGAGAATATTTGTAAAACATTTGAAAATTACTGGAAATTAAAGATAATTAATAGAGTAGCTAGTGGTATAGTCATTGTGTATTTTTTAAGTTTTTATACATGAAGTTTTATATAGTTAGAATCGTTAAAATCAGAAAATTACAAATATAACATTTTAAAAAATATAATTTGAAATTGAAATCATTTCTTATTTTGCGTTAAAAAGTCATAAAATCTGATGGAGCCTTAAAATGATCCTTTTATAAAAGGGAATATAAAAAAGGTAAATTGTAATGAGTAAAAGTAAATTAGCGGTTTGAAAGATGTAAAAAAAATTTTGTCCAGGGAATTTCAAACACTTTTATTTATTTATTGAAAAAATATATATATAATAATTATTAAAAATATATAAATAAAAAAAATTATTTTAAAATAATATCAAAAAAATAATAATTTGTCTATAGAAAATGTCATAATTATAAAACAAGTTTATTAGTTGAAAAAAGATAATAATGAAATTTCAACTGATTTGTTTCTTGCTTTTTTTGAAAAAACAAAATTTTGGAAAATCCAGGTAAAATACTACGAAGTATCATCAAAAAAGATTTAAAAAAAGATAGATAATTTTAAAATTTGTGAAAGAAGTTCAGTTTTGAGAATTTTTTTTTTTTTTCAATACAGTATTTCTATATGTATTTGTCAAAAATTTAGATTTTTTTTATCTCTAGTATCCCTTAATGTGTAAATCTCTTTAAATTCAAGCACATGTTTCATAAAGCAATGTTCAGGCTTCACAGAATAAAATTTGCTAAAAAAAGGGGAATAGGGGAAATTTTATTTAAAGAAAAGAAAAATAAGGTAAAATTTTAATTTATATTTTCCTCAACCAAAAATCTTTTAAGTTGTTTTAAATTACACTACCGGTGAACATTTTGAGACCACCCATTTTCTTGATGAATAAAATACATCTTAACCTTTTCTCTGTTAGAGAAAAAATTGATACTGCGGTCCCGAAATGTCCAATAAATTCTAGTTGACAAATTTTTATGAAAATATAAGAATTTATATAAGGGTTTTTGGGGTCTCTAAATTTAAAAAAACTTTTTTTCATGATTTGTTATTGTTTATTAATTGTTTACTAGTTAAAAATAGTAAATAATTATTTAATTATTACTTAAGCAAATACCATTGATACACAGAATGAAAATTATTTCTAAAGTAATTTTTTTTCATAAAAAATTTAGGTAATTTTTTATTTTATCAAACCGAAAAGCTTCTTGTAAAAAATAAAAAAACTTGAGTTTATTCATATTTTTCAAAGGAACTGAAATTTTAAATTAATTTAAATTAAATTTGTTTACCTAAATTAAATTTTAAAACTAATTTTCTGTTATAAAAAGAATTCCAATTTTCCTAACTCAGGCCTTGGGTTTACTTTAGAAAGAGAAAGAAGTCGTTTTAGTCGATTTTCATTACAACAAAAATAGAAAAAATTGATATTTTTTATTCTTAATAAATTTTTTTAGCTAATAAATATTTCATTATTAGTAACATTTATTATTAAAAATTAAATAAATTTTTTCTAATTCTATAATAAGAATATTTCACAAGAACATTTCCATGAACTTTTTTCAAACTTCATAATTAAACAATGACAAATTAAATTACTTTAAAAGAAGAAAATATTCCAAATTATTGTACAAATTATTCAAATTCAGAATTTTGGCAAATGTTTTAAATAATAAAAATTTTCAAAGAAATTAATTAAGATATTATTGAAAAAATTAATTTATTAATTGAACGTGTTGTAAATTTGAATTCTTGAAAATTATTGACAAAATTTTAAACAATAATTAAATTTCAAAGAATTTTTAATAAAAAAATTTGAATTTTTGAAAAATTAAATTAAAATTATTGAAATAATTAATTTAGAGAAAATTATTTTGTAAATTTAAATTGCTGAATACTTTTTATAAGATTCAGACAATAACTGAATTTAAAAAAAAATTGTATTGAGCAAGTGTTTTAAATAATAAAATTTTCAGAAAATGTTGTTAAAAGTATATTTTGTACGAAATAGTCGAAAAAGTCGCATTATATAAAAACTAGTCAAAATAGTCGCATTCATTTTAAAAAAGTCGAAAAACTTGTGCAATCCGACACTTGTAATTTTTTAGTTTAAATTTGTATTTTTATGAAATATCCCATTATTCGAGTTTCAACATAAAATAAGGGAAATATTCATAAAAAAGGTGAAAAAGGGGAATTTTTTAAAAGAGAGGAAAAATAAGGAAAACACTATGAAACCTGAATGTTGCTTGTTTTTTAAATGAAAGAACCTATCACAGATATCAGAACAATGTACCTTATTATCTTTATTTCTAATAGGGCTATCCTCCTCTTCAGTCGATGGGTTTTCTCTAATCGGTGCTAGTCGAATTCGAGTATTCGCCTTTTTGTATTCATCCACTTTAAGATTTATTGCTTTACGACTGTCTGCACGTAAAACAGAATTCATTTCGTGTAAATAATTTGAGAAATACAAAAAGAATCAAAAATAAAAATTCATTTTACTTTATACTTATAAATGTAAATTTTTTATGTATTAAGTAAACAGGTCTGAAATTTAATAATTATTATCTTAAGATTTTAAATCTATTATAATTTTTTAAATTTTTGTTAGGTTTCTGTATCATGTATTACAAATCTTTATTTTATCAATATAAGAGTTAATACATCTACAATCTTATTTAAAAATTGTACAAACTTTAAAAAACTAAGTATTTTTAGAAATATTTAAAAAGTAGCATTACAAAATAAATATTTTAAAAAATAATGTCAAGAAAATTCAGTTACACATATATGTAAATAGTTTTTTATTTAATTACGTTTTTATACTTTTATTAAACTAAATTTTAAAACTTACTAGGGTTTAAAACCTTTCTTTTTTAAAAAAACAAAATTGATGTTAAAAAATGATATGATAGGCAAGTATTTATAAAATCCATTTGTCAAATAAAATTAAAAATTTTACTTCTTTAAATATATTTAACCAAAAAATTAACCAACTTTTCGCCCAAATGACATACTTTTCAGAAATTCTAGTTTTCATAAAAATAAGAATTTATATTTATGAAGGAAAATATTAATCTGTACAGTTTTATATATTAAAAAAATGATTTTATATGTAGTAAACAAATTACAACTTACCAGCTACAAAAACAATTTGGGCATTGTAGTAATGTCCATCCTTCCACTTGACACTATACAATTTATCTCTATGAAGATTGTCAGATTTGAACTTTTTTATTTGGTCAACATTTGTAACAAAAAAAGATTTATCGTCTACAAATCTCACATATGCATACATTTTTGGTGAATTTCGTTTTTAGATTCTTTATTTATTAATCTCCATGGAGAAATAACAAGGACAATCTTTTATTTTTTGCCCATTCAAAAGGGTCAATGCACAATAGTTTCTTTAAGGCTAACGCACAATAGCTTCGCGAACGAAATGTATGAGATAGAAAAGGATAAGAATATATTTCTCTCTTTTTCTAACTCATGTTTCACGTCCTCCAACGTCTTTTGCGAAGCTATTTTGCTTATTCCTGAACAATGTGCATAGGACCGTTTCCGAGTTGGGATTTTTAGCGCACTTTTTATAGGCCGTTTCCGAATTAGTTAAGCAAAGTCCACAAGGAGACAGAAAGAGCACTTAAACGGTAGTATGACGTCACTATAGAAGCTTCTACGCGCCACCTCGTAGGCGAAAACAACTTATGCTCGTTTCATATTTAGCATACAGAACATCGATGTTTCAGGCCTAAAGGCCTAAGCAGAACTAATTCTTGAACGGGAACGCAAACGTAATGGAATGAGTAAGAGAAGGATAGACATAATGTTTTTCCTTCTCTTACTCATTCCATTCCGTTTGCGTTCCCGTTCAAGAATTAGTTGTGCGTTGGCCTTAAGTCCCATGACAGCGCGAATGCAGAATGCAAAGTAGAAAATCATAAGGCTGTAGTCCCATGGCAGCGTTTTGCGTTGCGTTTTGTCACTAGACCCTGAGTGTAAACATAGCAAACATATATTTGCATCTCTTTTACACTCATGGTCTAGTGACAAAACGCAACGCAAAACGCTGTCATGGGACTGCAGCCTTATATTTCCAGAAATATACAAATCTGATTGGTTGTTCACAATCTGATTGATAATGGACAACCAATCAAATTTTTGCATTTAGGGAAATTAAAGTAAACCATTTTTTTTACCGAAAGTGTAAATGCTCCATTAGAATAAGCGCTGCCTATGCGACGCGTAAAAATTTAGTAACTGTATAGCAACTTTTAATTTTAACAATAAAGTCACTAAATTTTTATTAGAGCAGGGTGCAGTAGTTGACGAGAATTATGACAAATGTCGAGTAGCGATTTTGGCGAATGAGGAACTGTCGGAGAGAGAGGGCATTGAATTTTTTTGAAAAATTTAAACAGTAAATTTTTGACGACTTGTAACTTTTAAACAAAAAAAAGAAAAAAAATTTGCCCTATATGTTTTCGAAAGGTTTTTTCCTGCTCTTTCGAATGGTTCAAAAAATTTTTTTTTTAATTCAAATTTTGACCCTTTTTTTGAAAATTAAACCTTTTTTCAAATTTTTTTAAGTTCGGTCTTTTTTATTCTATTTATTTTTTTTTTTTGAAAGCTAAAAATGTATATTTTCACCACAAAAAATATTGAGATGTCCTTTTTTGTTATTTTCGAGATACTAATTAATTAATGTTAATAAAAAATGTAATATTTTAGAAATAAATAAAGTTATTGCAATCCTGAAGGTACCCATTGAAACCTGAAGTAATTCCGTATCCAACGAACCCTTTATGGACTATTTTGGATCAGAGCATTTTTTATAAACAATTGCCATGTTAGCCAATTGTTTATTAACAATCCACTAAACCAAAGTACTTCATATAGGGCTCGTTGAATGCGGAATTTTGTCAACTTTCCTTTAGTATCGTCAGAATTACGATAACTTTATTTGTTTATAAAATATATCATTTTTTATTAACCTTAATTAATTAACTAATATCTCAAAAATAACAAAAAAGGACATCTCAATATTTTTTGTGGTGAAAATACACGTTTTTAGCTTTCAAAAAAAAAAAAGGACCAAACTTAAAAAAAAGTCAAAAAATTATTGATTTTTAGAAAAATGGGTCAATTTTTGAAATTTTGATTTCACCAATCGAAAGAGCACAAAAAAACATTTGGACAACATAATATATGTCAACATTTTTAGGGTTCCGTACCCGAAGGGGGAACCCTATTAAGTGAAGCAAGGCATGTACCCCCCCCCCTAGCGGCCACACGAATTTATCTAGAGGGCTGAAATTTGGTATACATATGTATTTTGGCGTGTAGATTACAGGAAAAATATAGCGAATCTCATAGGAATTAATTATCATAGCGTTGTCAAGGAAAAACCATGAATTTTTACGAAAAATCCCTAAAAATGACTATGTACCCCCCCCCTGGTTGCCACATCTTTTTACATAGAGAGCTCAAATTTGGTACACTTATGTATTTTTACGTGAAAATTACAGGAAAAATATAGCTAACATGATTCGGATTAATTTACATAGCGTTGTCAAGGAAAAATCAAAAATTTTGAAAAAAGCGATTAATCCTCCTAGCGCACACAATATTTGACGAAGGCAGTTCATATTTCGTATACTTACGTATTTTTGCGTGTAGATTACAGGAAAAATATAGCGAGCACAATTGGAGTTGATGTTCATATTATTTTTAAGGAAAACTCATATTTTTAGAAAAAATCATGGATTTTTCGAATAAAAAAAGAAGAAAATTTTATCCTAAGGGATCCAAATTTATACTTTTTTACGTATTTTTACGTGTAGATTACAAAAAAAATATAGCGAGAACGATTGGAGTTGATAATCATAGCGTTTTCAAGGAAAAACTGATAATTTTCGTTATATGTGACTATGTGTCTATCTATGTGTTTTTATGCTCACATTACAGGAAAAATTAGGCAAAATTGGAATTTTTCCACCTGCCTTTACACTTTAACCCCCTTAAATTTAAGGTTTAAGGGTACGGAACCCTCAGTTTTAATGCGAGTGTAACTCGCACTTGTCCGATTTTTTTTATCTACTTATATAATATTTACAAAGCACGAAACTGTGAGTGCAGAAGAGATGGAAAGACATCGCTATCCTTTTCACTCTCAGGCTGCAGTCCCATGACAGCGTTTTGCGTTGCGTTTTGTCACTAGACCATGAGTGTAAAAGAGATGCAAATATATGTTTGCTATGTTTACACTCAGGGTCTAGTGACAAAACGCAACGCAAAACGCTGCCATGGGACTACAGCCTTATGATTTTCTACTTTGCATTCTGCATTCGCGCTGTCATGGGACTTAAGGCCAACGCACAACTAATTCTTGAACGGGAACGCAAACGGAATGGAATGAGTAAGAGAAGGAAAAACATTATGTCTATCCTTCTCTTACTCATTCCATTACGTTTGCGTTCCCGTTCAAGAATTAGTTCTGCTTAGGCCTTTAGGCCTGAAACATCGATGTTCTGTATGCTAAATATGAAACGAGCATAAGTTGTTTTCGCCTACGAGGTGGCGCGTAGAAGCTTCTATAGTGACGTCATACTACCGTTTAAGTGCTCTTTCTGTCTCCTTGTGGACTTTGCTTAACTAATTCGGAAACGGCCTATAAAAAGTGCGCTAAAAATCCCAACTCGGAAACGGTCCTATGCACATTGTTCAGGAATAAGCAAAATAGCTTCGCAAAAGACGTTGGAGGACGTGAAACATGAGTTAGAAAAAGAGAGAAATATATTCTTATCCTTTTCTATCTCATACATTTCGTTCGCGAAGCTATTGTGCGTTAGCCTTAAAGAAACTATTGTGCATTGACCCTTTTGAATGGGCAAAAAATAAAAGATTGTCCTTGTTATTTCTCCATGGAGATTAATAAATAAAGAATCTAAAAACGAAATTCACCAAAAATGTATGCATATGTGAGATTTGTAGACGATAAATCTTTTTTTGTTACAAATGTTGACCAAATAAAAAAGTTCAAATCTGACAATCTTCATAGAGATAAATTGTATAGTGTCAAGTGGAAGGATGGACATTACTACAATGCCCAAATTGTTTTTGTAGCTGGTAAGTTGTAATTTGTTTACTACATATAAAATCATTTTTTTAATATATAAAACTGTACAGATTAATATTTTCCTTCATAAATATAAATTCTTATTTTTATGAAAACTAGAATTTCTGAAAAGTATGTCATTTGGGCGAAAAGTTGGTTAATTTTTTGGTTAAATATATTTAAAGAAGTAAAATTTTTAATTTTATTTGACAAATGGATTTTATAAATACTTGCCTATCATATCATTTTTTAACATCAATTTTGTTTTTTTAAAAAAGAAAGGTTTTAAACCCTAGTAAGTTTTAAAATTTAGTTTAATAAAAGTATAAAAACGTAATTAAATAAAAAACTATTTACATATATGTGTAACTGAATTTTCTTGACATTATTTTTTAAAATATTTATTTTGTAATGCTACTTTTTAAATATTTCTAAAAATACTTAGTTTTTTAAAGTTTGTACAATTTTTAAATAAGATTGTAGATGTATTAACTCTTATATTGATAAAATAAAGATTTGTAATACATGATACAGAAACCTAACAAAAATTTAAAAAATTATAATAGATTTAAAATCTTAAGATAATAATTATTAAATTTCAGACCTGTTTACTTAATACATAAAAAATTTACATTTATAAGTATAAAGTAAAATGAATTTTTATTTTTGATTCTTTTTGTATTTCTCAAATTATTTACACGAAATGAATTCTGTTTTACGTGCAGACAGTCGTAAAGCAATAAATCTTAAAGTGGATGAATACAAAAAGGCGAATACTCGAATTCGACTAGCACCGATTAGAGAAAACCCATCGACTGAAGAGGAGGATAGCCCTATTAGAAATAAAGATAATAAGGTACATTGTTCTGATATCTGTGATAGGTTCTTTCATTTAAAAAACAAGCAACATTCAGGTTTCATAGTGTTTTCCTTATTTTTCCTCTCTTTTAAAAAATTCCCCTTTTTCACCTTTTTTATGAATATTTCCCTTATTTTATGTTGAAACTCGAATAATGGGATATTTCATAAAAATACAAATTTAAACTAAAAAATTACAAGTGTCGGATTGCACAAGTTTTTCGACTTTTTTAAAATGAATGCGACTATTTTGACTAGTTTTTATATAATGCGACTTTTTCGACTATTTCGTACAAAATATACTTTTAACAACATTTTCTGAAAATTTTATTATTTAAAACACTTGCTCAATACAATTTTTTTTTAAATTCAGTTATTGTCTGAATCTTATAAAAAGTATTCAGCAATTTAAATTTACAAAATAATTTTCTCTAAATTAATTATTTCAATAATTTTAATTTAATTTTTCAAAAATTCAAATTTTTTTATTAAAAATTCTTTGAAATTTAATTATTGTTTAAAATTTTGTCAATAATTTTCAAGAATTCAAATTTACAACACGTTCAATTAATAAATTAATTTTTTCAATAATATCTTAATTAATTTCTTTGAAAATTTTTATTATTTAAAACATTTGCCAAAATTCTGAATTTGAATAATTTGTACAATAATTTGGAATATTTTCTTCTTTTAAAGTAATTTAATTTGTCATTGTTTAATTATGAAGTTTGAAAAAAGTTCATGGAAATGTTCTTGTGAAATATTCTTATTATAGAATTAGAAAAAATTTATTTAATTTTTAATAATAAATGTTACTAATAATGAAATATTTATTAGCTAAAAAAATTTATTAAGAATAAAAAATATCAATTTTTTCTATTTTTGTTGTAATGAAAATCGACTAAAACGACTTCTTTCTCTTTCTAAAGTAAACCCAAGGCCTGAGTTAGGAAAATTGGAATTCTTTTTATAACAGAAAATTAGTTTTAAAATTTAATTTAGGTAAACAAATTTAATTTAAATTAATTTAAAATTTCAGTTCCTTTGAAAAATATGAATAAACTCAAGTTTTTTTATTTTTTACAAGAAGCTTTTCGGTTTGATAAAATAAAAAATTACCTAAATTTTTTATGAAAAAAAATTACTTTAGAAATAATTTTCATTCTGTGTATCAATGGTATTTGCTTAAGTAATAATTAAATAATTATTTACTATTTTTAACTAGTAAACAATTAATAAACAATAACAAATCATGAAAAAAAGTTTTTTTAAATTTAGAGACCCCAAAAACCCTTATATAAATTCTTATATTTTCATAAAAATTTGTCAACTAGAATTTATTGGACATTTCGGGACCGCAGTATCAATTTTTTCTCTAACAGAGAAAAGGTTAAGATGTATTTTATTCATCAAGAAAATGGGTGGTCTCAAAATGTTCACCGGTAGTGTAATTTAAAACAACTTAAAAGATTTTTGGTTGAGGAAAATATAAATTAAAATTTTACCTTATTTTTCTTTTCTTTAAATAAAATTTCCCCTATTCCCCTTTTTTTTAGCAAATTTTATTCTGTGAAGCCTGAACATTGCTTTATGAAACATGTGCTTGAATTTAAAGAGATTTACACATTAAGGGATACTAGAGATAAAAAAAATCTAAAGGGTATAGGGGGTTAAGGATACAAAAAGTGCCGTTGCAGGTATTCTGTTCAAATTGACACCATATATTGCTACCCCTATGAATATAAAATTCTGCAAGTATGAACCCATAATTCGAATTTTTGGGGGAGTTGTGGTGGGGGAAAGGAAAATAAAGAAATCCATTTTTCTCGAAAACTACTGAACCGAATTTAATGAGCTTTGAATATGTTATACATGTCGCTAAGACAATTCTAAAAAAAAATCTCAAAATTTTTTTTTGAAAAAAAGTCAAAAAAAATTAATTTTGAAATTTCCAAAAATTTTTTTTGGGGTGATTTTTTGAAGTGACCACTTTAATTTTTTTTAAAGTTACCTTATAATATCCCCTTTAACATATATTTTTTCAGATTTTTAAAAAATGTAGTTTTTGAATAATTTAACGAAAACCATCGTCGCGCTACATGACGCAGCGCGCACAGTGTGCTGATGCAGTATACGGGTGTTCCAAAAGTATGGAAACTTTCAAATATCACAAAAAGTACGAATTTTTGTAAAAAATGTTCAAGACAAAAGTTGTTCCAAACAAAAAGATGTACATCTTTGAGACCAAAAAATTGGGCCCGGAGCCCAATGTTGGGCCCTACAATGAAAAAAGTGGTTTTCTTAAAGGAGACCACTAATTTTCAGTATCTAATTCGTAATCCCCATGAAATTCTGCGTTCAAACATGTGGTATTAGTTCCCAAAATATTGGGCCCAATCCAAGATATTGGGTCCAAAATTTATCAACAGATAAATAAATTTTAAAAAATCGCATCTTGGAGGGATTTTGAGATCACAGGATTAGAAATTGGAAGCTAATTTTCAAATTGGGCATAGAGTCCAATGTAAGATTCCGCCACCCAATGTGAGGCCCACGGTAAAAAAAATTAGTTGTCTTGAATAAAACCCATTAATTTTCAGTATCCAATTCGTAATCCCCATGAATTTCTTGGGTTAGACTTGTAGTAAAAGTGACAAAAATATTGGGCCCAATGTCTGGGATTAGGCCTAACATTTTTCGTTAAATAAATAAATTTAATAAATCGCATCTTTAGGAGTTTTTGGGGTCATAGGATTAGAAATTCGAAGCTAATTTTCAAATTGTACACAAAGCCCAATGTAAGATTTCGCAGCCCAATGTGAGGCAGAAAAAAAATTAGTTTTCTTCTATTTCGTAATCGTTATGAAATTCTGGGCTTAGACTTGTGGTACAAATTCCAAAAATATTGGGCCCTCACATTGGGCTGCAGAATCTTACATCGGGCTCTATGCTCAATTTCTAATCCTGTGATCTCAAAATCCTTCCAAATGCGATTTTTTAAAATTTATTTATCTGTTGATAAATTTTGGACCCAATATCTTGGATTGGGCCCAATATTTTGGGAACTAATACCACATGTTTGAACGCAGAATTTCATGGGGATTACGAATTTGATACTGAAAATTAGTGGTCTCATTTAAGAAAACCACTTTTTTCATTGTAGGGCCCAACATTGGGCTCCGGGCCCAATTTTTTGGTTTCAAAGATGTACATCTTTTTGTTTGGAACAACTTTTGTCTTGAACATTTTTTACAAAAATTCGTACTTTTCGTGATATTTGAAAGTTTCCATACTTTTGGAACACTCGTATACTGCATCAGCACACTGTGCGCGCTGCGTCATGTAGCGCGACGATGGTTTTCGTTAAATTATTCAAAAACTACATTTTTTAAAAATCTGAAAAAACATATGTTAAAGGGGATATTATAAGGTAAATTTAAAAAAAATTAAAGTGGTCACTTAAAAAAATCACCCCAAAAAAATTTTTTGAAAATTTCAAAATTAATTTTTTTTTTACTTTTTTTCAAAAAAAAATTTTGAGATTTTTTTTTTAGAATTGTCTTAGCGACATGTATAACATATTCAAAGCTCATTAAATTCGGTTCAGTAGTTTTCGAGAAAAATGGATTTCTTTATTTTCCTTTCCCCCACCATAACTCCCCCAAAAAATCGAATTATGGGTTCATACTTGCAGAATTTTATATTCATAGGGGTAGCAATATATGGTGTCAATTTGAACAGAATACCTGCAACGGCACTTTTTGTATCCTTAACCCCCTATACCCTTTTTGACAAATACATATAGAAATACTGTATTGAAAAAAATAAAAATTTGTTTTTTCAAAAAAAGCAAGAAACAAATCAGTTGAAATTTTATTATTATCTTTTTTCAACTAATAAACTTGTTTTATAATTATGACATTTTCTATAGACAAATTATTATTTTTTTGATATTATTTTAAAATAATTATTTTTATTTATATATTTTTAATAATTATTATATATATATATTTTTTTTCAATAAATAAATAAAAGTGTTTGAAATTCCCTGGACAAAATTTTTTTTACATCTTTCAAACCGCTAATTTACTTTTACTCATTACAATTTACTTTTTTTATATTCCCTTTTATAAAAGGATTATTTTAAGGCTCCATCAGATTTTATGACTTTTTAACGCAAAATAAGAAATGATTTCAATTTCAAATTATATTTTTTAAAATGTTATATTTGTAATTTTCTGATTTTAACGATTCTAACTATATAAAACTTCATGTATAAAAACTTAAAAAATACACAATGACTATACCACTAGCTACTCTATTAATTATCATTAATTTCCAGTAATTTTCAAATATTTTACAAATATTGTTAAAATTAAAAGTTGCTATACAGTTACTAAATTTTTACGCGTCGCATACGCAGCGCTTATTCTAATGGAGCATTTACACTTTCGGTAAAAAAAAATGGTTTACTTTAATTTTCCTAAATGCAAAAATTTGATTGGTTGTCCATTATCAATCAGATTGTGAACAACCAATCAGGGTAGAATAGTGGAATAGTGGAATAAATGTCGACCAATGAGATGAGTCTAGGGGAATTGGACTTAAGGTGTTAAAATGTGAATATCGTTTTGAAATCTATGTGTTTGATGGTTCGTGATAGTGAAATCATTTATTAAGAAAAATGAACAAACAATTCAATGACAATTACTAAAATGTATTTTTAACTATGTGTGAGTGATGCACATAATTTTTAGAGGTAAAGAATTTTGCGGAATTGAAATATAAGTAAATAACATATTTAAATATACAACTTTAATATCCCTACTACCAACTAAAAGTTTTAAATAAAAAATTTTGGTGTTAATTTTATTTACTCAAAAATTAAATTTGGACAATACTGATGTTAAATTTATTATTCAAAATTAAAAAATTAACACATTCTATACAAATTAAATTCTTAATAAATATATATATATATATAACTTGGACTCAATCAATTGAAGAATAATCAATAATTAAAACAATAATTAAATAAATACATAATAAGTACAACACAAAACAATAAATATAAAATTAAAATATTCATAAAATCGGTTGAGTGATTTGTAAACTTAATAATTTTTTTAATTTTTTTAAAAAATGTCCAATTACCTATTCTACCAAATTTAGGGTACCTATGTCCCAGCTGGTAGAATAGTGGAATAGAGGAACAGAAAAAGCGAATCGTGGTAATTGTAAGATTGGGATCCAGTGTAAATGCAGCTTATTATTGGCTGCATAACAGCAATTCAACTATTCCACTATTTCTATTCTACCACATGGGACACGCGCTTTTTGATTTTGGTAGAATAGTGGAATAGACAAAATAATAACAAAGTACAATACATTCAACGTATATTTATAATAATAATAATATTTAAACTATATGACATAATAGGTATGAAACTAAGTCATTAATAATTCTTTTATAATAAAAAATCACTTTATATAATAAATAAATGTATAATAATTTATATAATAAATAAATATAAAATTTCAGGTTATTTTCAACACTATGTATAAAATCTTTGAATTTTCATTAAATATTTTTGTAGGTATATGATGTGTTCCACGCCAAAGTGACGTTCTATCTACAATTGCATCTCCGTTTTTTTTATTTTATTACTAATTGAGGCTAGCTTTCATGAATTTTTTCAAATTTTTTTAACAAGCCGTTTTCGAGTTATGCAATTTTGAAAATTGGAGAATTTTCATGGCTTTTAATATTTAAATGCTCATAACTTCCTAAAAGATGCATCAATTTTTAAATTTTCTTTTTTTTAAATGTTATTTTAAACGTACATTAAAAAAATAGAACATTTTTTTAAAATTATATTACTATTAAATTTTTAAGTTTTAATGATAAAAAGTCATTTTTCTTAATAAATGATTTCACTATCACGAACCATCAAACACATAGATTTTAAAACGATATTCACATTTTAACACCTTAAGTCCAATTCCCCTAGACTCATCTCATTGGTCGACATTTATTCCACTATTCTACTATTCCACTATTCTACCCACATGGGACTGCACCCTCAGATTTGTATATTTCTGGAAATATAAGGCTGCAGTCCCATCACAGCGTTTTGCGTTGCGTTTTGTCACTAGACCATGAGTGTAAAAGAGATGCAGATATATGTTTGCTATGTTTACACTCATGGTCTAGTAACAAAACGCAACGCAAAACGCTGTCATGGGACTGCAGCCTAAAATAAAATTTTTTTACCAAAGGTGTAAATGCTTCATAATATTCCCATCCACCTGAAGGTGGATCTCCAATGGGACTCTAAGCTCAAGCGTTGTGTATCTGTCGATTTAATTCCCATTTAGTTTAGCTTTGGTGACGTCATACGTCAACGTTTATTTCTGTTATTAAAGCCTTTCTCCAATATGTTTCTAAATGTTTGCGTTGCGTAACTGACGCGTTGGTTTGCAATCGCAGTGACGTCATCAAAGCATTGATACCAATCGCAAACAAAAAGTTTGGTTTATGATTTTAAGACACTGAATTTTTTAATTATAAATATTAAAGAATTTAAATTACTAAAAGGCGCCGAGAAACAAGGTGCATTAAAATTTGTAAAGTTGGAAAACAGGGATAAGAGGAACATAAACCAAACTTTTTGTTCGCGATTGGTATCAATGCTTTGATGTCGTCACTGCGCTTGCGAACCAACGCGTTAATCACGCAATGCAAACATTTAGGAACATATTGGAGAAAGGCTTTAAGGGGGGAAACTCGTGTAAAAAATTTTTTTTTCACAATTTTTTTTTTGCTTTAAAAATTAGTTTACTATCTGTAGAATACGATCCTACATGACTAATCTATAATTAGATGTATGAATGTCTATAGTAAACATAAGTTTAGTACTTCAGATGCAACAAAATGCAGTTAACTATGAGCACGAGCTCCCTCTATTGTTTGGGTTTCTTGTCAATATAATTTTATTAATTGTCATTAGCAAATACCATAAGCAAGTGATAGTAAATCTTGGTTTTAGTGCAATAATTATTTTCGAATACATAACGTCTTCAAGGCAATAGTTAGAACACTACTTTTATGTATCGAAAACTTTATATGCGTTTTTCTCGAAACGTGTTTTTAAGCGCGCCGTGCAATGTAACTCAGCCAATTTTTAACCAATTTTAACCAAACTTACCACAAATCTTCTTTAAGGCCTAAGCAGAACTAATTCTTGAACGGGAACGCAAACGGAATGGAACGAGTAAGAGAAGGATAGACATAATCTTTGTCCTTCTCTTACTCGTTCCATTCCGTTTGCGTTCCCGTTCAAGAATTAGTTCTGCTTAGGCCTTTAGGCCTAAGCAGAATAGCTTCGCGAAAGACGTTTGCGAACGTGAAACATGAGTTAGAAAAAGACAGAGATATATTCGTATCCTTTTCTATCTAATGCATCTCGTTCGCGAAAGACTTTCGCGAACCTATTGTGCGTTGGCCTTTTATCTTACTAGCTATTGCATGACGGATTCCTGTTTTTAAAAAAAAATTTTTAACAATTGTTTCTGAACATTGTTTATAAAAAAAGTTATTTTTTTTCAAAATGGTCCCAAATTAAAAATTTTTTTTCAGTTTTCTCTTCGTCATGCAAAGCGTATTTGCGTATTTTAACGGTAAAAATTTTGATTTTTAATTTTAGTTGAGATTTGTGACCTGTAGGTTGCACGGCGCAAAATCAAAGATGCAACTTCAAACGCCTGTAACGCCGCCATTTTGTAATATTTTTTAATAAAATTTTTTTTTTATAAAGCTGATATTGTGGACTTTAAGCTATGTTTTACTTTAATTCAATAAACTTTACCAGTTTTTTAAAAAAAATTCCTGAAAAACGTGCATTTACACGAGTTTCCCCCTTAAAGCTGAAGGGCGTCGGACGTCAACGTGGACCTAATGAGAGAGAGGGATATTTTTATACTAAAGAAGCTATAAGTCTTTTTAATGTCTCAAATACTTCGTAAAATGTTCATCTGTCGAGAAATATTGACAAAATAAAAAAAACATTTTAAAAAAATAGAAATTATATCATTTTATTGGAATTTCAAGTAAGAGCTCCTATTACACGGAGAAAATCTGAAAGCACTGAGTATTTTTTCTCACAGCACTGGCTACTGTATAAACCAAAAAATTAAATTCCAAAACTCTGAATGTTCTCCACACAGCGCTGAATGCTCTGCAGAAAATAGTCACAACTTTTTTTGACAGTAATCAGAGTTTCGTTTCATATTAGTTGACAACAGATTATTCAGAACTACGAATGTAGCAATAAATTCTTTGCTCGAAGTCGTGACTGCTGTTCTCACAGCTCTGAGTACTGTGTAGAATTATTTTTTAGAATTTAGAAAACAAAGGAACGTTTAACGTTAATTAAAAAGAAGATAGCCATGGTTATTTTTTCTTTTCAAATATTGATTTTAATTGATATGTGAGCCGCCGGAAAGTAAAAGGGCGCATAAAATTTGTACGGCCGTTCGAGTTGGCCCCTGACTCTGAAAAGATTTTCCAAGCGTCAGGGGCCAACTCGAACGGCCATACAAATTTTATGCGCCCTTTAACTTTCCGGCGGCTCATGTTTATAAACAGTTAATAAATAACAGAAATAAGGAAATGAAGACTTTAAAAAGTCTTTTTAAAAACTATCGTTTTTAAAAATTTTTCAGTTATATATCAAATAAAGTTATCATACAATGATGAAATAATAAATAATTATTTTTAAAATGAATTATAATAGGTAAATTTTAAATATTTTTTTTTGTATTTCACAAGTTTTGAGATTTTAAGATTTCTTAGCTAATATCAAATTACAACCTAATCTAAATTTATAGATAATTATGATTAAAAAATATTAAGTTTCAACATTATTATTTTAAATATTTATCTCGTGAAGTAAAAAAAATTATTATTT
The DNA here is from genome assembly GCF_019393585.1 of Leptopilina boulardi. Lineage (NCBI taxonomy): Eukaryota > Metazoa > Arthropoda > Insecta > Hymenoptera > Figitidae > Leptopilina > Leptopilina boulardi. The sequence continues at coordinate 502,809 of NW_026137919.1, forward strand.
CTTACGTTTATTAATAAAAAGTAATTTGTTTAATATTATTAAAGTTTATTACTTTTTATTTAATTAAATATAAATAATTTTCGTCAAATAATCTGTTTTTTATAAAAATATTAGAAAACATCTAAAATTGATTAAAATTGTCTTGAACGCTTGTTTAAAATTGTTATTTGTTTTTTATTAAAGGTTAAAAATGTTCTTTTATTTTTTTAATTCTAAAAAATAATTCTACACAGTACTCAGAGCTGCGAGAACAGCAGTCACGACTTCGAGCAAAGAATTTATTGCTACATTCGTAGTTCTGAATAATCTGTTGTCAACTAATATGAAACGAAACTCTGATTACTGTCAAAAAAAGCTGTGATTATTTTCTGCAGAGCATTCAGTGCTGTGTGGAGAACATTCAGAGTTTTGGAATTTAATTTTTTGGTTTATACAGTAGCCAGTGCTGTGAGAAAAAATACTCAGTGCTTTCAGATTTTCTCCGTGTACCCCACAAGTGGGGTAGATTACGTTGCATTTTTTTAGAACAAATTTTGTTTGGCAAATTTATAAATTAAATTTAAAGACAAGTATACTTGTCTTTAAATTTCTAATTAATTACAAGTAAAGATAAATAATAAAAGGAGTAAAAAATGACCAAAAAAAATATTTTATTATAATAAGATAGTTTTTTAAATCATTTTCCTTAAGGGTCTCCAATTCCCCCACCTTACCCTATAAACTAAATATTTTGTAATTTTGAAATAGCTAATAACTGTTTTATTTTTGTAACTTTATAATTATATTTCAGACAATGGAAAATAATCCAAAACGATATAAATTGTGGTTAGACAGTGATGAAGCGGATATTCCCCGTACAACTCTTTATGATCGTAATCAGAGAGATTTAGAAATAGTAAGTGCTTTAAAAAATGACATCAGTGAAAACAGTTGTCGCCTAAACATTATAGTATCTACTCTCAGTTGATAATATACATTATATATGTAATATTATATATTATAGTGGGTATTATATAATATTAAAAAATATTTACAGTTAAAAAAACAAAATTAAAAAAAGTATAAAATGAAAATAACGGAATGATAAGTTCTTTAAGAAATATTATAAAGTTTTTTTTCAAAAATATTTTAGGACGTTTTTGAAATATTTTTTAATTTTTTTACCCAGAATTTTAAGTTTAGAAAAAAATGTATACAAAAAAGTACAAGTCGAATACAATTGGACACCAAATTTCTTCTAAAGAAATTTTGATTTTTAATATTGCAGAATATTTTTTGGATTTTTGTCCGGAATTTTGAGTCTCCAAAACGATTTTTAGCATAAATGACCAAAAGTTAAGCACTGTTAGATACAATATTTGTTTTTCTTGCAATTTTAATTGCACTGGTGTAACTTCCTGGACATATATAAAATTGTTTTTTCAGTTATGATTTTTTCAAAATCTGCTGGTTTTTGGAGTTTTTTAAAAGTAGACCTAATTTTAATAACATCCAATTCTAAAGGATTTGAATTTAAGAATTTTTCCCAACAGAAAAAAGAATTCCAGTTTATAATTGACTTTCAAACTATGTTAACGAAATTTTTTTTAGATTTTTATATAAAAACTGACGACTTCACATGAACAAATTATTTTTTTTAACTTTGAGCATGATTTTTTAAATTAATTTTATTATTTTTACATAACTAAAAATATTTAGAACATTTTGCAAAAAGTTTTAAAGTAGGCCTGATGATCCTTTTTGTTTAAATATGTTTAAGTGGTTAGTACCACATCTAAGTGACTTTTCTTAAATATTTTTTTTTATTACAAAATTTTTTTTATTTACTTTAAACTTTTTATACCTAAAAGAAGGGGTTTTAAACTATTAAAAAAAATTTATTCCTTATTTATTATGGATTATCTTGCTATCATGGCCGCCTGAAAATACCCCTACTTGTGATTGGCGGACACGATATCTCCAATTCAGGTCATCGAAAAATTAAATTTTTGATATTTTCTTGAAAAGTAATCTCGTCGCTATCGTCGGAACTACAATGAATTATTTTCGTTGAAAAAAACAAAATGGAAAACTTTTTTTATTTTTGACCTTTTTTTCAACTTAAATTGTTTAAAAAAATGGTTAAATATTTAAATAAATATGATTCTAGTTCTGATGATAGCGGTATATGTGTAGAATAAGCCATAAAAATTTGAGCTTAATCGGTGCAACAGTTTTTCTTTTATGATGTCTGCCAGGTCAAAAAACGTTGTTTTGAGAATAAGCGAATTTACGAAAACATGTCCTTTTTCAAGAAAATGCACCCTTACACGACAGGATACATTATATACATGTATATATGGGCAAATCTACGAAACTTTTAACTTTTGTGATTCTCGAAACGAACACTTAAAAATCTGAATTATTTTTAATTAAAACTTTGGGTATCATTTTTTTTTGCTAAATTATATACAAAGAATCTTGTAACTTTAGACCGATCTCTCCCTCCATTTTGATTTTTCTCCTCTTTCTAACATGTTAATTGAAGAGAGACAAAGAAGGAAAATGGAGTAAGAGATCGGTCTCTCACCAGATGGCGTATTGTAGTTTAGCAGTTCCCAATAGGGGGTAAAATTCATGTAGCGAACTAAGTGAAAAAAAAGTTGATCGGATCGGGCTGTAACTTGCACATAGTTTACCCCTAGGGGTAAGTAATTTAACCACGAAGTATTGTTAGGTTTTTTCAAAAACTGTCGTTGAGAGAGAGGGTTGAATTTTTTTGAAAAATTTAAACAGTAAATTTTTGAAGACTTGTAACTTTTAAACAGAAAGAAAACAAAATTTGCCCTATATGTTTTCGAAAGGTTTTTTCCTGCTCTTTTGAATAGTGCAAAGAAATTTTCAAAAAATATAAATTTTGACCCATTTTTTGAAAATTAAACCTTTTTTCAAATTTTTTTAAGTTCGCTCTTTTTTATTTTTTTTATTTATTTTTTTTTTGAAAGCTAAAAATGTGTATTTTCACCACATAAAATATTGAGATGTCCTTTTTTGGTATTTTCGAGATATTAATTAATTAATTAATTAATAGTAATAAAAAATGAAATATTTCACAAATAAATGAAGTCATTGCAATTCTAAAGGTACCCATTGAAAGCTGACGGAATTCCGCATTCAACAATCCCTATATGGACTATTTTGGATTAGAGGATTTCTTATAAACAATTGCCATGTTAGCAAATTGTTTATTAACAATCCACTAACCCAAAGTACTTCATATAGGTCTCGTTGGATGCAAAATTTAGTCAATTTTCATTTAGTAACCTCAGAATTACGATAACTTTATTTGTTTATAAAATATTTCATTTTTTATTAACCTTAAATAATTAACTAATATCTCACAAATAACAAAAAATCGGACAAGTGCGAGTTACACTCGCATTAAAACTGAGGGTTCCGTACCCTTAAACCTAAAATTTAAGGGGGTTAAAGTGTAAAGGCAGGTGGAAAAATTCCAATTTTGCCTAATTTTTCCTGTAATGTGAGCATAAAAACACATAGATAGACACATAGTCACATATAACGAAAATTATCAGTTTTTCCTTGAAAACGCTATGATTATCAACTCCAATCGTTCTCGATATATTTTTTTTGTAATCTACACGTAAAAATACGTAAAAAAGTATAAATTTGGATCCCTTAGGATAAAATTTTCTTCTTTTTTTATTCGAAAAATCCATGATTTTTTCTAAAAATATGAGTTTTCCTTAAAAATAATATGAACATCAACTCCAATTGTGCTCGCTATATTTTTCCTGTAATCTACACGCAAAAATACGTAAGTATACGAAATATGAACTGCCTTCGTCAAATATTGTGTGCGCTAGGAGGATTAATCGCTTTTTTCAAAATTTTTTATTTTTCCTTGACAACGCTATGTAAATTAATTCGAATCATGTTCGCTATATTTTTCCTGTAATTTTCACGTAAAAATACATAAGTGTACCAAATTTGAGCTCTCTATGTAAAAAGATGTGGCAACCGGGGGGGGGGTACATAGTCATTTTTAGGGATTTTTCGTAAAAATTCATGGTTTTTCCTTGACAACGCTATGATAATTAATTCCTATGAGATTCGCTATATTTTTCCTGTAATCTACACGCCAAAATACATATGTATACCAAATTTCAGCCCTCTAGATAAATTCGTGTGGCCGCTAGGGGGGGGGTGGTACATGCCTCGCTTCACTAGTCTCAATAATAGGGTTCCCCCTTCGGGTACGGAACCCTAAAAAGAACATCTCAATATTTTTTGTGGTGAAAATACACAGTTTTAGCTTTAAAAAAATAAATAAAAAGGACCGAACTTAAAAAAAAGTCAAAAAATTATTGATTTTCAGAAAAATGGGGCAATTTTTGAATTTTTTGAAATTTTTTTTTCACTAATCGAAAGAGCACAAAAAAATATTTGGAAAACATATATGTCAAATTTTTTTTTATCTACTTATATATTATTTACAATTTTTAGTTAATTAATTAACTACTAAGGTTAATAAAAAATAATATATTTTTTAAACAAATAAAGTTTTCGTAATTCTGACGTTACTAAACGAAAGTTGACAAAATTCCGCATCTAACGAGCACTTTATAAAGTAGTTTGGGTTAGTGGATTGTTAATAAACAATTGGCTAACATGGCAATTGTTTATAAAAAATCCTCTAATCTAAAATAGTCCATATAGGGATCGTTTGATGCGGAATTACGTCATCTTTCAATGGGTACCTTTAGAATTGCAATAACTTTATTTATTTGTAAAATAATTCATTTTTTATTAACAGTAATTAATTAATTAATTAATATCTCGAAAATAACAAAAAAGGACATCTCAATATTTTTTGTGGTGAAAAGACACATTTTTAGCTTTCAAAAAAAAAATAAATAAAAAAAATAATAAGGACCGAACATAAAAAATTTGAAAAAAGGTTTAATTTTCAAAAAAGGGTCAAAATTTTAATTTTTTGAAAATTTCTTTGCACCATTCGAAAGAACAAATTTTGTTTTCTTTCTGTTTAAAAGTTACAAGTCTTCAAAAATTTACTGTTTTTTTTCCCGTAGTTCGCTACAGGAATTTTACCCCATAGGTATATATTTATAAAAGCATACATTGTGCTCGCGAAGAGTACGTTCCATCTGCGCGTGACTTTTACATTGTACCCCGTTTTTCGATATGTTACCGAAGTTTCCAACCAAAATAATAGGTTCTATAGCATTTCTACATATATTTACTACACGAATATGCAGTTTTTAGAAAATCAATTTTTTTGAAAAAAGATGTGGTACTAACCCCTGTTACGGTCAATTTAATAAAAGACTCACTGTACCTTTTATATCACTTGCGTGAGTGACAATTTATTATCAAAATGATATTATACATGCAAAGGTAGGAATAAGACTGAATTGCTAAAACGTTTTGCAGCTCATGTCAAATATGAAGCAATACAGGTGGGGATATATATATTTGCTGACTATAACACCCCTTAAAACAAATTTTTTTTCTTTCTTTTTAATTTTCAAAAAAGAATGCATTTTAGTTTGCTTTTCTATGCTTTGTGTAAAATAAACGATCCTATAGTTTCCAAAAAAATTTTCATTTAAAAAATAAAATGCCAAAAAATTATTTTTTTTTGAACAAATTACTTTATCAAGATCGTCATCATTAAAATTTTAATTTTGAACACTAGTATAGTTTGCGATCAACCAGAGTTACCAATTGGTTACTCAGAAATCTACATAAAAAATAATTGTTCAATTTGAAAAAATGGGTGTATCATTAACATTTAGATCTTATGTAAGATATGGAAATAAAAATGTTGAAAAGACGACTTATAGTTTTCGAGAAACAATTGGAAATCGGTTAGTCAATTTCTAAAACATATACTACTCTGTCCATGTAATAAGACGTTGTTCTATCAAAATTTAGACAAAATGAAATGAATTTAATTCTGGTGAATTCAATACTCAATTCGCTTGAATTTGTAATGCACACAAAAACTGAACTCTAAGGGTGTCGAATCCTACTTGCTTTACAATAAGACCAAAACGACTGACGCTGCAACATTACCGCACACTTGATATCTTAAATGTTCGACCTGTCTATATGAAGTGTAACGTCCACAAAATTCCACTAAAAATTTTAAATAGTTAATATTCCATTATAAAATTGTGTAATTGTACAGCATTAAATATGGTAAGAATAATAATCGTTTTTAGATTTACAAATAAACTATCGTAAAATTTTGCATTATACTGAGAAAAACGATCCGAATTAAATTGTAAATGTACAATTTTTTTATTTTGTTTTATTTCATATCACGAAACTTCACGGAAGTAAAATATTGTTTTTGCTTCGATAGAAAAAGTTGAATTTATATAAAAATTGTATTAATTATTTTGCTACAGGTACTAATTAATGATGGTGAACCGATTGTTTTGGATAATGATGATGGTAATGATGATGATGGTAATGATGATGATGGTAATGATGATGATGGTAATGATGATGATAATGATAATGATGTTGATCATCATTCCACTCAAAATGAGGTGATATAATATAATTCAAGTTAAATTATATTTTACAACTCTACAAGTAAAGATGATTTCAAAAAGACATGAGTCAAAATTCCTGAAGTAATCCAACTTTAAAATTGAAGGTATTCGGATCGGGCTGAAATTTGCACAAACTTTACTACTATGAGTAAGTACTTCACCCATAAATTATTATTAAATTTTATGCAAAACTAGAGGGTGGAGGGGGTTCAAATTTTTCGTCAAATGTGAACAGTGGATTTTTTAAAAAATCGTAACTTTATTTGTTTGTAAAATATTTCATTTGTTATAAACATTAATTAATTAATTAATCAATATCTCGAAAACAAAAAAGAACGTCATTCTAGTTTTTTGGTATGAAAAGTATATATCTTAAGCTTCATTTTGAGTGTAAAAAAATTTAAAAAAAAATCTTTTTAATTTTCAAGAAAAAAGAGTAAATTTTTAATTTTCAAAAAAATATTTTTTATCATTCGAAAGAGCAGAAAAAAAACTTTCAAAAACATACAGATTAAAATTTGTTTCATCCATTTATATAGAAGTTATGATTTTTTTAAAAATCCACTGTTCACATTTGACGAGAAACTTGAACCCCCTCCCCCCTCTACAGTTTTGCATAAAACTTAACAATAATTTATGGGTGAAGTACTTACTCATAGTAGTAAAGTTTGTGCAAATTTCATCCCGATCCGCAAACCTTCAATTTTAAAGTTGTACACTTCAGGAATTTTGCCTCACATATAATTTGAAAAATATAAAAATTAGGGAGATTTAAGTAGCACTAGACCCGTAAGATTTTAAATAAACATCGTTCACCCCAAGTCAAACGTACGTGTAAGTGAAAAGTGTTTGGAAAGTTATCTAACTTCTATGAACAGTGCAGAATGTACGTATCTCGCATACTCTGGACCAAAACTACTTAAGTTTGAGCCCACACAGCACAATATCTTACTCTAAGATTCCCTTAAGTTTAAATGTAAGATTCGTTAGCTTACAGCGTAAACTTCGGGTGAAGTTAAGGTGAACTGCAAATGTCCTCTCTACTGTAAGCTGCAGTGTAAGATTGTAGTCAGCTTACAGTTAAGCTTACTATAACCTTACTGTAAGCTTCCCGTAAACTTATAGCGCATTCAGTTAACTGCTTTCAAAGCGCTTTTGCTTGGAGTGAAAGCACTTTTTGCTTTGCCTCAAAGCACTGCGTGACGTCATGTAAGCAACTACTTTGCTTTGGAGCACAGCAGATTGGCGCAAAATATAAATTAAAATAAATTGTAGAATTAATAATTATAAAATATTTCTGTTATTTAAATATAAACGTAAATTATATTATTATTAATGTAATAAATAATTAATAATTTAATAATATTAAAAATTTATTACATATAAATTCGACAGATCCAATTTTACAATTTTGGAAAAAAATATTTGGAGTTGAAATTGGCATACAAATTATCATTGTTCACTAACTTTTAAGAAAAAAAACAAAATGTTTATTAATTATTATTTAACAACAAATTTTAATTGAAAATAATATTTTTCCAAAATTGTACAATTGGATCTGTCGAATTTTGGTGTAATAAAATTTAAATATATTTTTAGTTCTGTTAAAAACTACTTTTTAGTTTAAGGTTATGTTAATGGGTTGAATTTCCTTAATTGTTTTTCCCATAGTATATTACAGTTTTAAATTTATAAAATTTATACTTAACAGAATTTCTATGTAATACATTTTTTATTTAGCAGAATATTCTTTCATCGTAATTTCCATTTAGCACACTTTTCATTTAAAAAAAGTTTCTTTTTACACGAATTTTTATTTCTTAGAATTATTATTAAACATAATTTCGTCTGAGTCGAATTTTTAAATGCCAATAATAATAAAATTGATTAATTAATTATTTATTAATTATAACATTAATAATAATTTATTTTAAGGTTACATTTAGTATAACATAAATATATATTATTATTATTAATTATTTATTACCTACATTAATAATAATTTAAGTTTATATTTAATAACAGAGAAATATTTTATAATTATTAATTTAAAATTTATTTGAATTCATATTTCGCGCCAATCTGCTGTGCTCCAAAGCAAAGTGCTTCGAAGCAGTAACGCTTTGCCTCAAAGCGTACGCTACTAATTTTGACGTGCAGCAAAAATAATCTGGTTTGACTCATTTTGAATTTATAGTGAAATGTTTAAAATTGAACCCGGTTATATTCATTTTGACTTCGAGATTAATGTTAAATTATTGGAGACAAACAAATAATTACTTACAAAAATATTAAATAAAATAATTGTTTTTAATAAACAAAGGTATAGTTCTAAAGAAAACTTTAATTCTTGAAGTTGATTTACACAAATTAAGGAAATTAAATAATAGAATTTTTAGATTAGGAATCTTGTTGAAGTTGTTGACTCCATTTGACAATATTTGAATATGTCATGAAAAAAATATAAATATAAAGAAAATTTTTATATTTTCACAAATTTTATTACACAAGAATCAAAGACATAAATATTATTTAAGTATAATTTACTTTAATATTTATTATCTATAATTTACAAGATTCTGCAGTACATCAACATGAAAATATCACAATGTACTCGCAATGTAGAATATAACCTATATTTTTACAGTTTTTCTATTCGAGTTCATTTTGAGTAACGCGAAGTTGTCTGTTAACTCATATTGATGCAGATCTCATAATGAGATGCACCAAAAATGAGTTCGGTTTTTTTCGTGGATGTTACATTTTTTATTCGTATGATCCATACAATTTTTTTAATCGACAAAAACGCTAAGCTTTTGCTCTGACACGCAGAGCCTTCTCAGAGCGAAAGCTTAACGTTTTTGTCAATTTTTATCGATTAAAAAAATTGTATGGGTCAGACGAATAAAAAATGTAACATCTATTACTAAATATGAGTTCCTGATCAACATCTTTTCCATCTTATTAAATTATTTATTAATATTTAACTATATTTTTCTCACCAGATGATACATATTGTGATCTAGGATGTACAACCCTAATGGGAATAGTTAATTAAAATCTACTGCGCTACCGTCCCTATTGAAAATCCCCACATGGGAAACCACATGGGAAACCACATGGGAAACCACATGGGATCCTATGTAAAATCCCATTCCCATATGGGAAACCACATGGGATCCCATACGGGATCCCATATAAATCCTCATGGAAAATTGGGACAGGAATTGGCATCGGAAAATATCAAAAAAAGGTTCCTCATTTCCCATGTCATTTCCTATGTCAAATCCCACGTCAAATATCATGTTAAATACCATGTTAAATACTAATTGAGATCCTTTATAATTTTTTTGAAAAATTTTCCCATGTCAAACCCCACGTCATTTCCCAAGTAAAAACCTTTATCATTTTTTTGAAAATTTTTCCCATGTCATTTCCCATATCATTTCCCATGGAAATCCATATGGGAAATGGAATACGATTTCATGTGCATTCTTCCAAATGATAAAACAAATAGATTTAAGCATAGGAAATCATATAAGATTTCATATAGATTCTGAAATCTCAACCTAAGATTTCACATGGATTTACATATAGGAAACGATATAGGATTTTATTCGGGAATTTTTTAGTTGGCTGCTTTATGCAGGCGGCAGTTTACAAAAAAAATTAATTATTTGATTAAATATCAAATAATAATAATGCAACTCATCTGAAAATAAAAAAAAGTTTACTTTACTTCTGCCTTAGACTCTCAGCTTTTATAGTATTCCAGACTGATCTCAACTGTGAGAGAAAATATTTTCACCATCTGGTGGCGAAACAATGAAACTATAATGACGATCAACATCTATATTGAAATTTCCCATGTGAAATCTTTTATTATTTTTTCGAAAAATTTTCCCATATCAATTCCCACGTCAAACCCCATGTCATTTCCCATGTGAAATCCTTCATCATTTTTTTGATAAATTTTCCCATGTCAAATCCTCTTTCGCCCTATCGAAAGTCCCCACATGGGAAAGCATATGGGAATCCACATGGGAAACCACAGAGGAAATGGAATACGATAAAGGATTTCATAATAAACTACTGCGCATAAATAATTATTTAATTTATTTGTTAAGATTTATTAACAATAATGTAAGGTTATACGAAGCTTACAGAAAGTTTACGGGAAGCTTACATTAAGGTTATAGTAAGCTTAACTGTAAGCTGACTACAATCTTACACTGCAGCTTACGGTAGGGAGAACATTTGCAGATCACCTTACCCTCACCTGAAGTTTACGCTGTAAGGTAAAAAATCTTAGGTTTAAACTCAAGGGAAGCTTACAGCAAGATATTGTGATGTGTGGGAGGTTACTTTTAGAACTCACTTGAGTCTACTTTTGTAAGTTTCGAGAAAAATATAAATAATAATAAGATATTAATTAATCTCTCGATTACATCACTTCCATTTTTGATTAAATGTTTCTATATTAAATAACGTTTCAATGTTGTATTTCGTTTGTTGAAAAATCATGTAAACTGTCACAGCAAGTTCTAAACGAAACCTCAAACTTAAGTAGTTTTGATTGCAGTATACGAGATATGTACATTCAGCACTGCTCATAAAATTTAGTTAACTTGTTCGACTTGGGGTGAACGACATATTACGTAAATATTTTCGAAACTAGTTTCAGTATTTTAATAATAGCTTGTTTTGTACAATCTGCATTATCCGCCCCTATACCTTTCGACGAAACTCTTATCAATACAAACTCAAAAACAAATTTAGTGTAATTATACGTGTATTTGATACTTTAAAACTTTTTCGAAATCTCAAGAATTGTTACACATGTAATAATTTCGAAAAAAGTTTTAGACAAAAGTTGTAGATATAAAAAAAACACACATTTTATGTTTTATGTATTTTTTACTAAAAGTGAACGCAAAATAGTAAACACGGCCTTCGGCCGCGTAAGGTACTGCTCGCTTTTTTTTAAAAAAAACCTTGGCGAGAGGGGGTGGATATGGTCGAAAGTATTTTGCGGAATTCGTTGGATCCTGAGTAATGGTGAATGATACTATATACGAGTCAAATAATATGTTTAACCATGACTGTTGTATATGTTTTCATTATCATGGTGTTTTTGGTTTTTTGGATTTTTCTCGAAAAATAATGATTTTTGGTAAAAAATGCATAACACATAAAATGTGTGTTTTTTTGAGATCTACAAATTTTGTCTAAAACTTTTTTCGAAATTTTGCTTTTTTTACGAGATAATCGCAAAAAACCATGATTTTATGGTGTTTTTTTATGGTTTTTACCATGATAATCAAATTTGCGCCAATTTTCACTATCATTTTCGTAATTAGCGCCCCAAATTCGTTAGTATACTTACAACTACCAAATTCCTCTCTAGTTACTATTTTTCCATCATTTTGTGGCGTTTTTTAGATTTTCCTCGAAAAATAATGACTTTTGGTAAAAAATGCATGAAACATAAAATGTGTGTTTTTTTGAGATCTACAACTTTTGTCTAAAACATTTTTCGAAATTTTTTGCTTTTTACGAGATAATTGCAAAAAACCATGATTTTATAGTGTTTTTTATGGTTTTTACCATGACAATCAAATTTGCGCCAATTTTCACTATCATTTTCGTAATCAGCGCACCAAAATACGTTAGTATACCAAGTTTCATGAAGATCGGAGGTACCCCTACTTCGGAAGTACACCCGGAATTTTTCTCCGTGTACTTATCTTTGAAATTTTTAAACGATAGAATTGATTCAGTAGAACCTGTTGACGTAGATATTGAATCTCGTTGATCACTAAATGACGTTTTCTGTTGATACCCTTTTAAAAAAATATATAAAATATCGCTGCCAAGTTGAAGTATGAACATTTATATTCATAACATAAACACTTCCCCATGGAGATTTTTTGTGATCAATTTATGGTAACTTTTTTGGTATTATAATAATTTTAAGAAGGTGTTAAAGTTGTATTTTTGGGTATTTGCAGAGATAGATTTTTAACATCAATAACTTCGTAATATTTCACAATAAAAGGTTCAATAATAGGTGAATTGATTCGTTTTTAAATATTCTCCAAGTTGTTCATAATACTTTTAAAGATACATAAATATTTTTTAATAAATAAGGCAAAAAATGCAGGTTTTTCAAAATTTTTCAATTTCAAAATGTCAATAACTCTGGATAAAATAACAGTAGGATATTTGCTAATAGGTCAAAAGATACATCTTGAAAAACTCTACAAAATTAAAGAAAAACATTCATAGGTGTACTAACATTTTGTTAAAGTTATGTGCAAACAACGATTTTTCAAAAATTTTAAAATGCAAAAAAGTAATAGTTAATCTTTATTAATATTGCTCAAAGTACTCTTATTATTTGTCCGCCAGTAAGACCTACAATTTAAAAAAATTTTATCCCTTTAGCTCTTATAGTATTGGAGATATTTAAGAAAATGAAGTGTACACTGTTAAAAATATTTGTAGTTTTCATTTGCATAAAGTACTTAAATTTAAGAAACTGCATATATGAAAGCGAATTAATATACAAAGTATATTAAATATCATTACCTATAGGAATAAGAATTAAAAAATTGCATTTTACTCAATTTATACATGTTCTTGTGTACAAAATAAGGTTTTTATTAATAAAGCAAAATAATTTCTTTCATAGAAATACAAGTTTACATCAATTTCATTGTAAAAATGCATATAATTTGACATGTAGAGTACGTAACCAAAATGTCACATATAATTATTAAAATTCTGGTATTTAGAATGATTTTTTGAAAAAATTTTCCTTTATGAAACATTATTTGGACACAAACAACATATTAATTAGAGAATTACGCACTGTTATTTCAATTTGATTAAATTTTCAATAGCAAGGAAATAAACACCGTTTGGTGAAATAGGACTCTGCGGCCGCCATGTTGGCACATTAAAATTAATATAGATGTATTTTAGATTTCAATACCTGTAGTGCATATTCGCTTCATACGCATGTATATTAAATCTAATACAGATTTTTCTAACAGTGTATATATATATATATATATTGTTACGTGGCATTTTGCCACACACAATAATTATTTGTTATCTTATTTATCACCCCATCAAAATGGGAATCTTCCTTTTTCCTAAAATAAATAAAATAAAAAAATTAGACAAAATAAATAATTATTTGAATGTAATAATAAAATTAAAGTAAAATAATAGATTAAACCTGCCAACTCGTCGAATCACTCTCGTATTATTTTGATTAATAAAATTTGTATACTCGCGTTCCAAAATGTTTTCATGTTATCACGAGGAATTGTCGACAATATCCAAATTCCTGGTCACTCATCTGTTATGAAGTCAGCAGGGGAAGTACTTCCTGGTGCATATATTTGGATGAGATTCCTGAATATTCCAGAGCACCAGGAAGCCGAAAGAATATTGATTGTTTTGATCCTGTCACAATAATGGGGGCAACCATTTTGGAATAGAGGACTCCACTACGCCCTCTGGTAGAGTTGCGATCTACCTTACCAGCGACATCGATGAAAGTTATCGACGCGTGATATATCGATTATCGACAAATAGATAGTTATTAATTACTTTCACTGGGGCTCACAGCGGTTCCACATGTATGCGAAATCGTGCCGTAGTTGCGATCGTCGTACTCCCACTGCGCCATCTACCTAATGCTTTCCCCTTCTGACGTCACGGAGGGGAGTGTATTGAGTAGATGGCGTAGTGGGAGTACGATGATCGCAACGACGGCACGATTTCGCATACGTATGCAACCGCTGTCACCACAAAAAAGAAAGCGTGAAAGGTGACGCCGACTAGAGTCAATGTTCAGCCATTTAATTTATTCTCGTTTTGATGGTGACTAAGGCAGCACGCCAAAGAGGTTTTTTTAAAGTAAAACAAATAATAAGTGACCATGTCTGGACGAGGCGGAATGCGGGGTCGGCGTCATATCAGCGGTGAGTCCCAGTGAACAATAAATTCCATTTCTCGCCAGATTGGCATAAAATAAAAAGATAAATAAACTAATAACTTGAAAATAATTAAGTGATGTTTGCTCACCGCATGGCAAGCGGAATAATTTTTGTAAATTCGGCCATAGGCCGAATACTTTAAGTGAATTTTCATTTAGTTAAAAAAGAAAAATAATAAATTAATAGTAATAAAAATTGAATTTGAAATTAATAAATATTACAGTCAAATTAAACTCAGTGAAACGATTAATGTGTTTTTCTCCTTACCTCCCCCTCTCCGCGGTTTGCTAGGAAACTTTCCTAACAATTTTCTGAACTAGTCCGGTAAAAATTTATAATAAATCAATAATTAACTTTTGCATATTTTTTATATAAAATATTCTAGCGCTAATAAATTATTCCTTTCTAAATTGAAATAATTAAAAAAAATATATATTAACCTCAAAGTGTAGATAACATTTTTCTAGTATAATTAAATTTATAATAATTATCATTATCTAATTATTAATAATAAATAAAAATATAATAAAAATAGGCAAAATGTTATAAATGGCACACGTCCGTGAAGCTGGCCGGAACATACCGTAATATGAAAATATTCACTACATGAGAATTAAGGGCTCATTAAGGGCTAATTAGGGCTGTGTGTCTTGAATTTTGGGCTTTTGATTTATTTAAGGAAAATGACACCCGGCTAACTTCATATTGAAGCTGGCCGGAAACACGCATAGCTTCTATATTACTGCTCCAATTAACTTCTAAGTGGCAGAAACATTTAGGGTTCATTAAGCCCTTTAAGAATACACTATATTATTAGTTGAAAAGTTTCAGTTTTTTAAAAAAAGTCATGGTTCCGGCCTGCTTCACGTTGAAGCTGGCCGGAAACACGCATAACTTCTATGGCACTGCTCCTATTAACTTCTAAGTGGTTAAAAAATTTAGGGCTCATTCAGGATTACTAAAAAAACGCAATTTCTTATTCAGAGCACTACCATTTTATAAGAAATTTCTTCAATAAAGATTTTTATGAATTTTAAGGTTTCTATTGTAACCGATATTATGATACCCGCCGCTTCTTCAACATAAAATGATGTAATTTTAATTGTTTTATTATAAGCAATGTTCATGTACGTATACAGCAGTGCACTCAATGATGGTAAAGTGTGTTGCATGTGAATTTAATGTAAAATTTTGTATTTAAATAACGTTTTATTGGCAATTATAATTTGCCGTAAACGTGACATATAAATAAATTTTCGAAATTCGAAATGCTTTACAAGAAAATTAATCTGGTTTGAGATATTTCTCACTATTAAACTTCTAAATACAAGTCTAGAAACAGGAGGTACAACTTCGGTAGTGGGGGTACAGGACAAATACGTAAGAGTATGGTCTTCTGAAATTAACCCTTTAACGACGAGATGTGCTGTTTTTCAACATAAATTTCAAAAGCCTACAATTTGTAGAAAGAAGCCATAAAATTTTTCAAAAGCCCTTATCTTACTATTTTTGGGGTCGCTCTTTCGAATGGCGTGGTCAAAATTTTCAAAAAATGATATATAACCCTTCTTTTTTTCAAAAATACTAAAAAAAGTCAAGTTTTTTGAATGCAATTTTTTTTTAAATAATTTTTTTCTCCCCCATAACATTTTTTAAATAAAACAAAAAGTATCAGAAACATGTTCCCAATAGTTGTACTTGGAAAATAGCCGTTTATAATTTTTATTTTTTTCGATTTTGGATTTAAAATGGCGCTTGAAGGACAAAAAAATTTCCTAATTTTACTTAAGATCACAAACTTTTTCAAAATTGCTCAAATCTGATTGAAATTTGTTACACGGAGGTTTTTGGGGTTGCTGATTACGAATCTGAAGTCAGATGCAAAAAATTCAAAATGGCGGACTCAATATGGCGGACGAATTTTTTAAAATTTACTCCGATTTGCTTGAAATTTGATACTCGGGAGTTTTTTGTGTCGCTGATTACGAATCTGAATTCAGTTTCAAAAAATTCAAAATGGCGGATCCAATATGGTGGACAAATTTTGTGAAATTCATAGAATTCTGTTGAAACTCGTTACTCGGAGGTTTTTGGGGTCGCTGATTACAAACCTGAAGTCAGATTAAAAAAATTCAAAATGGCGGATCCAAAATGGCGGACTAATTTTTTAAAATTGCTCAGATTTGCATGAAATTTGATACTCAGGGGTTTTTTGGGTCGCTGATTACGAATCTGAATTCAGATTCAAAAAATTCAAATTGGCGGATCCAAAATGGTGGACTAATTTTTCAAAATTACTCAGATTTGCATGAAATTTGTTACTCTGGGGGTTTCGGGGTCGCTCATTAAGAATATGAAGTCACATTTCAAATATTCAAAATGACGAAATTATTATACTCTATTTATTGTGATTCTACCAGTAGCAAGTAATCTATATTTCACAATATATTTCAGAATCAAAAAGCTAACCACTGGAACTGCAGATATAAATAAATTGTTTAAAACTGATCTACCATAAAATCTTTACCATAAAATCTTAACCATAAAATCGCCGAAAAGGGGACTTGAAAAAATGCTAAATCGAAGTAGATTTAGCCTGAATATATTGGTCAATTTTCTTACACACCAAACTCTGGAAGGATTACTTTGATTTTCGGGGCTATGAAATTTTATTCTCGAAAATTATCGCGGGTCATTCAGATGCTATTGGTTCTGTTTTCAAATGTAGATCTTGAGACCAATAATCACGTTGAAGTATCCAATAAGTTGTAATACTGTTCACTATATCAAACTTATGTCTCAGACTCAGCATAATTTCATTAAAATTTTTTTTTCTGTTTATATTATTTTCAATGAAACTCATAATCAGATTTTAATTTTCTTGAGAGTTGTAATTTTTATACAAGTTACTATATAATACAGCATTTTGCAAAAAGTCAAAACGATCTTCAGACTTTTAAATATCTTATTCAAATATCAATATTTTCATCGACTAAAAAGTAAATGATCACAGTTCATTTGTTTGTCAAACCTCAAAATTTTCATCGACTAACAAGTGAATAATCACGGTTCATTTGTTATTGCTAATTAATGGCTATGTTCATAGTTTTGTGAAAAATAATTTGACAGTTCTTTTACACAATGCCGTCGAAGAGAAGATCAGATTCTTTGCCTGCTAAAAGTATTCCGCTAAAGCATTCTCGCATCAAAACGAATGATTCGACATCTGCTAAAACTATTCATTCAAAAAAAATGTTTCAAATAATCATCGCAAAGATTCAAATTTTTCGAAACGCGATTCATTGGTAGTTGAATATGAAGAGACTGAAAATTTTGTTAATGCCAACATCATTCCATCTGCTGATGACTCTGGTGAATCGGATTTAGAAGATACCCTAGATGAAAATGTTCAGTTTGAATCTGATATTTCTGAGTCTGAAGATGGTTCTGATTTTTTGCAAAAGGCCATATCATATGACAACGTGTATGAAAATTACGACAACTGTCAAAAAAAATTAGAAGCTGATTATGTGTTTGATTGGAAACAGGGTGAGTGTAATCAGAACAAAACTTTTAATAACGAGATTATGCTGAGCCGAAAACATGAGTCTGATATAATAAACAGTACTCCAACCGAGTTGTTTGAATACTTCTTTTCAACGGAACTGAAAAATCATATTATCAACTGTACGATAAAAAACGGCCATGAGATGTCAGTTACTGAATTAGAAGTTTTCATTGGCATAATAATATTTACAATGTATAACCAAAGATTGTCTCAACGGGATTATTGGTCTCAAGATCCACATTTGAAAGCAGAACCAGTGGCATCTGCAATGACACGCGATAATTTTGAAAACATAAAATCAAAAATAAAATTCCACGAACCCGAATATCAAAATAATGCTGACAGAGAATGGCGTGTAAGAAAATTGACTGATATATTCCGGAGCAATCTAATTCGATTTGGCATTTTTTCAAGTTCACTATCCATCGACGAGATGATGTTAAGATTTTATGGAAGGTCAGTTTTGAAGCAGTTTATAAAAGGTAAACCAGTAAGGTTTGGAATAAAATTATGGGCTCTCTGCAGTTCCAATGGTTACCTTTTTGATTTTGAAATATATTGTGGCAAAATGGACAATAAAAGTGAAAAATTAGCAAACTGTACTCTTGGTAGTCGTGTTGTTATAAATATGTTACAAGTCGTTTTCCGTAATGTACATCTGCGTAACCGAGAAGATCTGCACATTTATTTTGACAATCTCTTCACTAGTCCGGATCTTCTAGTTCATTTGAAAAAATATGGATTAGTTGCTACTGGTACAGTCAGAGCAAATAGAGTCAATATCAAGAATGCAATCACAGAGAAAGATGAAAGAGGAAAATGGGAAGTGAAACACGAAAAAAAGAGTGGCATAAATTTCATAACTGTGATGGACTCCAAACCAGTTTCTTTATTATCCACTGCAGCTGGAGTAACGCCACTGGGAAAAGTAAAACGTCGTCAGAAAGGCAAGAAAGAAAAAAAAGAATTAGATTTTCCGAATGCGTTTATGCTGTATAATCAGTTCATGGGTGGCGTTGATTTACACGATCAACGATGCAATGCAATAGAGCCAATTATAAGATCGAAGAAATAGACGTGGATAATTTTTATTCGAATAATCCAATCAGCAATTGCTAATTCCACGATTTTATACAATCTTTTTCATGAAAAAAAAGAAAGTACAAAATTTTTGGCTATGTGCATCAGTAAAGATTATTTGAGCAAAGCAAGAACGGGGAAGTCGTCAGTACATGAGACAGAAAAACAACATTTACCTCGATACTGTTGCACCTCAAAATGCAAAATCCGAACAAGAAAATACTGCAAAACCTGCAAGTTGTTTTACTGCGACAATTGCTTCAAAAAAACGCATAGCACAAATTAAAAGTTTTTAATAAAAAGTTGAAAAAAGTGAATTATTAAATTGAAAAAACAAAAAAAAATTATAAAACAAAGCAAAAAACAAAAAAAAAATTAAAAATCACTGAAAAAATACAAAAAAAATGATTCTCTATATCGCCTACCTCCTCGTGGTGAGAATCGGGCAACTTTAATTCTTTAAAGGCTTAAGGCGACTTCATATTCTTAATTAGCGACCTCGAAAACCCCAGAGTAACAAATTTCATGCAAATCTGAGCAATTTTAAAAAATTAGTCCGCCATTTTGGATCCGCCATTTTGAATTTTTTTAATCTGACTTCGGGTTTGTAATCAGCGACCCCAAAAACCTCCGAGTAACGAGTTTCAACAGAATTCTATGAATTTCACAAAATTTGTCCACCATATTGGATCCGCCATTTTGAATTTTTTGAAACTGAATTCAGATTCGTAATCAGCGACCCAAAAAACTCCCGAGTATCAAATTTCAAGCAAATCGGAGTAAATTTTAAAAAATTCGTCCGCCATATTGAGTCCGCCATTTTGAATTTTTTGCATCTGACTTCAGATTCGTAATCAGCAACCCCAAAAACCTCCGTGTAACAAATTTCAATCAGATTTGAGCAATTTTGAAAAAGTTTGTGATCTTAAGTAAAATTAGGAAATTTTTTTGTCCTTCAAGCGCCATTTTAAATCCAAAATCGAAAAAAATAAAAATTATAAACGGCTAGTTTCCAAGTACAACTATTGGGAACACGTTTCTGATACTTTTTGTTTTATTTAAAAAATGTTATGGGGGAGAAAAAAATTATTTAAAAAAAATTGCATTCAATAAACTTGACTTTTTTTAGTATTTTTGAAAAAAAGAAGGGTTATATATCATTTTTTGAAAATTTTGACTACGCCATTCGAAAGAGCGACCCCAAAAATAGTAAGATAAGGGCTTTTCAAAAATTTTATGGCTTCTTTCTACAAATTGTAGGCGTTTGAAATTTATGTTGAAAAACAGCACATCTCGTCGTTAAAGGGTTAATTAAAAAAAGGACTCTATTCAATACTTTTTTTTACTGGGAATCTTGTAACTTTTTGCATCAATCTAATTGAAAATTGAAGTTACTATAAACATTCATGTACGTACGAGACCACTGTCAATTGTTCGGGGTGAAGTAAATATTTTCTACTTAATATAGGTATTGCAAAAAAATCAGAAACAGCACATTTTTTTACTTAATCTTTAACTTAATCAAAATATGTATTTTTTGTCACAAAACAATTTAAGTTATGATAATAACTTTATCATTTGTATAAATAAATATTATTCTTATTTACAAACGTATTAAGGATTTTACCACGGAAGAAGTAGTTTTCACAAATTTTGCACTTTACCAAACTTTATATACACACTGATTTAGATTTAAAATAAACTTATTTGTTCAAACAATTTTTAAACAAAGGACAATTGCTGTTTACTAACTTTTTACATAATGGAGTTTTTCCTAATTTTGCAATTCACCATACTTGAAATAAATATTTAACTTTAAATTAAAAATTAAATCATTATTAAATAATTAATAACCAAACTAATATTGTAACATTATTATTAATTATTATTGTTTTTCTCCCTTCTGAGAAAAAAACTAATTTAGATGAATTAAAATGAATTAACTTTTTTGGCAAGATTCAATTCATATTTATCGCTAAGCAAGATTCAGTGAAGCCCCGACGAATTGAAAAGATTAAATCTCAAAAGTTTGTCCATTGCATTGGGACGAATAGAGAGTTTGAAAGTTGAATACAGCTTTGTCGAATTCAAGAGAATTTCATAACACAGATCGTAATCATAAACGGAGGAATGAGTTGGAGAAGGATAAACAATATACCTATCCTTCTCCAACTCATGCTTCTGTTTACGTTTGCAATTGCGTTTACGACAATATCCTGCTCAAGCCTTGAGCAATGCATTGGTATGTCCGCTGGGGCGTGGCTTAATCATTTATCCTACAATTAGTAGTTCCATTTTTCACCACCATAGTTAAAAGTATTTCTGATTGATGGATGTTGGGCAATTATCCTAATTTTAGTAGTTACAAATATTATCACCAGAGAGCGATTTGTAGTAACGGACTTCCCAATAGCCTCTGCAGGGCTCTACAATGCAAACCTCTACAACAGAAGCTATCCATTGCCCAAGACATATTTGTCCACTATTATGAACATAACATGAATGGATTCCATTGTTTTTTAAATGCGACATTTTTATGTCAACTACTTAAGCATACTGAATAAAATTTTTTACTTCTTTGGCAACTGCCTAAGGCTATTCTCACAAAATGCTGTTTCTATACCCTTATGTTGAAAACAATATAATAATATAATGAAATTTATTGTGTTTTTATGTTCAACATAAGGACATAAAAAGAGCTTTTTGTAGACATAGCCTAACTCTAACCTTGTTGGGTGCAATTTTCCACCGGATGTGTTCTATTGAATTGAAAGTTTCATTATAATACTGACTAATAACATACGTAACATTGAAAATCTTCTAGGCCCAGATTAAAAATAATGCATAGGAAAATTTCGAAAATACATGTAGAACCAGCCAACTTCAATTGATACATGTATTAATATTCTCACCAGTTTTCTTACAAAATATAAAATAATTCTTGACAAAATATGAAGAAAATGGAATTTTAATAAAAGACACATGGATCTCTAGTCTAATTAACACAAAATTTTGCTTCAAAATATTATTTTTCATTAAGTAAAAAGTTAGGCATTTTTCGAGAAAAAAATACAATCAAATACAAATTAACATTTAAAAATTGAATAAATTTACAATTTTCTATTGAAACATTAATTTCTTTAAATGTCATGTCAATTTCTTTCCGATTATCTTTTCTTTTTTAAAATTATTGTCGAAAAAATGAATGTTTAAATAGATAGCATTAATAAACATTTTATCGACCCCACACAGCACATAAAATTTCCTGAATTTGTCCTGAATATTTCATTGAAAGATTCGAAATATTTCAATGAAAAGTCCATGAAATTGTGATGCAACAATGAAATGTCCGCCTATAAGAAATATTGCAGTTCCGATTGTACGAAGAATTTCAGCGAAATGTTCTCGAAATGTTCAGGAAATGTGAGGATGAAAAATTACTGACATATTATTTTTTAATATTTGCAAAATAAAAAAATGAAATATGTTACAAATTTTTAAGTGAAATATTTTGAAAAGATTATTCATTAAAATTCTAGAAATATCGAAATGAAATATTTCTAAATTGTTAAAAATACATATTTAGGCAATATCATCCGCATATATTTGTGAAAAATAAAAAAAATGAATTTCAGAAATAAATTGCGGTAGTGATTGTGAAAATATGTGACAAAATTTGTGTATTTAGTTAAATAGTGACAATTTATTTATTATAAAGAAATTATTACACGTAAGATGCAACAAGCGAAACATGATTAATACACGGAGAGAAAAATCTGCCTTTTATAGTATAGAAAGGTTTACATTTAATACACAGAAATTTTCTATGCTATATAGGCATGAAATTTGAGTAATTATAGTACAATCGTATGTCTTTTTAGCATGAAACTTGTCTGTGCTAATAAAGTTTGTCATATAGCCTCTTATTACATACTTATTATACTTTTAATCCAACGGCGCCATGCGAAGATCGCACATAACATCATCCTACACGGAGAGAAAAAAAAAGTTCTAACTACTTTCCTTCAAGTCGTCATTCTGATCATATGAAGTCAAGTAGTTACAACCGGGGAGCCAGGCCGTTTTGACTTGGCTCTTTCATTGCTACTACTGTGTTCTCAGGAAATACCGACCAAGCGATTGGCCTATTGCTTTGACTTGCCGCTTGGCGTTTGCTTCTACCGGTCTTCACACATGTGTAAAGCAAAGTAGAAGCAAACGCCAAGCGGCAAGTCAAAGCAATAGGCCAATCGCTTGGTCGGTATTGCCTGAGAACACAGTAGTAGCAATGAAAGAGCCAAGTCAAAATGGCCTGGCTCCCCGGTTGTAACTACTTGACTTCATATGATCAGAATGACGACTTGAAGGAAAGTAGTTAGAACTTTTTTTTTCTCTCCGTGTACTATGTTTGCATAAGTTCTATGCTTTTTCGGGGATAGACTCTTGCAACTGGCGATTAGGCCACGCCCACCTTTACTTAATTGGAACTGCCCTAATCGCCAGTTGCAAGAGTCTATCCCCGAAAAAGCATAGAACTTATGCAAAAATAGTAGGATGATGTTATGTGCGATCTTCGCATGGCGCCGTTGGATTAAAAGTATAATAAGTATGTAATAAGAGGCTATATGACAAACTTTATTAGCATAGACAAGTTTCATGCTAAAAATTCTGAAATCTTTGCTCTATTAGTATGAAAAGTTTAAAGAAAAATAGCAGCAATCTATTTCATACTATAAAAGGCAGATTTTTCTCTCCGTATATATATGAACAGTAAGTATCAAAATACAATACTTAAAATAAATAAGATCCGCTCAGGTACGCAAGGATATACTATGAAAGTCAATTTGTTACAAATTTTACTTGACTGGACTTTCAATATTCGTAACTTTTTAATTGAATTCTTAATTTACTGCATAATTATAATTAAACAAAAAATTTTTTTCGCAGAATTGTCATTTGATAACATTTCTATTTTTCAGAGTATTCAAATGTTTAAAATTTAATTTGTCTAAAATTGCAAATGACAAAAGGTACATATGAACCGATCGCCGGATATACGGCATACGTCGATTTAAGACATTTTGAGATATGTTAAATTTAAGATTCACTTGTAAGTTATAATTTAAGGCATTATTATCCAAAATTTTTTTCTTTTATAAAGGTTTACTATCGGTCAACTAATTTTGTCACATATTTTCTCAATCACTACCGCAATTTATTTCTGTAACTAATTTTTTTATTTTTCACAAATATATCCGAATCTTATTGCCTAAATATGTATTTTTAACAATTGAGAAATATTTCATTTCGATATTTCTAGAATTTTAATGAATAATCTTTTTAAAATATTTCACTTAAAAATTTGTAACACATTTCATTTTTTTATTTTGAAAATATTAAAAAATAATATGTCAGTAATTTTTCATCCTCACATTTCCTGAACATTTCGCTGAAATTTTTCGTACAATCGGAACTGCAATATTTCTTATAGGCGGACATTTCATTGTTGCATCAAAATTTCATGGACCTTTCATTGAAATATTTCGAATCTTTCAATGAAATATTCAGGAAATTTTATGTGCTGTGTGGGGGGGGCATCGAATTAATTTATACAAGGTTATTATCTACGGATAACATGACTGTAAAAATTCGAGTACTCGATATGATACTTCGAGCCAAGCTCGGGCTCGGCTCGAAAAAATTTCGGCTCGGCTCGGTCATTCGAGCTTTTAGCACACCCCTACTATTTATCCTAACTTACTTTAAAAGTTATGATTACTGGATTTTTTTTAGTAATCCTGAATGAGCCCTAAATTTTTTAACCACTTAGAAGTTAATAGGAGCAGTGCCGTAGAAGTTATGTGTGTTTCCGGCCAGCTTCAACGTGAAGCAGGCCGGAACCACGACTTTTTTTAAAAAACTGAAACTTTTCAACTAATAATATAGAGTATTCTTAAAGGGCTTAATGAGCCCTAAATGTTTCTGCCACTTAAAAGTTAATTGGAGCAGTAATATAGAAGCTATGCGTGTTTCCGGCCAGCTTCAATATGAAGTTAGCCGGGTGTCATTTTCTTTAAATAAATCAAAAGCCCAAAATTCAAGACACACAGCCCTAATTAGTCCTTAATGAGCCCTTAATTCTCATGTAGTGAATATTTTCATATTATGGTATGTTCCGGCCAGCTTCACAGACGTATTCCAGTTCAATAAGTGATGCTACCACTGTTCTTTATGATGATGCCCCGGAATCCGTCATCACCATTAGTGATGATTCTTCTGGTAAGTGCTCAGTACTTCGTGAACTTTTCTAGTGATCACACTGATATCCCCCATCATATGTTCATTTTATATTATTATGTGATAATGTGTGAGAATTGTAGTGAAACTGTTTTTGAAGATTATGTTGACCTTTTTGATTTGGAACATTTTGATGTAACTGATAATAGTGCGGTCGAGACTTTAGATAACATGGATTTAGTGTCTACTTCTGACAATTATTGTGACCAAGGTAGTGAAGTGCCGGCCAATCAAACTTTTTCATTGTTTTCTCTTTGTAAACCAAGTCCAATAATAGCGAGTGTTTCACAACATTGACTTTTGGCCCTTCATGTTGCGGATTTGGAAGAGAAACTGGGGATCTTTCAATTCGCAATCTGGAAGATCCCATTTGAGAATGCTGCTAACATTATTAGTAATTTGTGTTCTTCAATCATTGGCATAGAGTGCAGTGTACAAGATTTTACTGTTATTAGAAAATTAGTTGTTAAGCGAAGTGGTGTGTTGGTTCGAGTGCCTTCGTTGATGATGAAACAACTAGTTTTTACTTTCAGACATATGTTTTTGTTAAAAGGATATAATGTGGATATTTCATAGTTTAAGGTTAATTTGAAGAAGACTGGATCCGGATTCGGTAAATCCGAACGGTAATTATTTCAGCTTAATTAAAATTTTTAAAAATAAGTTCGATATGAGAAATTTTACCTCAGATCCTCTTCAAGAGATTCTAAGTATTATCCCATTTTTCGTTTGTTAATTAGCAACAGCATAAAAAAAAGTTAGCGAGTATTGCAAAAAAGATTGAAAATCAAAGATGACACTCTTTCAGTATTTTGTCTCGTGTTTGAAGAAAAAGAAGCTAAAAATTTATTTTATTATTTATAATTGTTTGTTATGAATACTAGAACAGAAACTATTTTTGATTTTTGCCTTCTGTAAAATTTTATTAATAATATCAGACCGTTCGTATTTACCCAGGAAAATTGGAAAACCGGGGTAAATCCGAACGGTATTTTCAATAATTTTTTTTACATCAGAGCCACACAAAATTGTTTTTATTTCATTACACTATTATTTTAACATTATATAAGTAAGTAGAAAAAAGTTTTTCTTTCTATACGTATCCTCGTTAGTAATTAATAAGCAGAAACTTAATCTCTGTTCTCTCGAAGGAGTGTTTCAATTTTTTTGCCAAATGGTTAGTTGAAAAAAGTTTTTCAGGATCTTAATAAAATTTGGTATTCTACGGTTTTTGGGGTCGCTAATTACCAATCACGGTGAGCTTCGTTTAGGTTCAACCTAAACTGCATGACCCTTCTCAGGTTTTTTTTTATATCAGTTCGGTGATGCCTCACGATCATTTTAAGACGAAAATTAAAATAATCGTTGGAGGGAAACTCAAATTATATTGATTTTTAAATTTTTTTTCTAGGTTATTGAAGATATTTTCATTAAAATACCGTTTGGTAAAATACTTATTGCTTCAAAAGCTACAATTTAACATAAAAATAGATTACATATAATAATTAAACCATTTTGATACATAGAATGAAGAAAATGTTTAAAAATAGTCGAAAAAACTGAAATTTTTCTAATTTTTTAAACTTTACTCCTTTATTTAACGTTATTGCAATAAAGTCATGTAGAAGTGAATTAAAGTACATAAAATTTCCTGTAAATTAAAAAAAAACTCTTCTATCTATTACCGTTACAAAAATATGGTCATTTGAATTTTAAATTTAATGGATAAATAGTTAAAATTTAACATTAGGTCTAGATTATTTGGTAAAATTGTTTTCGCAGAACTTCATCTCAATTCCATATTATAATACGTATAAGAAGGTTTAATCTTGAATAGTTTCAAATTGAAAAAACTGACTTATCTCACTTACATCGAAAGTTACATTGGTTTAAAGAATGTCTATTTCTATAAGAGAGATTTGAGTAGTTTTTAAAAATTCGTTTATTTTGAAAAATTACTTTTTTTTTGAAAATATTTACTTTTTAAAAAAGTAAATATTTTAAATATGATTATGTTGCATTTTTCAAAATAAACGGATTTTTAAAAACTACTCAAATCTCTCTTATAGAAATAGACATTCTTTAAACCAATGTAACTTTCGATGTAAGTGAGATAAATCAGTTTTTTCAATTTGAAACTGTTCAAGATTAAACCTTCTTATACGTATTATATTATGGAATTGAGATGAAGTTCTGCGAAAACAATTTTACCAAATAATCTAGACCTAATGTTAAATTTTAACTATTTATCAATTAAATTTAAAATTCAAATGACCATATTTTTGTAACGGTAATAGATAGAAGAGTTTTTTTTAATTTACAGGAAATTTTATGTACTTTAATTCACTTCTACATGACTTTATTGAAATAACGTTAAATAAAGGAGTAAAGTTTAAAAAATTAGAAAAATTTCAGTTTTTTCGACTATTTTTAAACATTTTCTTCATTCTATGTATCAAAATGGTTTAATTATTATATATAATCTATTTTTATGTTAAATTGTAGCTTTTGAAGTAATAAGTATTTTACCAAACGGTATTTTAATGAAAATATCTTCAATAACCTAGAAAAAAAATTTTAAAATCAATATAATTTGAGTTTCCCTCCAACGATTATTTTAATTTTCGTCTTAAAATGATCGTGAGGCATCACCGAACTGATATAAAAAAAAACCTGAGAAGGGTCATGCAGTTTAGGTTGAACCTAAACGAAGCTCACCGTGTTAACAAAGTTAAAAAAGCTACCCCCACCAATACAACTAAAATTATAATTAAATTACTTAAAACTGTATCAAAAAATATTATAATAAACATATTTTAATAAAAATATTTTAATTTTTTAAATGAAACTTAAACTCATTGCACTAATCTGCCATATTAAATATAATTTATAAAAAAATTTTATCCTTTTAACTTTGAAAATTAATAGTCTTAATTTGAAGTCAGTTTTTCAAAATTCAAAATGGCGGACGAGAATTAAAAAAATCATTGGATTCGCTCGAAAATTGTTACTCGGGGGGTTTCAGGGTCGCTGATTACGAATTTGGAGTTAGCAAATTTGATCATTTTTAAAAATAAGTTTTAGGAAAGTCCGCCATTTTGAATTTAAAAAATTTGACTTTTATTTTTGTATTTACATTCAATCACTCCAAAATACTTTCTGTACCAAGTTTTGCAAAAATCCGTTACGATTTGATAAAGTTATTGAAGGTTTTAATTGTGTAATGCATTTTAATTTTTAACCTGTTTGATTTTTGTATTTATATATGATGCATTATTACATAATAGGTTTATTATCGTATTTTTTTGAGTTTTTATATGAGTTTAACACTTGCAATACTTTAAATTTATTTTCCCTAAGATTTTTCTGAAATACAGTGGCGTTCGTATTTACCCCGGTATTTTAGGAAAGTTGCAAAGTATCGAGGTAAATACGAACGCTAAGTTTCCTGCGATTGTAATTTATCAAAAATTTTTGCTACCCCATAAAATTGTTCTATGGAAGAAAAGTAACAACTTCATGCACCAGAATACCGGAAGTATTTTTTTTAAAGAAAAAACTTATGTTAGAATTTGAGATTCTTTCGATTATTGGAAGCAATAAATGAAACACCAAATTATTTATTCGGCAACGTTTCGGTGTCTTGGTTTGACACCATCATCAGGCCACTTTATTAAACCAAAATTAGAAATTAATTATTCACAAACTTATTAGAACTTCACATAAAAAATTGAAGAATAAAAAAATAAATAAATAAATACCTTGTTCAATTAAAATTAAAGTTATTTGGTTACATTAGTAATAAGTCTAAAATTTTTTTTCGTCTAAAAATTAAATTCGAATAGACGATGTCATTCATCGCAAAGCAAAATAAAAACTGACATAAGAAGGTGACAATTCGTAGATTTTATACACGACACGTGCAGTCAATGAACTCTGATCAAAACAAAAGAGATAAAATCATTCCTTCAATTTTCTTAATAGAGGGAAATATGTATTGCTAAGAAACTGAATATCTTCCTTTTTATTAATAGTATTACTATTATTTTTAATGTGTAACATTTCTGAAATAATTCTTTTTTTATAAATAGGTTCAACGTCCAAGATTTTAACTTCATCAAAATTGAAAGAATGATTGTAAATAGAGCGATGTTCATTCACAACAGATTCAATGTTTTTATTTTTATGTTCTTTAATTCGTTTTTCCAAACTGCGTTTCGATTCGCCGATGTAAGTAGCGGAGCAATTGTTACAATTAAACTTATAAACAATACCAGTTTGGTTCCATTTTTTTGTTTGGTCTTTGCCCAATTTTATAACAGAACTTAGGTTTTTGTTAACCTTAGGAATTGACAGAAAATTATAATCTTTTAATATATTTGAGAGTTGCATATAATTGTTATTAAAAGGAATGTTAACTTTTGACATACGACCATAGATCGATGATTTATTATTAATTTGTTTATTGTCGGAAGTAATTGATTTTAATTTACATGATCTTGCTTTTAGATTTTTATTAATAAATTCCAGAGGATAATCGTTCTGAAGAAGAATCTGTGTAACCTTCTCAATATTATCATTATGAAAAGAGTCATGTGATAACAATATAGCTCTATCCAACAAATTAAAAATAGTATTTCTCTTTTGTTTGCACATTAATAATAGTTTTGAATTAAAAGAAAAATTAAAAGATATTGTTATTCCGGAAAATTTTATATTACTTTCTTTAGATGTTACTTCGCTTTTTACTAATGTGCCGTGTGACTTGGTAATTCAGAGTTTGGACAGAAGAATTTGTAATATCCAACAGTCTTGTAAAATTCCTTTTGTTGATATTGTTAATTGCGTTAAATTTCTTTTTGACAACACATTCTTTGTTTTTAATGAGAAAACATATCAACAAGTTTATGGTACTCCTATGGGGTCACCAATTTCTCCTTTGTTTGCGGATATGGTCATGGATGACCTGGAAACTGATTGTCTAAAAATATTAAGAAATCAATTCAACTGCACGCCTGCTTTTTATGTTAGATATGTTAACGATACGTTATTGTGTGTACATGAGAATCATGTGAATATTGTAATTGATATTTTTAATTCATATAATTGTAGTTTGAAGTTTACTTCTGAATTAGAATCAAATAACCAGATTAATTTTCTTGACATGACATTAATTAAAGAAAATAACCATCTTATTACCAATTGGTTTCAAAAGCCTCAATCTTCTAATAGATTGATTAATTATTTTTCTTGTCATCCAATTCAACAAAAGAGAAATACTATTTTTAATTTGTTGGATAGAGCTATATTGTTATCACATGACTCTTTTCATAATGATAATATTGAGAAGGTTACACAGATTCTTCTTCAGAACGATTATCCTCTGGAATTTATTAATAAAAATCTAAAAGCAAGATCATGTAAATTAAAATCAATTACTTCCGACAATAAACAAATTAATAATAAATCATCGATCTATGGTCGTATGTCAAAAGTTAACATTCCTTTTAATAACAATTATATGCAACTCTCAAATATATTAAAAGATTATAATTTTCTGTCAATTCCTAAGGTTAACAAAAACCTAAGTTCTGTTATAAAATTGGGCAAAGACCAAACAAAAAAATGGAACCAAACTGGTATTGTTTATAAGTTTAATTGTAACAATTGCTCCGCTACTTACATCGGCGAATCGAAACGCAGTTTGGAAAAACGAATTAAAGAACATAAAAATAAAAACATTGAATCTGTTGTGAATGAACATCGCTCTATTTACAATCATTCTTTCAATTTTGATGAAGTTAAAATCTTGGACGTTGAACCTATTTATAAAAAAAGAATTATTTCAGAAATGTTACACATTAAAAATAATAGTAATACTATTAATAAAAAGGAAGATATTCAGTTTCTTAGCAATACATATTTCCCTCTATTAAGAAAATTGAAGGAATGATTTTATCTCTTTTGTTTTGATCAGAGTTCATTGACTGCACGTGTCGTGTATAAAATCTACGAATTGTCACCTTCTTATGTCAGTTTTTATTTTGCTTTGCGATGAATGACATCGTCTATTCGAATTTAATTTTTAGACGAAAAAAAATTTTAGACTTATTACTAATGTAACCAAATAACTTTAATTTTAATTGAACAAGGTATTTATTTATTTATTTTTTTATTCTTCAATTTTTTATGTGAAGTTCTAATAAGTTTGTGAATAATTAATTTCTAATTTTGGTTTAATAAAGTGGCCTGATGATGGTGTCAAACCAAGACACCGAAACGTTGCCGAATAAATAATTTGGTGTTTCATTTATTGCTTCCAATAATCGAAAGAATCTCAAATTCTAATATAAAATAATGGAAGGAAAAAACATTTTACATTAACAATTTGTCCTGGATTAATAATGGACTATACTACTTCTAATTCATCTATGGCTCCAACACATTTTTTTAAATTCATACAACAACGATATGGATTTCATTCATCGTCTCTGCTTAAACAGTGGTCATCATACAAACGTCAATTGGCAGTTTCTTCATCTAAGAGGTATTTTCTTTTGAGATGCAGGAGCAATGATCTTATTCCTCATCACTTACAACATATAAGTAATCGTTCTAAACACATTTATTTTTCTAGCGCTTCTTGTAAAAGAAATTTTCTTAAATTTAATCATAATTATTCATTTTCATTGTTAAATTTAGAAATCAGAGATATCCATTTTCATATTAATTATATTAACAAAAGATTACAATTTATTAATAATGAAATTTTGAATTTGTCTATTGATACTTCGATTTTAGATAAGTTTTTTGAATTAACGGAAAGAAAGTGTTCCTCTATTCGTATGACATCTAACACAATATTTATTAAAAAGTTCCAAGCATTAATTAAGAAATTTTATGTACGACATGTTTTGAATGACAACATTAATCATAATAATGATATTAATGATAATAACATTAAAAATAATATTAGTAATAATTATGTTATAAATAAAAGTAATTGGCTCTGCAACTTAACGAATTTAGATATTCCTCAAAAAGTCATTGATGTTGTTTGTTTGGGTTCTAATCATAGTTCTTCTCTAAAAATGTCAACACAAGACGCTTTTTGTGCTATTAAAAATCTTGAGCATTCCATCTCAAGTTCGGAGATGAATTCTGATACAAAAAACGAAATCAGAGGTAGATTCTGTAACAGTATTATCAACAACTTAAATAAAAAACATCATATTTCAATTGAAGACAGAATCTTTGCGTCAAAATTAAAATCCACTAGAGTTTTTCTCAAAGACAATCCTAACATATTTTTCACAAACTCTGACAAAGGCAACGTTTCAGTTTGTATGAATAAATCTGACTATATTTCAAAAGCTAATTTATTACTTTCTGATCAATCTACTTATAAAGAAATTCGTAGTACAAATATATTAACTAAATTGCAATCAAATACATACAGTATTCTTCAACATCTTAATGACAGTGACTTTTTGAAATATAAGTATCATAAAAACCAATTAACGATGACAAATACGACTATCGCTAGATTTTACGGTTTGCCAAAAATTCATAAAGAGAATGTCCCTCTGCGTCCAATTATTTCCCTCATTAATAGTCCTACACATTTTTTAGCTAAAACAATATATGATGAATTGAAGAATGCAATTCCTCTTCCTAAGTCGCACATTAATAATAGTTTTGAATTAAAAGAAAAATTAAAAGATATTGTTATTCCGGAAAATTTTATATTACTTTCTTTAGATGTTACTTCGCTTTTTACTAATGTGCCGTGTGACTTGGTAATTCAGAGTTTGGACAGAAGAATTTGTAATATCCAACAGTCTTGTAAAATTCCTTTTGTTGATATTGTTAATTGCGTTAAATTTCTTTTTGACAACACATTCTTTGTTTTTAATGAGAAAACATATCAACAAGTTTATGGTACTCCTATGGGGTCACCAATTTCTCCTTTGTTTGCGGATATGGTCATGGATGACCTGGAAACTGATTGTCTAAAAATATTAAGAAATCAATTCAACTGCACGCCTGCTTTTTATGTTAGATATGTTAACGATACGTTATTGTGTGTACATGAGAATCATGTGAATATTGTAATTGATATTTTTAATTCATATAATTGTAGTTTGAAGTTTACTTCTGAATTAGAATCAAATAACCAGATTAATTTTCTTGACATGACATTAATTAAAGAAAATAACCATCTTATTACCAATTGGTTTCAAAAGCCTCAATCTTCTAATAGATTGATTAATTATTTTTCTTGTCATCCAATTCAACAAAAGAGAAATACTATTTTTAATTTGTTGGATAGAGCTATATTGTTATCACATGACTCTTTTCATAATGATAATATTGAGAAGGTTACACAGATTCTTCTTCAGAACGATTATCCTCTGGAATTTATTAATAAAAATCTAAAAGCAAGATCATGTAAATTAAAATCAATTACTTCCGACAATAAACAAATTAATAATAAATCATCGATCTATGGTCGTATGTCAAAAGTTAACATTCCTTTTAATAACAATTATATGCAACTCTCAAATATATTAAAAGATTATAATTTTCTGTCAATTCCTAAGGTTAACAAAAACCTAAGTTCTGTTAT
This sequence comes from Leptopilina boulardi, assembly GCF_019393585.1. Lineage (NCBI taxonomy): Eukaryota > Metazoa > Arthropoda > Insecta > Hymenoptera > Figitidae > Leptopilina > Leptopilina boulardi. Next base: position 536,982 of record NW_026137919.1, read on the forward strand.
AAAATTGGGCAAAGACCAAACAAAAAAATGGAACCAAACTGGTATTGTTTATAAGTTTAATTGTAACAATTGCTCCGCTACTTACATCGGCGAATCGAAACGCAGTTTGGAAAAACGAATTAAAGAACATAAAAATAAAAACATTGAATCTGTTGTGAATGAACATCGCTCTATTTACAATCATTCTTTCAATTTTGATGAAGTTAAAATCTTGGACGTTGAACCTATTTATAAAAAAAGAATTATTTCAGAAATGTTACACATTAAAAATAATAGTAATACTATTAATAAAAAGGAAGATATTCAGTTTCTTAGCAATACATATTTCCCTCTATTAAGAAAATTGAAGGAATGATTTTATCTCTTTTGTTTTGATCAGAGTTCATTGACTGCACGTGTCGTGTATAAAATCTACGAATTGTCACCTTCTTATGTCAGTTTTTATTTTGCTTTGCGATGAATGACATCGTCTATTCGAATTTAATTTTTAGACGAAAAAAAATTTTAGACTTATTACTAATGTAACCAAATAACTTTAATTTTAATTGAACAAGGTATTTATTTATTTATTTTTTTATTCTTCAATTTTTTATGTGAAGTTCTAATAAGTTTGTGAATAATTAATTTCTAATTTTGGTTTAATAAAGTGGCCTGATGATGGTGTCAAACCAAGACACCGAAACGTTGCCGAATAAATAATTTGGTGTTTCATTTATTGCTTCCAATAATCGAAAGAATCTCAAATTCTAATATAAAATAATGGAAGGAAAAAACATTTTACATTAAAAAACTTATGTTATTGTTGAAACTTACTAAAAGCGTTCGGATTTACCCCGGTTGACCCTAATACAACATTCTTGATGTTTTCCTTTATTTTTAATTTTTAATTATATTATCTCCTTTTAAAATTTTTTTTTGAGATTATGTGTTAAATGCATCATTATATTGTATTATTAATTTATCAAATATATTAATGTTAAACTTTTGTTGATTTTAGTACTAAAATTTACAGAATTTTTTTTTTTATTTGAATTTGATTTTTACTTTGTTTATTAAGTTTGTAATGCACATAGAATTTTTCTTCTCCCTTTTTTTTTATTTCAGTAATAGAGTCAGCTAGTATCGTCGACAGAAGCATACACATAAATTGATGACCTAATACATATATACGTAGGTTTATACTTATATATATTTTTTAGAAGATTTAAATTCTCTTGAGTTTTAATTTCAATGAAAAATCATGCTGATATGAACAATTTATCATTAACATTATTTTAACCCTTTTAAACTTTAAACGTTTATATGTGTAATCACTAAATACTCATTTAATAAGCGTTCATAATTAAGTCAATATTTATTTTATTAATGATTGAAATTAATATAATTAATTTTTGTTATTTGTTAAATTTTGGCTATATTTTAAAATATGCATATAAGTGATAGAGTCTTTCCTTTCATTTTTTAATAGAAAAGTAGTGAATTTAAGGTAAGTATATTTGTAATGTATATTTCTTAATTCAGAATATATGAATTATATGAAAATCTTTACATAATATTTTTAATTTTTGTTTTTATGAATTCTTTTTGTCTTAACTTCATTTAATAAAATATAATATTTATGATTCAGGATTTATTTTTAATATATTTTATTATTACTTTGAAATAATTGTTAATTATTGATGTATTAATTTAAAACACTTATATTAACGTCACAAGAATTTTGAAAAATTATACATTTTGTTCTGTTTTTTCATTAAACTTTATCAGTTAGATTGATTAATTTATTGATTTAAATTAATAAATCTAGGACATATTGGTAAATAGGTTTTATTCGAGAAGAATGCGCGAAGAGGAGGCATACATACATGTAGCGACAAGATGTCCGTTAAATAGTACGCTCATATATATATGAGGCAAAATTCCTGAAATGTCCGAACAAAAAATTAAAAGTTTTCGAATTTAATCCATACTTTTCTAAAATGTTGTTATTGTTGGTGAAAGTCTAAAAATCAATTATTATTGAATTTAATAAAATAGTTTTTGAATTACAACGTTTTTAATTTTTGACTTTTGAAAAAAAAATTTTTTTCAATGTACAATATTTATAAGTAGAATGCATAAAAGTTAACATATATATAATGATTTTTAAAGCTTTTTTGACGGGCTACACGCTGTTAATAAAATTTTTTTTTAAATAACATTTGACCTTGAAATTCAAGGTCAAAATGTTAATTTACGTTTATCTCAAAATCGGATTTTTTCAAATTATTTTTAACTACCTCAATGGAAAGCTTGACTAATTTCCTACAAAACATGTAATTTTCAGAGTGCGATCTTTTAAAGTTTTTGAGATATTAATTAATTAATGTTTATAACAAATCAAATATTTTACAAACGAATAAAGTTACCGTAATTCTAAAGTTAGCAATTGAAACTTAACGTAATTCCGCATCCAACGAGCCCTGTATGAAGTATTGTGGATAAGTAGATTGTTAATAAACAATTAGTTAACATTGCAATTGTTTATTAACAATCTACTTATCCAAAATACTTCATATAGGGCTCGTTGGATGCGGAATTACCTTAACTTTCAATTGGTAAGTTCAGCATTACCATAACTTTATTTGTTTGTAAAATATTTTATTTTTTACTAACAACAAGCATCCAAAAGCCCTTTATCAAGTATTTTTGTTCAATTTTAGTTAAATATCAATAAAAAATGAAATATCTTACAAACAAATAAAGTTATCGTAAATCTAAGCTAACCAATTGAAAGTTAAGCTAATTCTGCATCCAACGAGCCCTATATGAAGTATTTTGGATAAGTAGATTGTTAATAAACAATTGCATTCTACTTATAAATATTGTACATTGAAAGAAAATTTTTTTTTCAAAAGTTAAAAATTAAAAACGTTTTAATTCAAAAACTATTTTATTAAATTGAATAATAATTGATTTTTAGACTTTCATTAACAATAACAACATTTTAGAAAAGTATGGATTAAATTCGACAACTTTTAATTTTTTGTTCGGACATTTCAGGAATTTAGTAATATTTAATTAATTTATCGACAGTTGATAATGATTTATGCATTAATTAATTTATTTTTTTATTATTATTTTTTTTAAATTTAATCCCACGATATTAAAGGACCAGGTAAATTCAAAAATTCGTCGGGATCTAAAGATTCTTCGATTTCTTGTGTTTCTTTCTTTAGGATTTTCTTGTTTCTAATAGTGCTATAACAATGCTCTTTTTTGTGGCCTCTTTTATAGCAATATTCGCAACAATTCTCCCATTTAAACATTTTGCTTCCTCGTGGAGGAAGCTTTGTAGTCCTTTCGTTTATAAAACTTTTCAAAGTGGTGGAAACAAATTTTTTTCTTTATAGAAACATGTTATATGAGATCCTGATCAATTGTCCGGATGTATGTGTTTGTGTATGTGTGTGTGTGTGTGTGTGGATCCCTTTTTTTGTTTAGAAGATAACTTTAACAGGTTTTAATGGATTTAGATAAAATTTGGTAGGCTCATTTATCATATTAATATCTCAAATCTGACCAAAGGATTTTGAAAAATACCCAAAAAAAAAAATTTATCGTCTTTTTTCAAAAAATTTTTTTTAATCGAAAAAATTTTTAAATAGAAAAATTTAAGGTTATATATAATAAAATCGTATTCCTTACGTCAAGACGAATCGATCGATATATATAAAGTATATATTTGAGGTAAATTTAAAGAATTAATGAAAGTAAAAAAATCAAAAATTCACATTTTGGCTATAAAATTTTGTGATTTTTTAAATTGAAGTTTATATATGAAATAATTGTATTCCTTACGTCAAGACGAATCGATCGATATATATAAAGTATACATTTGAGGTAAATTTAAAGAATTAATGAAAGTTAAAAAATCAAAAATTCACATTTTGGCAATAAAATTTTGCTTTCTCCATGAGAGAGCAAATTTTTTTGCTGATCGTAAAGAGGAAGCAAAATGTTCATGAAATGAACATCTGAATTTACAACTTGTTTAATTTCATTTTATTTGGTTCGTCAGTAGCCATTGCATGAATTTTGGCCTCTAATATTTTTAGGTTTCTATTCTCTTCGGACTCTCTAATCGTTCTACTTTTGTCTCCTATTGCTGTGAATATGTTCCCATTCTTTGTATCTGTGGTAGTGCATTTAACTTGCCACATTTTGTTAAAAGCAGGGTTGGTCCCTGATACTACTGAGTATATTGGCTTATCAATGTTGTACTCCGCGGTTAGCTCTTCTAATATCCCTTTAGGATAACTAATGTCAGCAATGTTTCGTTTAAGGAATCTTCTCCTTTCAGTGGTGGTATAGTATAGTAGTTGCTGAAATATCAGGTATTGCAACAGCTATGCAGTATTTGGACAGGTGATCCTGCATTGTGAGGATATGACAATTTCCGTCAGGTGTTGTGGGTAGTTTTCTTACTGTATCTAAGGAAATTTTATCGAATGCGTCTAAAGGAGTGTCGGTTATAAGCATAGGTTCTTTTGATTTTACACGTACTAGTTTTTGAGATTGACATGTAGGACATCTTCTCACAAATTCATTCTTCAATTCAGCTATTTTACTTTTATGAAATTCACTAATGATGTCTTCTCTAATTTCTTCTTTTGATACTGATACTTGTCCGTAGCAAATGGTTACCTGAATGTTGCTATTTTCGAAAATAGAATTAATAATTTGAAGAAATTCTCCTCTAATTAATTCGTCAGTGATATCTCCATGTCGAGAAATATGTATTTCTTCTATTTTCTCGTGATAAATGAGTTTTTTTAAATTACGCATTCGTACCATAATATATTCTTTCATTAAAGGTTCAAAATAATTATTTTTAACGATTATGGTGTAGATATTATGAATGGTCTTGTACTCCAATATGGATAAGTAATCTACTTATCGGTGTGGTGAACTCACAATCAGCTGCTAGAAAGTAAACATAATTGCTTCTATAATATGTAAGATTTTCTCTGATACTAGTAATATTTTTAATTGTTGTATTTGCATATTTAGGTAAAATTGAAGGTTGAATTTTTGATAATGATGCGTTTATCATTGATTTTATTATTGGTTTTCTTTTAGTTGTTTCTTTTTCTTCGTTTTCTTCTTCTGAAGTTTCTTTCTCGGAAGTGGATTCGTTTTGTACAGTTTGGAAAAAGCTTTAGGGTTCTTTATATGGTGGGGTGTGTGAATCTCTTCTAATTGTTCTTCTGTCGTGTCGTATTCTAATTCTGTATTTTTGTTTTCTGAATTTTCTTCAGGGTTTTGTTCCCATATTGATTCACCTTTAGCATAATCCCAATAAAAATCTAGTTTTTTGGAAAATTCTGAGTAATCTCCAGTTATTATTTCGTTTGCTGTTTTATGTGTTTCTTCATCGTCATTTCCATCAGAATTTGTTGTCCAATTTCTTGGTAAAATTCTGATTGAATTCGGGTGTTTTTATAAGTATTCATTAAATTGTATTATGGATTATTGTATTATTGTATTATGGACGTTTTAGCTATTTCTTCTTTTGTTAGACATAATTCTTCTTCTTCTGAGCTACTGTTGCTTCCACTTACTGGAGGATCAAATGTATTTATTGTTTACATTTCTGGTTCTATAGTAGGTACTTCAATTGTGATTATTTCGGGAGGTGCGCTTTTTGGACCTGATTCCGTTCGAATGACATTGGAGGAAGTTGTAAACTGGGAAGTACACTTTTACTTGGTTTTTGAATTGGAGGTTCAGGTATTTCGACCTCTTCTTCATTGTAGCTTTCATCATTAGTCGAATCTTCGATTATTTTGACTCTAGGTTGTAAAGTTCTTCTTTTTGCTACTCTTTCTGCTATAGGACTTTCATCTAAATTTATTCTGGATTGAGGTGGTTTTAAAATTGATTTTGGTTTAGGAGTTGGTTTTGGGATTGGATTGAGTTTAGCTTTTGGGATTGGATTCGGTTTAGGTTTCGGCTTATGTCTAGAAGGTGGTTTAGTTTTATCAGCTTTTCGGTTCATTAAAATTTTGATTCGCGACTTGTTTCTTTCCAATTGGGAGTCTTGTTCTGAATCATCAGTTATGACGTTTCTGGAAAATGCGTCTGCATTGGTATTTAGTTTTCCTGATTTATGTTGAAATTCATAAGAGTATTCTCTCAATTTTAATCGCCATCTTATTAATCTTTGTCCAGGGTCTTTTATTGTATCTATCCATCTTGAAGGTTCATGATCACTAATCAATGTGAATTTCTTTCCATAAATATATGGTCTGAAATTGTGAACAGCGTGTAATACAGCTAGGCATTCTTTTTCCGATGTGGAGTAGTTTAATTCAGGAGCATTTAATACTCCAGAAAGATAAGCTATGGGTAAATCAAAGCCATCTTTTTGTTGACTCAAAACAGCACCTATCGCAAAATCAGATGCGTCCGTGGTTATGGTAAATGGTTAGTCATAACCTGGGTATTGTAAAATAGGGCTTGTGCATAATGCTTCTCTTAATTCTTTAAAACTACTTTCTTCTTTCGGTCCCCAACTAAACCTTATGTCTTTCTTTAATAGATTTGAAAGAGGTTTTGCCTTTGCTGAGAAATCTTTTATGAATCTTCTGTAATATCCAGCAAAGCCTAAGAACTATTTTACATTTCGGGGTGTTTTTGGGGTTGGGAAGTTTCTAACTGCTTCTATCGTTTTGGGGTTAGGTTTTACACCTTCACTACTAATTACGTGTCCTAAATATGCTATTTCTTTAAACAAGAACTCGCATTTTTCAGGTTGCAAGGACAAATTTGCTTCCTTAAGTCTGCTTAATAATCTTCGCACCTTTTTTCCATGTTCTTCTAGGTCCTTAGCGCAGATTACTATGTCATCTAAGTAGACGAATAGTTCAGCACCTTGTAATCCAATTAGTACTTGGTCCATTAATCTTTGAAAGGTAGCCGGTAAAGTTTTTAATCCCATTGACATTCTAATGTATTCATAATGTCCATGTGTAGTTGAGAATGAGGTTTTTTCTCTATCCTTTGGATCTAGCTCTATTTGATGAAATCCACTGGCTAAATCAAATACCGAAAAGTACTGGGCTTTGCCCAAATTATCTATGATAGAAGTTATATGAGGTAGTGGATAAAAGTCACCTACGGTCTTATTATTCAATGCTCTGAAGTCAATTACTATTCTCCACTTTTTTTTCAGTTCCATCAATTTTCTTTGGAACTTTGAGTAATGGGGAGTTGTGAGGAGAGCAAGAAGGTCCTATTGCACCTTCCGACTTCATTCTATCAATGACTTTATCGATTTCTGCTTTTTGGGATAAGGAAAATCTATATTGCTTTGTATGCATAGGTATTTCATCTGAAGTAAGTATTTTATGTTGTACTAAATGTGTTGATGTTAAATGTTCACCTGGAAGATGAAAATTATCTGGAAATTCTGGCATCACTTGTTTGACATGTTCTTTTTCTTCTTCATTTAAATGATCTAACCTTTTATCGTTCTATTACAGCAGTAGCTTTATCTGGGGGTTCTATATATTCTTCTTCTGAAGAATATTCGTTGGAATCTTCAACAGGTAGTTTATAAAATTCAAATAGTATGAGTTCTTGGGGTAAAATCTCAATTTCTATGTCTTCTGCTGTTATATTTATAGCATAAACATGACACACACCATTGTTGTTTGTTACTATTCCTTCACCTATTACACAGCCCCACAAAAAAAAAAGTGTCGTGCGCGGCAGACCAGACTAGTCATTTCCTATGTATTTTGACGCGCTGAACACGAATCCGAAGTCCGTTTTGCTCCATCACGTCAGGATTTTTTTCTAACCTCCAAAAACCTCAATTTTTACAAAATTCGTCCGCCATATTGGAGCCGACATTTTGAATTTTGAAAATCTAACTTCAAATTCGTCATCAGCGACCCAAAAAACCCCTAGATACCAATTTTGAAGTAAATCCATCAATTTTTAAAAAAATAGCCTACCTCTCAAAATCCGACAGGTTTTTGGTGGTTAGAAAAAAATCCTGACGTGATGGAGCAAAACGGACTTCGGATTCGTGTTCAGCGCGTCAAAATACATAGGAAATGACTAGTCTGGTCTGCCGCGCACGACACTTTTTTTTTTTGTGGGGCTGTGTTATTAATCCTTCAGTTCTATCTAGTAATTCTATCCTTCTTTTAAATCGGTATTTAATATTTCCGCTGGTATTACTTGGTTTGTTCTTGCTTTAATAGTTAAATTCAGCCTTCTATTTGCCTTACTTTCCGTTAGATTTTCTCTTGCTTCTTTAGATTCATTGTCACAGAAGAATATAGGATGAATAGGATTGGAATGAGTCACTAGAGTGTTATGCCAGAAAGATATTTCCACTTTTTCTTCTCTTAGATATTCTCTTCCAAGAATATCATCTGATTCAATAGGAAAATTGGAAGGTACTGTTTGAAAGGTTACTGGTTTTCCATTAATGTCTACTTGTACAGTTCCTACGGTTTTAAATTTTCCTGGTACTATTCCAGCGATATGAATTGCTTCGTCTTGAATTACCTCTAATTCTGGTTGTAAAACGCATAATTTTATTAAATTAACATCTGCTCCTGTGTCAATTAATAATGATGCAATTGTTTCTAAGAAACTAGGTGAGCGTATTTTTATTACTGGAGATTCTCTTGAGTTTCTTGCTTGCAAGACGGTTCTTGTGATCGTACGATTCTCACGTTTATTGGACGCTCTTTTAGATTTCCACTCGTCGTCGCGTCTATCCGTCGAGCCATATTTGAGTTTAAATTGTCCTTTTCTAAAGGATGAGGGGATTGAGCGCGTGTAGGCGTTCTGGAATGTCCATTAGGTTTGTAATGTTAACCTTCTGACTGAGGTACATGAGGAAAATGAGGATATGAATTATAAGGAACATAAGCGTTAGGAGGAAAATAATTAGGATGATTAAAAAACGGTTGTTGATTATTTATGCCTAAAAATTGAGATGAATAAGGGTTCTTTAATATTCCTGAAGGGCTTGTTGATTGAGAAAAATATCTGGATTGCTCTACAGGATAAGGAAAGCGTACTTTTGGACTAGGGCTTCTTTCTCTGTTTCCATAATCAATTGGTTGATTGGATCGTGAATAATGATAAGTGGTGTAGTCTGATTTATAGGATTGATGGCGTATTCTAAAGCACTTTTAAATGCTTCGTTTAAAGATTCTAAATTTCTAGCTTCAATAGCACTAGACATGGGGTCAGGGAGTCCTCGGATAAATGATTCTAAAGCACAATCTGCTAGGTGTTTCATCATGTTATTGGCACACATTGTGCCATATGTTTCTTCTAGAGCTGCCTTGGCTCCTGCCATTAAGGTTGATATTTTATCATAAAATTCGCTGACACTATCGTTGCGGCTCATACGAATTGTGGATATTTGTTGTAAGTACCCTGTGTATGATTTGTGAGGTGCAAATCTTTGTCTTAGGTGTTCTATTAATTCATCTATTTTACTATAAGTCTTACCATAAGTACTATCTCTTGCAGTATCCTTTAATCTGGAAAGAATACATTTTAAATATTGATCTTCATAACCCATTGGTATACTAGAAGCACCATTTATTATGTCCTCAATAAAATCTCTTACAGGTATATTTTTACCATCATAAAAGGAAATGTTCATCATACCTTGTTGTAACGCAAAACATTCTGCCATAGAAGTGATCATAGAATCGCTTAGGGTTCTATCTATATTACCTGCCATGGTGTGTCTAGTATTATCATTAGCCATGGTTGTTAATGGTTTGCTAAATACAGGAGGAATGATTAAAATAACTCGTTAATTATATCAAGGGAAAAAGGGAGTCCTAGTACCCCCGCAATATCAGTATGACTTTCACAATGTATTGTTTGAAATTCTAACACAGTATAATTTATACACACTTTTGCTTCTCCACATGTGTTTATGGTGCTGTCGCGTAATGAATATTTTATTATGCGATTTATGTCCAGATATAGATTTAATTCGCTTTCCTGGATTAAATTTATTGGTAAAGATGGTGTTGACGACTAAACGCGGACTATGTGCTTGTTCGAGTAATAGTCTCAACGTATTGTTAACTTTTGTTCGTGTTATTTTTAGATATTAAGTTAGCATTAAGTATTCCAATTTTATTGTTCATCTAGTTCCATAATTTGTGTTTCGATTGTTAATATGTTATTTGAGTTAGGCGTTTGCCTTTCACGTTAGAGTGTCATGATTGTCACCTGCAACGAGGGGGGAGAAACCTCTGTGGTCATCACATTATTCCGTATGGCCCCGCCTTCCAGGTATACGCGTAAAGAGAGGGCCATTTTTCCCTTCCTTTCTTCAGTTTGTAATTTACCCTAGACTGAGTGAGTGCGCGATCTCATGCCGACAAAATGGAAGGGTGACGACAGAAATTGTCTTTAGGAAAACCCCAGGGTGACCACTGTACCGTCTCAGGATATCCTCTTTATCGACGTACACGAGGATGACGACAGCTATTGTCTTTGGAATATCCTCGCACCAATACGAGTGAAATGTGGTTCGCTTGTAATAAAAGTTAAGTATTCAACAAAAATTAAAATTAATGTGTTATTCTTTACTTGATCCTGCCCCCAAAAGTTTGTCGACCTTTATGGTCGTTAACAAATTGGTGGAGGCGCCGGGTAGCGGACATTATCAGCAAAACGAGTAGAATTTTCAGTACCTACAACGGGTGGCGCTGGAAGCGAGCCGTGCTTTGACGCAAGTCAGTTCAGTTTGCACATTCGCCTCGTGCGGTTAACGTCGATAGTGCTCATAAATAATTGTGAAAGTGATTATAATCTATATTTGAAATTAATAGTTAATAGTGTTGTATATGAAATTTGATTAATAGTTATATGAAATTTGATTAATAGTTATATGAAATTTGATTAATAGTTTTGTTAATAGTGTTGTTATTAGACAGAATAAGTAGTGAGTGCACATCGTAGTGAGAAAATTTTTTGTTAATTGTGAGTGTAAGTGAATATACAGTGATCAAAAGTGAAAATGTCGCAGGGAACCAACTCGACAACCGACACGGTACCTATGAGCAGTAACGAACCCACTCGTGAAGGTGTTATGAATCCGACACTATCAAATAGAGCTGGAAGCACATTGTCAACTATCAACAGTAGAGTGTCCATGAAAAGGAAGAGAGAATTAGAAATTGACGCAGCCCGAAAAAGATTTGCAGTCCGATCGCGCATGCTTGAAGAGAAAGCCAACTTAGAGATGGAAATGATAGAGACTGAACTGGCCATGAGGTTAGACGAAAACGAAGACAGACAAACTGGTAGTGAACATGGCTCCGTAGCTTCTAGAAATAATGTAAGAGAGTGGTTAGAAAGATTACCTGAAGTTGCCCCTCGAGAATCTTTACCAGGTGGATCAAGGATAGAAACACCTCAGCAAGACATTACGAATGACCTCCGAAGATTGACAAATCAGTTAACACAAACTATAACCGAAGCTCGTGTTGGCCCAACATACGAAACTATGACTCAAGGGATAATGAAACGCATGTCTTTAAAGAGAACTTTGCCGATATTCGATGGTGACGTATTAGAATGGCCAGGATTTAAAAGGGCATTTCAAGAGAGTTCATTAAGAATGGGCTATAATGATCAAGAGAACATGGTCCGATTGAATGAGTCCTTAAAGGGCCCTGCTAAAGAAGCAGTTGCTTCATTAATGTTGACCAGCGACGATACAACACGGGTGATGGAATTACTCCAATTGCGATTTGGAAACCCTAGCGCAATTGCAGAACGAATAGTGAAAAATTTAAAAGGATTACCATCAGTACGGAGTATAGGAAAGGATTTAATAATATTCGCCACCGTTGTTAGAAATTGCGTCGCAGCCCTAGAAGCGGCAAACCACGTGGGATATTTACACAGCCCGGAATTACTCAAGGAAATTACCAAAAGAATGTCGAATACTCTGATCCATAACTACACACGGTACGCAAACGAGAGGAATTCTCAAAACGAACCAGCGCTAATAACGTTGTCAAATTTCCTATTTTACGAGGCTGAGTTGGCTTGTAAAGCAGGAATCGTGGAAAGTATTTCATCTACAGATCGTCATAGAAATCGTGAACGTAGTCAGGAAAAAGAAAGAAGTCATAAACGAACAAGACGCGAAAGCCAACGAAGCATTGAGAGAGTCCACATCACACGAGAGAGAAAGCACGGTAATGACACCAAAGGAGAAAGTGAGTGTGGCTATTGTAAGTCAACGGCACACCTTGTAACAAAATGTGAAGATTTTAGGTCCCTCTCTAGTTCAGAAAGATGGAGTTGGGCTAGTAATAATAGAGTCTGCTTCCGATGCCTGATAGGAAAAGACCACCGGCAGAATAGATGCCGTGAAGCAAGTTGCAACGTAAAAGGGTGCAAGGGGATGCACCATCATTTGCTACATCGAACTCGAGAGCAAGTAGAAGATTATCGCATCAACAGACTTCGCGAAAAGGCAATAAGTTCGAAAGGTAAGGCACAAAAGGAAGATTGACTAGAAGAAGGCAGGTGTGTGTTGTTGAAAATTAAAGAAGTGTGGCTGCATGGACCCCTAGCGACAATACGCATTTTTGTTCTTATGGACGAAGGGTCTACCGTAACAATTCTTGACCCTCAAGTAGCCAAAACAATTGGTATTAACGGAAGAATAGAACCCTTGAATTTGACGTGTGTAGACGGGATTGGAGCGAAAGACGCGAACAGCCAGAGAGTATCGTTTGGGATTAGTGCCATTGATGGAACTATAAAATATACTATATCAAATGCTCGAACTTTAGAGGGACTTAGACTACCCAAACAGTCTTTGAAGAAAGAAATAGTAGAGTGCTTCGCATATCTATCTCATATCCCAATCGAATACTATGAAGATGCTACTCCTACCCTACTGATAGGTCAAGATTACTGGGACCTAATTACCCCAACACGAATAGTGACCGTCAAACGAGAGTTTCCGGCAGCATCACTTACTAAACTAGGATGGGTTGTTCATGGTCAAGTCCCAGAAAATACAACCTCGATACATCTTAGAGATTACACACTTATTACCAGCGAGCAGGAGAGTACAGCATCTGATAATGACCTTCACCATCTAGTCAAGCTTCATTTCACCCTAGAAAATATAGGAATCTCGAAGATCGCCCGTAAAAATAAGCTAGACAATAGAGCTGAAGAAATATTAAAAAAAACTACAAAACGCGTAGAGTCAGGATGGGAGACAGGGTTACTTTGGAGAAACGATGGTACAAAAATGCCTCCTAACCGGGCAACAGCTGCGGATCGACTAACGAAATTAGAACACAGAATGGATCGAGACCCAATTTACAAAGAAAAATATTGCTCTCAAATGGAGCATTTTATCAAAATGGGATATGCTAAAAAAGTCGTAGCACCAGAAATTCATAGTGACCGTGAATGGTATTTACCACATTTCGGAACTATAAATGCAAACAAGCCAGACAAAATAAGGCTAGTACTCGATGCCGCTAGCAAGACAAACGGTACGTCACTGAATGATAATCTCTTGACAGGTCCAGACTTCGTTTCTTCATTATTAGGAGTTCTTATACGATTTAGAAAAAAGAAAATTGGGTTCATGGGAGACATCCGAGAAATGTTTCTTCAGATAAAAATGCAAAATGATGATCAAGCGGCACAACGATTTTTATGGAGAGGAGCTGATCGAAACCGTAATCCAGACACATATGAGATGACTACACTCATTTTCGGAGCTACTTCATCACCCTGTTCCGCACAATACGTTATGAACCGTAATGCTGCAGAATTAAAAAAAAAGTACCCCGCATCCGTCAGAGCTATCGAACGCAATCATTATGTGGATGACTACTTAGACAGCGAAGACACTACCGTTCATGATTAGGAGTAAGCTGTTACTTCAGAAAGTCTGGCGTAGCAAGATAGGATGGGACGATAGGTTACGGAAAGAAGAACTCGATCAATGGCACTTATGGTTTTCCGAAATAAGTAAAATGGAATTATATCACATTCAGGGACACTATTTTCATAAAATTAATAAGGCAAAAATCGTCGAATTACACATCTTCAGCGACGCCAGTGACAAAGCGTATTCAGCTGTCGCTTATCTACGGTCGGTCGATATCGACAATAAAGTGTATTTATCATTTGTGGTTGGAAAAGCAAGAGTTGGACCCTTGAAGCAATTATCAATTCCTAAAATGGAACTACAGGGAGCTCTTGTAGCCAGTCGATTGGGAGAAACAATAGTCAAGGAACTAGAGATCTCTATTAATAAGCGAATATACTGGACTGATTCGACTACCGTCCTAAACTGGATCAAAGGAGAACCTAGAAGATTTGAACCCTTCGTGGCCCATCGTCTAGGAGAGATTGACGAGATCACCAACCCGACCGAATGGAGATGGGCTCCATCCAAAGAGAATCCGGCCGATAGCGCAACTAGAGAACTGCCTAATCAAAGGTTAAAACACCATCATCGGCCGTTCAGTTTCTGTGGCATGGATTACTTTGGTCCCATGTCAGTCAGTCACTGTGATGGCACGAAGAAGCAATCCGACGGAAATTTTTTCAGATAATGGAACGAATATGGTGGGAACTAACGCTGAACTAAGAAGAGCTATTAGTGAAATCGACCAGAACGAACTCGAACAAGAACTAACGAACCGCGGTATAAAATGGCGGTTCATACCTCCAGGAACTCCGCACATGGGAGGAAGTTGGGAGAGACTTGTAAGAAGCGTCAAAATAGGGTTGAATGCGGTGTTAAAGTCGAGGGCTCCAAAGGAAGAAGTTCTAGCTACCCTTTTAGCAGAAGCCGAACACGTTGTGAACAGCCGCCCACTCACTCACTTATCTACGGACCATCTGGACAAGGAATGTTTAACACCAAACCATTTTCTCTTAGGATCTTCGTCCGGAGTAACTGTACCGGGAAAATTCACCGACCATGATTTATGTTCACGCAAGTCATGGCGAAAGGCACAGCGACTGGCTGACATGTTCTGGTCAAGATGGATTAAGGAGTACCTGCCGAACTTGGTAGTCAGGAAATGTTGGTCACAAGAGGTAAGAAAATTAACGGTTGGTGACGTAGTAATGATTGCAGACTCGGCTTTCCCAAGGAATACCTGGCCCAAGGGATTAGTTGTTAAAGTAAATCCTGGAAAAGATGGAAGAATTCGCTCGGCGGAAGTAAGTACTAAAGGACGTGTACTAAGACGCTCAGCTTCTAATCTAGTCGTAATAGTTCCAGCTAATAGTACCAATGAATCAGGACTTCGTACTGTGGGGGAGGATGTTGACGACTAAACGCGGACTATGTGCTTGTTCGAGTAATAGTCTCAACGTATTGTTAACTTTTGTTCGTGTTATTTTTAGATATTAAGTTAGCATTAAGTATTCCAATTTTATTGTTCATCTAGTTCCATAATTTGTGTTTCGATTGTTAATATGTTATTTGAGTTAGGCGTTTGCCTTTCACGTTAGAGTGTCATGATTGTCACCTGCAACGAGGGGGGAGAAACCTCTGTGGTCATCACATTATTCCGTATGGCCCCGCCTTCCAGGTATACGCGTAAAGAGAGGGCCATTTTTCCCTTCCTTTCTTCAGTTTGTAATTTACCCTAGACTGAGTGAGTGCGCGATCTCATGCCGACAAAATGGAAGGGTGACGACAGAAATTGTCTTTAGGAAAACCCCAGGGTGACCACTGTACCGTCTCAGGATATCCTCTTTATCGACGTACACGAGGATGACGACAGCTATTGTCTTTGGAATATCCTCGCACCAATACGAGTGTAATGTGGTTCGCTTGTAATAAAAGTTAAGTATTCAACAAAAATTAAAATTAATGTGTTATTCTTTACTTGATCCTGCCCCCAAAAGTTTGTCGACCTTTATGGTCGTTAACAGATGGGTCTATTAAATATATACACTCGTTATGTGTAAAGAATAAAGAATTTAAAAGAATTTTTGGATATAATGTGCCGCGCCTGACTTAAGGGGTTAGGGGTAGTCAGAATTTTCAAAAAATCAAATTTTTTTTTTGCATTTTCGTTAAGTAAAATATCTTAAAAATAATCTCTGAAAATTTCAAGTTAATCCGATAATTCGTTTTTAAGTTATTCGACAAATAACAAAGAGAGCTCGGGCCTTTTAAAGCGCTCGGGAGCGCTTGCAGCTAGTGTCAGCTGCAAGAAATCGGCTTTTAGGGTTCTATTGTCATCGATGAACTTAGACTTGGGTATATGTAGTAGTACCTAAATTAATATGGCCCAGGAATAGATGACTCGGTGTAAGTAATTTAATAATTCGTTTTTTTGTACGTAAATCTAGTGTGAAACTAAACGCGTTTTTCTCAAAACTATGTTTTTTGAACTGGTGACAACTATAACTCGAAAACCGCTCAGTCGATTTTAATGAAATTTATACAGCTTTTAGAATACATAATAAACTCGGGCCTGATCGAAGGATTTTTTTTTTTGAAAAATTTCGATTTTTTAAGACCAATTAACTGTTGATTTTTTCCTAAAAATCTAGACAAAAATTTCCTGAGGCCGCCATTTTGTTAATTTTTGAAAAAAAAAAAATCCTTCGATCAGGCCCAGGATTATTTATTTATAAAACTAATTTTTTTTATCCGATTGATTTCTGATTAATCTCCAAGGACTTATGATTGTCACCGCAAGGACCTTTTTTTGGAACTGGGTTAACACAAACAGCTGTAACTTCGGAAATAAAAATTTTTTTTTTTTTAAATTTTCGTGACTTCAAGTCAAAACATTGTTTAATAATACCATATTACTACTTTTGTAAAATAAAATTATTTAATAGCAAAAAAAAATACTGAAAATTCTCATTTTTTCGTGCCTCTGACTACCCCTAACTCCTTAATACTCCTGGGGCTGACGCACGCTGTGAATACTACTTACGTTCTACAGCACGCGGCGTCGATGAGTGATTTAAGTCAATGGCGGCTTAAATATACTTGGTTCGCGACCGTAACAATGATCGCGCCTGATTTTAAACTCCTTGGACTGACGTGCGCTGTGTGCACTGCATATGATCTACTGCACGCGGCGTCGATGAGTAGTTCAAGTCGGCGGGAATATTCAGCCCATATATATGCGCCTGAATTTGCATATGACTTTTATATGTTTATATTCTCCTGTTATTTTCTTTTGCAGCGGACTTTATTAAGTTAATGTTTTTTATGAAATTATAAGCATAAGGATTTGGTTATTATTACCAATATTAATAGAAAATGTTTAGAAATAATTTTTCCGATTTACATAAATTTATGTAACTTTATTAAAATTTATATTAATCGAATATATGAATGTAAAAACAAAATTTATTAGGATTAGTATTTAAAAAGGATGATCCGAGAATTCCTGTTAATTAAGGTTGATTATCGTTAATAAATGTGTGGAATTTTATTAATTTGTGTGCAATTAATATTTGCACTGTTCCAGAAGTAAAAGTGGATCCAGGAGTTAATATAACAGTTTCGGATCTATTTATTTTTGTATTTGCAGTTATTTTATTTTCATTAATTAAATTGATGTCTAAAAAGGGATTAATAATGAAAAGTCCTCTTGAATTTTTGATATTTTCAGATGAAATGTGAACTTTTGGATAATATTCAATATTAAAAGATACGCGTAAGATTATTTTGCAGGAGTAAGTGATGACAATTTATACTGTCAATAGATAAGATAAGAAAATTCCGATTTACATGTCTAGAATTTCTGTTTTTCATTAACCTTGTAATCAAAATGAAAAAAAGCTACAAATGTATTAGTGAGGGTAAGCGAGAGAAAGAAATGGAGAGGTGATGAAAGAAAAGAAATGTGAAAGAGAGAATGAGAAAAAAAGAAGTTATAAGCTGCAAAAAAGAATATTTGGAGAACACATGAAAAAATAAGAATTAGCCAATGAGTGAATTAAAGAAAATATAAAATAAAAGAGAATTAAAGATACTGATGAAAATATACAGAGTAAGAGAAAGAGTAAATGAGAGTATTTTTCTCTTTGTTAAGAATGAAATTATTACTTTTTGGGACTTGTGACTTCGTAAGTTCAGTTTTAGAATTTCTTATTTTATTCTCGGAATCTTGTAGAAAGTCTCTTTGGTTGTCGCTCTTAACTAATTCCTCGTCAGTTCTATTTGATTTAACATCTAAAAAAATAATTTTCAGGTTATTATTCATGAATAAATGAGGAAAACTAAAATACATGACTAAGATTTTATTAAATATGATATTTGAAAATTTTATTTTCAGCGCTACTAAGATTTTTTTTTGTTGTATAATGTATAAAAGAGAACATTTCATGATAATTTTTAAAGAGAAAAAGAGAGATAGTAAAGAAAAGTGAAATGGCGAGCTAATTGTAAATAGATAAAATAATTAAAGTGTATAGTATTAAGAGAAAAAATGATTAATTAAAAAAAGAAAATTTGAAAATGGAGAGTGGAAAGATTTAAAAATTTAACAAAGGAAAATAATTCAGATGTAGAGAAAAAATTAGATTTATAGGTAGAAAAAAAACAGTGTTTGTCTATTTGTTTTTTTAAGTTAAAATAGAAAGTACTTTTCTTTGTATGTTAGAATAAAATTATTACGTTTTAGGACTTTTGACTTCGAAAGTTGAATTTAAGATTTTATTATTTTATTGTCAGAATTTTCATTGTCAGACATTTCATTGACAGACATTTCATTGCCAGAATTTTCATTGTCAGAACTTTCATTTTCGGAATCTTGCGAAACTTCACTTTGGTTGTCGCTCTTTAATGATTCTGCGTCATTTGTATTTGATTTAGCATCTAAAAAATGATTTTTGGTTATTATTTATGAATAAATGAGGAAAACTAAATTTGTGACTAAGATTTTATTAAATATGATATTTGGAAAATTTTATTTTCAGCGCTACTAAGATTTCTTTTTTGTTAATACAACGAATAAAAGAGAACATTTCATGATAATTATTATAGAGAAAAAGAGATATAGTAAAAGAAAGTGAAATGGCGAGCGAATTGGAAATAGATAAAAGAATTAAAGTGTACAGTAATAAGAGAAAGAATGATTAAATGAAGTAGAAAAATTGAGAATGGATATGAGTAAAAAAATTGACGAAGGAAAATTAGTACGTAATAAAGAAAAAATGAGAAAAAGTGGAAGTGAGAATGAGAAAAAAAGAGATTATAAGTTACAAAAAAGAAGAAAAAGTAAGTGATTCGCAACTAAAGTAATTGTTTTTAGATTATTATTCATTAATAAATGAGATAAACTGAAGTCACACGACTTAGATTTTATTAAAATTGAAAATTTTTTTAACGCTGGTATATTTATTATTTTTTGTAAATATATAGCGATTAGAAGAGAATATTAGATAAAGAATAGTATAGAAAAAAAGGGGATGGTGAAATAAATTGTAACGAAGAGCGAATTGAAAATAGATAAAAGGACAAAAGTTAGTAGTAAAAAAAAAAGGTGAATGATTAAAGAAGAAAATGTGAAAAACTAGAGTAGAAAGAAATCGTTAAAATTGGACGAAGGAATATAAGCTAGTAATAGACAAAAAATAAAATTTAGGAATAGAAAAAAACTGTGTTTGTCTATTGTTAAGTTACAATAGCTACCTCTCGGTATAGGTGCTTTTAAAACGTTAGGCACATGTATCTCATAAATATTTGAACTTCCTTTTACTCTTTTCTTTGGTTTGGAAGGTCCAGGCAAATTTTTATGTTGCTCAATGATTATTTCATGATTTGAATTTTTGTCACAATCACGTGGGAATTCACCTTCCTTAACGGTGCTTGAATTTTTTTTATCGAATTTCTTGAACTTATTACCTTAAAAAATAAATTTTATATTATTTTTCATAAATAAATCAGGACGAATTATGATTGAGTGAAGGAGAATGGACAAAGAGAGAAAAAAATAGATGAAAGGAAAAAAGAAAATTTATATAATTAAAAAAAAGAATGATGAAAAAAAGTTACCTATTGGAATATGAAGTTTGGAAGGTCCAGGGCCGGGATTACGACAAGCAATACTGCTAAGTTAGCAAACTGCTAGTTGGCAATGTCAGTTATATTCACGCTAGAAAAAAATATTTATTTTTTTTAAATTATTAAATATTTATGCAAGAAGATTAAATGATTTAGTTGTTATTTTAACAACTAGAAAGTAGTATCTAGATTTTAAGACTAAATGCAAAGTGATAAATATTGCAAATGAAGATAAAATTAGTGTGTAAAAGCAGTAGAAGGTAAGTTTAAATCTATATGTTCTTAAAATCTTATATTAATTTATTTGCTTTTTATTTATGTTAATTTAATAAATGCATAATTATAAAGTTTTGATTCTCACTAAAATTTCGGAATTGCTGCAAAACTGATTTTGAAAAACATTTTATTATTATTAATATTATTAACATTTAATAACATTTTGGTAAATTATTAATATTATTATTAATTATCTTACTAAATTGAGTAATTAATTAATTATTAAGAAATTAATTAATGCAAATTTATAACCTAACATTTTTTAAAATAATATAGGTAAATTAATTATTGAACATCAATGTCCAGACATTTTTTATAAACATATTTTGTAAATAAATAATATTTGTATAATAAATCTTTCCTTTATTTATAAAAAATATATTTTTATAATCATATATATTACATAATACATTGTTATATTTAGGTAAAAAAAGTGGATTTAAATTTTGCCTTAAAAAGGGAATTTTGTAAATCAAGAGAAAAATGTAGTTTAATTTTTGTATAACGAATTTTAAAGCATTTTTCATGTACTATTTAATGCAAAAATAATTTATTTCTAAATTAACCCCCTTTTTCAAATTAATTGATGAAAATCCTTTAAAACATCTTACATTAAAATTAAAATCCACAAATTATTGTTAATGATATAATCGGTCGGAAAAAAGGATCTTTGCCTTATATGTATTCGCGTTTTCTTGTTATAAAATTGTTTAGGCTCTATAACAACAATTCTATAACAACTTGAATTTGATTACAGAGACTTTAATTTAAAAATATCCGGTTCACAACAAATTATTTAAGTATAACATTCAAATTTAAGAGCAAATAGCTTGCAAATTTAGCTTTCCAATAAACTTTATTGTGACCCGTATATCTTTAATATTAATTTATAAATTTTAAATTTATAAATAAATAATAAATAATAATTTGGTTTTGCCTTCTTCATTTTTTCGTTTAAGATTAATAAAAGAAAAATACAACAAATTTATTGGTTTTTCATTAGAGACTTATTCATTTTTAAATATAAATAATTCAAATAATTCACTTTACTGTTTTTACCATTACCAATAAAATAATCCAATTTAAAAATTTTTTTTACAGATATATAGTAAAGTTAAAAGTAAAGTTAATAGACTTAGATATAAGTATTCAAAAAAAAGACTTTAAACATTTCATTTCATAAATATTGTTAATATGATAGTATTAATATAATTATTTTTATTTAATAAATAATCATAATATTTTCGAGAAACATTTCATTTTTTATTATTTATGATTTATTTTTTATTATGGTTTAATTTATTTAATTGAATAATTATTTCATTTTGATTCTTTTACGTTTTCATTTAATTATTTATTATTTAATCCTCTATTTTATTGTACTTATAACAATTAATATCTTATAAATGATTAACATTTTTCTTGCTACCCTGTATATGATTAAGCAATTGAAATGGTTATGTTGCATGAAATCTTTCAATTGTTTTCATGCTCACTGCTATCAATCCGAGCAATTTGACAAAAATTTGGTCTCAATTTGCTCGTTTTTTAGGTTAACTTGATTTTAATTTCTATTGTATAAGCTTGTACTTAATTTTTTTTACCAAATAGCAATAAAATGTGATTGTGGGATAAATTTCCTACAAATGTCATGAAATTTTGTTAAGGGGTTAAACCACTCTAAAATTTTCAAAAAATCAAAAAAATTTTTTTTGCTTTAAAAGACGCCTAAGGGTGTATAGAATAAGAAACAATATCAATTATAAGTCGAAACACTTTTTAATTTGGAAGGTCAATTATACGGCGCAGGCATTGCAGATTGAAGGTATATCCAAAAAGTCGTAAGTAAAACTTTAAACTCGTTTTTCTCAAAACTACATTTTTTGTGCTGGCCGGAAACATGACTTTTACAAATCTCAACCGATTTACTTAAGGAGGTTCATCCCTTCAAGCGGTACTCATTCTATTAGGGGTTTTCCGTAAGTTTAAAACCGACAGCTATAGTCCATAAAAGTTGAGCTCCACTGGCCAATTTAGAGGTTAATTTACCGTTTCTCCTCTTCTTTCTTTTATTTACATGGGATAAGTTCAAAAGTTGCTAACTTTGATTAACATTTACTTCACAACCAAACGGTAAAAAAATTTCATATTTTTGTAAAAACTGTTAAAACTCATAATTTAAAACATATTAGTTTTTGAAAAAAATCTGTAGAACCGTTTTTTTTTAATTAATGAAAACATGGTCATTTTTCATGTTTTTTCACTGTTCCCATGTAAAACTTCAAACTTTATCAATTTTTATCTTGAAAATGATACGGTAAAATTCAATAAAATTTGAACAACACATGTAAAGTGATGTCAATAATACATCTTAAAAATTTTTAGAAAATCTGTAGAAAATCGATTTTGGGATGAACCTCCTTAAAAATTAAACTGTAGCTTCTCAATAACATTATCTAGAAAAAGACGTACGGTTTTTTTTATGTTGCATATTTTTTTTGTTATAAACAATTTAGTGTCAATTTTTTAAGTAAAAAACTCGGTTTTTCCTTAAAATATTCGCCATTTTTGCAAAAATCAATTGAAAAAAAATCCCCTACGTCTTTCTCTAGCTTTTAAGATGTAAAAATAGAAAGAAATTTGTTTTTTGTTCTAGGATGAAAATTGGAGCTAAAACCTTTCCGGCCGCGACGTGATTCCTCTCAGAAAGGGTTCCTATCACGTACCTGTAAATTTGATATTTAAAAAAAAAATAATTAATGAAGTATATTTTTTTTCTCTTTAAAGTGTACCTAATAAAGATATGTAAACATATTTTTCAGTACATTTAAACTTTTCTTGAAAAAAATTTCTAAAGTTAGGCCTTTTTTTGACGCTCTAGAGTGGTTTAACCCCTTAAGTTATATTTGCTAATTAGCAATAATTGCTAACTTAGCAGCATTGCTAGTCGTAATCTCGGCCCAGGCAAATTCATAAATACACTGTCCACTCCTAATTTAAGAATTTTTTGGTTTAGTTCTTCTTGAACAATTTTTTTTTATTCTTATTTGATTTAGCAATTCTTTTAGTTTTTAACGGTTCTTTTTTTAAAATATTTCCTTCCGTTGAAACTTCTAATTTCTTTAGATAATTTTCATTTTCTATATTTCGCTGGGTTAGTGGAAAAAAAGGACACGTCGGATTTTCGTTGAAAAAGAGGACACGTCGCGTTTGAGTTGAAGAAAAGGACACGTCGAATTTTATATTTTTTTAAGAAAAGTTGGTAACACTTTTTTTGATGTTGACATTTAAATATTTATTTATTTATCACTTAACTGAAATAAATTATATTGGTTAGAATGGTTAAAAATTAAATTATAATATTGAAAATTTAACCTTGTAATTCTATCTTAATTAATATTTTTGTTTAATACAATTTTCAGTTTTCGCTAAGTTACAAAAATTATAATTATCCTTATTAAAAGATGAAAGATGTATATGCAGCAAAAAATTTATAACTTCAAAAATTTTTCGGGTCGTTTATGTGTAAATTGATAAAAAATATTTTGATTGTAGGAAATAAAATTTAAATATAAAAGACAAATAATTACATCATAAAATGAAATAACGATTTTTATTATTATTTTTTATATTTCTAAGCATCGTCATATATAAAGTAACTAAATTTTTTTAATTTAAAGTTTCTGAACAATAAACGCTAGTTGTTAAAAAAGAGCTTAGATTAATTCATTAAATTTTTGTAAAAATCGTGATACTTTTCTGGGATTAATCCTTTATTATTATTTTTTATATTTCTAAGCATCGTCATATATAAAGTAACTAAATTTTTTTAATTTAAAGTTTCTGAACAATAAACGAACAATAAACGCTAGTTGTTAAAAAAGAGCTTAGATTAATTCATTAAATTTTTGTAAAAATCGTGATACTTTTCTGGGATTAATCCTTTATCAGGGAGTACTTGGAGATCTTTAATTTTATTTTTATCTAGGGGTAATTTTGCATCGTATGCAAGGAATAATTCGTTGTTATTCTTCGGCATATTGGTTGTTTGAACATCTCCATTATAATCATAGCTAAAATGAATAATCCCATTCGAAAGAAACTGAATATCACACACTTGTGAAATTTTTATGTTCTTCCATGTTTTCTCTGATTCATCGGCAAAATCAAAGATTTCATTTTGCTGTAGTTGATGAACATTGTACTTTGGATCCTTCGACTTGGAATTTTATATAATTTCACACCACTCATTTTTATCATAAATCGATTTTCTTTTATCAGCTTTTTCTATAGCGGCATGCATGGAATCTCCAGCAGACTGAGTGTGTCCTTTCACAAGATACCTAAAGGATCTTTTTTTTAAATGTCATGTATTTTAGTGTAAAAAAGTTACTTTTCAAATTTGAATCAGTGAAATTCGTTAAAAATTTCACCAATTCTGTTTTTAACTATTCTAAATTATTTATTTCAATAAATTTATACTATTCCATATGAAATAATATATATAGAGTGAATTTTGAATACCTGTGAGTTATAGTGACTTCGAATTTGACTGCTGCTTTAGCGTACATTGCATACAATTTACTATTTCGGTTCTGTCCAGGACAATTGTCGCTGTGTAAGCGAAAATCTTGTTTTCCTTTTTCTACTTGATCACTTATATGAGACCATACACAACTGCTTATTTCGTTTGCTCCCCTTTTGGCTGTAGTCTCATCCCACACGAAAGAAAATCCTTCTCGAGTCACCAGATCATAAATAGTAAAATTGTATAAAGATATTTTTCTTTTTTAAAAAAAACTGGACAATTCAGATTTCGGAATAGTCAAAACTTTTTCCAGGTCAAACGTAGCTGCATAAATTTCACAATTTTTCTTACCTTCTGCCTTATCACTATTCATTAACTCTCGCGCAGTGTTTTTCTGGTTAATATGTGCATCATGAGCATCTTGAGCAGAATTCTTTTCTTCCTCAGGTAAATTATTAAATGAAACACAGTCATCGCACTGATCCTTTTTTGGCATGTGAAAATCAAAGTTGTAACAAGAAGTAAATATATTTCGATAATAGCTTTCAGTACAGATATTTTCATCATTTATTTCTGCAATCCATTCGAGGTAAAGAGTATACATTTTCCTGATATTTAATCCTTCTTCTAGGTATTCTTTTGTTGTGGTTTGTCGACAATAATGTGATTCAACTTTTAGAAAAAACTCAATATGGTGACGAACTTGCTGTATAACATTTTCTGGGACTTCTTTTGGTCTTACATTGTGCTTTCCTCTTTGATCATTCTCTATAAACAGTCCATTTCTTAATTTTTGCTTATTATGTATCGTTGTTAACCATTGTTTTGAAATAGCTGAAAGTTTTAATTTGAAATTGAAACTTGTATATTATTGTATAATATTGTATAAGATTGAAAAAAATGTTCAATAGAGGAAAATAATATCAAATTAGATTATGAATTAATTATTAATTAGAATAAATTTTTTTCTAAATACCGAAAGTATTTAAAAACATAATTCGGCAAACTTTAACTTCTTTGTTGCGCGTTCTTAAAAAATACGAATGAGAATTCATTTTGAGTAGATTTTCAGTGGTTAAGACTTTTCTTTCTTTAGATTTACTGCTTGTAAACATCCTAGCTATATAGTCCCACTGACGATTGTGATCTTTTAAGTTCCAAAAATTGTCGAATATCTGCTGTCTTTCCTCATTACTTATCTTTTCTTTACATTTTAATCTTAATTCACATGATGGACCCATCTTCTTTTGTTGAAATAATTTTCCACTTTTGGATGTACCGGCTAAACCAGAATTTAAAGCTACTTTTGCAACAGTTGCTTTCCATTCATTAGGATTTCTCTTTCGTTTTCTCGAATTTGAAGTAAATGATGTATTTTCAACGTTATTATTAATAGATGAAATTTCTTGTGAATTGATGTTTTCATTCGTGTCTTGATTGTCTATATTTATAGTTTTATAATTATATTACTTCTCAAATATTTATATTATATTCAACAATAAAATATATACAAATTTAAAACTTTGTGAGTAGTACAAAATTATTTAAATGAAATAAAGATTAATAAACGAAATCAAATGGAATTTATACATTAAGAAATTCTGCGATAAATGTAAAACATTTCATGAATAAAAATTTTAACAAATGATAATTTGTTTAAAAATAATAAATTTTTTTTTTAATAAAGAAATGGAGAAAAATGTATACAAAGATGGCAGATTATTTAAAATAGAAAATACAGTATTATTAAGTTCCATATTCTTACCAGATGATTCATACGAATTGTCTAAACTAATTTCATCTTCATGACTTTCGTGATTAGGAGAAAGAGTAAAATCAGAGAAGTTGTAAGTATAATTAAAATTCTCAGTTGCATCGATCGTAGTATTTTCGGTTTGTTCATGGGATACCGTGTCTGATTCTGTTAATAAAGCTACAAATAAAACTCTTATTTGCGGTGAATGAAAATCAATATTAAAAATAAATTTAATAATTAACAATTTTTTACCAAATGGCAAAGTGTTTAGAGTATTATTACCAGGAGGTTCACTCGAATTTTCTAAATTGAATTCGTTTGCATGATTTTCGGAGTTAGTAAAAAGAGTAACATTGGAGCAGTTATCGGTATAATTAACATTTTTAGTTACATCGAAAACAGTATTTTCCATTCGTTCACGAAATATTGTATCTGATTCTGTACATTAAACATTGACTTGTAATGAATGAATAAAATGTAACGTTAGAAATATATTTAATAATTGTCAGTTTTTAACACATCCCAGTGGGCACCAAGATATCTTTAGGATGACTTTAGAACGTTCCAAAGTGTCCTAGGACATTGTGTCAATGTTCCAAAGACAAAAAAAAGACGACTTAAAGACGCCCAAAGTATATTCTATGTAGGATTATACAATTTTTCGATGAAGTATTTTGCTTTGGTATTACGGGTGTAGCAAAGATGTTATTTATCAATAAAAAGAGGCTGCAAGCAGCACTTAAACTTAGTGTACTTAGTAAAGCAAACTTAATTAACATCAGTAACAAATCAGCTGGACTAACCTTAATAGGTTCATCGATTATTTCAAACATTTTTTTATCACTCAGTGCTTCGTACAAGTTTTCAAATTGTTTTTGGTCCGATGTACTGTCTTCATTTGACTGTTCTTCTGAATCGGAGTCTTCTAATAGAATGTCATTTAAATTTAAACTTCCGCCCTATAAAACAAAAATTTTATCTATGAATTATAATTCATAACTTTTTTGCTATTCTGTCATCTAAATGAAAATTATAATGTCATTCACAGCGTAAAAATTAGGGACCATTCATTAATTACGTAAGGTTCTAGGGGGAAGGGGGGTCTACAAAATCTCTACATGGCCTTATGTTGGGGGAGGGGGGGGTTAGAGCTTTTCTTACGTAAGGTTTTACTAACAATTAAAAATTTGTTTTTTCTAAGAAAATTAAATTTTTTAACGCATTTTAAACGAACTCATGGTTAAATCTTACGTAAGAAGGGAGAGGGGGGGGTCAAAATTTGCCAAAATCGTCCTTACGTAATATGTTCAATTATAACAAAAAACCAAAGCTAAAAATAGAAGCAATTTGGTTTTCTTCTTAAGCACAGAATGTCCGACAGCTTGTCTTTTTACTAGGACCTTCCGGAAGGCCCTGTGGATAAAAGAGTTTTTAAAAAGAAGTCAAACTTACTTTGCTGTCAATCTTTAGAATTAAAGTACTCATAAGAACGAAAAAATATATGTATTTGACTTTTCCAAAACATAATATTTAACTAGATTTTAAGGGTATGTCCAACATGTGAAATGTAAACAAACATGAAATGTAAGCAAACTATGCACATTTTTTCGCACTTTTCATTTGTGTAGAAAATAAAAATTTGTCGTTTTCTTTATGAAAATGGTTAATTAATTTATTAAACTTGGTAACTATACTTTATTTAACTAATTATTCGAAAAAATAAGTACAATTATAATGAAATGAAAAGTACACTGAATTAGCAATTTTTTCAAGCTTACGAAAAAAAACCATTTGAGTATATCTGAGGCACGGACGTTGAGCATCTAGGTGGGAGAAAGAGTTGAGCCATTGGACGGTCACATCTTGGAAAGAGTAAAATTCTAAAATTTTACCCCTTCTCTCATTTTCTCCCACCTAGGTCCTCAACGTCCGTGCCTCAGATATACTCGAATGCTTAAATTTTTCGTAACCTTGAGAAAATTGCTATTTCAGTGTACTTTTCATTTCATTATAATTGAGCTCCCGCCGACAATAACTCGATCTGCGCTTGAAAAGAGAATTTCAAGCCAGTCAAGCGTTCGAAAAATGAGAAAATATAAAATTCGAAACTTTAAATTTTGAAACGTACTACCATGTAGAGTATAAAAATGCCCAACTTTTTTGTCTTTGAAATTTTTTTGTAGGACTTTTATTTTTAATAATAATGGACAAAAACTAAATTTTTTTCCATTCTCAATTTCATTGAAATTTAAAACTTAAATTGTCCTATCTTGAACAAATCTTCATGAAATCAATTAAAAATTGACATACTTACGTATCAAGGTCTACCAAAGACGATAAAATGATTAAAACATTTAAAAAAAATTATTGCACAATTATTTGTTAATGTAAATAGAGACCTGTCAGTAAATACGTTTACTCAACTTTGACGAGAAAAAGTATGCGGTGAACTTTCCAGTTGACAAAACGTCCAGTGAGACATTTGTTTATTAATATGTGAAGAAGTTTTTTGGAAAGTTTTGTTTAAATCGGATTAAAAATAAAAAAGTTACATAATGTTTAAGAAAATATGCGCCGCGCGGCGTTTTGACATTTTGATACGCAGTCTTCATGGGGAGGAAAGTTTATTGCTATTTTCCGTTGACTTGTTTAAAAGTAAGTTTAAGATTAATATATTTAGTCTTTTAAATTATATTTATTCAAATAACAATATTTTACATTTGTGTAAATTATTTATAATATATTTTTATGAAGTCAACGTAAAATAGCAATAAAGTTTACTCCCCATGAAGACTGCGTATCAAAATGTCGAAACGCCGCGCGGCGCATATTTTCTTAAACATTATGTAACTTTTTTATTTTTAATCCGATTTAAACAAAACTTTCCAAAAAAGTTCTTCACATATTAATAAACAAATGTCTCACTGGAAGTTTTGTCAACTCGAAAGTTCACCGCATACTTTTTCTCGTCAAAGTTGAGTAAACGTATTTACTGACAGGTCTCTATTTACATTAACAAATAATTGTGCAATAATTTTTTTTAAATGTTTTAATCATTTTATCGTCTTTGGTAGACCTTGATACGTAAGTATGTCAATTTTTAATTGATTTCATGAAGATTTGTTCAAGATAGGACAATTTAAGTTTTAAATTTCAATGAAATTGAGAATGGAAAAAAATTTAGTTTTTGTCCATTATTATTAAAAATAAAAGTCCTACAAAAAAATTTCAAAGACAAAAAAGTTGGGCATTTTTATACTCTACATGGTAGTACGTTTCAAAATTTAAAGTTTCGAATTTTATATTTTCTCATTTTTCGACCGCTTGACTGGCTTGAAATTCTCTTTTCAAGCGCAGATCGAGTTATTGCCGGCGGGAGCTCAATTATACTTATTTGTTCACATAATTAGTTAAATATAGTATAGTTACCTAGTCTAAAATATAAATTTACCATTTTCACAAAGAAAACAACAAATTTTTATTTTTTTACCCAAATGAGAAGTGAGAAAAATGTAAGAAAATTGGTAATTCAGTGAACTTTTCATTTTATAATAATTATACTTATTTGTTTAGAAAAGTTATTAAAAGAAGTATAGTTACCTAGTATAATATATCAATTTGTCATTTTCACAAAGAAAGTTACAAAGTTTTATTTTCCATTCAAATGAGAAGTGCGAAAAAACTGTTCAAAATCTAAACAAATCATACTCATTTGGGAAGAAAATAAAAATTTGTCGTTTTTTTTGTGAAAATGGTACATTTATATTTTAGACTAGGTAACTATACTATATTTAACTAATTATGTGAACAAATAAGTATAATTATAATGAAATGAAAAGTACACTGAAATAGCAATTTTCTCAAGGTTACGAAAAATTTAAGCATTCGAGTATATCTGAGGCACGGACGTTGAGGACCTAGGTGGGAGAAAATGAGAGAAGGGGTAAAATTTTAGAATTTTACTCTTTCCAAGATGTGACCGTCCAATGGCTCAACTCTTTCTCCCACCTAGGTGCTCAACGTCCGTGCCTCAGATATTCTCAAATGGTTTTTTTTCGAAACCTTGATTTTCCTTAAAAATTATGTTTAATAAATTAATAAAATAATATTTTTATATATATATGAATAAGTCGCACAGACAGGAGCCATAGGTTAATTTTCATTATCTTAATACAAATGTTAAAACTATTGTAAAACTTTATTTGCAATCAATAATCAAATTCTAATTCTAAAAAAAAATAAAAAAAAAATTCGAAACCTTGAAAAAATTGCTAATTCAGTGTACTTTTCATTTAATTATAATTGTACTTATTTTATCATATAATTAGTTAAATAAAGTATGGTTACCAACTTTAATACATTAATTTACCATTTTCATAAAGAAAACGACAAATTTTTATTTTCTACACAGATGAGAAGTGCGAAAAAATGTGCATGTTTTGTTTACATTTCATGTTTGTTTATATTTCACATGTTGGACATACCCTTAAATGTTACGGAGAGAAATATAAATTTTAACGTGTAAAATGAATGTTTGACAATTATAAAATAGTTAAAAAATATATCATTCACTTACCTTTTAACAGCACCTTTTTTCCGAGAATACGGTATAAAAGAAGTTTGTCGTCGACCACTTTTTCTAGTGCGACTATTTTTCGTCACAGTTATTGTAAATTTGTTAACTAATATTACAATAAAAATCGCAATTTCAACAATAATTTGCAAAAATGTTTTACTTGTTCGTTATCAAAAATGAACACATAGTACACTAAAGTTGCAACAATTACCGCTATGAATAAACAACGCTGACATCGAATAGAGCATTTTTCTCAAAAATGATATTCAGCATTTAATTTATGTTCAAGAAAGTTTGTCCATCTCTGGTTTTCGAGTTTTTAATTTTTTTACAAATTTTTCTGTAAATGGATAAAAATGTTTCTAACAAACTTAAACTTCTTCTCTCAATTTCCCAAATTAATTTAAATTCTCCCGCCTAACCTCCATCGAAAGGAAACTCACGTGTAAACAGACAATGTATATGCCTGTATTCCGCATTATTGGGATTCTTCGAAATGTAAATTTTTCAAAAGACTTCAGATAATTTTGAATTAGAATGTTGACAATTAATTAAAAAAATACAATATTTGCTGTCATTAATATCTTTTTATTTATAATCAATTATTTGGAATTCAAAAAATTAGCAAACGTCAACAACTGAAAACCCAGTTGAAAATAATGACATCGTTTATTATTTTGTTTATTATATGTATCATCTCTGATTCAATTAGTGAGATTTATACTAATCATCTAAAAATATCTATTTATTAGTAAAGTCATTTTTAGGTTATGTTGAAATAACTAAAATTTTAATTGAAATTATATAGTAACTTATTCAATTAGTAAAATTTCAATATTTCGTATTTAGTTTTTTGTACTAGAAATTAATTATTTTTGTGTATTCCTCGATTTGTTAGTTTGAAAAGTTGTAAAAAAAACTGAAAAAAAAAATTTAATTTATTTTAGAAATTTGAATTTTTATCTTTGATTTGAAACCACGAATCCTTATTTTTTTATTCATTTTGCTTGTTTATACTCTCTAAATTTGAATTTCTAACAGTAACTAATTATTAATTAGGTATTTCATTTTTAAATATGGCTGCACGACCAGCCATATTGGAAGCCTGGAGGGACAACAAATAGTTTTACTACAGTACATCTACAGTCGGTAACGTTGAAAACTTCAAAAACTTAACCTCAAAATCACTTGTTTGACAGTTCCCTATTGTATTTTTATTTGTTGTCCCTTCAGGCTTCGACGTCACAAGGTGAAAAGCATAATCAAATTCTGGTTCACTTTCTGCTTCATTAATTTGTAAAAGATTACTAGTTTGTTAGTAAAAATAACTAATTTTTAGTACAAAGAAATAACTACAAAAATCTCAAATTTTACTACAATGAAACCTCCGTATATCGAACCCGCTTAAATCGAATTCCCGTTTAAGACGCACTCACACCTTTTTGGCTGCCTGCAGGTTACCATGGCAACGCATGTGAGTGAGTGCGACAAAAAATTTAAAAATTTGAATATTCAAATTTTTGGTCTCACTCACACCCGTCCGTTGCTATGGTAACCTGCAGAGAGGCTGGCAGCCAAAATGCTGTGAGTGCGCCTTTATATTGCTCAAATTAGTTATTTCAACATAACCTAAAAATGAATTTACTAATAATTAGTTATTACCAAATGATTATTATACATCTTACTAATTAAATCAGAGACAATATAATAAACTATATAATAATGGACGTAAATATTTTTAACTGGGTTTCTTGTTGTTGACATTTGCTAATTTTTTGACTTACAAATAATAACAGTTTTTGGACGTTTTCGCATCGGAAAAATGTGTAGTTACCCAATTTTGATTATAAAGTTTCATTGTGCAAAAGGTGACAGTGGATTATTGTGTTTTGTTAAAATGAGAACAGCGACAATATTGCGAGATGAAAAATATTCTTCTTCGTAAATTTAGATAGTCTTTCCGCTTGCAGCGCCATCTGAAAAGTTATACGTGTTAAACGTATGACGCCCGGAAAAGGGGTCAGACTTTCAAGCAGCAGAGAAACAAAATGGCTACCTGTCAACAAGTTTGTTTGTTGATATGTGCTCACATTTTAACTTACAAATAAAAATAGTTTTACAAAGTTTTCGAATCGGAGAATTATGTAGTTACCAAATTTGGATCATGAAGTTTCATTGTGGAAAAAGTGATAGTGTATTATTGTGTTTGATGAAAATAGGAACAACGAAAGATGACATACAATTTGGGTGAAACTGTACGCATTTATCAATAAATTATACAATTATCTCTTGGTCTTTTTAGTTGAATAAAGTGTAGTTACCAAATTTATAATATAAAGTTTCATTGTAAAAAAAATTATTGAGAATTTTTGTGTTTTATTGAAATGGGAGCAACGAAAAAATTACTCAAATGTGCAACAAAAGTGTACGTATTTCGGTATAAATAATATAATTTTCTTTTGCTTTTTTTCAATTGAATAAAGTGTAGTTGCCAAATTTACAATATAAACTTTTGTTATAAAAAAGATGAGATCGAATTATTGTGTTTTATAGAAATTAGAGCGTCAAAAAAATAGTGTACATGTGCGATGAAACTGTACGTTTTTATTTATTTAAAACTTTCATTTATTTTGCTTATTTTTAACGAAATAAAGTGTAGTTACCTTATTTCATATGTGCTTTTAACATTTTCATAAACAAAAATTGAAAATTTCATTCCCTTTTCAAATAGGAGCAGCGAAAAAATTCAAAGGGGGCCCCGGTCCGTGCGATCATCATTGTTTGTAAACAATATGTACCTTGGACATAGCCTTAATAATATCTATTTCTCTATTTCGTGATTTATTAAATAAGTCGAATTCTATTTTTTACTTATTATTTTACTTATTCGTCATTCAACTTTTCTTTCCTTTTTCTATATATTTGCAAAATTCCAACATTATCGAGAATTTTTCGAACCCTGAAATCAATAAATAAACAATCCGAATAGAAAAGAGTGAACATAAATCACAAAACAAGAATTTAGTAAGGAAATTGTCAAAAAATCGTAGAATAGATTTCCAATTTCTAAAAAAAATTTCGAATTTTTACTCTTCAGTTTTTTTTACACCTTTTCAAACACACACAGAAATCGGAAAATACAAAATCCGATTAACCAAAAGCACAAATTATTCTAAAAGCCACAATTTTTTATTACAAATCGACATAAAATGAAAGATAAAATGACTAATTTACAACAAAAAATCCAAATATTTATTTTTCAATTTTTCGATTTCATGTATTGCGACAGTGTCAAAAAAATAATGACAAAATAAATATTTTTTTTTAAATTAAAACTTTTAGATGCAGATTTCAAAGATTTTGAATAGCATATCTGCTTTTAGATGATAGCTATTGATGGTTACGATACGGTTCGATTATTTTTCGATTCTGGTATTTAAACAGTATCGAAATGGTGAAAATAAAAAAATTAAATTTTTGTCCAGTATTTGATTTTTTTATTTTTAGTTTCCTTAGATTTAAAATGGAAAAAAACTTTTTGAGGATTGTTTTTGCAAGTTATGAATGGGTTTGTTTATTTTTCGTATTCTGATTTTCAAACATTGTCGAGAAGGTGAAAATGAGAAATTCAATTTTTTATTTTCACCTTTTCGACAATGTTTGAAAAAGGTGAGAATAATAAAAAAATCAATTTTTTTCCACAAATTAATTTTAATATTTTCTGATTTCCTAGATTTTGAATCGAAAATCTGTTTTTTGGTGATATTTCTTGCTGGTTGCGATTCGGTTCGATTATTTTTCGAATTTTGGTAATCAAACAGTTTCAAAATGGCAAAAATGAAAAATCTAATTTTTGTTCAAAAAATTAATTTTTCTATTTTCAGTTTTCCTAAATTATGTATTGCGACAGTGTTAAAAAAGTAATAAAGACAAAATCTGAATTTTTTTTAACAAATTGAATATTTCAGATACATATTTCCTAGATTAAAAATCGAAATTCTGCTCTTTAGGTATTGTTTTGCTTGGTGTGACTCGGTTCACTTATTTTTTTTAAATCTGGTATTCAAAAAGTGTCAGAAAGGTGAAAATAATATATCCAAATTTTTTTTTTTAAATTGATTTTATTATTTTCAATGTTTTTTATTTTAGTAATTGTTTTTGCTAGTGATGATTCAGTTTTGTTTATTTTTCGATTTCATGTATTGCGACAGTGTCAAAAAAATAATGACAAAATAAATATTTTTTTTTTAAATTAAAACATTTAGATACAGATTTCAAAGATTTTGAATAGCATATCTGCTTTTTGGTGATAATTATTGATGGTTACTATGCAGTTCCTATATTTTTAGACTTCTGGTATTCAAACAGTGTCCAAATGGTGAAATTAAAAAATTAAATTTTTTTTAAAAAATGATTTCATTATTTTCAGTTTTCCTGCACTCAAAAAAACTTGTAAATTTGACTACTTTTTAACTACCCTGCATAGTACAATAGGTCCACAACTGAATTAAAAACATTGTATTAACTATCAAAAAATAATTAAGAATATAGTTGAAGCAATGAGATTTCGTAGTTGTTTTAGTCATTAGTAGTTGATTTAACTACATTTTTAAGTAAAAGCAACTACTAATTATCAACTATCCATTAAAAAATAGTTAAATTAATTACATACATGCAGTTCGATTAACTAAAAAAGTAGTTATTTTATGTACTTTTAAATCAACTACTTAACGGTAGTTGAATTTCTGAGTTAAATTTTTTTCAGTGTAGATTTAAAAAAAATATCCTTCTTAGAATTGATTTGAAAGTTATGAATGGGTTTGTTTATTTTTCAAATTTTAATTTTCAAACATTGCCGGAAGGAGAAATTGAAAAATTTAATTTTTATTTTCACCTTTTTGAATCGAAAATATTTTTTGCTAGTTATAAGTGGGTTCGTTTATTTTTCGAATTTTGATATTCAAACAGTTTCAAGAGGGTGAGAATAAGATAATCGCATTTTTTTTAAATTGATTTTTATATTTTCAGGTTTTCCCGATTTTGAATAAAAAATCTGCTTTTTGGTGATAGTTCTTGCTGGTTATGACTCCGTTCCATTATTTTGCGAATTCTCGCCTTCAAACAGTGTCAATAAGGAGAAAATAAAAAATGTAATTTTTTTCCAGTAATTGATTTTTTATTTTCAGTTTTTTAGAGTTACAATCGAAAAAAGTTTTTTTTTGAAACGTAATCTCTTGAAATTTTTTTTTAGTAATGTTGAAGAAATAATTATCTAGAATTCTCATAAAAATATTTTTAAAATTTTTGGTTACAATTCCTCACAAATTTTCCGCTCGTGACTACCCTGTTGAAAATTTGTGTTTAAAAACCTCTTGGATTCCATTAAGGATCTTTTGTGAGTTCTTATGTGGGATCCATATAAGTTGTCGCTTATGATCCTATGTACAAAGGATCCTAGAATGAACTTGTGTTAGAACTCGCACATGATCCTATATTTCTGTAAAAGCAACAACACATTATCCCATGAGGTTTCCTATGTAATTTTCTAAGTAGATTCCATAACTTACGAAGGTTTAGAGTTTTTACATAGGTTTCCAGATTAACAATGTGTAGATGGGATCTTTTCTGAGATATTCTTACAAGTGATTTTTTGAAAACCGTTAATTCATATACGAATTTATGCAGAATCGTACACAATTCAGGATACTTGTGTGACATCTCAAGCAACATCTCAGATAAGATCTCACCTGGGTTGCTATATAGCAAGTGGTTCAATCATATTATTCATGGAATAATGTGTTGTTTCTTTTACAGCCTTTTTACAAGCCTCAGGTTTTCAACTTTTTCAAATTTAAAAAAAAGTGTCAAAGCTCTTAACACGAATTATGAATTAAAGATTTCCAGAGTGGGTTTTAAGAGTTAAATGAAAAATATAGTGTTGTATTTTCAATGGTATATATTTACTCTCCATTTTTCAGACGTGCCAAGAGGAACGGTATGAATGTCGATGGCAAAGTTGAAAATACAAATGAAGAAACTGTCGTGAAATTGACCAAAAACCATTCAAAGGATGAGTCCTTTGAAGTTGATTGCAAAACACTACTAATATCAGAAGATTGTTCTGCTTCTGAGAATCAAGTAGATGTCACAAATTTTGAAAATGAGACTGTTCTATTAACGGAACAAAAGATTGAACAGGAAGTGAAGATTTTTGAAAGTGATATTTATTATTCAAATGGCATTTACTCGTTTCCTTTGACTAGTCCAAAGATGAATGAAGAAAGCGTATCTTTTCCAGAAAGTCTTGATGCCATTTTAGAATTTGATAAAGACAGTGTTGCAGAAAAAGTGCAAGTCATTTGTGACAATTACGAAGAAAACTTTCCCTTTGGTAAGCATAATGACATCGAGTGTGATGATGAAACAATGTCTTCTTCCACAATTACTGCTTATGAGAACGATGACAAAATGTCAAATTGCTCTGACAACACGGCTTATGAAGAAGATGACAAGATGTCAACGTCTTCTTCTACTATCACTGCTTTCAGTTCACAAATCATACCTGATAAGAAGATGGATGAAGAATCTACAAAAACTTATCAAATTGTGGTTACAAATACTGAGGTGGATAATGATCAACAAAACCATCATGACCAGGAGTTCACTGATTTTGAGATCCCAGCTTGTGAAGAGGATGACAAGATGTCAACGTCTTCTTCTACCATCACTGCTTTTAGTTCACAAATCATACCCGATAAGGAGATAGATAAAGAATTTACAAAAACTGATCAAATGGTAGTTACAAATACTGAGGTGGATAATGTTCAACAAAATCATCATGACCAGGAATACACTGATTTTAAAATCCCAGCTTGTGAAGAGGATGACAAGATGTCAACGTCTTCTTCTACGATCACTGCTGCCAGTTTACAAGGTCAGATCCAGAAAAACATCATTGAGGGTAATCGCATTGTTGATTTGGATCATTTAATGAACAGCCTTCTTAAGCTGGCGTATGATGAAGATGATCGTCACAAAGAATCCTGCAATCGAAGAAGATGGAAAATAGCAAAGTCTAGCGAAAAGGGCTTCAAAACATATGTTACATTAGTTTGTGAAAGCTGTCGTGCAACAGTAATACAAAAATCTCATCCAAATGATCCTAAGAAGATGGATATTAATACGGCAATGGTGTTGAGAACTATAACAGCAGGCAATGGTTACTCTAATATGCAAGAATTACTTGCTCCTTCAGGAATCCCATGCATATCTTCAACAGCCTTTTTGACACACCAGAAAAATATTGTTCGCCTTATAATAGACACATCAGAGGAGATTATGAGACAAAACGGCCGAGAGGAAAGAGAAACTCTTATCAAGAAAGGTCTTTACATAATGTTTAAAGAACCAAATGGGGTAGAGAGGATTATCCCTTTAGCAACTGTTCATTGCGATGGATCATGACTGCAGAGAACTTTTCCTGGAGGATTATACGGTTCTCTTGGTGGTGCCGTTACCGTCGTAGGGAGTGAAACTAAAAAGCCTTTAGACTTGAGAGTCAAGTGCAAATCATGTGCTACATGCGAGAGCGGAGGAGCAGTGAAGAAACATGATTGCTACAAAAATTTTGATCGAGATGAACCTTCTTCATTAATGGAAAAGCAAGGCACTCTTGATGCGTTCGGTGCCTCTGAGAAATTACACGACATGATCTACAAGAACTTCGTTGGTGACGGAGACAGCAATGTTTTCGCTGGTCTTTTGGCAGCTGATCTATATAAGAAATATGGGATTATAGTTAAAAGACTTTTTTGCACCAACCATGCACTGAAGAATCATACGAAACACTGTAAAGCTGTAAAACCGAAATTGCCTCGAGTAAAGCAAACACTTGCCACAAAAGCTCGCAAGGTTGTCACAAACAAGAAAGGGCGCCGCATCATTGAAACGAAATCATCTGTCACGATTATGAAAAAAAGAATGATTAGAAAACGAATGGCAAAAGCTCGAGATCTCTTAAAAAAGAATGTACAAAGATTCCGAAAAGAAATAAAAGCAGCTGCTAAGAGACGACGAGAGGACGGTCAATTGTCATATGACCAAAAAATTGAGCTGCTTAAGAAGGACATAATGAATGTACCGTATCATGTTTTTGGTTGCCACAAGCAATGTTCTGCATTGGGTGGATGGCCCTGCGTTGATCAAAAGAATGGTGTAGAAGAAAAATTTGATTCCGTGAAAATGGCAGTTCAAGATAATGACACTGATCCTAAGAAAAAATCCGATCCTGTGGAATTGATGGCTAGTGAAAACAATAACTTTGATATTGAAGAAAAATCCGATTCCTTGGAAATGGTAGCCACTGAAAACAATGAAGTTGATTTAGAGAAAGAATCAGATCCTCAGCAGATGGTGACAACTAATAGGAACGGCATTGACATTAAACAGGAGGATTATATTGCTTTACTGGAAGAGGTTGGTGTTCTTCCGCAGCTTCTGCGGTTACACGGCCGATTGTTTTTGATAATCGAAAGTTTGTTGTTGGATACTACAACAAATTTAAATGAATCAATCCATTCCCTGATTTGTAAATATTGTGCAGGAAAAAGACTAGGACTTTCTAGAAGTGGAAATTATTGTGCTCGTTGCCATTGCGCAATGATTGCTTAGAGTAATAGACACTTACAATCTAGTATCATCAAACACGCTGGAAAAGAGGTACCTAATTCTGTGTTGACAATGGAAAAAAATGGAGAAGCAAAAGTGGAAAGAAACAAGAAGTACGCGAGCAAGAAAAGAAGGGACAAGAAAATAAACAAATGCAGCGACAAGAATTACGGTAAATGTGCGGAGAATCTAGATATGGAGAAGACAATGTTTGAGATGCAAAAAGAAATTTACCTGAAAACACTGAAGACTTATCAGGAAAATAGAATAGCCATTGCTGAACGCACAGTAGATCAAAATTTAAGTGATGAATGGAAGAACTTTCACCGAAAACTGCTAACGTCAGCACACTTCGGAGAGATATGCAAACGGCGGGAAACAACACTGTGTAGCTCTTTGGTAAAAAAATTGTTGCACCCTTCTACTAAAGATCCTTCTGCTGCTGTCTTTTATGGAATGGAAATGGAACCAATTGCAAGAGAAGCTTTGTCAAAGAAAATAGGTCATCCTGTTGTACCGACAGGAATGTGGATAGATCCTGATTTAGAGTACCTGGCAGCATCACCTGACGGTCTTATTGATGTCGAAGTCAAGGATTTACGTGATTTTAATTCTAAGGTTAAGGGAAAGAAGCCTCATTTCACTTATAACGTTATAGAAGGTGGCGTTGTCGAAATCAAGATTGCATGCTTCCAGAAATAATCGATAGCCGTATCTCGAGAAGTATGCAGATTCGAGAACCTGAATACATTCTGAAAAAAAGGGCAAATAAGAATAAACTCACATGTGATGTCTTTCAAATTGAAAACAGGCAAAGCAAGAGAAAGAAAGATAATGTGCAAATTGATGAAAAAATTTCGTCAACAGAAAGCAAAACGAAAAAAGTAAGCTTCGAAGAGGAAATGTCTTTTACCGACAGAAAAAACCAGGAAGAAAAGAATGAACCTATAATTGAAAATAGGCGAAGCAAAAAAAGAAAAGATGTGCAAATTGATAGTGAAACATTGTTGACAAAAAACAAGACAAAAACCGTTCGCATGGAAGACGAAAGGAATTGAAAATAAAAAAAGATGACGTCCATACTTATGAGCAAATATCCTCGACAGAAGAACAGACGAAAAAAGTGAGAATGGAAGACAAAATTCCTCTTAAAGTGGAAAGTAAGAAGAAAATTAAGGAACAGATTATGTTAGCCTGGGCTCCAGTAAATTTAGAACCGTGCCTAAAAATTGTAGAGAGTAAAAGCAGTTGGTTAGACGACGAACCTTTAGACGCATTTCTAGAAGTGGTGCGAAAACATTCGAACTTGGAGACATTAAGCGTTCATAACATCATGACGCATGTGGAAGTGCCTGAATGCAATAATGATCGGGACGTGCAAATTATTGGAGGAAATATTATTCACCACTGGCGGTTTTACTACTATGAAAATGGCGCATCCATAGACAGAAGACTTACAATATTTGACAGTGAGTACAAAGAATTAACGTACAAGAATCTTGCAAAGGAGGAACAAATTTTCATAAAGAAAAGATATCCAAAATTGTCTCCAAGGAACGTGAGTTGCATTTGTCTCCAAAAGCAACCTGATGGTTCATCTTGCGGAGTGAATGCTGCAGCAAATTGTGCCAGTGCTGGTCTGGGTTTAGATCCATTCACGCAGAGGTATTCTGTCAATCCCGCAAAAATGAGAAAGCACTTTGCAAATATTATCAAAACACAGAAGTTGACTCGTTTTCCTAATGTTGAAAGGAATCTTTCAAAACAGGAAAAGAAACTTTTTCCTCCTTTTAAGTGACATTGTATTTTGCGGCAAAAAATTAGATATTAAAAAGTACATATGTTTTAAAATACATTTTCAAAATAACTTACACATTCTTCACGAATGATTCTTAAAGCTCATTACATGAATGTTTTATTTCATGTACGTTTCTTTTTATTTTGTCTGAAAAAGTCAAAATAATCATGCTTGCCAATACATGATAATTATTTGCATATTAAATGCGAATACGTCATTATAGAATTTTTTATTTATATATTTTATTTGTTTGACATACTCTTTTGATTAATAATGACAGAAAAAAACGTTATCCAAATTGAATCTAGAAGAACTAACTTCTTAGATGTAAAAATAATATGTAAATAGTACAAGTGTCATATTCTGTACTCATTGTTAGAGCTCATTACATGAATCTTTTATTTTATGTACGATCTTTTTTATTTTGACTGAGAGTCAAAATAAATGAAAAGCATTGTTTGTAAATTATGTTTAACATCATAGTTCTATGTACATATTTCGTTTTTTCTAGGTGGTGAAATAATGGAAATTCAAGTCTGGTGTATGACAGCCCGTCTGATTTTGGTTTGACTTATTGTATACAATATTAGGTTAGACCTTAATCGAATGGGGTGTTGTATTCCAAATCGTCAGGATAATTCATCTTGATAATGGTAAGCAATTTTGAAGAAGAAATATTGTTTGAGCATTAAGGAATATTACTCTATATCATTCAATATTTCTATCATATCACAAAAAAAGAGAAGTCAAATGCAAATAAGTCGTCAGCACTTGAAAAATAAGAAGAGGACATATTTTTTAAGATTATTGATAAAAAAAGAAACTTATTTAAAGCTTAGAGATAACTGTAAAGCATTCGAAGGCTTAAAGGATTCTGTCCAGGAATAGCATAAAAATATAACTGTCGGTTCCGTCAACATGAGGTAACATTAAGAAAAAATTCGCAATATACATTTCTTATGGTCCATGAACCGCTCTTTCAGATGGTGCATCTGAAAAAACCGTAAATTGAAAATTAAACAAATTACAGATAATTGTTTATAAAAAACACGAATTTTCAAGGTTTTTTTTTACTTTAGAATTTTTTTGGACCATGTACCATTTTAGAATATCTTCGCCAGGTACAAATAACGCGTCAAAAATGTTCGCCCTTTGACATGGTGGCATAGATTTTAATAAAAAACTAAATGTCAAAAAAATATTGTTAATTAAACAAAATGCAGTACCAAGATAAAATTTTCTTTCTGTACAATTAAAATTATGAAAATAGTCAAAGAAAACTGAAATTAAAAATTAAACTGTTTTGAAAAACAATTTCTCCTTACTATAAAAGTTACAATACTTTGGATCTTTTCTATACTTTAAATTCATATTTTCAAAAAAGTATTTAAAATATAATTTCTTTCAGAAAATTTGAACAAGGAGTACCTGATATTGCAGAGCAAGAATACAGTTCTAAATGACATACTGTTTTAACATTAACTGTTCACCTATCTTAAAATTTTTAAATTCCATCATTCATAACTAGCAGAAATTTATTTTAATATCGTCAGAACACAGCTATCATGTAACTTGAATGCAGACTTTCTTAACAAGTATTGCAGAGTACGTATGATGTTCATAATTGATTGGGGATGATTTATCTCTAATCATATATAAGAGGTATGTTTCATATTTTTAAGACCTTGATACTATTTTAAGGATGAGCATGCGTAATTTTTATCAATTAAAGACTACATTTTCTTTGAAATTTATTAAATTAAAATTTCTATTTAAAAAAAGATTTACAAAACAGTAAACAATAATTTGGTCAAATACAAAAGCCGTTCAAGAGTACGCTTTCATTAAGAAGTTTAAATTATTTTCTTATAAACGATTTTCCAAATCATTTTAAAGTTGTCGACTATATTTTTCAATAAATCTACTTGCAAAAATACGTATGTATTGGGATCTGACATGGGGGCGGGGCCTAAAGCAATATGGCGTAAATTGGGTAACACTTTTAGTGAATTTACATGGGAATAACAGGGGATGCAATAGAACAAAATCGTTTAAAAAATATTGCTTAATTTAATAAATGTATAAGTGAATTTTTTAAATACAAAATTACTATTTACATTCCTATTTACAAACATGAATAAAAATATAAAAGAAATCTTATTTTTATACAAATTATTTTCTCAAATCCAGCGATACATGTGCAAGAAAAGTATTGTATTTTCCTTTATATTTCATGAAATTATATGAAAATTTATAAATGTATGTATTTCATTTTTCATTGTAAAAGTCTGTTAACAAGAACTGAAAAAAAAATTTATTTATCCGTTTTTACAGTGATAAATTAACTTTCAAAATGTTCACATGCACGGGTAATATGAAAGATTATATAACCTCCAAATTTTAAAATCTTAAACTTACCTGGCAAAATGTAATCACTTTTTTTGAAATGCAGAGAACATACTCTCATAGAAGGCTTTATACTGTTTATTTTTAAAGCATTTTTCCAGGCCTTTAATTGATCGACTTTTTCAAAATTATCGAACGTATTTTCACATCCACTACTCGTTGTTTTGGTTTCGGAAATTTATGGAAAATTACGCTTAAATTTTTCGCTACAGTACTGCCACAGCCTCTCACAGAACACTTAATTCTGCAGGAAGATTTCTCACGCGGTAAAAATGTAGCTTCATTCATAATGATAAAATAATTAACAATGACAGCGGAACTACAATTGCAAGTGACACAAACAGTTATCCAAAACTAGTTACATTTTTCAACACCAGATGGCATGTGTACGAATGTCAGATCCCAATACCAATTAGCAAACCTTTAGTTAAGAGAGATGAACAATTGTTTATTCATTTATTTATATTTTTTCATAATTTTGAGTTTTTTTTACAAATTTTTTCATAATTTTGAGGTTTTTTTACAAATTTTTTCAAAATAAATTGAA
Organism: Leptopilina boulardi; assembly: GCF_019393585.1. Lineage (NCBI taxonomy): Eukaryota > Metazoa > Arthropoda > Insecta > Hymenoptera > Figitidae > Leptopilina > Leptopilina boulardi. The sequence goes on from NW_026137919.1 coordinate 581,619, forward strand.
ATGTGTTCCTCTAAATTTTTTTTCCAATTTAGTTGTGAAAATATGTAATATCCTGAAAAGAAATTTATAAGAAATCTTTTCTGTTTGTAATTGTACTGATTTTTCTCAAATAGTGAAAATATGTGAACAGCGGGTTTTTTATGTTAAATAATTGATCGATGACGATTTCCAAGAGTGCTACTCTTATTTTGAAATAAAAAATTATTTTTTGACAGTAAACATTTGTTTTATTTGTTTTTATTATAAATAACATTTGTTATTTATTTTATTTGTTACTTTATTTTATTTGTCTTGTTAAATTATTTGTACAAAAATTTAATAGCTCATTACTCCAGTTATTTAATACTAATTTTTTATAAATTCATTCATTTTAATGATACTTTAACGTGATGTAAAAAAAAGTTAAAGTAATTGTGAAATTAAAAAATTCGATTCTCTTGTTTATTTTGGAATTTTTCAATAAAAATGTTTTTTTATGTTTTGCGTTTTAAAAAAATTTGAACAAAACATCATTTAACGATAAGAAGTGTAGGAGCATCAAAATACATCAAGAAAATGACCTGAAATTTTTTTTATTTGTAAGTATGAATTTTGAAATTTTTATGAATTATAGATTGAGGATAACTTAAGGCAATAAAGTATAACTATTAATAATAAATAAAAATTCTGTTCCTTGTTCATCAAAACTTTATTTGATTTTTAATTTCAAAAATTCTTATTTTTTTCTTTGCTACAAAAATAAACTTATTCTTTATTTGATTTTTAATTTCAAAAATTCTTATTTTTTTCTATGTAACAAAAATAAACTTATTCTTTTCGTGTCTGATAAACGTTGAATACAAATACTAAAAATACTTGAATGAGTTTTACCAATAAACATTAAACAACTCATTGATAACATATATATATATCAGTTTTTTAGTATTACATCTTATAATAACCTAAAGTAACCATCAGTCGGTTAATAAAAAATTATATTTCACTTTGTTGATACGCGCATGAATATAAAGTGTTTAAAAAACACAAATGTACGATACCTTAACGTTAAACGTTAAATAATTATGTACTTATTATTATATCACACATATGAAAATAAAAATTGTTTAAAGTAACAAAAAGCAAGTGTAACGTATAACGGTTTTATAATTTTTTATGAAACTTAATTATAAAGATTGTTCATTGAACGATAAGTCAATGAAAATCTTGAACACAATGATAATCACATGTATCTTTTTTTCGCTAGGCGTATATAAGTAAACAAATAATTTAAAAAAACTATATTTGCCATTGACAGGTTTTACAGTCTTTTGATCTATTGAAATAAAGTAATACTATGTTGAGCGATAAACGATCATGTAATTGTTGTAGTATCACGCTTATAAAATTAAAAAAACACAAAAAACCGAATTATATAAACAAACTTGAAAAAACTCAACCATGGCCAAAGAGAAAAACTAATGGAATTTTATGCATTATTATCATAATAATAATTACTGCCTTGTCCTCTTCCGAATCCACCTCCACCGTATCCTCCTTTGCCATATGCTCCTCGTCCATCACCTCTTCCTCGACCATTATTTCTTCCTTGTCTTCCAGCTTGTATTGAATTTTTATAGAGGGCTGACAGCATTTGGCGCTTTAGTTTCTAAGAAAGAATAATTTTTATTTTCATGAAAATAATAAATTTTTAAAAATTATTTATCGCCAATAGTGAAATTATTGCAGTTTTTTTCATTTAAAAATAATTAAAATTCAAAATGATTATATTAAAATGATTTGAAATCAACTGAATCTTTAAAATTTTTATTGAAACTCATTCAAAATATTAACTACTCAAAGCTCTTTATCTAAATTATTTTAAAATATTTAAATTCTTAAAGATTTTTATAAATCAATCAGTTTTCTTCTCTTTTTTTAATAGAAACAAGTCAAAAGAAATTGCCGTACGTTGAAAAAATCACATTCGATGAAAAAAATTAAGAAAGTCGTCAAAACGAGCTAGTGTTATGAAAAAATCATGGATAAATTTATGATACTCACCCTCATCGAAGCCATTTCTTCTTCAAATCTGTTTCTTTGCAGTTCGGGATTCCATTCTTCTTCAAAACCTTCCAATTCTTCTAAATAATTTGTTGCAGAGGAAGAAATACGCGGCGCCCGAGAAATAGCTGCTGAAGATGCTATGACAGATGAAGTTGATGAAGAAGGAATAATTGGACGACTTGATAATTGCTCATCCGCCTTTTTTATTCTTCGTTGTGCTTCAATGTATCTTTTTTCATATTCTGCATTCTCCTCAGTTTTTTTTGCAGTTTTAACATCACTTCGGCTTCCATTTCTTTTGCAGTAGCTAATCTCTCAGCCTCCAAGACTTTTTCTTTCATAAGTTGAAGTTCAGCATCTTTGTCTGCGGCTAAAAGCTGATAATAATCAGCACGCTGTTGAGCAGTTTGCTTATTATCAGATGAATCTTTTTTTCCCGAATTTGTGTCGTCCCTATTTTTAAATTCTACAACTTCCACTTTATTTTCGTCTGACTTTTCACCCCCTGAACCGTTCGCTGTTGACTTGCCACCGGCTGATCCTAAAATTAAATATTTTATTACAAATTAAAATATTAGGAATATATTTAAAAATTGAAAAAATTTATTATTATCGACTGTCTACAAAAATTAAATTTTTTTTAAAATATAATTAGGAATTATAATTTATTTTTAAAACTTTAAAAACCTAATATAATATTGAGAAGAAAAAATGGTTTATTTTGTATAAAAAACAAAGTTTGGAAATACATACTTCTAGTGTTTCGTGGAGTCATCTTTGTTTTTCAGATAGCCTACAGAAAAATCATCAGTATTATTAATAAAAATTAAAAAAATTCTATTTATAAAATAAATTTCAATTTTTTTATTAATAAATGTTATAATAATTTTAAAGTAATGGAAATTAAGTAAGCAATAAATTTAAATTTACTTAAAATTGAAATGATAAGTTAGAATAATAATAATTATCAGTCAAAAGCTGTTTTAAAACACGTGCATAACCTATAAGTTAACGTTGATTTATGAAATAAGTAATATGAAACACAATTTTGTACTAAAAAAATTGACAACTTTGTCAAAGCACACATAAAAAAATTAAGTAATAATTTCAAATGTGTTAAATGCGTAATTTACTTTTTTAATTACATAAAATTGCCTGAGTATGAGAAATAAAAAGGAATGTTGTATGGCAAACGGAAGTTAAAAATCAAAGTATAGTTCTAAAACCGAGACTTTTATCATATCACTTACAAAATTTTGTGTATTTATATCGACGAAGTAAAGTTGAAAATAAATAAAAACTATACTTACTTTCTTATGACGAAAATTTTAATGTATTTACGCGAGAGCACACATGAACGCAGTAAACTTCTGAACCAAAATCTTCTTCACGTACAATTTCATCAACTTTGCAAGTTTTCAATTAGCGTCTTCGTAGAAATTATGACTCTCTGATTGGCTTATACTGGCTGCCTATGCAGGCAGATGGAGGTATGCAAGAGCCTTTAAGGAGCTTCTACAATAGCTCCGTTTGCAGTGATGGGTTGTGACGCGTCACACGAAGCTTTGTACGTATAATACGTTTTCGACGTAATATACGTATAAAATGTATAAAACCATGTAGAAAACCACTGACATTTTGACATCTATATATGATCCTCTGATTTTTGCCATAACGAATTTTTCTATTCTTTTTTTTAAGAGCTTTGTTATTGTTTATAAAGTTTTGATTTAAAAATTGTTTATTTTGGGAGATACCAAACGACTAGACTGACAATATAATACTTAGAATATAGGTTATGTTATTATGCACGTGGCCCGGTGTTCACTCTTATCTGTGAAACCAACTTAGAAATAAAACCGATATAAAAACAATTTTGTTTTATAATTGTTAAAATAATTAATAATTACCTAAATTTTGTTTATATTAACAACTTTCTCTTTCAATAGTGTAAAGTAATGAATGATGTATTTTAATGAAGAATTTAAAATTGCCGCTCTTAAATCACGTGATCAAATGTAATATACATCGTGTAGAAAACTTGGCACGTAATATACGTAGTATTATACACGTAGAAAACCACGTATTATACGTCATGTATTATACGTGCCCATCACTGTCCGTTTGGCAACTCCAAGTCCAAGTCGGTTGGAGTTGGTTGCGCACGCATGGTGTTGCCAACTGTCGCCGAGTTGAAAATGAAATCTTTGTGATTGTGATCATAAGATACTGTGCAGTGAAGATAATTCCTTTTTTTTAATTAATATATTCGTTGTTTTTTAATTATAATTAAAAATTATACTTTTAATAAAAAATTATTTCTTTAACATCTGAGTTTTATTATTAAGAATATAAAAAAATAAAAAAAAGCTAACCTCTTATTTGAAAATCGCATTCTCATATTTGTCTCTTTGCAATTTTACAAAACGTTGGTAACTCTACAAAACATACCGTTTTTTTACAAACCGTTGGTAACTTTACAACGTCTGACGTGGTCCATTTTTCGAGTCACGTTGGACGTTGTAAAGTTACAACGGCATTTTTCTCAGTGTGCTCACGAAATAGTTGAGGTTATGTACTTTTGAAGCTGTAAACACGCTGTAAAGTTTAATAAATTATTTGTTGTTGTTGCTGTTGATGTTGCCGCCGTCTCATCGTTTTTTAAAGAGAAGAAAAATATAAATTAAATTAAATTTTTCTTTTATAAACAACAAAAATTTTTTTCCTAAATAATACACACATGCAATGAATTTTATATTTGTAATATATAAATATAGTAATAAAGAAATATACAATAAATGAGATGAACTGTCAATACAAAATTTTTTTTATGTTTTTTATTGACATTATAATAAAAGTTTTTCATCATTTTGATTTCACAGTATATTAAAAAGGTATTTTCATGAACATAACCTTACAATATTTTTTGCTTATTTTAATATTAGAGAATGCAGATAATTTTCAAAGTTTAATATTTTATGAATGAATTTTTTCGTCTAAAATTCATTGAATATAATTACTATATGTGATAATTCTTTAAAAAGTTAATTTCTTCATGCGTTGCCACAATATTTTTGTAATCCAATTTCCTGAATTCTCCATTTTTCCATGTAAATAATAACTTTTTCCCTGACAAACAGATTTCTTATTAGAAGAAAAAAAAACATTTAAGACTCTACAAACATTTTAAACACTATAATCTAAATACTCTAATCTGAATTTAATTCTGAAAATAACATTAAAATAATATAGTAAAATAATCTGTTAATGAGTATATTTTTTTATTATTATATTTATATATATTACTATATATATCACGCACAATTTTTTTTTTCATTTTCAACTCGGCGACAGTTGGCAACACCATGAGTGCGCAACGAACTCCAACCGACTTGGACTTGGAGTTGCCAAACGGAGCTATTGTAGAAGCTCCTTTAAGGTGGATGTATAGTAGGTGCAAAAGCCAAGTGCAAGTGACAATCTCATGAGTCAAAAAGAGATAGGTAGTCTATCTATCTCTCTTACACTCATTGGATTTGCATTTGGACTTGCACTAGTACTTGGCTTTTGCAGGTATTGCAGAACTTCCTTTAATGTGCAAGCAAATTTTCCATCAGCAAGAAAAGTGCGCGGTTTTTAAAAATTATTTGATCATAAAAAAGGTTTTTTTATTCTTTATTAATCACAATGCACTTGAACATAATAATAAATGTTATGAATAATATTAATAATGCAGACATTGATTTTTAACAACTTTATTAAAAAATATTTATCACAAATGAATCTTTTCTAATGAGACTGTGCTACTTCGACCAATCGTTGACTACCTTCCACCGCGCATGCCTGCATAGCTAGCAGGGTCTGTGTGTCTATCGGTGAGTGTCGCATGTGTAACTTGTTTTGACTCGAGTTTTTGCCGGCTACCAGTTTTCGTGTTGAATTAAATATTTTGGTATTTACGAAAATTGTGATGTCAAATATAGTGTGTAAAAGTGTTATTAGTGATCAGTAATATTATAATTGTACCAGTTGTGATTGTAGCGGTTATCTAAATTTTAATGTGCTAATATTTTAATCAATGTTAGGTCAATTATTATAAATTTTAAACAATCAAAAGTTAAAATATTTTAAATGCAAGTCAATTTAAAATTAAATTATTATACAGGTTATAATTAATTAAAAACTTGAATTATTTCAAATATTATTCAATTTGTAATAATTAATTAATTAATTACATTCAACATTTCCTGACAGAAATTTTAATCAGTAACCTAGATGCAATTTATTAAAATTTTGAACAATAAGAATTAAAATAATTTAAATAAATTTTAACGAATTTAAAAATCAATTATTTAAAATTTTAATAAATTTCAGTCATTTTTCATTCATTCTAGCCAAATTTTAATGCTTTTTTCACAAGTTTATCAGTTTTTAAACATAAACAAAAAAAATAAAGTATTCTTAAATTTTATCATGTTTCTTTATCATAAAACAGGGTGTTCCTATAATTCTGACCGCTATATCAATGTTTAAATAGATATTAAATTTTTAATATTTAAATCAATTATTTTAGGATAACAAATACAGGAGCAAGGTCTGGATGGAGTTGATATGTCCAACTTACGCGTAAAAATGAAGCCGAAGAAATGATAGTCACCAATTGTGTATTTGCCGAAAAAAGCGGGAGGATCGGGAAGAATACAGTTCCTCTTTTGCAAGAAGAAAGCAAGAAATACACGTTTTTTATAGAAATGCGGGCAAAGTTTTTGCGGGTAAGTTATCCATTATAGTTTACATCAAATTTGCAAATTTAATACTCTTTCTATAAATTTTATTTTATAAAAAAATTTGTTTAACATTTGTAATTAATTCACAGGAGCTCTGACTGCGGAAAATTTGGAGAAACTGGCTGTAGAAAAATTATTTCTACGAAATCGTACGACCAAACAGTCCAATAATATCAAAATCATAGGAAAGATTGTTACAACCAAGCAATCTCAATATTCGCAGAAATAGGTATTTAATCATTAAAAAATTCTGTATAGAATATTTATTATGTCTATTTTTAAAATCTAAAAGAAATTGTTTAATCATGAAAATTCCTGTTTCAATTAGTTATCATTAAAAAATTGAAATCTTTCAGGTAATAGGATAAATAAAAGACTATGTCTAAGAACTCCTTGATTCTTTAGCAAACTGCTCTTCAATTGCATAAAGAAAAACGTGACAATGAAACTAAGAGAGGTAAATATTTTTTCTACATTATTAATGGTTGTTAATATAATTAAAATCACAATTATTAACAATTAAATTTTATTCATTTTAGTGTTTCGCGTATGCAGGGTCAGGAATTACCGCCAAAATTTGATAAATCATTGGCGAACCGTTTGCAGAATCTCCTATAAATTAAATCGTGCATCGTTGGAAATGGAGATATTATTTTCATCCTTATTACTATTTATTGCCTCCAGGATCATCCGCTGTTCATTATTTAGACAAGTAAGTTGTTAATTTGATTTTATTTATTTATTTTTTATCCCACGTGAACAAAAATTGCGCCTTTAGATAGCTGACGCCAGGCCGTAAAGTCATTCATTTATTCGACAGTACGAAATTGCGTTCCATTTCATACAAGTTAAACAACTGAATTACTTTCACTTCCTGTCTTCTGCTATCTGAAATCGACACTTTTATGCATTTGGAATAAACAATATCCTAAGTAATACTGAAATAAATGGCTGCCTTCGTTCTTTTATTGCTTAATATACTATTACATGCATGCGGCACGATTGAAACTTTAGAGTTGTGAATAATTTTTTTCAAAATTAAATATAGATTGATTAGACATATGTGAATTTTCGTGTGTTTGTGATTATTAGATACTGTTTTGTGATTTACTGTGTAAAATAATCGTAACAAGTTTTCAAGTAAAATGATTTTATCAAGACTAAACGTGAAAAGTTTTTTAAATGTTTTATTTCAAGTGTGTAAAGCCAGTGTTAATGATTTATGAAATGTATTTAAAATTTTCATTTAAAAAAAAAATGAAAGTAAAAATGAAAGTGAAAAGTTTTTTACGTGTTTCATTACAAGTGTGTAATGCCAGTGTTAATAAGTAGCAAGGTCGATTCGGTAAGTGCTTTTAATTTTCTATAAATCACATCACGCTCCCCTCATTCTTTTTCCATAAAATTAATTATATCCCATCAGTAATAGAAATAATAATAATAATGTAGGTAATGAAAAACTAATAACTTACAAATTAAATTAACTACTGTGTAAACTATGCACGATCTTACTGTCATCTTTCAGTTTCTGAAATCTCTTTCTCTCTATTGTAAAAATTAAAATGTTTCATACAACATGAAGTTTTAGAAAATGGCATGAAATAAAGAGATTTAAAAAAAATTAATTAAAATGTTGTATCTGTGTAAAAAATTGGTTAAAAATTAAATCACTTAAAATTTATTTAAAAATAAATGTCTGCCAACGCGATTATCTGCAGGATTCTTGTCAGTTTAAAGTTTTTTCAGAACTTTAAAATTCAGTCATATAAAACAGAAATATACCCTTTTTATGTTACAAATTGCTAATCCTGCAATAATTTTTATTATAGATTTTACGTGCACGGGTAATAATTAATCACTTACACTGTTATAAATCCTAAAATATTTTTTATTACAAAGTTGAAATTTTAAATAAAAAAATGTTGATTTTATTTGTTGGATATTCAATTAATATTAATAACCAAATATGAACTTAAAAAAACAGTGTATACGTGGCAAGTACATCAAACAATTTTAACAATTATCATCTTTTACATAGTAGCTTGTCAGGCATTTTCCGTGCACGTTTTAACCATATTTATAATCATTTAATTTGTTTATTAAACATTTAACGTTTGTGGATGAAACGTATATTTACCAAGAAAAGTTCTCAAATAATTCTAGTAATATTTAAAAAATTACAATCATACACGACACATTATTATGTGTGTATATCAACTTGAGAAAAAATATAATAATACACCAATTCTCGGCAGTATCCTTGACATCTGAAAGGTTTTTCAGAACTTATAGATTTTCTCATTAGTTTTTCTGTCAAGTGAAATAAAAATATACATTTTTTTGTATGAAATGCATAATCCTGCAATGAGTAATAATAACATTACAGACTTTACATGCACGGTTTCACTATATGTGAATTTCTTGTATCATTTACACTGTTATGAATATTAAATCATTTTATATAAGATTTACAAAATTGCAATAAATAAAATTTTTGAAATTTTAGAAAAGAAAAATATCACCTTGTGAACACATAAAAATAATATTTACAACTAAATAGGATTTTATAAAAACAGTGTATACGTGGCAAGAGTACCAGAACATTTTTTGGTAATAATTTTTTATATAGTAAATATTCTGTCACGTATTTACCGTGCACGTTTCAACCATACTTTCAAGCATTTATTTTAATTTTAAGTCATTAATATGGTTGAATTATCTACACTATTTTAGTAAAAACTAAAGTATAAACTACAAAACAGTAGTTGTTAAATTATAACATAGTGGTAGAAAGGTCGTAATTTACAGATCCTCAAGTGGCCGTATTATTGCATCTTACTTCTAAAAGCAAAAAGAATAAAACTTTTGCTAATAGATAATATAAATTATATCTATCTGAAAAATCCAATTTTTACGATGGATTTTATGACAATTTAATCATTTGTGCCAAAACACAAAACTAAAATGTAATACAGAGTAAAAAATTGCCTAGTACATTCCAATAAACATGTAAAAATATATTTACCGAAAATATATGAATACTACATACTTTTTAGATAGAAAAATAACACATTTATCCCTCTTATATCGAATACAAATAAATAACGCGCACTGTTCCTCCAGAAGAATATTGCAAAATATTCAAATTATATATTTTTTAATTATGCCATACACTATTCATTTATAGTGTAAATTATTACTATTTAAATTATATATTTTTTTAATTAGCAGTACATTATTTCTTTATAGTATAAATTATTACTATAAAATTTGTAGTTTTTTACTACATTCCGTAAAGAAAGAATGTCCTAACCTAAAAAATCCGATTCTCGGAATGTAAATCGATTTCGAATCAGTTAAAAAAAGCAATAATAAGAATAATTATTTATTTATTTAGAAATATAAGCAGTGCCCTTTGAGAACCTAAGTACCTAAGAAATAATGGTAGGCAATTATAAATTTAATAATAAAAAATTAATACTACTCCAGTTAATGAGTTGGAAATTATAAATACAAAGATTTTCCCGTCTATATATACAGTCTAAAAATTATTATATTTATAGATTGTCCCTCATTTTGTTGATATATAAAATAAAATTTATGAATAAATATTAAAAATATCTAACTTTTAGTGATTTAAGTCTACTTGTTTGTAATTTTGTATATTTTTTACACTAAAAATATTTTTAATTTTATTCTCTGCAATTGTTAAAAAGAAGATTTAGTCATATTGTTTTATCAATAATTTTACCTCTACTTGCATTGTTCTGCATAATGCACTCCGCAGATCCTAAGAAAACATTAAAATCTCTTACACTCTTGCGTGTGATTTACACTGCACCGAGTCAATTAAAAAAAATTATATTTGTACAACATTTTTATGAAAAGTGTGTCACTGTCGATTGAGAAATATCAAAAAATCTAAATATCAGAAAAGTAAACAAAAATCCATCTAAATCTTTTCACAGATGAGGTTAGGATGAGAGTACTCTAAAAAAAATTAAACTTTATACTTTCAAAAATTGAAACAATAACTTTCAGTTGCATAATTGACACATATTTTTATAATTAACAAATTATACGACAAATTGTTAAAAGTCGCTCCCCTTCCGTAAGAAACAAAAGTCCCACATCACGGGAAAAGAAAATTCAACTGCAAAGCTCGAGCCATCAAAACCAGTAGCAAATAGCATTCGTGCCGTCACCTACTGGCGACATGAGAACCCTACCTTGGGTAATGTTGGTATTGGTAACTAAGCCCCACAAAAAAATTTTCAAATTTACCTCGTTATTTCAAGATGGCGGATCCAATATGGTTGAATTTTAAAAATTTGATTAGGTTAGCCTGAAATTTATTACTTGGGGTTTTTTGAGGGTTGCTAATTACGAATATGTCGTTAGTTTTCAAAAATTCTAAATGGATTGGAATTTTTGAAAACTAACGAAATATTCATAATTAGCGACCCCAAAAACCCCCGAGCAACCAATTTCAAGCACATCCGATGATTTTTTAAAAATTACTGCCATATTAGATCCGACATTTTGAATTTTTCAAAAGTAACATCAGATTCGTAATCAGTGACGCCAATAACCCCCTAGTACCCAGTTTCAAGCAAATCTGATCAATTTTTAAAAATTCCGCCATCTTGGATCCTTCATCTTGAAATAACGATTCAACTTTGAAATTCTGTCCCCGAATTTGGAATCAGCGACACAAAATAAGTAGGAGTAGCCTAGTCTACTTCGCCGGACAAGAAAAATTTTTTTGTGGGGCTGTGGAATTAATGTTATTTGTAAAAAAAATTATTATTTTTATTGCTAAATACCTTTTTTCCATCATTTTCCTTAATTATTTATTGATTTTTGGAGTTTCCTAACCGTTTTACATTTTTTATACGTTTTTTGAAAATGTAAACAATAACAAAGGGTCTGCTTACATTCGGAAAAACAACTTGGACATAGCCTTAAATAAATCTAAACTATGGCCAATTATGGCGAACTATAGCGACCTCTCTTGAACTATGGGCCAAGAAGAAGTTAAATTTTCTGGCCATTTCAGTTTTAAAATTAAATAAATATAAACTATGGGCAAACTATGGCGAACTTTGGCGACCTCTCTTGAACTATAGGCCAAGAAGAAGTTAAATTTTCTGGCCATTTCAGTTTTAAAATTAAATAAATCTAAACTATAACGAACTATGGCGACCTCTCTTGAACAAAGAAGAAAGATGAAGAAGAAGACCAAGAAGAAATTAAATTTTCTGGCCATTAAAGTTTAGAAATTAAATAAATCTAAACTCAGGGCATACTTTGGCGAACTATAGCGACCTCTCTTAAACTGCGGGAAGAGTCAAAACAAATTTTCTAGCCATTAAAATTTAAAAATTAAATTAATCTAAACTATGATCAAACTATGGCGAACTATGTCGTTCTGTCTTTAACTATGGGCCAAGAAGAAATTAAATTTCCTGTCCATTTCAGTTTGAAAATTAAATAAATCTAAACTATGGCGAACTATGGCGACCTCTCTTGAACCAAGAAGAAAGTTAAAGAAGAAGACCAAGAAGAAGTTAAATTTTCTAGCCATTAAAGTTTAAAAATTAAATAAATCTAAACTATGGTCAAACTTTGGCGAACTATAGCGACCTCTTTTGAACTATGGGCCAAGAAGAAGTTAAATTTTCTGGCCATTTCAGTTTTAAAATTAAATAAATATAAACTATGGGCAAACTATGGCGAACTTTGGCGACCTCTCTTGAACTATAGGCCAAGAAGAAGTTAAATTTTCTGGCCATTTCAGTTTTAAAATTAAATAAATATAATCTATGTGCAAACTATGGCGAACTATAGCGACCTCTCTTGAACAATGGGCCAAGAAGAAATTAAATTTTCTGGCCATTTCAGTTTTAAAATTAAATAAATCTAAACTATAGGCAAACTTTGGCGAACTATAGCGACCTCTCTTAAACTGCGGGAAGAGTCAAAACAAATTTTCTAGCCATTAAAATTTAAAAATTAAATTAATCTAAACTATGGGCAAACTATGGCGAACTATGTCGTTCTTTCTTTAACTATGGGCCAAGAAGAAATTAAATTTCCTGTCCATTTCAGTTTGAAAATTAAATAAATCTAAACTATGGCGAACTATGGCGACCTCTCTTGAACCAAGAAGAAAGATGAAGAAGAAGACCAAGAAGAAGTTAAATTTTCTGGCCATTCAAGTTTAAAAATTAAACTAGCAACTTGGTCGTCCGCAAGCGGCCGACTACGTTGCTAGTGTGTATTAACCATATTTTTTATTCATTTTTTTTTAAATTTAATATTAGAAATATAAAAAAAAATTTCTTTATGTTGGATCTACCACCCAAGTAGCACGGAATATTTCTTGAATGTCAAAAATATTAACCTATTTTTTCTCATAAATGTGTTATATTTTAAGAGTATATGCACAAAGTTTTAATTACAAATATAAGAAATTATGATAGTTGTACATTTTTTAGTGAAAAGTCTAATTTTTATATTTGTTTCGATTACAAACTTTTCTGTTTTAATTATTAACATTAAATAAATGTCTATTAAAACTATTTTTCTTTAAAATAGATGTACTGAGCTACCTTAAGTTAATTTAGAATTTAATTTAGAAAATAGTGAGTTTATTCAATTTTTTCGAAGTGTGTGCTTTAAGGATTAAAATTTTTTTTCTTTTTTTTAGATTTATTTATATAGATATTACTTATATCGGTGTTATGTCTTACATTGCTCTAAACTTGAAAAGTTTTATGTATTGTTTCGTTCTTACACATTAAGAATCCTAAACTCTAAAAAAGTTATTGACTGACTGTCTAATGCATGCAAACCTTTGTTCGCGCATCACTCAAACACGAATAAGCTGAATGAAGTGAAACTTGATTATTTCATAGATGTCCAGTCAATTTAAAATCATCGATTTATTAACAGGAATCAAGAATATAACCTTAAAATTAGGTCTAGGTTATAGGTAAATTTGCGAATATGACCTTCAATTGAGCCATGGTCATACGTCAATAAGCGAACATGATCATCAAATTAGGTCATAGATCAAAAAGTAAACACGACTTTTAAAGTAGGTTTTAAAAAATTAAAATTAAATTAAAAACTAATTGAAAATTCGAAATGACGGATATATTTTGGCAGACTAATTTAGTAAAAATGATTAGATATTCTTAAAACTCGCAACTCGTGGGTTTTTCGGATCGCTGATTAAAAATCCAATACAACTTTTCCAAAATTTACAATATCGAAACTAATATGTTGGAGAAAATTTGAAACTATTTACTGTTTATTATTGGTAAAAAATATAGCGAAAATCAATTGCTATTTATTTCTGAATATCATTCTTATATTCCTATCATAGACTGCACATTTCGTGTGCATGTTTTAAGAACTGCATTTACATGACCCAAACATTACAGCAGAAATTTTAAAATTAAGTAACCACAATCATTTTTAAATAATTATTAAATGTGAAATAAATAAAAGCTACATAACATCAAAGTATTTCGTGATAAACAATATTCTTCACAAATGACTTTTCAGGAAATTCTACACTTCTGTACACAGCAGAATGAAGAGCAAGGATTTTTAAATGTTCCTTAGATTTAACTCGAGAACAACCAACATAAATTTGACCATGACCAAATGCTGAAATTGGTAAATATATTCCTACTTTATCAAAAGATTGTCCTTGAGATTTATTAATAGTCATGGCATAAGCGAGTCTAACTGGAAATTGTCTTCTTATCATTTTAAATGGATATGTGTCTGGTGAAGGAGATAAATCAATGCGTGGAATAAAAACTATTTCTCCTTTAGATTTTCCAGTAATTATTTCTGCAGAAATTACGTTTCTCAATAATGATTTTACAACTAATCGAGTCCCATTACATAATCCTTGAACCAAATTCATATTTCTTAAAAGCATAATTATACATCCTACCTTGAAAGATAATTTATGAGGAGGCAAACCGTCTGGTGTTAGACTATTTAAAAATTCTATTGGAACAATATTATTTATATCTTTTCGATCATCATCGACATGTGAATCAACACTATAATAAATTATTTCTTGTCCTTCTAATTTTAACAAAATACGTTCATTCAAATCTAATACCTCAGAATTAGTTAATGAAAGAATGCAAGCTGAATGAACAGATTCATTATGTTTATTTATTGACGATCCATAAATTTCATCATTTAAATTCCCATTAGAAATCAAATCCTGTGGTATTTCTAAAACACTGTTTTCTCTTTCAATCATACATTGAGGTTTACCATCACCAACATTTAATAGCCAATTTGAAAACTCTACATCATTATTCTGTAATCTAACGTTAACATATAAGGACCTACTTTCAAAAAGATCCCACAATCTATTATTTTTCACACATACTTCAACAATATGTGTGCGACTACCATGTGGAACAATTGGCAATGTTTGTCGAAAATCTCCTGAAAGCAAAATAACTTTACCTCCAAATGGTTTATTACATTGTGTAATATCTCGCAGCATAGACTCCATTGCTTGTAAAGCAAATTTAGGTGCCATTGTAATTTCATCCCAAATAATGATTTTAGCACTTCTTAACAGTTCAGCGTGTTTTGACATTCCACTGATATTGCATGTTGAATTTTCATTGATTGGTATAGGAAATTTAAACATTAAATGTGAAGTTCGTCCACCTCTTAAAAGATTAGCTGCTAGACCAGTCCATGCAACTGCTACAACTACCAATTCTTCACTTTCAAGTGCAGTAATAATTGTGTTTTCTAAATAGCTTTTACCACAGCCACCAGGTGCAGAAAGGAAAAAGTACCTATTTTTGCAATTATCATTATGTACTGCAGCCATGACATCATCAAAAATTTTGCGCTGTTCATTATTCAAACTTTCAATGAGTATTTCAGCTTCTTTTTTCAGCAATTTTAATGCTAATGCATTAGCTTCTTTATCGACAAAAGTATAATCTTCGAGAATTTTTTGAACAATATTAGGCAAACCAAATTGATTTAAAGCAAATCCATGAAAATTAAGCACTTCATTAATTAATATTAATGCTTGTTGAAGTGCTACTTCTTCGGGTACATTATTATAAAAAATCATGTGTTCTTTGTACTTATTCCATAAATCAAGTGCATTCATAGGCAATTCAAACACACATATATATGCAAATAGACGACAAAGTTCTTTAGGAAATTTTATGCTTACAGCTTCAGTCAAACAATTATCCCATTCACTATCATCTACCATCAAATTTCTTGCACGCGCTGCTTCTGTAAAAGTATTATATGTAATTCCTTCATATGTTCTTACATCATCAAACGATTTAGCACCACGTACATAAAGCAGTAAGATTTTAAAAAAATATCTTTCAATATCTTTCGGACTTACGAAATACATGCGGCAAATTATAGGTTTTGTAATTCGTTCCCTTATTTTCCAAGTTTTTGATGATTCAACAAAAACATACTTATGTGGTATTTCTGTGTACAAATACTTCCGTGCCTCAGGATTTTCTTCATTTAATTTTAACCATGCTGTTAATGTAGTATTTTTAAATTTATGGACTGCTTCTTCTTCCAATCCTTCTTTAAAACATATTGATTGTTGATTAGGCAGATGTACAGCTAATCTATACGTTTTATGTGATTGTTCATGCATATTAAATTCGCATAATCTATGCATTGCTTCTGGTGGACATACATAACGTGTATTTAAATAATGTTCAATTTCATCATATTCCATTTCCTGATTATCATCCTTATAACCTATTATTGCAGAGTCATGACCTTTATGCATATATTTGAATAAATATTTCATACCATCCGTACTACCACATGGTATAACACAAATATGACCTTTAAATGTTTTACTTAAATAAAGATTATATGGTACAATCATCGAATTGTCAGCAACACATTTAATTGACCCATCTTGTTTATAATAAATAATTTTTTTTCCATCATTTCTTCGCCTGAGTTCCGGATAATTCTTCGAACCATAAGTTGTTTCAGAACATAAAGGCTTCGGATACTGTTTTGTACAAACTTTCTTTTCAGGATCCATACAAGGAGAACTCATGTTTTGTTTACCACATGGCCCATGAACTTGAAATTGCTTTACAATATTAAAAAGTTCCGGATTCTTCGTTTCGTCTGGTATTTCCGCACATATCATTTTATCTAAGGTTTCTGCATCTCGAATTGGTGTACGTAAAAATATAATTATATGCACATGTGGCAATCCACGTTTTTGAAATTCTATAACATATACAAATGCAATAATTGGGCCAAAAATTTCTTTGTCTTTTATTTCTTTCATTAACTCTTTCACTTTTTGTTGAAAAATTCTAGCTACAAGATCTGGGCGATCAGACGCAGTTTCAACATCCAACAAATTTTCTGTAATTTCACGCCACTTTGGATTACATGTCATTGTTATAAATAAATCTGGTTTTCCAAATTCTTGAACTAATCGCATAGCATCCATAAAACATTGTTGATAACAACGTGGTCCTCCAATAAACGTTGATGGCAAAATAATTATTTTTCCAGGTTGAACATTTTCGTCTTTTGCTTTATTGTGAATATAATCCATTAATCCACAATACAATTCTGCTTGAAGTTTTCTTTGTTGTAAACGAATGTTTTTTAAACGTTCACCTTCTACTTTCGACCAGACATCAACTACGTATTGCTGAGTTAATTTTCCTAATTTTAAACATGGATTGAAAGATCCTCTATATGAAAGGCGATACATATAAAATTGTAAAGGTGTTACACTACGAATACCTTCAGTATGCTTAAGGTTGACAGTCCATCCAGGATCACCATAAGGAAACATTACAGGATATGTCATGGGATCAACATTTTCACTAAGACTAGAAATTGGAACACTCTTTGAATCTTTTGGGTGTATACATATATCACGTTCCATAGGAGGTTCACCATCTTCGCTAACAAATACAACTGCTACTTCACTACAAGATGGAATATTAAATTTACTTTGATTCAATGATCTGTCGCGTTTAATCCACATTTCAATATTTCTTATAGGTTTATTTTTAGATTTTGCTAGTGATTCTTCTACTATTTCTACCTCTCTCATCATTTTAAATGCTTTAGCATAAGGATTAATTTCTCTTAATAATTTATCTATTTCTTCCATTATTGATGATAAACATTTCTCATTACATTTATTTTTTAATCGTTCAAGCACTGCATCATTGGTATCAAGAATGTACAACTGTCCATATTTTCGGTTTTCATTATCATCAGGATGAAGAGCATATGTATTATGATATACTTGTCCGTGAACACGAAAAACATAAGGACCATATCCTTTAGGAATTTCTAATTTAGCTCCCATGCTAGCAAAAGCAAACGAATTATTATAACGACGAATATTTTCTTTATAATTTTTTCCTTCAACACTTGAATCTAGTAACAAACTTTTTAAATAAAGGGGATAAAGATTTAAATCTTTTAATTTTACTTTACCCTTATGACAGCAACTTCGAAATAATTTATTTGGCGGCCTTTCACACAAAAAATGTAACTCACTACAAAACTTACATTTTACATTCATCAAACCTAAATAATTCTGTAGAACTTCACTTTCATCAAAATCTTCAAAAGACATAATTGCAACTCGTGCACTTTTTTTATTCCGATTATCCTTTTTACATGCCAAATTCTTTTCTTTGCGTTTCTTCTTTTCATCTTCACTTTCCATAGATAATTGTACCTTCTGACATGCCAAATTCTTTTCATTGCGTTTTTTCTTTTCATCTTCACTTTCAATAGATAATTTTGCCTTCTTACATGCTAAATTATTTTCATTGCGTTTCTTCATTTCATCTTCACTTTCCATAAATAATTTTGCCCTCTTACATGCCAAATTATTTTCATTGCGTTTCTTCTTTTCATCTTCACTTTCCATAAATAATTTTGCCCTCTTACATGCCAAATTATTTTCTTTGCGTATTTTTTTTTCATTCTCAGATTCTGTAGATAATTTCTTTTTTTTGCATGTCAAATTTTTTTTTTGACGCTCTATCTTTTGTATTTCTGTTTCTGTTTCATTACGCATACGTTTTCTCAGTCTATCCTTCTCTTGTCCACTTATTTTCTTTTCATTCGTGACTTCGCGCCTTGCTTTCTGTTTTCTTTCTTTTTCTTTTATTGCTAGAAGTCTCTTTTTATCGTTTTCTTTATTTAGGGATTGGTTCATTTCTGAATATTGTAGTGTTAAAGCTTTTTTAACATTTTTATTAGTTGCACAAAGTCTTTTTATTTCACTTTCATTATTAAGAGAATGCTTTATTTCGAAATCATTAGATGACATAACGCTTTCGACATTATCTCTGAAAAGGGTTGTTAAAACATAAAAAGGATTTTGTTTACCATTTTTAAGTTCGTCAGATCGATTAATGAAAAGACTATTCCAATCATTTTCTACTATCGAATTCCTCATTTTAGACACTTTATCTGCCAGGAAATGATTTAGCCTATTATTTTAAAACATTGATTTTAAATGCTTTCTCATTATATCATTATCAGTTTTATAATTCACGCTGCTTGGCATTACATTAAAAAATACAGAGGTTGCAAATGCTATTGCATATACTCCACACTCAACACTTCCAAACGGTTGTTGATCAACAGCTACAAAAACTACTGTTGGTTTAAAAGGAAACAATCTAATTAAATAATCTAATTGATGCACATTTAAACAACCTGCATTAAGGCTATCAAAAACATAAAGCCTTACTCCATCGTAATAGACACAAATCCAATGACCTGAATTGATACTACCGCTAAAAAGTATTTGAATATGTTTATCGCCTTCTTTAATTGGAACAATTAAATCAAGCATTTGTAAATACAAAGTACTTTGCATATTAAAAAAAGAATTTGAATCTTTTTTCAATAAATCTTCAAATTTATACATATGCATGTCATTTAACAATTCATTTCTATTTTCAATAATTTTTAAATCCTTATTACTTAAAACAACATACCCTTTTATGTTGGCCATTGTAGAATTCATCGAATTTTATTTTATCTAATTTTATTATTCAAAATTTCAAATTCCAATATCCAAAATCAAAATATTGTCCAATTTTCAAAATCCAAACATCTTTAATACTAAAGTTATCGAATATCAAAATACACAAATCTTTAGTACAAATGCAAAAAAATGCAAATTATATTTCCAAAATCAAAAATTGAATATCCAAAATCAAAAATTCAATATCCAAAATCCAATATCAAAAATCCAAAATTCAATATCCATAATCCAATATCCAAAATTCAGTATCTAAAATGTAATATCAATATTCAAAATATTTTCTAATATCCAAAATTCAATATCCAAAATCCAATTCAATATCCAAAATCCAAAATTCTTCAATGTTAATATTATTTTAAAAAAATCAAAATATCTTCAATACTAAAGTCATTTAATATCCAAAATGCATAAATCTTTAGTACAAATGCTATAAAATCCAAAATATAATTGACATCAAAGAAAAAAATAAAAAAAAATGCACTGAAATATTTTTTTTTAGTAGTTTAGAAAATCAAAATCAAAAAGGCAAATATAATGTACGAAAGTTTTTAATTACTCATTGACAACTTTTAGAGAAATGATTTACCTGACAGAAATTTGTCAGTTTAAATTTCATCTCTCTTTCTCTTTCTCTCTTTCTCCCTCTATAAACAAAACAGATTGCAGGTCAAGCGAACCCTCATTTCCAAAATAAAGATATATCGGCACCGTCTACTTTAATATTCTGTTTCTCACAAAATTATTGTTGTCCCACTTTCATATTTACATAGCTCATAGGAAAAAACCTCAGCTTTCCAATGAAAATAAAATAAAAAAAAATACCCGAAGGGGTAAAAATCGAAAAATAAGGGTTGAATTTGGAAAAAAGGGGTCAAAAAATATTTTTTTTAATTTTCGTATACATTTTTCGTATATATAAATTAAAATCCATTAACTTTTGTCATAGTTATACGGATTTGAAAATGACAATGTTACCCATAACGTCAAAACTTCAACCCCCTCTACTTTCTACAAATATTTTTTTAATGAGTTTATATTTTAGGGATTTATTACTATCATATAGGACAACAATTTACCAAAGTATGAAGCCAATCCCAGAACATTGACTTTATGGGCTGGGGCGATTGATAAAGAATCTCTCATATACACTTGTATTAAAACCCCGGATTAATTACCACAAAAAACCAACCCTTGGACAATAGAACCTTTGTTAAATAATCAATGAGAACTAACTCTGAGGACCCAGGTAATAATTTCTTTTCTCCCATTTATTACATCGAAAAATACCCTTCGACAATAGAACCTTTGTTGATAAGGATTAACTCTGAGAACCTAGGTAATAATTTTTAAATTTTTTTATTACAAATTTCAGGGACTCTAATACAGGTATGCATATATATATATATAGATATATATTTATTTTTATTTTCAAAACAAAAAGGAAAAAGATTAAGATTTAAGACGAAGATATTCTTATGCCATTTTGAATTGACTAGATAGAGAAACGCAATGTTAAACGAAGAAGTACTTATGTTATATTCCTTGGTGTAAGAAAGAAAGGTATGCGTTACCTATTCAGTTTTAGACTTTCTTTATAGTTTTTTCACGTGATAAAGGGAGAAAGAAACTATTACCTGGGTCTTCAGAGTTATTAATTAATCCTCTTTAAAAGATTGCAGGTCAAGCGAACCCTCATTTGCAAAATAAAGATATATCTTTCTCTCTCCATAACTTGTTCTTTTCTCTGTCACCGAAAACCCAGCTAGGGTCCGGACGGAATGAATGAATGAATACCAAGATAATTATAGTTAAAATAAAATGAATTTAAACTATGGGCAAACTATAGCGACCACTCTTAAACTACGCGAAGAGTCAAATCAAATTTTCTAGCCATTTAAATTTGAAAATTAAATAACTCTAAACTATGGCGACCTCTCTTGAACCAAGAAGACAGTTAAAGAAGAAGACCAAGAAGAAGTTAAATTTTCTGTCCATTAAAGTTTAAAAATTAAATAAATCTAAACTATGGTCAAACTTTGGCGAACTACAGCGACCTCTCTTGAACTATGGGCCAAAAAGAAGTTAAATTTTCTGGCCATTTCAGTTTTAAAATTAAAAAAATCTAAATTATGGGCAAACTATGGCGAACAATAGCGACCTCTCTTAAACTATGGGCCAAGAAGAAATTAAATTTTCTGGCCATTTCAGTTTTAAAATTACATAAATCTAAACTATGGCGAACTATGGCGTCCTCTCTTGAACCAAGAAGAAAGATGAAGAAGAAGACCAAGAAGAAGTTAAATTTTCTGGCCATTCAAGTTTAAAAATTAAATGAATTTAAACTATGGGCAAACTATAGCGACCACTCTTAACCTTCGCCGGACTGGATACTTTTTATATACACGGTTGACAAGATCCCACCCAGGGTGGGCCAAATGTTTTCTTTTTTGTATATTGCAATAAAAACTTAAAATCATTCAGTTTTTTTCCAAAATTGTTATATGTTACCAAATAATATATTTTATTAATGTTTTGTTGATTTTTTATTTGTTTAAACAATTTATTATTAATAATTTATAACTTTTTCAAATATACATACGACAGTAGAAGAATTTTATAAATTTGTTACCTTTTCTTCGTAGTTATTAATTCAAAGGTTATAAATAAAATAAAATATATAATTCAATTTGCAACAACTATTATTATAAATTGTTTAAACAAATAATTGTTGCTATTTATTAACATTCTTCATAATATTCCTAGAAAATTGCAATTTTTTTCTAATTTTGCAACTTAACAAGCACAACATATTAACACAAAGATTTTATATGAATTTACTATTTAACCAATTGTTTAAACAAATAATTGTTGCTATTTATTAACTTTCTTTATAATGTTCCAAGAAAATTGCAATTTTTTTCTAATTTTGCAACTTAACAAGCTCAACATAATAAACATGAAGATTTTATATGAATTTAGTATTCAAACGATTGTTTAAACAATTTATTGTTGTTATTTATTAACTTTCTTGTAGTGTACCTAGAAAGATGCAGTTTTTTCCTAATTTTGCAATTTATCAAACCGAATATAATATAGCCAGACAGATTTGACATAAATTTACTAATTTAACAATTGTTTAAACTATTGTTGAATTTACAATTTTACATCAAATCTATCTTTTATTATATTCGGCTTCATGAGTTGCAAAATTAGAAAAAACGGCAACTTCCCAGGTGCCGTACAAAAAAAGTTAGTAAATAACAACAATAACTTATTTAAACAATTGTTGAATTAATAATTTTACATCAAATCTATCTTTTATTATATTCGGCTTGATAAATTGCAAAATTAGAAAAAAACTGCATCTTTCTAGGTGCAGAACAAAAAAAGTTAGTAAATAATAACAATAATTGTTTAAACAATTGTTGAATTAATAATTATACATCAAATCTATCTTTTATTATATTCCGCTTGATAAATTGCAAAATTAGAAAAAAACTGCATCTTTCTAGGTGCAGAACAAAGAAAGTTAATAAATAATAACAATAAATTGTTTAAACAAATGAAAAATACAATATAATATTTTTTATATCTATTATTTGACATCATAAAACACTCACAGTGAAAAGTCTGCATGATTTCAAGTCTTTTTGTAAAATAGAATTAAAAAAATATCTGAATCATCCCGGTTATCTCCGTACATACATTTATAAAAGTTATAAATAATCAAGAAGAAATTTTTTTAAAAAATTTGTTTTTACATTTTTTGAAAGTTCTTAAGATTTTGTTCAGTGACTTAAAATCGCGATTCAATTAAGGCAAAACTTTAGAAGATATGGCAATTTCAATTTGTCTGGCCCACCCTGGGTGGGCATCTTGTCAAGCGAAGGTTAAACTACGGGAAGAGTCAAATCAAATTTTCTAGCCATTCAAATTTGAAAATTAAATAACTCTAAAATATGGCGACCTCTCTTGAACCAAGAAGAAAGTTAAAGAAGAAGACCAAGAAGAAGTAAAATTTTCTGGCCATTTCAGTTTTAAAATTAAATAAATCTAAACTATGGCGAACTATGGCGACCTCTCTTGAACAAAGAAAAAAGTTAAAGAAGAAGACCACGAAGAAGTTAAATTTTCTGGCCATTAAAGTTTAAAAATTAAATAAATCTAAACTATGGTCAAACTATGGCGACCTCTCTTGAAATATAGGCCAAGAAGAAGATAAATTTTCTGGCCACTTTAGTTTTAAAATTAAATAAATCTAAACTATAGGCAAACTTTAGCGAACTATAGTGACATCTCTTGAACTATCGGCCTAGAATAAGTTAAATTTTCTGGCCACTTTAGTTTTAAAATTAAATAAATCTAAACTATAGGCAAACTTTCGCGAACTATAGCGATATCTCTTGAACTATCGGCCTAGAATAAGTTAAATTTTCTGGCCACTTCAGTTTTAAAATTAAATAAATCTAAACTATGGAGAACTATGGCGACCTCTCTTGAACCAAGAAGAAAGTTAAAGAAGAAGGCCAAGAAGAAGTTAAATTTTCCGGCCATTTCAGTTTTAAAATTAAATAAATATAAACTATGGGCAAACTATTGCGACCTCTCTTGAACTATAGGCCAAGAAGAAGTTAAATTTTCTGGCCATTAAAGTGTAAAAATTAAATAAATCTAAACTATGGTCAAACTATGGCGACCTCTCTTGAACTATAGGCCAAGAAGAAGTTAAATTTTCTGGCCATTAAAGTTTAAAAATTAAATAAATCTAAACTATGGTCAAACTATGGCGACCTCACTTGAACTATAGGCCAAGAAGAAGTTAAATTTTCTGGCCATTAAAGTGTAAAAATTAAATAAATCTAAACTATGGTCAAACTATGGCGACCTCTCTTGAACTATAGGCCAAGAAAAAGTTAAATTTTTTGTCCATTTCAGTTTTAAAATTAAATAATTCTAAACTATGGAGAACTATGGCGACCTCTTTTGAACCAAGAAAAAAGATAAAGAAGAAGACCAAGAAGAAGTTAAATTTTCTCGCCATTCAAGTTTAAAAATTAAATGAATTTAAACTATTATAGCGACCACTCTTAAACTACTGGAAGAGTCAAATCAAATTTTCTAGCCATTTAAATTTAAAAATTAAATAACTCTAAACTATGGCGACCTCTCTTGAACCAAGAAGACAGTTAAAGAAGAAGACCAAGAAGAAATTAATTTTTCTGGCCATTAAAGTGTAAAAATTAAGTAAATCTAAACTATGGTCAAACTATGGCCACCTCTTTTGAACTATAGGCCAAGAAGAAGTTAAATTTTCTGTCCATTTCAGTTTTAAAATTAAATAAATCTAAACTGTGGTCAAACTATGGCGACCTCTCTTGAACTATAGGCCAAGAAGAAGTTAAATTTTCTGGCCATTAAAGTTTAAAAATTAAATAAATCTAAACTATGGGCAAACTATGGCGACCTCTCTTGAACCAAGAAGAAAGTTAAAGAAGAAGACCAAGAAGAAGTTAAATTTTATGGCCATTAAAGTTTAAATATTAAATAATTCTAAACTATAAGCATACTTTGGCGAACTATAGCCACCTCTCTTAAACTGCAGGAAGAGTCAAATCAAATTTTCTAGCCATTTATATTTGAAAATTATATAACCCTAAACTATGGCGACCTCTCATGAACCAAGAAGAAGACCAAGAAGAAGTTAAATTTTCTGGCCATAAAGTTTAAAAATTAAATAAATCTAAACTATGGTCAAACTATGGCGACCTCTCTTGAACTATAGGCCAAGAAGAAGTTAAATTTTCTGGCCATTTCAGTTTTAAAATTAAATAAATATAAACTATGGGCAAACTATAGCGACCTCTCTTAAACTGCGGGAAGAGTCAAATCAAATTTTCTAGCCATTTATATTTGAAAATTAAATAACTCTAAACTATGGCGTCCTCTCTTGAACTATAGGCCAAGAAGAAGTTAAATTTTCTGGCCATTAAAGTTTAAAAATTAAATAAATCTAAACTATGGTCAAACTATGTCGACATCTCTTGAACTTTAGGCCAAGAAGAAGTTAAATTTTCTGGCCATTTCAGTTTTAAAATTAAATAAATATAAACTATGGGCAAACTATTGCGACCTTTCTTGAACTATAGGCCAAGAAGAAGTTAAATTTTCTGGCCATTAAAGTGTAAAAATTAAATAAATCTAAACTATGGTCAAACTATGGCGACCTCTCTTGAACTATAGGCCAAGAAGAAGTTAAATTTTCTGGCCATTAAAGTTTAAAAATTAAATAAATCTAAACTATGGTCAAACTATGGCGACCTCACTTGAACTATAGGCCAAGAAGAAGTTAAATTTTCTGGCCATTAAAGTGTAAAAATTAAATAAATCTAAACTATGGTCAAACTATGGCGACCTCTCTTGAACTATAGGCCAAGAAGAAGTTAAATTTTATGGCAATTTAATTTTTAAAATTAAATAAATCTAAACTATCGGCAAACTATTGCGACCTCTCTTGAACCAAGAAGAAAGTTAAATAAGAAGACCAAGAAGAAGTTAAATTTTCTGGCCATTAATGTTTAAAAATTAAATAAATCTAAACTATGGTCAAACTATGGCGACCTCTCTTGAACTATAGGCCAAGAAGAAGTTAAATTTTCTGGCCATTTCAGTTTTAAAATTAAATAAATATAAACTATGGGCAAACTATGGCGAACTATAGCGACCTCTCTTAAACTGCGGGAAGAGTCAAATCAAATTTTCTAGCCATTTATATTTGAAAATTAAATAACTCTAAACTATGGCGTCCTCTCTTGAACTATAGGCCAAGAAAAAGTTAAATTTTTTGTCCATTTCAGTTTTAAAATTAAATAATTCTAAACTATGGAGAACTATGGCGACCTCTTTTGAACCAAGAAAAAAGATAAAGAAGAAGACCAAGAAGAAGTTAAATTTTCTCGCCATTCAAGTTTAAAAATTAAATGAATCTAAACTGTGGTCAAACTATGGCGACCTCTCTTGAACTATAGGCCAAGAAGAAGTTAAATTTTCTGGCCATTAAAGTTTAAAAATTAAATAAATCTAAACTATGGTCAAACTATGGCGACCTCTCTTGAACTATAGGCCAAGAAGAAGTTAAATTTTCTGGCCATTAAAGTTTAAAAATTAAATAAATCTAAACTATGGTCAAACTATGGCGACCTCACTTGAACTATAGGCCAAGAAGAAGTTAAATTTTCTGGCCATTAAAGTGTAAAAATTAAATAAATCTAAACTATGGTCAAACTATGGCGACCTCTCTTGAACTATGGGCCAAGAAGAAGTTAAATTTTCTGGCCATTTCAGTTTTAAAATTAAATAAATATAAACTATGGGCAATCTATGGCGAACAATACCAAGCTCTCTTGAACTATAGGCCAAGAAGAAATTAAATTTTCTGGCCATTTCAGTAATAAAATTAAATAAATCTAAACTGTGCAGAACTATGGCAACCTCTCTTGAACTATGGGCCAAGAAGATGTTAAATTTTCTAGCCATTTCTGTATTAAAATTAAATAAATCTAAACTGTGGAGAACTATGGCAACCTCTCTTTAACTATGGGCCAAGAAGAAGTTAAATTTTCTGTCTACTTCAGTTTTAAAATTAAATAAATTTAATCTATGGGCAAACTTTGGCGAACTATAGCGACCTCTCTTGAACTATGGGCCAAGAAGAATTTAAATTTTATGGCCATTAAAGTTTAAAAATTAAATAAATTAAAACTATGAGCAAACTATGGCGAACTATAGCGACCTCTCTTGAACTATGGGCCAAGAAGAAATTAAATTTTCTAGCCATTAAAGTTTAAATATTAAATAAATCTAAACTATAAGCATACTTTGGCGAACTATAGCGACCTCTCTTAAACTGCGGGAAGAGTCAAATCAAATTTTCTAGCCATTAAAATTTAAAAATTAAATTAATCTAAACTATGGGCAAACTATGGCGAACTATGTCGTTCTTTCTTTAACTATGGGCCAAAAAGTAATTAAATTTTCTGGACATTTCTGTTTTAAAATTAAATAAATCTAAACTATGGCGACCTCTCTTGAACCAAGAAGAAGTTAAATTTTCTGGCATTAAAGATTAAAAATTAAATAAATCTAAACTATGGTCAAACTATAGCGACCTTTTTTGAACTATAGGCCAAGAAGAAGTTAAATTTTCTGGCCATTAAAGTTTAAAAATTAAATGAATTTAAACTATTATAGCGACCACTCTTTAACTACTGGAAGAGTCAAATCAAATTTTCTAGCCATTTAAATTTGAAAATTAAATAACTCTAAACTATGGCGACCTCCCTTGAACCAAGAAGACAGTTAAAGAAGAAGACCAAGAAGAAGTTAAATTTTCTGGCCATTAAAGTTTAAATATTAAATAAATCTAAACTATAAGCATACTTTGGCGAACTATAGCGACATCTCTTAAACTGCGGGAAGAGTCAAATCAAATTTTCTAGCCATTTATATTTGAAAATTAAATAACTATAAACTATGGCGACCTCTCTTGAACTATGGGCCAAGAAGAAGTTAAATTTTCTGGCCATTTCAGTTTTAAAATTAAATAAATATAAACTATGGATAAATTATGGCGAACTATGGCGACCTCTCTTGAACTAAGAAGAAAGTTAAAGAAGAAGACCAAGAAGAAGTTAAATTTTCTGGCCATTAAAGTTTAAATATTAAATAAATCTAAACTATAAGCATACTTTGGCGAACTATAGCGACATCTCTTAAACTGCGGGAAGAGTCAAATCAAATTTTCTAGCCATTTATATTTGAAAATTAAATAACTATAAACTATGGCGACCTCTCTTGAACTATGGGCCAAGAAGAAGTTAAATTTTCTGGCCATTTCAGTTTTAAAATTAAATAAATCTAAACTATGGTCAAACTATAGCGACCTTTCTTGAACTATAGGCCAAGAAGAAGTTAAATTTTCTGGCCATTAAAGTTTAAAAATTAAATGAATTTAAACTATTATAGCGACCACTCTTTAACTACTGGAAGAGTCAAATCAAATTTTCTAGCCATTTAAATTTGAAAATTAAATAACTCTAAACTATGGCGACCTCCCTTGAACCAAGAAGACAGTTAAAGAAGAAGACCAAGAAGAAGTTAAATTTTCTGGCCATTAAAGTTTAAATATTAAATAAATCTAAACTATAAGCATACTTTGGCGAACTATAGCGACATCTCTTAAACTGCGGGAAGAGTCAAATCAAATTTTCTAGCCATTTATATTTGAAAATTAAATAACTCTAAACTATGGCGACCTCTCTTGAACTATGGGCCAAGAAGAAGTTAAATTTTCTGGCCATTTCAGTTTTAAAATTAAATAAATTTAAACTATGGATAAATTATGGCGAACTATGGCGACCTCTCTTGAACCAAGAAGAAAGTTAAAGAAGAAGACCAAGAAGAAGTTAAATTTTCTGGCCATTAAAGTTTAAATATTAAATAATTCTAAACTATAAGCATACTTTGGCGAACTATAGCGACCTCTCTTAAACTGCGGGAAGAGTCAAATCAAATTTTCTAGCCATTTATTTTTGAAAATTAGATAACTCTAAACTATGGCGACCTCTCTTGAACCAAGAAGAAGACCTAGAAGAAGTTAAATTTTCTGGCCACAAAGTTTAAAAATTAAATAAATCTAAACTATGGGCAAACTATGTCGACCTCTCTTGAACTTTAGGCCAAGAAGAAGTTAAATTTTCTGGCCATTTCAGTTTTAAAATTAAATAAATATAAACTATGGGCAAACTTTTGCGACCTCTCTTGAACTATAGGCCAAGAAGAAGTTAAATTTTCTGGCCATTAATGTGTAAAAATTAAATAAATCTAAACTACCCAATGGGCACGGTTATCCACTGGATGTCCGAAGGACATCCTTTTCGGAACGTTCTTGGGACATTGTTAAAAAGTCGTTCTAAAGATATCCTTAGGACATCCCAAAAAAATTCCCTAAAAAGGCATCCTGTAGATGTCAGAAAGAATGAAATAAAGACATCCAAAACAAGTTCTATGTCTGGCCTAGAGCAGTTACAAAAATATCCTTAAGAAACCTTAAAGATATTTTTGAAAATTATGGAAAAAATTTGATTCTTTTCAGTACATTTTTTAGACATATTGAGGATATTACAAAGAAGTCTGTTGGACATTTTTTGGACATGTTTAGTACATTCTCAGAACATAATCCTTTTTCGGCGAATTAGCCCATAAGGATCAATATATGTATATGACCAGTAATCGCGATATACTTTTTTTGTGTATTTGGATCTTCAAGAGCACTTCGGTGTTGTGGGTCGTTTGGCGTTTAAGACTTAATACACTTTACATTACGCGCTCTGTAGCCTATGAAGTATACATAATTTCAACGTAATATTCATTTTGGTTATCAAAAATTTTGGAACATTTTAGTACATTACTTTGCCATTTTCAGCATATTTTTGATACATTCTCAGGACATATTTGGGACATTCTCAGGATATGGTTGGAACATTTTTAGGATACTCTGAGAACATTTTTTGACATTTCAGGGATATTTTTAGGACATTCTGGGGACCTTCTGAAGACGTATTTAACACATTTTGGGGACAATTTCAGGACATTCTTAAGACGTTTTTTGACATTTCGGGGATATTTTTAGGAAATTCTGGGGACTTTGTATAGTCGTAATAAAGACAATTTTAGGACATTCTTAAGACTGTTCTGGGGAAGACATAGAATATACTTTGGGCGTCTTTAAGTCGTCTTTTTTATGTCTTTGGAACATTGACGCAATGTCCTAGGACACTTTGGAACGTTCTACAGTCATCCTAAAGATATCTTGGTGCCCAATGGGTATGGTCAAACTATGGCGACCTCTCTTGAACTATAGGCCAAGAAGAAGTTAAATTTTCTGGCCATTAAAGTTTAAAAATTAAATAAATCTAAACTATGGTCAAACTATGGCCACCTCTTTTGAACTATAGGCCAAGAAGAAGTTAAATTTTCTGTCCATTTCAGTTTTAAAATTAAATAAATCTAAACTGTGGTCAAACTATTGCGACCTCTCTTGAACTATAGGCCAAGAAGAAGTTAAATTTTCTGGCCATTAAAGTTTAAAAATTAAATAAATCTAAACTATGGGCAAACTATGGCGACCTCTCTTGAACCAAGAAGAAAGTTAAAGAAGAAGACCAAGAAGAAGTTAAATTTTATGGCCATTAAAGTTTAAATATTAAATAATTCTAAACTATAAGCATACTTTGGCGAACTATAGCGACCTCTCTTAAACTGCAGGAAGAGTCAAATCAAATTTTCTAGCCATTTATATTTGAAAATTATATAACCCTAAACTATGGCGACCTCTCTTGAACCAAGAAGAAGACCAAGAAGAAGTTAAATTTTCTGGCCATAAAGTTTAAAAATTAAATAAATCTAAACTATGGTCAAACTATGTCGACCTCTCTTGAACTTTAGGCCAAGAAGAAGTTAAATTTTCTGGCCAT
The DNA here is from genome assembly GCF_019393585.1 of Leptopilina boulardi. Taxonomy (NCBI): domain Eukaryota; kingdom Metazoa; phylum Arthropoda; class Insecta; order Hymenoptera; family Figitidae; genus Leptopilina; species Leptopilina boulardi. The sequence continues at coordinate 613,088 of NW_026137919.1, forward strand.
TTCAGTTTTAAAATTAAATAAATATAAACTATGGGCAAACTATTGCGACCTTTCTTGAACTATAGGCCAAGAAGAAGTTAAATTTTCTGGCCATTAAAGTGTAAAAATTAAATAAATCTAAACTATGGTCAAACTATGGTGACCTCTCTTGAACTATAGGCCAAGAAGAAGTTAAATTTTCTGGCCATTAAAGTTTAAAAATTAAATGAATTTAAACTATTATAGCGACCACTCTTTAACTACTGGAAGAGTGAAATCAAATTTTCTAGCCATTTAAATTTGAAAATTAAATAACTCTAAACTATGGCGACCTCCCTTGAACCAAGAAGACAGTTAAAGAAGAAGACCAAGAAGAAGTTAAATTTTCTGGCCATTAAAGTTTAAATATTAAATAAATCTAAACTATAAGCATACTTTGGCAAACTATAGCGACATCTCTTAAACTGCGGGAAGAGTCAAATCAAATTTTCTAGCCATTTATATTTGAAAATTAAATAACTCTAAACTATGGCGACCTCTCTTGAACTATGGGCCAAGAAGAAGTTAAATTTTCTGGCCATTTCAGTTTTAAAATTAAATAAATTTAAACTATGGATAAATTATGGCGAACTATGGCGACCTCTCTTGAACCAAGAAGAAAGTTAAAGAAGAAGACCAAGAAGATGTTAAATTTTCTGGCCATTAAAGTTTAAAAATTAAATAAATCTAAGCTATGGTCAAACTTTGGCGAACTATAGCGACATCTCTTGAACTATGGACCAAGAAGAAGTTAACTTTTCTGCCCATTTTAGTTTTAAAATTAAATAAATCTAAACTATGGGCAAACTATTGCGACCTCTCTTGAACCAAGAAGAAAGTTAAATAAGAAGACCAAGAAGAAGTTAAATTTTCTGGCCATTAAAGTTTAAATATTAAATAAATCTAAACTATAAGCATACTTTGGCGAACTATAGCGACCTCCCTTGAACCAAGAAGAAGACCAAGAAGAAGTTTAATTTTCTGGCCATTAAAGTTTAAAAATTAAATAAATCTAAACTATGGTCAAACTATGGCGACCTCTCTTGAACTATAGGCCAAGAAGAAGTTAAATTTTCAGGCCATTTCAGTTTTAAAATTAAATAAATATAAACTATGGGCAAACTATGGCGAACTATAGCAATCTCTCTTGAACTATGGGCCAAGAAGAAATTAAATTTTCTGGGCATTTCAGTTTTAAAATTAAATAAATCTAAACTATGAGCAAACTATGGCGAAATATAGCAATCTCTCTTGAACTATGGGCAAAGAAGAAATTAAATTTTCTGGCCACTTTAGTTTTAAAATTAAATAAATCTAAACAATGGCGAACTATGGCGACCTCTCTTGAACCAAGAAGAAAGATAAAGAAGAAGACCAAGAAGAAGTTATATTTTCTGGCCATTAAAGTTTAAAAATTAAATAAATCTAAGCTATGGTCAAACTTTGGCGAACTATAGCGACATCTCTTGAACTATGGACCAAGAAGAAGTTAAATTTTCTGGCCATTTGAGTTTTAAAATTAAATAAATATAAGCTATGGGCAAACTATGGCGACCTCTCTTGAACCAAGAAGAAAGTTAAAGAAGAAGACCAAGAAGAAGTTAAATTTTATGGCCATTAAAGTTTAAATATTAAATAATTCTAAACTATAAGCATACTTTGGCGAACTATAGCGACCACTCTTAAACTGCGGGAAGAGTCAAATCAAATTTTCTAGCCATTTATATTTGAAAATTAGATAACTCTAAACTATGGCGACCTCTCTTGAACCAAGAAGAAGACCAAGAAGAAGTTAAATTTTCTGGCCATAAAGTTTAAAAATTAAATAAATCTAAACTATGGGCAAACTATGTCGACCTCTCTTGAACTTTAGGCCAAGAAGAAGTTAAATTTTCTGGCCATTTCAGTTTTAAAATTAAATAAATATAAACTATGGGCAAACTATTGCGACCTCTCTTGAACTATAGGCCAAGAAGAAGTTAAATTTTCTGGCCATTAAAGTGTAAAAATTAAATAAATCTAAACTATGGTCAAACTATGGCGACCTCTCATGAACTATAGGCCAAGAAGAAGTTAAATTTTCTGGCCATTAAAGTTTAAAAATTAAATAAATCTAAACTATGGTCAAACTATGGCGACCTCACTTGAACTATAGGCCAAGAAGAAGTTAAATTTTCTGGCCATTAAAGTGTAAAAATTAAATAAATCTAAACTATGGTCAAACTATGGCGACCTCTCTTGAACTATAGGCCAAGAAGAAGTTAAATTTTCTGGCCATTTCAGTTTTAAAATTAAATAAATCTAAACTATCAACAAACTATTGCGACCTCTCTTGAACCAAGAAGAAAGTTAAATAAGAAGACCAAGAAGAAGTTAAATTTTCTGGCCATTAATGTTTAAAAATTAAATAAATATAAACTATGGGCAAACTATGGCGAACTATAGCGACCTCTCTTAAACTGCGGGAAGAGTCAAATCAAATTTTCTAGCCATTTATATTTGAAAATTAAATAACTCTAAACTATGGCGTCCTCTCTTGAACTATAGGCCAAGAAAAAGTTAAATTTTTTGTCCATTTCAGTTTTAAAATTAAATAATTCTAAACTATGGAGAACTATGGCGACCTCTTTTGAACCAAGAAAAAAGATAAAGAAGAAGACCAAGAAGAAGTTATATTTTCTGGCCATTAAAGTTTAAAAATTAAATAAATCTAAGCTATGGTCAAACTTTGGCGAACTATAGCGACATCTCTTGAACTATGGACCAAGAAGAAGTTAAATTTTCTGGCCATTTGAGTTTTAAAATTAAATAAATATAAACTATGGGCAAACTATGGCGACCTCTCTTGAACCAAGAAGAAAGTTAAAGAAGAAGACCAAGAAGAAGTTAAATTTTATGGCCATTAAAGTTTAAATATTAAATAATTCTAAACTATAAGCATACTTTGGCGAACTATAGCGACCACTCTTAAACTGCGGGAAGAGTCAAATCAAATTTTCTAGCCATTTATATTTGAAAATTAGATAACTCTAAACTATGGCGACCTCTCTTGAACCAAGAAAAAGACCAAGAAGAAGTTAAATTTTCTGGCCATAAAGTGTAAAAATTAAATAAATCTAAACTATGGTCAAACTATGGCGACCTCTCTTGAACTATAGGCCAAGAAGAAGTTAAATTTTCTGGCCATTTCAGTTTTAAAATTAAATAAATCTAAACTATCAACAAACTATTGCGACCTCTCTTGAACCAAGAAGAAAGTTAAATAAGAAGACCAAGAAGAAGTTAAATTTTCTGGCCATTAATGTTTAAAAATTAAATAAATATAAACTATGGGCAAACTATGGCGAACTATAGCGACCTCTCTTAAACTGCGGGAAGAGTCAAATCAAATTTTCTAGCCATTTAAATTTGAAAATTAAATAACTCTAAACTATAGCGACCTCTCTTGAACCAAGAAGACAGTTAAAGAAGAAGACCAAGAAGAAGTTAAATTTTCTGGCCATTAAAGTGTAAAAATTAAGTAAATCTAAACTATGGTCAAACTATGGCGACCTCTTTTGAACTATAGGCCAAGAAGAAGTTAAATTTTCTGTCCATTTCAGTTTTAAAATTAAATAAATCTAAACTGTGGTCAAACTATGGCGACCTCTCTTGAACTATAGGCCATGAAGAAGTTAAATTTTCTGGCCATTAAAGTTTAAAAATTAAATAAATCTAAACTATGGGCAAACTATGGCGACCTCTCTTGAACCAAGAAGAAAGTTAAAGAAGAAGACCAAGAAGAAGTTAAATTTTATGGCCATTAAAGTTTAAATATTAAATAATTCTAAACTATAAGCATACTTTGGCGAACTATAGCGACCTCTCTTAAACTGCAGGAAGAGTCAAATCAAATTTTCTAGCCATTTATATTTGAAAATTATATAACCCTAAACTATGGCGACCTCTCTTGAACCAAGAAGAAGACCAAGAAGAAGTTAAATTTTCTGGCCATAAAGTTTAAAAATTAAATAAATCTAAACTATGGTCAAACTATGTCGACCTCTCTTGAACTTTAGGCCAAGAAGAAGTTAAATTTTCTGGCCATTTCAGTTTTAAAATTAAATAAATATAAACTATGGGCAAACTATTGCGACCTTTCTTGAACTATAGGCCAAGAAGAAGTTAAATTTTCTGGCCATTAAAGTGTAAAAATTAAATAAATCTAAACTATGGTCAAACTATGGCGACCTCTCTTGAACTATAGGCCAAGAAGAAGTTAAATTTTCTGGCCATTAAAGTTTAAAAATTAAATAAATCTAAACTATGGTCAAACTATGGCGACCTCACTTGAACTATAGGCCAAGAAGAAGTTAAATTTTCTGGCCATTAAAGTGTAAAAATTAAATAAATCTAAACTATGGTCAAACTATGGCGACCTCTCTTGAACTATAGGCCAAGAAGAAGTTAAATTTTCTGGCCATTAAAGTGTAAAAATTAAATAAATCTAAACTATGGTCAAACTATGGCGACCTCTCTTGAACTATGGGCCAAGAAGAAGTTAAATTTTCTGGCCATTTCAGTTTTAAAATTAAATAAATATAAACTATGGGCAATCTATGGCGAACAATACCAAGCTCTCTTGAACTATAGGCCAAGAAGAAATTAAATTTTCTGGCCATTTCAGTAATAAAATTAAATAAATCTAAACTGTGCAGAACTATGGCCACCTCTCTTGAACTATGGGCCAAGAAGATGTTAAATTTTCTAGCCATTTCTGTATTAAAATTAAATAAATCTAAACTGTGGAGAACTATGGCAACCTCTCTTTAACTATGGGCCAAGAAGAAGTGAAATTTTCTGTCTACTTCAGTTTTAAAATTAAATAAATTTAATCTATGGGCAAACTTTGGCGAAATATAGCGACCTCTCTTGAACTATGGGCAAAGAAGAAGTTAAATTTTCTGGCCATTAAAGTTTAAAAATTAAATAAATCAAAACTATGGGCAAACTTTGGCGAACTATAGCGACATCTCTTGATCTATGGACCAAGAAGAAGTTAAATTTTCTGGCCATTTCAGTTTTAAAATTAAATAAATATAAACTATGGGCAAACTATGGCGAACTATAGCGACCTCTCTTGAACTATGGGCCAAGAAGAATTTTAATTTTATGGCCATTAAAGTTTAAAAATTAAATAAATTAAAACTATGAGCAAACTATGGCGAACTATAGCGACCTCTCTTGAACTATGGGCCAAGAAGAAATTAAATTTTCTAGCCATTAAAGTTTAAATATTAAATAAATCTAAACTATAAGCATACTTTGGCGAACTATAGCGACCTCTCTTAAACTGCGGGAAGAGTCAAATCAAATTTTCTAGCCATTAAAATTTAAAAATTAAATTAATCTAAACTATGGGCAAACTATGGCGAACTATGTCGTTCTTTCTTTAACTATGGGCCAAAAAGTAATTAAATTTTCTGGACATTTCTGTTTTAAAATTAAATAAATCTAAACTATGGCGACCTCTCTTGAACCAAGAAGAAGTTAAATTTTCTGGCATTAAAGATTAAAAATTAAATAAATCTAAACTATGGTCAAACTATAGCGACCTTTCTTGAACTATAGGCCAAGAAGAAGTTAAATTTTCTGGCCATTAAAGTTTAAAAATTAAATGAATTTAAACTATTATAGCGACCACTCTTTAACTACTGGAAGAGTCAAATCAAATTTTCTAGCCATTTAAATTTGAAAATTAAATAACTCTAAACTATGGCGACCTCCCTTGAACCAAGAAGACAGCAAAAGAAGAAGACCAAGAAGAAGTTAAATTTTCTGGCCATTAAAGTTTAAATATTAAATAAATCTAAACTATAAGCATACTTTGGCGAACTATAGCGACATCTCTTAAACTGCGGGAAGAGTCAAATCAAATTTTCTAGCCATTTATATTTGAAAATAAAATAACTATAAACTATGGCGACCTCTCTTGAACTATGGGCCAAGAAGAAGTTAAATTTTCTGGCCATTTTAGTTTTAAAATTAAATAAATATAAACTATCGATAAATTATGGCGAACTATGGCGACCTCTCTTGAACCAAGAAGAAAGTTAAAGAAGAAGACCAAGAAGAAGTTAAATTTTCTGGCCATTAAAGTTTAAATATTAAATAAATCTAAACTATAAGCATACTTTGGCGAACTATAGCGACATCTCTTAAACTGCGGGAAGAGTCAAATCAAATTTTCTAGCCATTTATATTTGAAAATTAAATAACTATAAACTATGGCGACCTCTCTTGAACTATGGGCCAAGAAGAAGTTAAATTTTCTGCCCATTTTAGTTTTAAAATTAAATAAATATAAACTATGAATAAACTATGGCGAACTATGGCGACCTCTCGTGAACCAAAAAGAAAGTTAAAGAAGAGGACCAAGAAAAAGTTAAATTTTCTGGCCATTTCAGTTTTAAAATTAAATAAATCTAAACTATGGTCAAACTATTGCGACCTCTCTTGAACCAAGAAGAAAGTTAAATAAGAAGACCAAGAAGAAGTTAAATTTTCTGGCCATTAAAGTTTAAATATTAAATAAATCTAAACTATAAGCATACTTTGGCGAACTATAGCGACCTCCCTTGAACCAAGAAGAAGACCAAGAAGAAGTTTAATTTTCTGGCCATTAATGTTTAAAAATTAAATAAATCTAAACTATGGTCAAACTATTGCGACCTCTCTTGAACTATAGGCCAAGAAGAAGTTAAATTTTCAGGCCATTTCAGTTTTAAAATTAAATAAATATAAACTATGAGCAAACTATGGCGAACTATAGCAATCTCTCTTGAACTATAGGCCAAGAAGAAATTAAATTTTCTGGGCATTTCAGTTTTAAAATTAAATAAACCTAAACTATGAGCAAACTATGGCGAAATATAGCAATCTCTCTTGAACTATGGGCAAAGAAGAAATTAAATTTTCTGGCCACTTTAGTTTTAAAATTAAATAAATCTAAACAATGGCGAACTATGGCGACCTCTCTTGAACCAAGAAGAAAGATAAAGAAGAAGACCAAGAAGAAGTTATATTTTCTGGCCATTAAAGTTTAAAAATTAAATAAATCTAAGCTATGGTCAAACTTTGGCGAACTATAGCGACATCTCTTGAACTATGGACCAAGAAGAAGTTAAATTTTCTGGCCATTTGAGTTTTAAAATTAAATAAATATAAACTATGGGCAAACTATGGCGACCTCTCTTGAACCAAGAAGAAAGTTAAAGAAGAAGACCAAGAAGAAGTTAAATTTTATGGCCATTAAAGTTTAAATATTAAATAATTCTAAACTATAAGCATACTTTGGCGAACTATAGCGACCACTCTTAAACTGCGGGAAGAGTCAAATCAAATTTTCTACCCATTTATATTTGAAAATTATATAACCCTAAACTATGGCGACCTCTCTTGAACCAAGAAGAAGACCAAGAAGAAGTTAAATTTTCTGGCCATAAAGTTTAAAATTTAAATAAATCTAAACTATGGTCAAACTATGTCGACCTCTCTTGAACTTTAGGCCAAGAAGAAGTTAAATTTTCTGGCCATTTCAGTTTTAAAATTAAATAAATATAAACTATGGGCAAACTATTGCGACCTTTCTTGAACTATAGGCCAAGAAGAAGTTAAATTTTCTGGCCATTAAAGTGTAAAAATTAAATAAATCTAAACTATGGTCAAACTATGGCGACCTCTCTTGAACTATAGGCCAAGAAGAAGTTAAATTTTCTGGCCATTTCAGTTTTAAAATTAAATAAATATAAACTATGGGCAAACTATTGCGACCTTTCTTGAACTATAGGCCAAGAAGAAGTTAAATTTTCTGGCCATTAAAGTGTAAAAATTAAATAAATCTAAACTATGGGCAAACTATTGCGACCTCTCTTGAACCAAGAAGAAAGTTAAATAAGAAGACCAAGAAGAAGTTAAATTTTCTGGCCATTAAAATTTAAATATTATATAAATCTAAACTATAAGCATACTTTGGCGAACTATAGCGACCTCTCTTGAACTGCGGGAAGAGTCAAATCAAATTTTCTAGCCATTTATATTTGAAAATTAAATAACTCTAAACTATGGCGACCTCTCTTGAACCAAGAAGAAGACCAAGAAGAAGTTAAATTTTCTGGCCATTAAAGTTTAAAAATTAAATAAATCTAAACTTTGGTCAAACTATGGCGACCTCTCTTGAACTTTAGGCCAAGAAGAAGTTAAATTTTCTGGCCATTTCAGTTTTAAAATTAAATAAATATAAACTATGGGTAAACTATGGCGAACTATGGCGACCTCTCTTGAACCAAGAAGAAAGTTAAAGAAGAAGACCAAGAAGAAGTTAAATATTCTGGCCATTAAAGTTTAAAAATTAAATAAATCTAAACTATGGGCATACTTTGGCGAACAATAGCGACCTCTCTTAAACTGCGGGAAGAGTCAAAACAAATTTTCTGACCATTAAAGTTTAAAAATTAACTTAATCTAAACTATGGCGAACTATAACGTTCTTTCTTTAACTATGGGCCAAAAAGTAATTAAATTTTCTCGACATTTCTGTTTTAAAATTAAATAAATCTAAACTATGGCAAACTATGGCGACCTCTCTTGAACCAAGAAGAAAGTTAAAGAAGACGACCAAGAAGAAGATAAATTTTATGGCCATTAAAGTTTAAATATTATATAAATCTAAACTATAAGCATACTTTGGCCAACTATAGCGACCTCTCTTGAACTGCGGGAAGAGTCAAATCAAATTTTCTAGCCATTTATATTTGAAAATTAAATAACTCTAAACTATGGCGACCTCTCTTGATCCAAGAAGAAGACCAAGAAGAAGTTAAATTTTCTGGCCATAAAGTTTAAAAATTAAATAAATCTAAACTATGGTCAAACTATGGCGACCTCTCTTGAACTTTAGGCCAAGAAGAAGTTAAATTTTCTGGCTATTTCAGTATTAAAATTAAATAAATATAAACTATCAGTAAACTATGGCGAACTATGGCGACCTCTCTTGAACCAAGAAGAAAGTTAAAGAAGAAGACCAAGAAGAAGTTAAATTTTCTGGCCATAAAGTTTAAAAATTAAATAAATCTAAACTATGGGCAAACTATTGCGACCTCTCTTGAACCAAGAAGAAAGTTAAATAAGAAGACCAAGAAGAAGTTAAATTTTCTGGCCATTAAAATTTAAATATTATATAAATCTAAACTATAAGCATACTTTGGCGAACTATAGCGACCTCTCTTGAACTGCGGGAAGAGTCAAATCAAATTTTCTAGCCATTTATATTTGAAAATTAAATAACTCTAAACTATGGCGACCTCTCTTGAACCAAGAAGAAGACCAAGAAGAAGTTAAATTTTCTGGCCATTAAAGTTTAAAAATTAAATAAATCTAAACTTTGGTCAAACTATGGCGACCTCTCTTGAACTTTAGGCCAAGAAGAAGTTAAATTTTCTGGCCATTTCAGTTTTAAAATTAAATAAATATAAACTATGGGTAAACTATGGCGAACTATGGCGACCTCTCTTGAACCAAGAAGAAAGTTAAAGAAGAAGACCAAGAAGAAGTTAAATATTCTGGCCATTAAAGTTTAAAAATTAAATAAATCTAAACTATGGGCATACTTTGGCGAACAATAGCGACCTCTCTTAAACTGCGGGAAGAGTCAAAACAAATTTTCTGACCATTAAAGTTTAAAAATTAACTTAATCTAAACTATGGCGAACTATAACGTTCTTTCTTTAACTATGGGCCAAAAAGTAATTAAATTTTCTCGACATTTCTGTTTTAAAATTAAATAAATCTAAACTATGGCAAACTATGGCGACCTCTCTTGAACCAAGAAGAATGTTAAAGAAGACGACCAAGAAGAAGATAAATTTTATGGCCATTAAAGTTTAAATATTATATAAATCTAAACTATAAGCATACTTTGGCCAACTATAGCGACCTCTCTTGAACTGCGGGAAGAGTCAAATCAAATTTTCTAGCCATTTATATTTGAAAATTAAATAACTCTAAACTATGGCGACCTCTCTTGAACCAAGAAGAAGACCAAGAAGAAGTTAAATTTTCTGGCCATAAAGTTTAAAAATTAAATAAATCTAAACTATGGTCAAACTATGGCGACCTCTCTTGAACTTTAGGCCAAGAAGAAGTTAAATTTTCTGGCTATTTCAGTATTAAAATTAAATAAATATAAACTATCAGTAAACTATGGCGAACTATGGCGACCTCTCTTGAACCAAGAAGAAAGTTAAAGAAGAAGACCAAGAAAAAGTTAAATTTTCTGACCATTTCAGTTTTAAAATTAAATAAATATAAACTATGGGCAAACTATTGCGACCTCTCTTGAACCAAGAAGAAAGTTAAATAGGAAGACCAAGAAGAAGTTAAATTTTCTGGCCATTAAAGTTTAAATATTATATAAATCTAAACTATAAGCATACTTTGGCCAACTATAGCGACCTCTCTTGAACTGCGGGAAGAGTCAAATCAAATTTTCTAGCCATTTATATTTGAAAATTAAATAACTCTAAACTATGGCGACCTCTCTTGAACCAAGAAGAAGACCACGAAGAAGTTATATTTTCTGGCCATAAAGTTTAAAAATTAAATAAATCTAAACTATGGTCAAACTATGGCGACCTCTCTTGAACTTTAGGCCAAGAAGCAGTTAAATTTTCTGTCCATTTCAGTTTTAAAATTAAATAAATATAAACTATGAGCAAACTATGGCGAACTATAGCAATCTCTCTTGAACTATAGGCCAAGAAGAAGTTTAGTTTTCTGGCAACTTTAGTTTTAAAATTAAATAAATCTAAACAATGGCGAACTATGGCGACCTCTCTTGAACCAGGAAGAAAGTTAAAGAAGAAGACCAAGAAGAAGTTAAATTTTCTGGCCATTAAAGTTTAAAAATTAAATAAATCTAAACTATGGTCAAACTATGGCGACCTCTCTTGAACTATAGGCCAAAAAGAAGTTAAATTTTCTGGCCATAAAGTTTAAAAATTAAATAAATATAAACTATGGGTAAACTATGGGCAAACTATTGCGACCTCTCTTGAACCAAAAAGAAAGTTAAATAAGAAGACCAAGAAGAAGTTAAATTTTCTGGCCATTAAAATTTAAATATTATATAAATCTAAACTATAAGCATACTTTGGCCAACTATAGCGACCTCTCTTGAACTGCGGGAAGAGTCAAATCAAATTTTCTAGCCATTTATATTTGAAAATTAAATAACTCTAAACTATGGCGACCTCTCTTGATCCAAGAAGAAGACCAAGAAGAAGTTATATTTTCTGGCCATAAAGTTTAAAAATTAAATAAATCTAAACTATGGTCAAACTATGGCGACCTCTCTTGAACTTTAGGCCAAGAAGAAGTTAAATTTTCTGTCCATTTCAGTTTTAAAATTAAATAAATATAAACTATGAGCAAACTATGGCGAACTATAGCAATCTCTCTTGAACTATAGGCCAAGAAGAAGTTTAGTTTTCTGGCAACTTTAGTTTTAAAATTAAATAAATCTAAACAATGGCGAACTATGGCGACCTCTCTTGAACCAGGAAGAAAGTTAAAGAAGAAGACCAAGAAGAAGTTAAATTTTCTGGCCATTAAAGTTTAAAAATTAAATAAATCTAAACTATGGTCAAACTATGGCGACCTCTCTTGAACTATAGGCCAAAAAGAAGTTAAATTTTCTGGCCATAAAGTTTAAAAATTAAATAAATATAAACTATGGGTAAACTATGGGCAAACTATTGCGACCTCTCTTGAACCAAAAAGAAAGTTAAATAAGAAGACCAAGAAGAAGTTAAATTTTCTGGCCATTAAAATTTAAATATTATATAAATCTAAACTATAAGCATACTTTGGCGAACTATAGCGACCTCTCTTGAACTGCGGGAAGAGTCAAATCAAATTTTCTAGCCATTTATATTTGAAAATTAAATAACTCTAAACTATGGCGACCTCTCTTGAACCAAGAAGAAGACCAAGAAGAAGTTAAATTTTCTGGCCATTTCAGTTTTAAAATTAAATAAATATAAACTATGGGTAAACTATGGCGAACTATGGCGACCTCTCTTGAACCAAGAAGAAAGTTAAAGAAGAAGACCAAGAAGAAGTTAAATTTTCTGGCCATTTCAGTTTTAAAATTAAATAAATCTAAACTATGGGCAAACTATTGCGACCTCTCTTGAACCAAGAAGAAAGTTAAATAAGAAGACCAAGAAGAAGTTAAATTTTCTGGCCATTAAAGTTTATATATTAAATAAATCTAAACTATAAGCATACTTTGGCGAACTATAGCGACCTGTCTTGAACCAAGAAGAAGACCAAGAAAAAGTTTAATTTTCTGGCCATTAATGTTTAAAAATTAAATAAATCTAAACTATGGTCAAACTATGGCGACCTCTCTTGAACTATAGGCCAAGAAGAAGTTAAATTTTCAGGCCATTTCAGTTTTAAAATTAAATAAATATAAACTATGAGCAAACTATGGCGAACTATAGCAATCTCTCTTGAACTATGGGCCAAGAAGAAATTAAATTTTCTGGCCATTTCAGTTTTAAAATTAAATAAATCTAAACTGTAGAGGACTATGGCAACCTCTCTTGAACTATAGGCCAAGAAGAAGTAAATTTTCTGGCCATTTCAGTTTTAAAATTAAATAAATATAAACTATGAGCAAACTATGGCGAACTATAGCAATCTCTCTTGAACTATGGGCCAAGAAGAAGTTAAATTTTTTGTCCATTTCAGGTTTAAAAGTAAATAATTATAAACTATGGCGAACTATGGCGACCTCTCTTGAACTATAGGCCAAGAAGAAGTTAAATTTTCTGGCAACTTTAGTTTTAAAATTAAATAAATCTAAACAATTGTGGGGAATAGCTATCGCGTGGCTTCCCCTCGTACCCCCCAACTCGAAGAGAGGAGAAATGACGAAGGTATGTGAGTGAACGGCGACAGCAGAAAGTAATTTTAGTAAGAATCGAGACGTCGATCTATCAAGCAGTTTTATATTTTTAATTATTCATCTGTCGACTCTTTACATCGACATGATGATTTATTATAATAAATAATCTTATTGTTGAATTATGAGTCGTTTAATTGATTAATTCTTGAGAACACGCTCGTGTGGAAATTCTTTCGGATATTATTAAATTAATATATTAAATTTCCCACATTGGTGACCCCGACGTGATGTCGGAAAATCGCGTTCTAAAAGAATCGAGAATTATTGGAAAATTGTGAAATCATCCGTGAATTATTCGCTCAAATTCGAATTAACAAAAATTCGATTTTTAATTTTGTTGGGTTATTTTAAACCCAGTATTTCATGGAAGTGATAAATTTCGCATAATAAAACACGGCCTCGTGTTCGACCACGCCGCCGCCATTTTTCTTTCACAACACTCATCACAAATATTCGACTCCAACAACTTTACCTTGGATTCCACCACATGGGAATTGGAACTTTGGAAATAATATTGAGACAACAATCCATTTTTAACTGCTTTTTAATCTATGGACACTTATCGATATTCATGATAGGACTTCACCAATGACTACCTGACTTGGTTGATGACGTCACATATAACAGCATGGTGTTGAGCTCCTGATCTTCTTGATTATTATACGCTTTTTAAAAACGGCGCATGGGCACTCTACTCCGAGCCCATGCAACAGGTATGGTTATTTTTCTTTTTCCTGTTTTGCAAATTAACAGTTTTTGAAATTCTTCGCCGCCTGATGTGTCGTACCTATTTTATTTACATACGAGCTGTCATTTTTGGAGAATTTCCGGTTTTGGTGGGCCCGCCGACTCCGGTGACTTATCTTGACAGTCAACTAAGGCTTTCCAGGCGGATCATCAGGAAATCAGTACAATTATATTTTTGGGAGGACCAACGCTCTTTTCACCTGTCAAACGTAGCTCTTCATGGAGCTTGTCATCGTCTTTTGTGAAGTCATCATCTTCGGAAGGAGTTATTCAGTATTTTCGACCATTTTATTTTTTTTTTTTTATATTAATTTCATTTTACTTTCTGCTTGTGTAAGTACTGTGTTGTATGAGTGAAAATTTTTCGTGCATTTTGAGTCCTTGATACCAAATGAAAAATTTTGATATTTATATTATCTTCAAAATATTTTCGACGATTAATATTTAATATATACTTACAATTTTAGGCAAGTTATATTTTCTTATTTTCATTTTACGACAAATTTAATTTAAACTCCGAAATCGAAACATTCGAGATTATTATTTTCTTTGACAAACGAATTTTAATTTTCAAGGTTAATTTTGTTTTGAGGCATTGTCAATATGAAGATTGTATTAAGTACACCTGATTTTATCGATAATTTTGTCTGGTTTTGTATCTTTATTTTCATTGTACGATTGACAACTTTTGATTTAAACTCTTTTCTTATAAATATTATAAACGAATATTTCTAATTCAAGATAATTTTTCGGCGATTTCTTTCTTTTTTTTAACCATCGACTACTTTCGGTTTTTGTCTTGCGAGGGAGCGTTATCACGTTTTAGATTCTCGTTTAAAATTTTTGTTTATTTTTCGGAACAAAATGAGTCTCACTGACGAGGCGCTCGTGAAAAGTCAACAAATTGTCTTTGGTGAAGGTTCGCAATCGCAACAACAACCAGGAAATATTCCGCTTCAAGATCCTAATCGTCAACACGAATTTGGGATGTTTCCGGGTCAAGCACATGTCGATGCCTCTTATCGAATTCCAAAACTTTCTAATTTCTTCCGCGAGGATCCAGTCCTTTGGTTTGCTCAGGTTGAATTAGCTTTTGAATATTCTCGTATAACATCAGAACGCTCTAGGGCTGGTGCCGTCGTGTCCTCCTTTGATTGTGAGGTTCTTCAAGTGATTGGTGATTTGATAACATCCGTGAACCCCATTCCTAATTTGTATACTCGAATTAAGGAACGAATTATCGAGAATTTTGCCGTTTCTCCTGAAAATGAATTACGTAGTATTTTGAAGGGCGATTCTTTCGGAGACGGTAAACCTTCCGCCATTTTGAATAAAATCAGACACCTGAGTCGAGGTCGATGCAGCGAAGAAGTTTTAAAATCGATATTTTTAGAGCATTTACCATCCGGATGTCGATCAATTTTAGCTGTATCCGATACAATGGATCTTACTCGCCTAGCAACTCTTGCCGATAAAATAATGGAGAATGGTTTTTCTCAAAATCCTTCAGTTTCATCCATTTCAAACGCCAAAATCGACCAGACTCAATTAGACGTTATTAAAAGGGTCGACGCAATTGTCTCTCGACTCGAGGCAGTTTCTTTCGGGGAGCGAGGTCGAAATCATTTCTTTAAAGGTCGTTCTCCGGGAGGTCGTGACAGGTCGCGATCCCGTTCTCAATCTAGATTCGAAAATAAGCGAAGATCACGGTCTGGGAATTCATCCGGATCATATTGTTTTTATCACAATAGATTTGGCAAAAAAGCCAATAAATGTAAACCACCTTGTACCTTTATTAATTCTCATTCGGAAAACTAGAGACCCCACTGCATCATAACGAAATCACCTTAGCTTCGAAACGTCTTTTTATACGAGACCGAGATTCCGGATTCACTTTCCTCATAGATTCTGGATCGGATATCTCTATCATTCCAGCGAACCGCGAAGACAAAATTAAATCCGTCAAATCAGTGCTTTATGCTGCCAATAATTCAATCATAAACACTTTTGGCGAACGCCGATTGATTTTGAATTTTGGTCTTCGTCGGCTTCTTAAATGGAATTTTACTGTAGCATCCGTTCCCTACCCTATCATTGGGGCGGATCTACTTTCAACATTCGGTGTTTGCGTTGATCTTCGAGGTAGGAGATTAATTGACACTCATTCCGGCATTGTATCGGTTGGTGTCATGAAATCGGCTCCTTTTTGTGATGTCAGTGTGGTTGATAATTCTTCTAAATTCACAAAAATTTTAAAAAATTTCCTAAATCTAACAGGTCTTTCTGAATCCAATGGAATTTCATCTGGTAATGTGCAACATCATATTTTAACAACCGGTCCCCCTGTTGCAGAACGTTCACGTCGTCTCTCTTCTGAGAAGCTGTCTGTGGCCAAGGCATTTTTTCAGAAATTAGAGAAAGAAAAAAAGTGTCGTCGTTCTAGCGCAAGTTGGGCTGCACCTCTTCATCTTGTCCCAAAAAAGAACGGTGGTTGGAGAGTTTGTGGCGATTATCGCCGGCTAAATTCGGTAACGATTCCGGATCGTTATCCTGTTCCTTTCATTCAAGATGTTTCTTCAATGCTTTTCGGAAAGAAAATATTTTCTTCTCTTGATTTAGAATCCGCTTACAATCAAATCCCTATTGCTCCGGATGATATTCCTAAAACAGCCGTGATAACTCCATTTGGATTATTTGAATTTACTGTTATGACGTTTGGCCTGCGTAATGCAGGACAAACGTTTCAACGCTTTTTACATCAAACACTCGGCGATTTAGATTTTGTATTCTCGTACATAGACGATCTTCTCATTGCATCCTCTTGTGAAATGGAGCATGAGAAACACCTTCACATTGTTTTCGAACGTCTTGACCAAGCTGGTCTTAAATTGAATCTTGAAAAGTGTAATTTCGGTAAGTCTGAAATTGAATTTCTCAGATACCTAATTAACAAGGATGGAATCTGTCCTCCACCCGAAAAGGTGAAAGCGATCCTCGATTTTCCGAAGCCTAAAAACATTCTTGAGTTGAGAAGATTTTTGGGACTCATGAATTTTTATCGAAAATGTTTGCCTAACGTGGCTGAAATACAAAAACCGATAAATTCTTACCTTCACGATTCACGGAAGAACGACAAACGCGAAGTTTTGTGGACACCTCGTGCCGAGGAGGCATTCGAGAAGTGCAGGTCTTCTGTGGCCAACGCTACCTTATTAGTTCATCCATCCATTGACTCACCTACGCGCGTTGTATCAGACGCATCAGACTCAGGCATGGGTGCTTCTCTCGAACAATTTCAGCATAATATTTGGAAACCTTTGGCTTTCTTCTCGAGGAGTTTTACCCCGACACAAAAAAAGTATAGTACTTACGATAGAGAGTTGACAGGTTGTCACGAAGCCGTAAAGTGCTTTAGACATGAATTAGAGGGACGAGAATTTCATCTGGTCACTGACCACAAACCCCTGATTTATGCCTTTTCTCAAAAGTCGGAAAAAGCCTCTCCTAGACAGCAGAGACAATTATCCTTTCTATCTCAATTTACGACAAATATTAAATATATTCCCGGTCCTGAAAATGTAGTCGCTGACAGTTTGTCGCGTGTCGATTCAATACGTCTTGCGACGAACGTTAGCTTAAACGAGCTTTCTGAGGCTCAAAGAACGGATACCGAACTAGATAATCTTATTAAGGACAAAACAACATCCTTGAATCTCAAACGCATGCTCTGGGGTACTGATCACACCCCAGTAATATGCGATTTATCAGGTGAGACTCTTCGACCTTATGTCCCAGAAATCTTTCGTAGACGTATCTTTGATATTTTTCACGAAAAATCACATCCTAGCGCAAAAGTCACTTGTCGAACTATACTGAAAAGTTATGTTTGGCCGAATATTAATAAGAATATAAAAGAATGGTGTCGAAATTGTATTAATTGTCAGAAAGCCAAAATTTCACGTCATAATATTTTATTGCCCTCACATTTCGTTTCTCCTGAACAAAGGTTCCGCCACGTTCATATGGACATCGTCGGTCCTTTGCCTCTATGCGATGGATTTAGGTATTGTTTTACCATGATCGACCGTTTTTCTCGTTGGGCGGAAGCAATTCCATTAAAAGACATAGAAGCAAAAACCATATATCGCGCGTTTGTGGATAACTGGATATCCCGATTTGGCACCCCTGAAAGGATTACGACTGATCAGGGAAAACAATTCGAGGCACGAATTTTTTCATCCTTATTGCATCTTTCTGGTTGTCATCGCGTGCGAACCACCGCATATCACCCAGCTTCTAATGGGATGATTGAGCGGTGGCACCGCACCCTGAAAGCGGCAATTATGTGCCATTCTGATAAAAAATGGACGCAAGTCCTTTCTACAGTCTTGTTGGGACTTAGGACGGCTGTGCTTGACTCGGGGGCATCTCCCGCCGAATACCTATACGGAACCACTTTGAGAATTCCTGGCGAATTCGTTCTCCCAGAGGAATTTGCGGCAAACCCGCAAATTTTTCTTGAAGAGTTTCGCGAGCATATGCGCCTCGTCAAACCCGTCCCCGTGGTACATAAACATAAAAGAAACATTTTTGTTTTCAAAGATATGAGTACATGTTCACATGTTTTTCTCCGTGTCGGAACATTAAAACGATCTTTAGAAAGTCCATATTCGGGACCTTATAAGGTTCTCGATAGGATTTCTGATCGAGTCTACGAGATTGAAGTTAACGGGCAGAGTAAAAGAATATCGGTAGAGAACTTGAAGCCAGCTCATTTCGCTCGCGAAGATCTGTTAATCACGAATAAAAATTCGGGAGATGATAACGTTGATGGCGTTCCCTTGCTGGATATTCAGTTACCAAATATTTCTACTCCTCAGGAGAATTTCGCGCAAAATACTGTAATTATACCTTCAACAAGCGATATAACTCCTCGCAACCAAAATCTTGTAATTATACCTCCGACTATTGGCAAATCGCCTTGTATTGATAATTGTGTGAATCTTCCTCCGCTAAAAACTTATTCGAATAAGAAAAAGAGCGTTACTTTTAACTTTTCTTTCGCAGATCACAGTTACTCAAAAAAATAGAGTCTAGGAAACTAGTATTTTCGAACATCATGTGATATTTTAGTTAGCAACTTTTGATTTGAAAACAAATAATATTTTTACTAAAAATTGTTGTAATTATAGTTAAAATTTTTTTTTTAATTTTTTATTTAAACTATATCGTTGACACTGGGGGGGGGAGTATGTGGGGAATAGCTATCGCGAGGCTTCCCCTCGTACCCCCCAACTCGAAGAGAGGAGAAATGACGAAGGTATGTGAGTGAACGGCGACAGCAGAAAGTAATTTTAGTAAGAATCGAGACGTCGATCTATCAAGCAGTTTTATATTTTTAATTATTCATCTGTCGACTCTTTACATCGACATGATGATTTATTATAATAAATAATCTTATTGTTGAATTATGAGTCGTTTAATTGATTAATTCTTGAGAACACGCTCGTGTGGAAATTCTTTCGGATATTATTAAAATAATATATTAAATTTCCCACACAATGGCGAACTATGGCGACCTCTCTTGAACCAGGAAGAAAGTTAAAGAAGAAGACCAAGAAGAAGTTAAATTTTCTGGCCATTAAAGTTTTGAGATTAAATAAATATAAACTATGGGCAAACTATTGCGACCTCTCTTGAACCAAGAAGAAAGTTAAATAAGAAGACCAAGAAGAAGTTAAATTTTCTGGCCATTAAAGTTTAAATATTATATAAATCTAAACTATAAGCATACTTTGGCGAACTATAGCGACCTCTCTTGAACTGCGGGAAGAGTCAAATCAAATTTTCTAGCCATTTATATTTGAAAATTAAATAACTCTAAACTATGGCGACCTCTCTTGAACCAAGAAGAAGACCAAGAAGAAGTTAAATTTTCTGGCCATTAAAGTTTAAAAATTAAATAAATCTAAACTATGGTCAAACTATGGCGACCTCTCTTGAACTATAGGCCAAGAAGAAGTTAAATTTTCTGGCCATTAAAGTGTAAAAATTAAATAAATCTAAACTATGGTCAAACTATGGCGACCTCTCTTGAACTATAGGCCAAGAAGAAGTTAAATTTTCTGGCCATTTCAGTTTTAAAATTAAATAAATCTAAACTATGGGCAAACTATTGCGACCTCTCTTGAACCAAGAAGAAAGTTAAATAAGAAGACCAAGAAGATGTTAAATTTTCTGGCCATTAAAGTTTAAATATTATATAAATCTAAACTATAAACATACTTTGGCGAACTATAGCGACCTCTCTTGAACTGCGGGAACAGTCAAATCAAATTTTCTAGCCATTTATATTTGAAAATTAAATAACTCTAAACTATGGCGACCTCTCTTGAACCAAGAAGAAGACCAAGAAGAAGTTAAATTTTCTGGCCATTAAAGTTTAAAAATTAAATAAATCTAAACTTTGGTCAAACTATGGCGACCTCTCTTGAACTTTAGGCCAAGAAGAAGTTAAATTTTCTGGCCATTTCAGTTTTAAAATTAAATAAATATAAACTATGGGTAAACTATGGCGACCTCTCTTGAACCAAGAAGAAAGTTAAATAAGAAGACCAAGAAGAAGTTAAATTTTCTGGCCATTAAAGTTTAAATATTATATAAATCTAAACTATAAGCATACTTTGGCGGACTATAGCGACCTCTCTTGAACTGCGGGAAGAGTCAAATCAAATTTTCTAGCCATTTATATTTGAAAATTAAATAACTCTAAACTATGGCGACCTCTCTTGAACCAAGAAGAAGACCAAGAAGAAGTTAAATTTTCTGGCCATTAAAGTTTAAAAATTAAATAAATCTAAACTATGGTCAAACTATGGCGACCTCTCTTGAACTATAGGCCAAGAAGAAGTTAAATTTTCTGGCCATTAAAGTGTAAAAATTAAATAAATCTAAACTATGGTCAAACTATGGCGACCTCTCTTGAACTATAGGCCAAGAAGAAGTTAAATTTTCTGGCCATTTCAGTTTTAAAATTAAATAAATCTAAACTATGGGCAAACTATTGCGACCTCTCTTGAACCAAGAAGAAAGTTAAATAAGAAGACCAAGAAGAAGTTAAATTTTCTGGCCATTAAAGTTTAAATATTATATAAATCTAAACTATAAACATACTTTGGCGAACTATAGCGACCTCTCTTGAACTGCGGGAAGAGTCAAATCAAATTTTCTAGCCATTTATATTTGAAAATTAAATAACTCTAAACTATGGCGACCTCTCTTGAATCAAGAAGAAGACCAAGAAGAAGTTAAATTTTCTGGCCATTAAAGTTTAAAAATTAAATAAATCTAAACTATGGTCAAACTATGGCGACCTCTCTTGAACTATAGGCCAAGAAGAAGTTAAATTTTCTGGCCATTAAAGTGTAAAAATTAAATAAATCTAAACTATGGTCAAACTATGGCGACCTCTCTTGAACTATAGGCCAAGAAGAAGTTAAATTTTCTGGCCATTTCAGTTTTAAAATTAAATAAATCTAAACTATGGGCAAACTATTGCGACCTCTCTTGAACCAAGAAGAAAGTTAAATAAGAAGACCAAGAAGAAGTTAAATTTTCTGGCCATTAAAGTTTAAATATTATATAAATCTAAACTATAAACATACTTTGGCGAACTATAGCGACCTCTCTTGAACTGCGGGAACAGTCAAATCAAATTTTCTAGCCATTTATATTTGAAAATTAAATAACTCTAAACTATGGCGACCTCTCTTGAACCAAGAAGAAGACCAAGAAGAAATTAAATTTTCTGGCCATTTCATTTTTAAAATTAAATAAATATAAACTATGAGCAAACTATGGCGAACTATAGCAATCTCTCTTGAACTATGGGCCAAGAAGAAGTTAAATTTTTTGTTTATTTCAGGTTTAAAATTAAATAATTCTAAACTATGGCGAACTATGGCGACCTCTCTTGAACTATAGGCCAAGAAGAAGTTTAGTTTTCTGGCAACTTTAGTTTTAAAATTAAATAAATCTAAACAATGGCGAACTATGGCGACCTCTCTTGAACCAGGAAGAAAGTTAAAGAAGAAGACCAAGAAGAAGTTAAATTTTCTGGCCATTAAAGTTTAAAAATTAAATAAATCTAAACTATGGTCAAACTATGGCGACCTCTCTTGAACTATAGGCCAAGAAGAAGTTAAATTTTCTGGCCATAAAGTTTAAAAATTAAATAAATATAAACTATGGGTAAACTATGGGCAAACTATTGCGACCTCTCTTGAACCAAGAAGAAAGTTAAATAAGAAGACCAAGAAGAAGTTAAATTTTCAGGCCATTAAAATTTAAATATTATATAAATCTAAACTATAAGCATACTTTGGCGAACTATAGCGACCTCTCTTGAACTGCGGGAAGAGTCAAATCAAATTTTCTAGCCATTTATATTTGAAAATTAAATAACTCTAAACTATGGCGACCTCTCTTGAACCAAGAAGAAAGTTAAATAAGAAGACCAAGAAGAAGTTAAATTTTCAGGCCATTAAAATTTAAATATTATATAAATCTAAACTATAAGCATACTTTGGCGAACTATAGCGACCTCTCTTGAACTGCGGGAAGAGTCAAATCAAATTTTCTAGCCATTTATATTTGAAAATTAAATAACTCTAAACTATGGCGACCTCTCTTGAACCAAGAAGAAGACCAAGAAGAAGTTAAATTTTCTGGCCATTAAAGTTTAAAAATTAAATAAATCTAAACTTTGGTCAAACTATGGCGACCTCTCTTGAACTTTAGGCCAAGAAGAAGTTAAATTTTCTGGCCATTTCAGTTTTAAAATTAAATAAATATAAACTATGGGTAAACTATGGCGACCTCTCTTGAACCAAGAAGAAAGTTAAAGAAGAAGACCAAGAAGAAGTTAAATATTCTGGCCATTAAAGTTTAAAAATTAAATAAATCTAAACTATGGGCATACTTTGGCAAACAATAGCGACCTCTCTTAAACTTCGGGAAGAGTCAAAACAAAATTTCTGACCATTTATATTTGAAAATTAAATAACTCTAAACTATGGCGACCTCTCTTGAACCAAGAAGAAGACCAAGAAGAAGTTAAATTTTCTGGCCATAAAGTTTAAAAATTAAATAAATCTAAACTATGGTCAAACTATGGCGACCTCTCTTGAACTTTAGGCCAAGAAGAAGTTAAATTTTCTGGCTATTTCAGTATTAAAATTAAATAAATATAAACTATGAGTAAACTATGGCGAACTATGGCGACCTCTCTTGAACCAAGAAGAAAGTTAAAGAAGAAGACCAAGAAAAAGTTAAATTTTCTGACCATTTCAGTTTTAAAATTAAATAAATATAAACTATGGGCAAACTATTGCGACCTCTCTTGAACCAAGAAGAAAGTTAAATAGGAAGACCAAGAAGAAGTTAAATTTTCTGGCCATTAAAGTTTAAATATTATATAAATCTAAACTATAAGCATACTTTGGCGAACTATAGCGACCTCTCTTGAACTGCGGGAAGAGTCAAATCAAATTTTCTAGCCATTTATATTTGAAAATTAAATAACTCTAAACTATGGCGACCTCTCTTGAACCAAGAAGAAGACCAAGAAGAAGTTAAATTTTCTGGCCATTAAAGTTTAAAAATTAAATAAATCTAAACTATGGTCAAACTATGGCGACCTCTCTTGAACTATAGGCCAAGAAGAAGTTAAATTTTCTGGCCATTAAAGTGTAAAAATTGAATAAATCTAAACTATGGTCAAACTATGGCGACCTCTCTTGAACTATAGGCCAAGAAGAAGTTAAATTTTCTGGCCATTTCAGTTTTAAAATTAAATAAATCTAAACTATGGGCAAACTATTGCGACCTCTCTTGAACCAAGAAGAAAGTTAAATAATAAGACCAAGAAGAAGTTAAATTTTCTGGCCATTAAAGTTTAAATATTATATAAATCTAAACTATAAACATACTTTGGCGAACTATAGCGACCTCTCTTGAACTGCGGGAACAGTCAAATCAAATTTTCTAGCCATTTATATTTGAAAATTAAATAACTCTAAACTATGGCGACCTCTCTTGAACCAAGAAGAAGACCAAGAAGAAGTTAAATTTTCTGGCCATTAAAGTTTAAAAATTAAATAAATCTAAACTTTGGTCAAACTATGGCGACCTCTCTTGAACTTTAGGCCAAGAAGAAGTTAAATTTTCTGGCCATTTCAGTTTTAAAATTAAATAAATATAAACTATGGGTAAACTATGGCGACCTCTCTTGAACCAAGAAGAAAGTTAAATAAGAAGACCAAGAAGAAGTTAAATTTTCTGGCCATTAAAGTTTAAATATTATATAAATCTAAACTATAAGCATACTTTGGCGAACTATAGCGACCTCTCTTGAACTGCGGGAAGAGTCAAATCAAATTTTCTAGCCATTTATATTTGAAAATTAAATAACTCTAAACTATGGCGACCTCTCTTGAACCAAGAAGAAGACCAAGAAGAAGTTAAATTTTCTGGCCATTAAAGTTTAAAAATTAAATAAATCTAAACTATGGTCAAACTATGGCGACCTCTCTTGAACTATAGGCCAAGAAGAAGTTAAATTTTCTGGCCATTAAAGTGTAAAAATTAAATAAATCTAAACTATGGTCAAACTATGGCGACCTCTCTTGAACTATAGGCCAAGAAGAAGTTAAATTTTCTGGCCATTTCAGTTTTAAAATTAAATAAATCTAAACTATGGGCAAACTATTGCGACCTCTCTTGAACCAAGAAGAAAGTTAAATAAGAAGACCAAGAAGAAGTTAAATTTTCTGGCCATTAAAGTTTAAATATTATATAAATCTAAACTATAAACATACTTTGGCGAACTATAGCGACCTCTCTTGAACTGCGGGAAGAGTCAAATCAAATTTTCTAGCCATTTATATTTGAAAATTAAATAACTCTAAACTATGGCGACCTCTCTTGAATCAAGAAGAAGACCAAGAAGAAGTTAAATTTTCTGGCCATTAAAGTTTAAAAATTAAATAAATCTAAACTATGGTCAAACTATGGCGACCTCTCTTGAACTATAGGCCAAGAAGAAGTTAAATTTTCTGGCCATTAAAGTGTAAAAATTAAATAAATCTAAACTATGGTCAAACTATGGCGACCTCTCTTGAACTATAGGCCAAGAAGAAGTTAAATTTTCTGGCCATTTCAGTTTTAAAATTAAATAAATCTAAACTATGGGCAAACTATTGCGACCTCTCTTGAACCAAGAAGAAAGTTAAATAAGAAGACCAAGAAGAAGTTAAATTTTCTGGCCATTAAAGTTTAAATATTATATAAATCTAAACTATAAACATACTTTGGCGAACTATAGCGACCTCTCTTGAACTGCGGGAACAGTCAAATCAAATTTTCTAGCCATTTATATTTGAAAATTAAATAACTCTAAACTATGGCGACCTCTCTTGAACCAAGAAGAAGACCAAGAAGAAATTAAATTTTCTGGCCATTTCATTTTTAAAATTAAATAAATATAAACTATGAGCAAACTATGGCGAACTATAGCAATCTCTCTTGAACTATGGGCCAAGAAGAAGTTAAATTTTTTGTTTATTTCAGGTTTAAAATTAAATAATTCTAAACTATGGCGAACTATGGCGACCTCTCTTGAACTATAGGCCAAGAAGAAGTTTAGTTTTCTGGCAACTTTAGTTTTAAAATTAAATAAATCTAAACAATGGCGAACTATGGCGACCTCTCTTGAACCAGGAAGAAAGTTAAAGAAGAAGACCAAGAAGAAGTTAAATTTTCTGGCCATTAAAGTTTAAAAATTAAATAAATCTAAACTATGGTCAAACTATGGCGACCTCTCTTGAACTATAGGCCAAGAAGAAGTTAAATTTTCTGGCCATAAAGTTTAAAAATTAAATAAATATAAACTATGGGTAAACTATGGGCAAACTATTGCGACCTCTCTTGAACCAAGAAGAAAGTTAAATAAGAAGACCAAGAAGAAGTTAAATTTTCAGGCCATTAAAATTTAAATATTATATAAATCTAAACTATAAGCATACTTTGGCGAACTATAGCGACCTCTCTTGAACTGCGGGAAGAGTCAAATCAAATTTTCTAGCCATTTATATTTGAAAATTAAATAACTCTAAACTATGGCGACCTCTCTTGAACCAAGAAGAAGACCAAGAAGAAGTTAAATTTTCTGGCCATTAAAGTTTAAAAATTAAATAAATCTAAACTTTGGTCAAACTATGGCGACCTCTCTTGAACTTTAGGCCAAGAAGAAGTTAAATTTTCTGGCCATTTCAGTTTTAAAATTAAATAAATATAAACTATGGGTAAACTATGGCGACCTCTCTTGAACCAAGAAGAAAGTTAAAGAAGAAGACCAAGAAGAAGTTAAATATTCTGGCCATTAAAGTTTAAAAATTAAATAAATCTAAACTATGGGCATACTTTGGCAAACAATAGCGACCTCTCTTAAACTTCGGGAAGAGTCAAAACAAAATTTCTGACCATTTATATTTGAAAATTAAATAACTCTAAACTATGGCGACCTCTCTTGAACCAAGAAGAAGACCAAGAAGAAGTTAAATTTTCTGGCCATAAAGTTTAAAAATTAAATAAATCTAAACTATGGTCAAACTATGGCGACCTCTCTTGAACTTTAGGCCAAGAAGAAGTTAAATTTTCTGGCTATTTCAGTATTAAAATTAAATAAATATAAACTATGAGTAAACTATGGCGAACTATGGCGACCTCTCTTGAACCAAGAAGAAAGTTAAAGAAGAAGACCAAGAAAAAGTTAAATTTTCTGACCATTTCAGTTTTAAAATTAAATAAATATAAACTATGGGCAAACTATTGCGACCTCTCTTGAACCAAGAAGAAAGTTAAATAGGAAGACCAAGAAGAAGTTAAATTTTCTGGCCATTAAAGTTTAAATATTATATAAATCTAAACTATAAGCATACTTTGGCGAACTATAGCGACCTCTCTTGAACTGCGGGAAGAGTCAAATCAAATTTTCTAGCCATTTATATTTGAAAATTAAATAACTCTAAACTATGGCGACCTCTCTTGAACCAAGAAGAAGACCAAGAAGAAGTTAAATTTTCTGGCCATTAAAGTTTAAAAATTAAATAAATCTAAACTATGGTCAAACTATGGCGACCTCTCTTGAACTATAGGCCAAGAAGAAGTTAAATTTTCTGGCCATTAAAGTGTAAAAATTAAATAAATCTAAACTATGGTCAAACTATGGCGACCTCTCTTGAACTATAGGCCAAGAAGAAGTTAAATTTTCTGGCCATTTCAGTTTTAAAATTAAATAAATCTAAACTATGGGCAAACTATTGCGACCTCTCTTGAACCAAGAAGAAAGTTAAATAATAAGACCAAGAAGAAGTTAAATTTTCTGGCCATTAAAGTTTAAATATTATATAAATCTAAACTATAAACATACTTTGGCGAACTATAGCGACCTCTCTTGAACTGCGGGAACAGTCAAATCAAATTTTCTAGCCATTTATATTTGAAAATTAAATAACTCTAAACTATGGCGACCTCTCTTGAACCAAGAAGAAGACCAAGAAGAAGTTAAATTTTCTGGCCATTAAAGTTTAAAAATTAAATAAATCTAAACTTTGGTCAAACTATGGCGACCTCTCTTGAACTTTAGGCCAAGAAGAAGTTAAATTTTCTGGCCATTTCAGTTTTAAAATTAAATAAATATAAACTATGGGTAAACTATGGCGACCTCTCTTGAACCAAGAAGAAAGTTAAATAAGAAGACCAAGAAGAAGTTAAATTTTCTGGCCATTAAAGTTTAAATATTATATAAATCTAAACTATAAGCATACTTTGGCGGACTATAGCGACCTCTCTTGAACTGCGGGAAGAGTCAAATCAAATTTTCTAGCCATTTATATTTGAAAATTAAATAACTCTAAACTATGGCGACCTCTCTTGAACCAAGAAGAAGACCAAGAAGAAGTTAAATTTTCTGGCCATTAAAGTTTAAAAATTAAATAAATCTAAACTATGGTCAAACTATGGCGACCTCTCTTGAACTATAGGCCAAGAAGAAGTTAAATTTTCTGGCCATTAAAGTGTAAAAATTAAATAAATCTAAACTATGGTCAAACTATGGCGACCTCTCTTGAACTATAGGCCAAGAAGAAGTTAAATTTTCTGGCCATTTCAGTTTTAAAATTAAATAAATCTAAACTATGGGCAAACTATTGCGACCTCTCTTGAACCAAGAAGAAAGTTAAATAAGAAGACCAAGAAGAAGTTAAATTTTCTGGCCATTAAAGTTTAAATATTATATAAATCTAAACTATAAACATACTTTGGCGAACTATAGCGACCTCTCTTGAACTGCGGGAAGAGTCAAATCAAATTTTCTAGCCATTTATATTTGAAAATTAAATAACTCTAAACTATGGCGACCTCTCTTGAATCAAGAAGAAGACCAAGAAGAAGTTAAATTTTCTGGCCATTAAAGTTTAAAAATTAAATAAATCTAAACTATGGTCAAACTATGGCGACCTCTCTTGAACTATAGGCCAAGAAGAAGTTAAATTTTCTGGCCATTAAAGTGTAAAAATTAAATAAATCTAAACTATGGTCAAACTATGGCGACCTCTCTTGAACTATAGGCCAAGAAGAAGTTAAATTTTCTGGCCATTTCAGTTTTAAAATTAAATAAATCTAAACTATGGGCAAACTATTGCGACCTCTCTTGAACCAAGAAGAAAGTTAAATAAGAAGACCAAGAAGAAGTTAAATTTTCTGGCCATTAAAGTTTAAATATTATATAAATCTAAACTATAAACATACTTTGGCGAACTATAGCGACCTCTCTTGAACTGCGGGAACAGTCAAATCAAATTTTCTAGCCATTTATATTTGAAAATTAAATAACTCTAAACTATGGCGACCTCTCTTGAACCAAGAAGAAGACCAAGAAGAAATTAAATTTTCTGGCCATTTCATTTTTAAAATTAAATAAATATAAACTATGAGCAAACTATGGCGAACTATAGCAATCTCTCTTGAACTATGGGCCAAGAAGAAGTTAAATTTTTTGTTTATTTCAGGTTTAAAATTAAATAATTCTAAACTATGGCGAACTATGGCGACCTCTCTTGAACTATAGGCCAAGAAGAAGTTTAGTTTTCTGGCAACTTTAGTTTTAAAATTAAATAAATCTAAACAATGGCGAACTATGGCGACCTCTCTTGAACCAGGAAGAAAGTTAAAGAAGAAGACCAAGAAGAAGTTAAATTTTCTGGCCATTAAAGTTTAAAAATTAAATAAATCTAAACTATGGTCAAACTATGGCGACCTCTCTTGAACTATAGGCCAAGAAGAAGTTAAATTTTCTGGCCATAAAGTTTAAAAATTAAATAAATATAAACTATGGGTAAACTATGGGCAAACTATTGCGACCTCTCTTGAACCAAGAAGAAAGTTAAATAAGAAGACCAAGAAGAAGTTAAATTTTCAGGCCATTAAAATTTAAATATTATATAAATCTAAACTATAAGCATACTTTGGCGAACTATAGCGACCTCTCTTGAACTGCGGGAAGAGTCAAATCAAATTTTCTAGCCATTTATATTTGAAAATTAAATAACTCTAAACTATGGCGACCTCTCTTGAACCAAGAAGAAAGTTAAATAAGAAGACCAAGAAGAAGTTAAATTTTCAGGCCATTAAAATTTAAATATTATATAAATCTAAACTATAAGCATACTTTGGCGAACTATAGCGACCTCTCTTGAACTGCGGGAAGAGTCAAATCAAATTTTCTAGCCATTTATATTTGAAAATTAAATAACTCTAAACTATGGCGACCTCTCTTGAACCAAGAAGAAGACCAAGAAGAAGTTAAATTTTCTGGCCATTAAAGTTTAAAAATTAAATAAATCTAAACTTTGGTCAAACTATGGCGACCTCTCTTGAACTTTAGGCCAAGAAGAAGTTAAATTTTCTGGCCATTTCAGTTTTAAAATTAAATAAATATAAACTATGGGTAAACTATGGCGACCTCTCTTGAACCAAGAAGAAAGTTAAAGAAGAAGACCAAGAAGAAGTTAAATATTCTGGCCATTAAAGTTTAAAAATTAAATAAATCTAAACTATGGGCATACTTTGGCAAACAATAGCGACCTCTCTTAAACTTCGGGAAGAGTCAAAACAAAATTTCTGACCATTTATATTTGAAAATTAAATAACTCTAAACTATGGCGACCTCTCTTGAACCAAGAAGAAGACCAAGAAGAAGTTAAATTTTCTGGCCATAAAGTTTAAAAATTAAATAAATCTAAACTATGGTCAAACTATGGCGACCTCTCTTGAACTTTAGGCCAAGAAGAAGTTAAATTTTCTGGCTATTTCAGTATTAAAATTAAATAAATATAAACTATGAGTAAACTATGGCGAACTATGGCGACCTCTCTTGAACCAAGAAGAAAGTTAAAGAAGAAGACCAAGAAAAAGTTAAATTTTCTGACCATTTCAGTTTTAAAATTAAATAAATATAAACTATGGGCAAACTATTGCGACCTCTCTTGAACCAAGAAGAAAGTTAAATAGGAAGACCAAGAAGAAGTTAAATTTTCTGGCCATTAAAGTTTAAATATTATATAAATCTAAACTATAAGCATACTTTGGCGAACTATAGCGACCTCTCTTGAACTGCGGGAAGAGTCAAATCAAATTTTCTAGCCATTTATATTTGAAAATTAAATAACTCTAAACTATGGCGACCTCTCTTGAACCAAGAAGAAGACCAAGAAGAAGTTAAATTTTCTGGCCATTAAAGTTTAAAAATTAAATAAATCTAAACTATGGTCAAACTATGGCGACCTCTCTTGAACTATAGGCCAAGAAGAAGTTAAATTTTCTGGCCATTAAAGTGTAAAAATTGAATAAATCTAAACTATGGTCAAACTATGGCGACCTCTCTTGAACTATAGGCCAAGAAGAAGTTAAATTTTCTGGCCATTTCAGTTTTAAAATTAAATAAATCTAAACTATGGGCAAACTATTGCGACCTCTCTTGAACCAAGAAGAAAGTTAAATAATAAGACCAAGAAGAAGTTAAATTTTCTGGCCATTAAAGTTTAAATATTATATAAATCTAAACTATAAACATACTTTGGCGAACTATAGCGACCTCTCTTGAACTGCGGGAACAGTCAAATCAAATTTTCTAGCCATTTATATTTGAAAATTAAATAACTCTAAACTATGGCGACCTCTCTTGAACCAAGAAGAAGACCAAGAAGAAGTTAAATTTTCTGGCCATTAAAGTTTAAAAATTAAATAAATCTAAACTTTGGTCAAACTATGGCGACCTCTCTTGAACTTTAGGCCAAGAAGAAGTTAAATTTTCTGGCCATTTCAGTTTTAAAATTAAATAAATATAAACTATGGGTAAACTATGGCGACCTCTCTTGAACCAAGAAGAAAGTTAAATAAGAAGACCAAGAAGAAGTTAAATTTTCTGGCCATTAAAGTTTAAATATTATATAAATCTAAACTATAAGCATACTTTGGCGAACTATAGCGACCTCTCTTGAACTGCGGGAAGAGTCAAATCAAATTTTCTAGCCATTTATATTTGAAAATTAAATAACTCTAAACTATGGCGACCT
Organism: Leptopilina boulardi; assembly: GCF_019393585.1. NCBI lineage: Eukaryota > Metazoa > Arthropoda > Insecta > Hymenoptera > Figitidae > Leptopilina > Leptopilina boulardi. The sequence goes on from NW_026137919.1 coordinate 644,558, forward strand.
CTCTTGAACCAAGAAGAAGACCAAGAAGAAGTTAAATTTTCTGGCCATTAAAGTTTAAAAATTAAATAAATCTAAACTATGGTCAAACTATGGCGACCTCTCTTGAACTATAGGCCAAGAAGAAGTTAAATTTTCTGGCCATTAAAGTGTAAAAATTAAATAAATCTAAACTATGGTCAAACTATGGCGACCTCTCTTGAACTATAGGCCAAGAAGAAGTTAAATTTTCTGGCCATTTCAGTTTTAAAATTAAATAAATCTAAACTATGGGCAAACTATTGCGACCTCTCTTGAACCAAGAAGAAAGTTAAATAAGAAGACCAAGAAGAAGTTAAATTTTCTGGCCATTAAAGTTTAAATATTATATAAATCTAAACTATAAACATACTTTGGCGAACTATAGCGACCTCTCTTGAACTGCGGGAAGAGTCAAATCAAATTTTCTAGCCATTTATATTTGAAAATTAAATAACTCTAAACTATGGCGACCTCTCTTGAATCAAGAAGAAGACCAAGAAGAAGTTAAATTTTCTGGCCATTAAAGTTTAAAAATTAAATAAATCTAAACTATGGTCAAACTATGGCGACCTCTCTTGAACTATAGGCCAAGAAGAAGTTAAATTTTCTGGCCATTAAAGTGTAAAAATTAAATAAATCTAAACTATGGTCAAACTATGGCGACCTCTCTTGAACTATAGGCCAAGAAGAAGTTAAATTTTCTGGCCATTTCAGTTTTAAAATTAAATAAATCTAAACTATGGGCAAACTATTGCGACCTCTCTTGAACCAAGAAGAAAGTTAAATAAGAAGACCAAGAAGAAGTTAAATTTTCTGGCCATTAAAGTTTAAATATTATATAAATCTAAACTATAAACATACTTTGGCGAACTATAGCGACCTCTCTTGAACTGCGGGAACAGTCAAATCAAATTTTCTAGCCATTTATATTTGAAAATTAAATAACTCTAAACTATGGCGACCTCTCTTGAACCAAGAAGAAGACCAAGAAGAAATTAAATTTTCTGGCCATTTCATTTTTAAAATTAAATAAATATAAACTATGAGCAAACTATGGCGAACTATAGCAATCTCTCTTGAACTATGGGCCAAGAAGAAGTTAAATTTTTTGTTTATTTCAGGTTTAAAATTAAATAATTCTAAACTATGGCGAACTATGGCGACCTCTCTTGAACTATAGGCCAAGAAGAAGTTTAGTTTTCTGGCAACTTTAGTTTTAAAATTAAATAAATCTAAACAATGGCGAACTATGGCGACCTCTCTTGAACCAGGAAGAAAGTTAAAGAAGAAGACCAAGAAGAAGTTAAATTTTCTGGCCATTAAAGTTTAAAAATTAAATAAATCTAAACTATGGTCAAACTATGGCGACCTCTCTTGAACTATAGGCCAAGAAGAAGTTAAATTTTCTGGCCATAAAGTTTAAAAATTAAATAAATATAAACTATGGGTAAACTATGGGCAAACTATTGCGACCTCTCTTGAACCAAGAAGAAAGTTAAATAAGAAGACCAAGAAGAAGTTAAATTTTCAGGCCATTAAAATTTAAATATTATATAAATCTAAACTATAAGCATACTTTGGCGAACTATAGCGACCTCTCTTGAACTGCGGGAAGAGTCAAATCAAATTTTCTAGCCATTTATATTTGAAAATTAAATAACTCTAAACTATGGCGACCTCTCTTGAACCAAGAAGAAGACCAAGAAGAAGTTAAATTTTCTGGCCATTAAAGTTTAAAAATTAAATAAATCTAAACTTTGGTCAAACTATGGCGACCTCTCTTGAACTTTAGGCCAAGAAGAAGTTAAATTTTCTGGCCATTTCAGTTTTAAAATTAAATAAATATAAACTATGGGTAAACTATGGCGACCTCTCTTGAACCAAGAAGAAAGTTAAAGAAGAAGACCAAGAAGAAGTTAAATATTCTGGCCATTAAAGTTTAAAAATTAAATAAATCTAAACTATGGGCATACTTTGGCAAACAATAGCGACCTCTCTTAAACTTCGGGAAGAGTCAAAACAAAATTTCTGACCATTTATATTTGAAAATTAAATAACTCTAAACTATGGCGACCTCTCTTGAACCAAGAAGAAGACCAAGAAGAAGTTAAATTTTCTGGCCATAAAGTTTAAAAATTAAATAAATCTAAACTATGGTCAAACTATGGCGACCTCTCTTGAACTTTAGGCCAAGAAGAAGTTAAATTTTCTGGCTATTTCAGTATTAAAATTAAATAAATATAAACTATGAGTAAACTATGGCGAACTATGGCGACCTCTCTTGAACCAAGAAGAAAGTTAAAGAAGAAGACCAAGAAAAAGTTAAATTTTCTGACCATTTCAGTTTTAAAATTAAATAAATATAAACTATGGGCAAACTATTGCGACCTCTCTTGAACCAAGAAGAAAGTTAAATAGGAAGACCAAGAAGAAGTTAAATTTTCTGGCCATTAAAGTTTAAATATTATATAAATCTAAACTATAAGCATACTTTGGCGAACTATAGCGACCTCTCTTGAACTGCGGGAAGAGTCAAATCAAATTTTCTAGCCATTTATATTTGAAAATTAAATAACTCTAAACTATGGCGACCTCTCTTGAACCAAGAAGAAGACCAAGAAGAAGTTAAATTTTCTGGCCATTAAAGTTTAAAAATTAAATAAATCTAAACTATGGTCAAACTATGGCGACCTCTCTTGAACTATAGGCCAAGAAGAAGTTAAATTTTCTGGCCATTAAAGTGTAAAAATTAAATAAATCTAAACTATGGTCAAACTATGGCGACCTCTCTTGAACTATAGGCCAAGAAGAAGTTAAATTTTCTGGCCATTTCAGTTTTAAAATTAAATAAATCTAAACTATGGGCAAACTATTGCGACCTCTCTTGAACCAAGAAGAAAGTTAAATAATAAGACCAAGAAGAAGTTAAATTTTCTGGCCATTAAAGTTTAAATATTATATAAATCTAAACTATAAACATACTTTGGCGAACTATAGCGACCTCTCTTGAACTGCGGGAACAGTCAAATCAAATTTTCTAGCCATTTATATTTGAAAATTAAATAACTCTAAACTATGGCGACCTCTCTTGAACCAAGAAGAAGACCAAGAAGAAGTTAAATTTTCTGGCCATTAAAGTTTAAAAATTAAATAAATCTAAACTTTGGTCAAACTATGGCGACCTCTCTTGAACTTTAGGCCAAGAAGAAGTTAAATTTTCTGGCCATTTCAGTTTTAAAATTAAATAAATATAAACTATGGGTAAACTATGGCGACCTCTCTTGAACCAAGAAGAAAGTTAAATAAGAAGACCAAGAAGAAGTTAAATTTTCTGGCCATTAAAGTTTAAATATTATATAAATCTAAACTATAAGCATACTTTGGCGAACTATAGCGACCTCTCTTGAACTGCGGGAAGAGTCAAATCAAATTTTCTAGCCATTTATATTTGAAAATTAAATAACTCTAAACTATGGCGACCTCTCTTGAACCAAGAAGAAGACCAAGAAGAAGTTAAATTTTCTGGCCATTAAAGTTTAAAAATTAAATAAATCTAAACTATGGTCAAACTATGGCGACCTCTCTTGAACTATAGGCCAAGAAGAAGTTAAATTTTCTGGCCATTAAAGTGTAAAAATTAAATAAATCTAAACTATGGTCAAACTATGGCGACCTCTCTTGAACTATAGGCCAAGAAGAAGTTAAATTTTCTGGCCATTTCAGTTTTAAAATTAAATAAATCTAAACTATGCGCAAACTATTGCGACCTCTCTTGAACCAAGAAGAAAGTTAAATAAGAAGACCAAGAAGAAGTTAAATTTTCTGGCCATTAAAGTTTAAATATTATACATATAAATCTAAACTATAAACATACTTTGGCGAACTATAGCGACCTCTCTTGAACTGCGGGAACAGTCAAATCAAATTTTCTAGCCATTTATATTTGAAAATTAAATAACTCTAAACTATGGCGACCTCTCTTGAATCAAGAAGAAGACCAAGAAGAAGTTAAATTTTCTGGCCATTAAAGTTTAAAAATTAAATAAATCTAAACTATGGTCAAACTATGGCGACCTCTCTTGAACTATAGGCCAAGAAGAAGTTAAATTTTCTGGCCATTAAAGTGTAAAAATTAAATAAATCTAAACTATGGTCAAACTATGGCGACCTCTCTTGAACTATAGGCCAAGAAGAAGTTTAGTTTTCTGGCAACTTTAGTTTTAAAATTAAATAAATCTAAACTATGGGCAAACTATTGCGACCTCTCTTGAACCAAGAAGAAAGTTAAATAAGAAGACCAAGAAGAAGTTAAATTTTCTGGCCATTAAAGTTTAAAAATTAAATAAATCTAAACTATGGTCAAACTATGGCGACCTCTCTTGAACTATAGGCCAAGAAGAAGTTAAATTTTCTGGCCATAAAGTTTAAAAATTAAATAAATATAAACTATGGGTAAACTATGGGCAAACTATTGCGACCTCTCTTGAACCAAGAAGAAAGTTAAAGAAGAAGACCAAGAAAAAGTTAAATTTTCTGACCATTTCAGTTTTAAAATTAAATAAATATAAACTATGGGCAAACTATTGCGACCTCTCTTGAACCAAGAAGAAAGTTAAATAGGAAGACCAAGAAGAAGTTAAATTTTCTGGCCATTAAAGTTTAAATATTATATAAATCTAAACTATAAGCATACTTTGGCGAACTATAGCGACCTCTCTTGAACTGCGGGAAGAGTCAAATCAAATTTTCTAGCCATTTATATTTGAAAATTAAATAACTCTAAACTATGGCGACCTCTCTTGAACCAAGAAGAAGACCAAGAAGAAGTTAAATTTTCTGGCCATTAAAGTGTAAAAATTAAATAAATCTAAACTATGGTCAAACTATGGCGACCTCTCTTGAACTATAGGCCAAGAAGAAGTTAAATTTTCTGGCCATTTCAGTTTTAAAATTAAATAAATCTAAACTATGGGCAAACTATTGCGACCTCTCTTGAACCAAGAAGAAAGTTAAATAATAAGACCAAGAAGAAGTTAAATTTTCTGGCCATTAAAGTTTAAATATTATATAAATCTAAACTATAAACATACTTTGGCGAACTATAGCGACCTCTCTTGAACTGCGGGAACAGTCAAATCAAATTTTCTAGCCATTTATATTTGAAAATTAAATAACTCTAAACTATGGCGACCTCTCTTGAACCAAGAAGAAGACCAAGAAGAAGTTAAATTTTCTGGCCATTAAAGTTTAAAAATTAAATAAATCTAAACTTTGGTCAAACTATGGCGACCTCTCTTGAACTTTAGGCCAAGAAGAAGTTAAATTTTCTGGCCATTTCAGTTTTAAAATTAAATAAATATAAACTATGGGTAAACTATGGCGACCTCTCTTGAACCAAGAAGAAAGTTAAATAAGAAGACCAAGAAGAAGTTAAATTTTCTGGCCATTAAAGTTTAAATATTATATAAATCTAAACTATAAGCATACTTTGGCGAACTATAGCGACCTCTCTTGAACTGCGGGAAGAGTCAAATCAAATTTTCTAGCCATTTATATTTGAAAATTAAATAACTCTAAACTATGGCGACCTCTCTTGAACCAAGAAGAAGACCAAGAAGAAGTTAAATTTTCTGGCCATTAAAGTTTAAAAATTAAATAAATCTAAACTATGGTCAAACTATGGCGACCTCTCTTGAACTATAGGCCAAGAAGAAGTTAAATTTTCTGGCCATTAAAGTGTAAAAATTAAATAAATCTAAACTATGGTCAAACTATGGCGACCTCTCTTGAACTATAGGCCAAGAAGAAGTTAAATTTTCTGGCCATTTCAGTTTTAAAATTAAATAAATCTAAACTATGGGCAAACTATTGCGACCTCTCTTGAACCAAGAAGAAAGTTAAATAAGAAGACCAAGAAGAAGTTAAATTTTCTGGCCATTAAAGTTTAAATATTATATAAATCTAAACTATAAATATACTTTGGCGAACTATAGCGACCTCTCTTGAACTGCGGGAACAGTCAAATCAAATTTTCTAGCCATTTATATTTGAAAATTAAATAACTCTAAACTATGGCGACCTCTCTTGAACCAAGAAGAAGACCAAGAAGAAGTTAAATTTTCTGGCCATTAAAGTTTAAAAATTAAATAAATCTAAACTATGGTCAAACTATGGCGACCTCTCTTGAACTATAGGCCAAGAAGAAGTTAAATTTTCTGGCCATTAAAGTGTAAAAATTAAATAAATCTAAACTATGGTCAAACTATGGCGACCTCTCTTGAACTGCGGGAACAGTCAAATCAAATTTTCTAGCCATTTATATTTGAAAATTAAATAACTCTAAACTATGGCGACCTCTCTTGAACCAAGAAGAAGACCAAGAAGAAATTAAATTTTCTGGCCATTTCATTTTTAAAATTAAATAAATATAAACTATGAGCAAACTATGGCGAACTATAGCAATCTCTCTTGAACTATGGGCCAAGAAGAAGTTAAATTTTTTGTTTATTTCAGGTTTAAAATTAAATAATTCTAAACTATGGCGAACTATGGCGACCTCTCTTGAACTATAGGCCAAGAAGAAGTTTAGTTTTCTGGCAACTTTAGTTTTAAAATTAAATAAATCTAAACAATGGCGAACTATGGCGACCTCTCTTGAACCAGGAAGAAAGTTAAAGAAGAAGACCAAGAAGAAGTTAAATTTTCTGGCCATTAAAGTTTAAAAATTAAATAAATCTAAACTATGGTCAAACTATGGCGACCTCTCTTGAACTATAGGCCAAGAAGAAGTTAAATTTTCTGGCCATAAAGTTTAAAAATTAAATAAATATAAACTATGGGTAAACTATGGGCAAACTATTGCGACCTCTCTTGAACCAAGAAGAAAGTTAAATAAGAAGACCAAGAAGAAGTTAAATTTTCAGGCCATTAAAATTTAAATATTATATAAATCTAAACTATAAGCATACTTTGGCGAACTATAGCGACCTCTCTTGAACTGCGGGAAGAGTCAAATCAAATTTTCTAGCCATTTATATTTGAAAATTAAATAACTCTAAACTATGGCGACCTCTCTTGAACCAAGAAGAAGACCAAGAAGAAGTTAAATTTTCTGGCCATTAAAGTTTAAAAATTAAATAAATCTAAACTTTGGTCAAACTATGGCGACCTCTCTTGAACTTTAGGCCAAGAAGAAGTTAAATTTTCTGGCCATTTCAGTTTTAAAATTAAATAAATATAAACTATGGGTAAACTATGGCGACCTCTCTTGAACCAAGAAGAAAGTTAAAGAAGAAGACCAAGAAGAAGTTAAATATTCTGGCCATTAAAGTTTAAAAATTAAATAAATCTAAACTATGGGCATACTTTGGCAAACAATAGCGACCTCTCTTAAACTTCGGGAAGAGTCAAAACAAAATTTCTGACCATTTATATTTGAAAATTAAATAACTCTAAACTATGGCGACCTCTCTTGAACCAAGAAGAAGACCAAGAAGAAGTTAAATTTTCTGGCCATAAAGTTTAAAAATTAAATAAATCTAAACTATGGTCAAACTATGGCGACCTCTCTTGAACTTTAGGCCAAGAAGAAGTTAAATTTTCTGGCTATTTCAGTATTAAAATTAAATAAATATAAACTATGAGTAAACTATGGCGAACTATGGCGACCTCTCTTGAACCAAGAAGAAAGTTAAAGAAGAAGACCAAGAAAAAGTTAAATTTTCTGACCATTTCAGTTTTAAAATTAAATAAATATAAACTATGGGCAAACTATTGCGACCTCTCTTGAACCAAGAAGAAAGTTAAATAGGAAGACCAAGAAGAAGTTAAATTTTCTGGCCATTAAAGTTTAAATATTATATAAATCTAAACTTTAAGCATACTTTGGCCAACTATAGCGACCTCTTTTGAACTGCGGGAAGAGTCAAATCAAATTTTCTAGCCATTTATATTTGAAAATTAAATAACTCTAAACTATGGCGACCTCTCTTGAACCAAGAAGAAGACCAAGAAGAAGTTAAATTTTCTGGCCATAAAGTTTAAAAATTAAATAAATCTAAACTATGGTCAAACTATGGCGACCTCTCTTGAACTTTAGGCCAAGAAGAAGTTAAATTTTCTGTCCATTTCAGTTTTAAAATTAAATAAATATAAACTATGAGCAAACTATGGCGAACTATAGCAATCTCTCTTGAACTATGGGCCAAGAAGAAGTTAAATTTTTTGTCCATTTCAGGTTTAAAATTAAATAATTCTAAACTATGGCGAACTATGGCGACCTCTCTTGAACTATAGGCCAAGAAGAAGTTTAGTTTTCTGGCAACTTTAGTTTTAAAATTAAATAAATCTAAACAATGGCGAACTATGGCGACCTCTCTTGAACCAGGAAGAAAGTTAAAGAAGAAGACCAAGAAGAAGTTAAATTTTCTGGCCATTAAAGTTTAAAAATTAAATAAATCTAAACTATGGCGACCTCTCTTGAACCAAGAAGAAGACCAAGAAGAAGTTAAATTTTCTGGCCATTAAAGTTTAAAAATTAAATAAATCTAAACTTTGGTCAAACTATGGCGACCTCTCTTGAACTTTAGGCCAAGAAAAAGTTAAATTTTCTGGCCATTTTAGTTTTAAAATTAAATAAATATAAACTATGGGTAAACTATGGCGAACTATGGCGACCTCTCTTGAACCAAGAAGAAAGTTAAAGAAGAAGACCAAGAAGAAGTTAAATTTTCTGGCCATTTCAGTTTTAAAATTAAATAAATCTAAACTATGGGCAAACTCTTGCGACCTCTCTTGAACCAAGAAGAAAGTTAAATAAGAAGACCAAGAAGAAGTTAAATTTTCTGGCCATTAAAGTTTAAATATTAAATAAATCTAAACTATAAGCATACTTTGGCGAACTATAGCGACCTGTCTTGAACCAAGAAGAAGACCAAGAAAAAGTTTAATTTTCTGGCCATTAATGTTTAAAAATTAAATAAATCTAAACTATGGTCAAACTATGGCGACCTCTCTTGAACTATAGGCCAAGAAGAAGTTAAATTTTCAGGCCATTTCAGTTTTAAAATTAAATAAATATAAACTATGAGCAAACTATGGCGAACTATAGCAATCTCTCTTGAACTATGGGCCAAGAAGAAATTAAATTTTCTGGCCATTAAAATTTAAATATTATATAAATCTAAACTATAAGCATACGTTGGCGAACTATAGCGACCTCTCTTGAACTGCGGGAAGAGTCAAATCAAATTTTCTAGCCATTTATATTTGAAAATTAAATAACTCTAAACTATGGCGACCTCTCTTGAACCAAGAAGAAGACCAAGAAGAAGTTAAATTTTCTGGCCATTAAAGTTAAAAAATTAAATAAATCTAAACTTTGTTCAAACTATGGCGACCTCTCTTGAACTTTAGGCCAAGAAGAAGTTAAATTTTCTGGCCATTTCAGTTTTAAAATTAAATAAATATAAACTATGGGTAAACTATGGCGACCTCTCTTGAACCAAGAAGAAAGTTAAAGAAGAAGACCAAGAAGAAGTTAAATTTTCTGGCCATTTCAGTTTTAAAATTAAATAAATCCAAACTATGGGCAAACTATTGCGACCTCTCTTGAACCAAGAAGAAAGTTAAATAAGAAGACCAAAAAGAAGTTAAATTTTCTGGCCATTAAAGTTTAAATATTAAATAAATCTAAACTATAAGCATACTTTGGCGAACTATAGCGACCTGTCTTGAACCAAGAAGAAGACCAAGAAAAAGTTTAATTTTCTGGCCATTAATGTTTAAAAATTAAATAAATCTAAACTATGGTCAAACTATGGCGACCTCTCTTGAACTATAGGCCAAGAAGAAGTTAAATTTTCAGGCCATTTCAGTTTTAAAATTAAATAAATATAAACTATGAGCAAACTATGGCGAACTATAGCAATCTCTCTTGAACAATGGGCCAAGAAGAAATTAAATTTTCTGGCCATTTCAGTTTTAAAATTAAATAAATATAAACTATGAGCAAACTATGGCGAACTATAGCAATCTCTCTTGAACTATGGGCCAAGAAGAAGTTAAATTTTCTGGCCATTTCAGTTTTAAAATTAAATAAATCTAAACTATGGTCAAACTATGGCGACCTCTCTTGAACTTTAGGCCAAGAAGAAGTTAAATTTTCTGGCTATTTCAGTATTAAAATTAAATAAATATAAACTATGAGTAAACTATGGCGAACTATGGCGACCTCTCTTGAAGCAAGAAGAAAGTTAAAGAAGAAGACCAAGAAAAAGTTAAATTTTCTGACCATTTCAGTTTTAAAATTAAATAAATATAAACTATGGGCAAACTATTGCGACCTCTCTTGAACCAAGAAGAAAGTTAAATAGGAAGACCAAGAAGAAGTTAAATTTTCTGGCCATTAAAGTTTAAATATTATATAAATCTAAACTATAAGCATACTTTGGCCAACTATAGCGACCTCTCTTGAACTGCGGGAACAGTCAAATCAAATTTTCTAGCCATTTATATTTGAAAATTAAATAACTCTAAACTATGGCGACCTCTCTTGAACCAAGAAGAAGACCAAGAAGAAGTTAAATTTTCTGGCCATTAAAGTTTAAAAATTAAATAAATCTAAACTATGGTCAAACTATGGCGACCTCTCTTGAACTATAGGCCAAGAAGAAGTTAAATTTTCTGGCCATTAAAGTGTAAAAATTAAATAAATCTAAACTATGGTCAAACTATGGCGACCTCTCTTGAACTGCGGGAACAGTCAAATCAAATTTTCTAGCCATTTATATTTGAAAATTAAATAACTCTAAACTATGGCGACCTCTCTTGAACCAAGAAGAAGACCAAGAAGAAATTAAATTTTCTGGCCATTTCATTTTTAAAATTAAATAAATATAAACTATGAGCAAACTATGGCGAACTATAGCAATCTCTCTTGAACTATGGGCCAAGAAGAAGTTAAATTTTTTGTTTATTTCAGGTTTAAAATTAAATAATTCTAAACTATGGCGAACTATGGCGACCTCTCTTGAACTATAGGCCAAGAAGAAGTTTAGTTTTCTGGCAACTTTAGTTTTAAAATTAAATAAATCTAAACAATGGCGAACTATGGCGACCTCTCTTGAACCAGGAAGAAAGTTAAAGAAGAAGACCAAGAAGAAGTTAAATTTTCTGGCCATTAAAGTTTAAAAATTAAATAAATCTAAACTATGGTCAAACTATGGCGACCTCTCTTGAACTATAGGCCAAGAAGAAGTTAAATTTTCTGGCCATAAAGTTTAAAAATTAAATAAATATAAACTATGGGTAAACTATGGGCAAACTATTGCGACCTCTCTTGAACCAAGAAGAAAGTTAAATAAGAAGACCAAGAAGAAGTTAAATTTTCAGGCCATTAAAATTTAAATATTATATAAATCTAAACTATAAGCATACTTTGGCGAACTATAGCGACCTCTCTTGAACTGCGGGAAGAGTCAAATCAAATTTTCTAGCCATTTATATTTGAAAATTAAATAACTCTAAACTATGGCGACCTCTCTTGAACCAAGAAGAAGACCAAGAAGAAGTTAAATTTTCTGGCCATTAAAGTTTAAAAATTAAATAAATCTAAACTTTGGTCAAACTATGGCGACCTCTCTTGAACTTTAGGCCAAGAAGAAGTTAAATTTTCTGGCCATTTCAGTTTTAAAATTAAATAAATATAAACTATGGGTAAACTATGGCGACCTCTCTTGAACCAAGAAGAAAGTTAAAGAAGAAGACCAAGAAGAAGTTAAATATTCTGGCCATTAAAGTTTAAAAATTAAATAAATCTAAACTATGGGCATACTTTGGCAAACAATAGCGACCTCTCTTAAACTTCGGGAAGAGTCAAAACAAAATTTCTGACCATTTATATTTGAAAATTAAATAACTCTAAACTATGGCGACCTCTCTTGAACCAAGAAGAAGACCAGGAAGAAGTTAAATTTTCTGGCCATAAAGTTTAAAAATTAAATAAATCTAAACTATGGTCAAACTATGGCGACCTCTCTTGAACTTTAGGCCAAGAAGAAGTTAAATTTTCTGGCTATTTCAGTATTAAAATTAAATAAATATAAACTATGAGTAAACTATGGCGAACTATGGCGACCTCTCTTGAACCAAGAAGAAAGTTAAAGAAGAAGACCAAGAAAAAGTTAAATTTTCTGACCATTTCAGTTTTAAAATTAAATAAATATAAACTATGGGCAAACTATTGCGACCTCTCTTGAACCAAGAAGAAAGTTAAATAGGAAGACCAAGAAGAAGTTAAATTTTCTGGCCATTAAAGTTTAAATATTATATAAATCTAAACTTTAAGCATACTTTGGCCAACTATAGCGACCTCTTTTGAACTGCGGGAAGAGTCAAATCAAATTTTCTAGCCATTTATATTTGAAAATTAAATAACTCTAAACTATGGCGACCTCTCTTGAACCAAGAAGAAGACCAAGAAGAAGTTAAATTTTCTGGCCATAAAGTTTAAAAATTAAATAAATCTAAACTATGGTCAAACTATGGCGACCTCTCTTGAACTTTAGGCCAAGAAGAAGTTAAATTTTCTGTCCATTTCAGTTTTAAAATTAAATAAATATAAACTATGAGCAAACTATGGCGAACTATAGCAATCTCTCTTGAACTATGGGCCAAGAAGAAGTTAAATTTTTTGTCCATTTCAGGTTTAAAATTAAATAATTCTAAACTATGGCGAACTATGGCGACCTCTCTTGAACTATAGGCCAAGAAGAAGTTTAGTTTTCTGGCAACTTTAGTTTTAAAATTAAATAAATCTAAACAATGGCGAACTATGGCGACCTCTCTTGAACCAGGAAGAAAGTTAAAGAAGAAGACCAAGAAGAAGTTAAATTTTCTGGCCATTAAAGTTTAAAAATTAAATAAATCTAAACTATGGCGACCTCTCTTGAACCAAGAAGAAGACCAAGAAGAAGTTAAATTTTCTGGCCATTAAAGTTTAAAAATTAAATAAATCTAAACTTTGGTCAAACTATGGCGACCTCTCTTGAACTTTAGGCCAAGAAAAAGTTAAATTTTCTGGCCATTTTAGTTTTAAAATTAAATAAATATAAACTATGGGTAAACTATGGCGAACTATGGCGACCTCTCTTGAACCAAGAAGAAAGTTAAAGAAGAAGACCAAGAAGAAGTTAAATTTTCTGGCCATTTCAGTTTTAAAATTAAATAAATCTAAACTATGGGCAAACTCTTGCGACCTCTCTTGAACCAAGAAGAAAGTTAAATAAGAAGACCAAGAAGAAGTTAAATTTTCTGGCCATTAAAGTTTAAATATTAAATAAATCTAAACTATAAGCATACTTTGGCGAACTATAGCGACCTGTCTTGAACCAAGAAGAAGACCAAGAAAAAGTTTAATTTTCTGGCCATTAATGTTTAAAAATTAAATAAATCTAAACTATGGTCAAACTATGGCGACCTCTCTTGAACTATAGGCCAAGAAGAAGTTAAATTTTCAGGCCATTTCAGTTTTAAAATTAAATAAATATAAACTATGAGCAAACTATGGCGAACTATAGCAATCTCTCTTGAACTATGGGCCAAGAAGAAATTAAATTTTCTGGCCATTAAAATTTAAATATTATATAAATCTAAACTATAAGCATACGTTGGCGAACTATAGCGACCTCTCTTGAACTGCGGGAAGAGTCAAATCAAATTTTCTAGCCATTTATATTTGAAAATTAAATAACTCTAAACTATGGCGACCTCTCTTGAACCAAGAAGAAGACCAAGAAGAAGTTAAATTTTCTGGCCATTAAAGTTAAAAAATTAAATAAATCTAAACTTTGTTCAAACTATGGCGACCTCTCTTGAACTTTAGGCCAAGAAGAAGTTAAATTTTCTGGCCATTTCAGTTTTAAAATTAAATAAATATAAACTATGGGTAAACTATGGCGACCTCTCTTGAACCAAGAAGAAAGTTAAAGAAGAAGACCAAGAAGAAGTTAAATTTTCTGGCCATTTCAGTTTTAAAATTAAATAAATCCAAACTATGGGCAAACTATTGCGACCTCTCTTGAACCAAGAAGAAAGTTAAATAAGAAGACCAAAAAGAAGTTAAATTTTCTGGCCATTAAAGTTTAAATATTAAATAAATCTAAACTATAAGCATACTTTGGCGAACTATAGCGACCTGTCTTGAACCAAGAAGAAGACCAAGAAAAAGTTTAATTTTCTGGCCATTAATGTTTAAAAATTAAATAAATCTAAACTATGGTCAAACTATGGCGACCTCTCTTGAACTATAGGCCAAGAAGAAGTTAAATTTTCAGGCCATTTCAGTTTTAAAATTAAATAAATATAAACTATGAGCAAACTATGGCGAACTATAGCAATCTCTCTTGAACAATGGGCCAAGAAGAAATTAAATTTTCTGGCCATTTCAGTTTTAAAATTAAATAAATATAAACTATGAGCAAACTATGGCGAACTATAGCAATCTCTCTTGAACTATGGGCCAAGAAGAAGTTAAATTTTCTGGCCATTTCAGTTTTAAAATTAAATAAATCTAAACTATGGTCAAACTATGGCGACCTCTCTTGAACTTTAGGCCAAGAAGAAGTTAAATTTTCTGGCTATTTCAGTATTAAAATTAAATAAATATAAACTATGAGTAAACTATGGCGAACTATGGCGACCTCTCTTGAAGCAAGAAGAAAGTTAAAGAAGAAGACCAAGAAAAAGTTAAATTTTCGGACCATTTCAGTTTTAAAATTAAATAAATATAAACTATGGGCAAACTATTGCGACCTCTCTTGAACCAAGAAGAAAGTTAAATAGGAAGACCAAGAAGAAGTTAAATTTTCTGGCCATTAAAGTTTAAATATTATATAAATCTAAACTATAAGCATACTTTGGCCAACTATAGCGACCTCTCTTGAACTGCGGGAAGAGTCAAATCAAATTTTCTAGCCATTTATATTTGAAAATTAAATAACTCTAAACTATGTCGACCTCTCTTGAACCAAGAAGAAGACCAAGAAGAAGTTAAATTTTCTGGCCATAAAGTTTAAAAATTAAATAAATCTAAACTATGGTCAAACTATGGCGACCTCTCTTGAACTTTAGGCCAAGAAGAAGTTAAATTTTCTGTCCATTTCAGTTTTAAAATTAAATAAATATAAACTATGAGCAAACTATGGCGAACTATAGCAATCTCTCTTGAACTATGGGCCAAGAAGAAGTTAAATTTTTTGTCCATTTCAGGTTTAAAATTAAATAATTCTAAACTATGGCGAACTATGGCGACCTCTCTTGAACTATAGGCCAAGAAGAAGTTTAGTTTTCTGGCAACTTTAGTTTTAAAATTAAATAAATCTAAACAATGGCGAACTATGGCGACCTCTCTTGAACCAGGAAGAAAGTTAAAGAAGAAGACCAAGAAGAAGTTAAATTTTCTGGCCATTAAAGTTTAAAAATTAAATAAATCTAAACTATGGCGAACTATGGCGACCTCTCTTGAACTATAGGCCAAGAAGAAGTTTAGTTTTCTGGCAACTTTAGTTTTAAAATTAAATAAATCTAAACAATGGCGAACTATGGCGACCTCTCTTGAACCAAGAAGAAAGTTAAAGAAGAAGACCAAGAAGAAGTTAAATATTCTGGCCATTAAAGTTTAAAAATTAAATAAATCTAAACTATGGGCATACTTTGGCAAACAATAGCGACCTGTCTTGAACCAAGAAGAAGACCAAGAAAAAGTTTAATTTTCTGGCCATTAATGTTTAAAAATTAAATAAATCTAAACTATGGTCAAACTATGGCGACCTCTCTTGAACTATAGGCCAAGAAGAAGTTAAATTTTCAGGCCATTTCAGTTTTAAAATTAAATAAATATAAACTATGAGCAAACTATGGCGAACTATAGCAATCTCTCTTGAACTATGGGCCAAGAAGAAATTAAATTTTCTGGCCATTTCAGTTTTAAAATTAAATAAATCTAAACTGTAGAGGACTATGGCGACCTCTCTTGAACTTTAGGCCAAGAAGAAGTTAAATTTTCTGGCTATTTCAGTATTAAAATTAAATAAATATAAACTATGAGTAAACTATGGCGAACTATGGCGACCTCTCTTGAACCAAGAAGAAAGTTAAAGAAGAAGACCAAGAAAAAGTTAAATTTTCTGACCATTTCAGTTTTAAAATTAAATAAATATAAACTATGGGCAAACTATTGCGACCTCTCTTGAACCAAGAAGAAAGTTAAATAGGAAGACCAAGAAGAAGTTAAATTTTCTGGCCATTAAAGTTTAAATATTATATAAATCTAAACTATAAGCATACTTTGGCCAACTATAGCGACCTCTCTTGAACTGCGGGAAGAGTCAAATCAAATTTTCTAGCCATTTATATTTGAAAATTAAATAACTCTAAACTATGGCGACCTCTCTTGAACCAAGAAGAAGACCAAGAAGAAGTTAAATTTTCTGGCCATTAAAGTTTAAAAATTAAATAAATCTAAACTATGGTCAAACTATGGCGACCTCTCTTGAACTTTAGGCCAAGAAGAAGTTAAATTTTCTGTCCATTTCAGTTTTAAAATTAAATAAATATAAACTATGAGCAAACTATGGCGAACTATAGCAATCTCTCTTGAACTATGGGCCAAGAAGAAGTTAAATTTTTTGTCCATTTCAGGTTTAAAATTAAATAATTCTAAACTATGGCGAACTATGGCGACCTCTCTTGAACTATAGGCCAAGAAGAAGTTTAGTTTTCTGGCAACTTTAGTTTTAAAATTAAATAAATCTAAACAATGGCGAACTATGGCGACCTCTCTTGAACCAGGAAGAAAGTTAAAGAAGAAGACCAAGAAGAAGTTAAATTTTCTGGCCATTAAAGTTTAAAAATTAAATAAATCTAAACTATGGTCAAACTATGGCGACCTCTCTTGAACTATAGGCCAAGAAGAAGTTAAATTTTCTGTCCATAAAGTTTAAAAATTAAATAAATATAAACTATGGGTAAACTATGGGCAAACTATTGCGACCTCTCTTGAACCAAGAAGAAGGTTAAATAAGAAGACCAAGAAGAAGTTAAATTTTCTGGCCATTAAAATTTAAATATTATATAAATCTAAACTATAAGCATACTTTGGCGAACTATAGCGACCTCTCTTGAACTGCGGGAAGAGTCAAATCAAATTTTCTAGCCATTTATATTTGAAAATTAAATAACTCTAAACTATGGCGAACTCTCTTGAACCAAGAAGAAAGTTAAAGAAGAAGACCAAGAAGAAGTTAAATATTCTGGCCATTAAAGTTTAAAAATTAAATAAATCTAAACTATGGGCATACTTTGGCGAACAATAGCGACCTCTCTTAAACTGCGGGAAGAGTCAAAACAAATTTTCTGACCATTAAAGTTTAAAAATTAACTTAATCTAAACTATGGCGAACTATGACGTTCTTTCTTGAACTATGGGCCAAGAAGTAAGTTAAATTTTCTCGCCATTTCTGTTTTAAAATTAAATAAATCTAAACTATGGCAAACTATGGCGACCTCTCTTGAACCAAGAAGAAAGTTAAAGAAGAAGACCAAGAAGAAGTTAAATTTTCTGGCCATTAAAGTTTAAATATTATATAAATCTAAACTATAAGCATACTTTGGCCAACTATAGCGACCTCTCTTGAACTGCGGGAAGAGTCAAATCAAATTTTCTAGCCATTTATATTTGAAAATTAAATAACTCTAAACTATGGCGACCTCTCTTGAACCAAGAAGAAGACCAAGAAGAAGTTAAATTTACTGGCCATTTCAGTTTTAAAATTAAATAAATATAAACTTGGTCAAACTATGGCGACCTCTCTTGAACATTAGGCCAAGAAAAAGTTAAATTTTCTGGCTATTTCAGTATTAAAATTAAATAAATATAAACTATGAGTAAACTATGGCGAACTATGGCGACCTCTCTTGAACCAAGAAGAAAGTTAAAGAAGAAGACCAAGAAAAAGTTAAATTTTCTGACCATTTCAGTTTTAAAATTAAATAAATATAAACTATGGGCAAACTATTGCGACCTCTCTTGAACCAAGAAGAAAGTTAAATAGGAAGACCAAGAAGAAGTTAAATTTTCTGGCCATTAAAGTTTAAATATTATATAAATCTAAACTATAAGCATACTTTGGCCAACTATAGCGACCTCTCTTGAACTGCGGGAAGAGTCAAATCAAATTTTCTAGCCATTTATATTTGAAAATTAAATAACTCTAAACTATGGCGACCTCTCTTGAACCAAGAAGAAGACCAAGAAGAAGTTAAATTTTCTGGCCATAAAGTTTAAAAATTAAATAAATCTAAACTATGGTCAAACTATGGCGACCTCTCTTGAACTTTAGGCCAAGAAGAAGTTAAATTTTCTGTCCATTTCAGTTTTAAAATTAAATAAATATAAACTATGAGCAAACTATGGCGAACTATAGCAATCTCTCTTGAACTATGGGCCAAGAAGAAGTTAAATTTTTTGTCCATTTCAGGTTTAAAATTAAATAATTCTAAACTATGGCGAACTATGGCGACCTCTCTTGAACTATAGGCCAAGAAGAAGTTTAGTTTTCTGGCAACTTTAGTTTTAAAATTAAATAAATCTAAACAATGGCGAACTATGGCGACCTCTCTTGAACCAGGAAGAAAGTTAAAGAAGAAGACCAAGAAGAAGTTAAATTTTCTGGCCATTAAAGTTTAAAAATTAAATAAATCTAAACTATGGTCAAACTATGGCGACCTCTCTTGAACTATAGGCCAAGAAGAAGTTAAATTTTCTGGCCATAAAGTTTAAAAATTAAATAAATATAAACTATGGGTAAACTATGGGCAAATTATTGCGACCTCTCTTGAACCAAGAAGAAAGTTAAATAAGAAGACCAAGAAGAAGTTAAATTTTCTGCCATTAAAATTTAAATATTATATAAATCTAAACTATAAGCATACTTTGGCGAACTATAGCGACCTCTCTTGAACTGCGGGAAGAGTCAAATCAAATTTTCTAGCCATTTATATTTGAAAATTAAATAACTCTAAACTATGGCGACCTCTCTTGAACCAAGAAGAAGACCAAGAAGAAGTTAAATTTTCTGGCCATTAAAGTTTAAAAATTAAATAAATCTAAACTTTGGTCAAACTATGGCGACCTCTCTTGAACTTTAGGCCAAGAAGAAGTTAAATTTTCTGGCCATTTCAGTTTTAAAATTAAATAAATATAAACTATGGGTAAACTATGGCGAACTATGGCGACCTCTCTTGAACCAAGAAGAAAGTTAAAGAAGAAGACCAAGAAGAAGTTAAATTTTCTGGCCATTTCAGTTTTAAAATTAAATAAATCTAAACTATGGGCAAACTATTGCGACCTCTCTTGAACCAAGAAGAAAGTCAAATAAGAAGACCAAGAAGAAGTTAAATTTTCTGGCCATTAAAGTTTAAATATTAAATAAATCTAAACTATAAGCATACTTTGGCGAACTATAGCGACCTGTCTTGAACCAAGAAGAAGACCAAGAAAAAGTTTAATTTTCTGGCCATTAATGTTTAAAAATTAAATAAATCTAAACTATGGTCAAACTATGGCGACCTCTCTTGAACTATAGGCCAAGAAGAAGTTAAATTTTCAGGCCATTTCAGTTTTAGAATTAAATAAATATAAACTATGAGCAAACTATGGCGAACTATAGCAATCTCTCTTGAACTATGGGCCAAGAAGAAATTAAATTTTCTGTCCATTTCAGTTTTAAAATTAAATAAATCTAAACTGTAGAGGACTATGGCAACCTCTCTTGAACTATGGGCCAAGAAGAAGTTAAATTTTCTGGCCATTTCAGTTTTAAAATTAAATAAATATAAACTATGAGCAAACTATGGCGAAATATAGCAATCTCTCTTGAACTATGGGCCAAGAAGAAATTAAATTTTCTGGCCATTTCAGTTTTAAAATTAAATAAATATAAACTATGAGCAAACTATGGCGAACTATAGCAATCTCTTTTGAACTATGGGCCAAGAAGAAGTTAAATTTTTTGTCCATTTCAGGTTTAAAAGTAAATAATTATAAACTATGGCGAACTATGGCGACCTCTCTTGAACTATAGGCCAAGAAGAAGTTAAATTTTCTGGCCATAAAGTTTAAAAATTAAATAAATATAAACTATGGGTAAACTATGGGCAAACTATTGCGACCTCTCTTGAACCAAGAAGAAAGTTAAATAAGAAGACCAAGAAGAAGTTAAATTTTCTAGCCATTAAAATTTAAATATTTTATAAATCTAAACTATAAGCATATTTTGGCGAACTATAGCGACCTCTCTTGAACTGCGGAAAGAGTCAAATCAAATTTTCTAGCCATTTATATTTGAAAATTAAATAACTCTAAACTATGGCGACCTCTCTTGAACCAAGAAGAAGACCAAGAAGAAGTTAAATTTTCTGGCCATTAAAGTTTAAAAATTAAATAAATCTAAACTTTGGTCAAACTATGGCGACCTCTCTTGAACTTTAGGCCAAGAAGAAGTTAAATTTTCTGGCTATTTCAGTATTAAAATTAAATAAATATAAACTATGAGTAAACTATGGCGAACTATGGCGACCTCTCTTGAACCAAGAAGAAAGTTAAAGAAGAAGACCAAGAAAAAGTTAAATTTTCTGACCATTTCAGTTTTAAAATTAAATAAATATAAACTATGGGCAAACTATTGCGACCTCTCTTGAACCAAGAAGAAAGTTAAATAGGAAGACCAAGAAGAAGTTAAATTTTCTGGCCATTAAAGTTTAAATATTATATAAATCTAAACTATAAGCATACTTTGGCCAACTATAGCGACCTCTCTTGAACTGCGGGAAGAGTCAAATCAAATTTTCTAGCCATTTATATTTGAAAATTAAATAACTCTAAACTATGGCGACCTCTCTTGAACCAAGAAGAAGACCAAGAAGAAGTTAAATTTTCTGGCCATAAAGTTTAAAAATTAAATAAATCTAAACTATGGTCAAACTATGGCGACCTCTCTTGAACTTTAGGCCAAGAAGAAGTTAAATTTTCTGTCCATTTCAGTTTTAAAATTAAATAAATATAAACTATGAGCAAACTATGGCGAACTATAGCAATCTCTCTTGAACTATGGGCCAAGAAGAAGTTAAATTTTTTGTCCATTTCAGGTTTAAAATTAAATAATTCTAAACTATGGCGAACTATGGCGACCTCTCTTGAACTATAGGCCATGAAGAAGTTTAGTTTTCTGGCAACTTTAGTTTTAAAATTAAATAAATCTAAACAATGGCGAACTATGGCGACCTCTCTTGAACCAGGAAGAAAGTTAAAGAAGAAGACCAAGAAGAAGTTAAATTTTCTGGCCATTAAAGTTTAAAAATTAAATAAATCTAAACTATGGTCAAACTATGGCGACCTCTCTTGAACTATAGGCCAAGAAGAAGTTAAATTTTCTAGCCATAAAGTTTAAAAATTAAATAAATATAAACTATGGGTAAACTATGGGCAAATTATTGCGACCTCTCTTGAACCAAGAAGAAAGTTAAATAAGAAGACCAAGAAGAAGTTAAATTTTCTGCCATTAAAATTTAAATATTATATAAATCTAAACTATAAGCATACTTTGGCGAACTATAGCGACCTCTCTTGAACTGCGGGAAGAGTCAAATCAAATTTTCTAGCCATTTATATTTGAAAATTAAATAACTCTAAACTATGGCGACCTCTCTTGAACCAAGAAGAAGACCAAGAAGAAGTTAAATTTTCTGGCCATTAAAGTTTAAAAATTAAATAAATCTAAACTTTGGTCAAACTATGGCGAACTCTCTTGAACTTTAGGCCAAGAAGAAGTTAAATTTTCTGGCCATTTCAGTTTTAAAATTAAATAAATATAAACTATGAGTAAACTATGGCGAACTATGGCGACCTCTCTTGAACCAAGAAGAAAGTTAAAGAAGAAGACCAAGAAAAAGTTAAATTTTCTGACCATTTCAGTTTTAAAATTAAATAAATATAAACTATGGGCAAACTATTGCGACCTCTCTTGAACCAAGAAGAAAGTTAAATAGGAAGACCAAGAAGAAGTTAAATTTTCTGGCCATTAAAGTTTAAATATTATATAAATCTAAACTATAAGCATACTTTGGCCAACTATTGCGACCTCTCTTGAACTGCGGGAAGAGTCAAATCAAATTTTCTAGCCATTTATATTTGAAAATTAAATAACTCTAAACTATGGCGACCTCTCTTGAACCAAGAAGAAGACCAAGAAGAAGTTAAATTTTCTGGCCATTAAAGTTTAAAAATTAAATAAATCTAAACTTTGGTCAAACTATGGCGACCTCTCTTGAACTTTAGGCCAAGAAGAAGTTAAATTTTCTGGCCATTTCAGTTTTAAAATTAAATAAATATAAACTATGAGTAAACTATGGCGAACTATGGCGACCTCTCTTGAACCAAGAAGAAAGTTAAAGAAGAAGACCAAGAAAAAGTTAAATTTTCTGACCATTTCAGTTTTAAAATTAAATAAATATAAACTATGGGCAAACTATTGCGACCTCTCTTGAACCAAGAAGAAAGTTAAATAGGAAGACCAAGAAGAAGTTAAATTTTCTGGCCATTAAAGTTTAAATATTATATAAATCTAAACTATAAGCATACTTTGGCCAACTATAGCGACCTCTCTTGAACTGCGGGAAGAGTCAAATCAAATTTTCTAGCCATTTATATTTGAAAATTAAATAACTCTAAACTATGGCGACCTCTCTTGAACTTTAGGCCAAGAAGAAGTTAAATTTTCTGTCCATTTCAGTTTTAAAATTAAATAAATATAAACTATGAGCAAACTATGGCGAACTATAGCAATCTCTCTTGAACTATGGGCCAAGAAGAAGTTAAATTTTCTGGCCATTAAAGTTTAAAAATTAAATAAATCTAAACTATGGTCAAACTATGGCGACCTCTCTTGAACTATAGGCCAAGAAGAAGTTAAATTTTCTGGCCATAAAGTTTAAAAATTAAATAAATATAAACTATGGGTAAACTATGGGCAAACTATTGCGACCTCTCTTGAACCAAGAAGAAAGTTAAATAAAAAGACCAAGAAGAAGTTAATTTTTCTGCCATTAAAATTTAAATATTATATAAATCTAAACTATAAGCATACTTTGGCGAACTATAGCGACCTCTCTTGAACTGCGGGAAGAGTCAAATCAAATTTTCTAGCCATTTATATTTGAAAATTAAATAACTCTAAACTATGGCGACCTCTCTTGAACCAAGAAGAAGACCAAGAAGAAGTTAAATTTTCTGGCCATTAAAGTTTAAAAATTAAATAAATCTAAACTTTGGTCAAACTATGGCGACCTCTCTTGAACTTTAGGCCAAGAAGAAGTTAAATTTTCTGGCCATTTCAGTTTTAAAATTAAATAAATATAAACTATGAGTAAACTATGGCGAACTATGGCGACCTCTCTTGAACCAAGAAGAAAGTTAAAGAAGAAGACCAAGAAAAAGTTAAATTTTCTGACCATTTCAGTTTTAAAATTAAATAAATATAAACTATGGGCAAACTATTGCGACCTCTCTTGAACCAAGAAGAAAGTTAAATAGGAAGACCAAGAAGAAGTTAAATTTTCTGGCCATTAAAGTTTAAATATTATATAAATCTAAACTATAAGCATACTTTGGCCAACTATAGCGACCTCTCTTGAACTGCGGGAAGAGTCAAATCAAATTTTCTAGCCATTTATATTTGAAAATTAAATAACTCTAAACTATGGCGACCTCTCTTGAACTTTAGGCCAAGAAGAAGTTAAATTTTCTGTCCATTTCAGTTTTAAAATTAAATAAATATAAACTATGAGCAAACTATGGCGAACTATAGCAATCTCTCTTGAACTATGGGCCAAGAAGAAGTTAAATTTTTTGTCCATTTCAGGTTTAAAATTAAATAATTCTAAACTATGGCGAACTATGGCGACCTCTCTTGAACTATAGGCCAAGAAGAAGTTTAGTTTTCTGGCAACTTTAGTTTTAAAATTAAATAAATCTAAACAATGGCGAACTATGGCGACCTCTCTTGAACCAGGAAGAAAGTTAAAGAAGAAGACCAAGAAGAAGTTAAATTTTCTGGCCATTAAAGTTTAAAAATTAAATAAATCTAAACTATGGTCAAACTATGGCGACCTCTCTTGAACTTTAGGCCAAGAAGAAGTTAAATTTTCTGGCCATAAAGTTTAAAAATTAAATAAATATAAACTATGGGTAAACTATGGGCAAACTATTGCGACCTCTCTTGAACCAAGAAGAAAGTTAAATAAAAAGACCAAGAAGAAGTTAATTTTTCTGCCATTAAAATTTAAATATTATATAAATCTAAACTATAAGCATACTTTGGCGAACTATAGCGACCTCTCTTGAACTGCGGGAAGAGTCAAATCAAATTTTCTAGCCATTTATATTTGAAAATTAAATAACTCTAAACTATGGCGACCTCTCTTGAACCAAGAAGAAGACCAAGAAGAAGTTAAATTTTCTGGCCATTAAAGTTTAAAAATTAAATAAATCTAAACTTTGGTCAAACTATGGCGACCTCTCTTGAACTTTAGGCCAAGAAGAAGTTAAATTTTCTGGCCATTTCAGTTTTAAAATTAAATAAATATAAACTATGGGTAAACTATGGCGAACTATGGCGACCTCTCTTGAACCAAGAAGAAAGTTAAAGAAGAAGACCAAGAAGAAGTTAAATTTTCTGGCCATTTCAGTTTTAAAATTAAATAAATCTAAACTATGGGCAAACTATTGCGACCTCTCTTGAACCAAGAAGAAAGTTAAATAAGAAGACCAAGAAGAAGTTAAATTTTCTGGCCATTAAAGTTTAAATATTAAATAAATCTAAACTATAAGCATACTTTGGCGATCTATAGCGACCTGTCTTGAACCAAGAAGAAGACCAAGAAAAAGTTTAATTTTCTGGCCATTAATGTTTAAAAATTAAATAAATCTAAACTATGGTCAAACTATGGCGACCTCTCTTGAACTATAGGCCAAGAAGAAGTTAAATTTTCAGGCCATTTCAGTTTTAAAATTAAATAAATATAAACTATGAGCAAACTATGGCGAACTATAGCAATCTCTCTTGAACTATGGGCCAAGAAGAAATTAAATTTTCTGTCCATTTCAGTTTTAAAATTAAATAAATCTAAACTGTAGAGGACTATGGCAACCTCTCTTGAACTATGGGCCAAGAAGAAGTTAAATTTTTTGGCCATTTCAGTTTTAAAATTAAATAAATATAAACTATGAGCAAACTATGGCGAAATATAGCAATCTCTCTTGAACTATGGGCCAAGAAGAAATTAAATTTTCTGGCCATTTCAGTTTTAAAATTAAATAAATATAAACTATGAGCAAACTATGGCGAACTATAGCAATCTCTTTTGAACTATGGGCCAAGAAGAAGTTAAATTTTTTGTCCATTTCAGGTTTAAAAGTAAATAATTATAAACTATGGCGAACTATGGCGACCTCTCTTGAACTATAGGCCAAGAAGAAGTTAAATTTTCTGGCCATAAAGTTTAAAAATTAAATAAATATAAACTATGGGTAAACTATGGGCAAACTATTGCGACCTCTCTTGAACCAAGAAGAAAGTTAAATAAGAAGACCAAGAAGAAGTTAAATTTTCTAGCCATTAAAATTTAAATATTTTATAAATCTAAACTATAAGCATATTTTGGTGAACTATAGCGACCTCTCTTGAACTGCGGGAAGAGTCAAATCAAATTTTCTAGCCATTTATATTTGAAAATTAAATAACTCTAAACTATGGCGACCTCTCTTGAACCAAGAAGAAGACCAAGAAGAAGTTAAATTTTCTGGCCATTAAAGTTTAAAAATTAAATAAATCTAAACTTTGGTCAAACTATGGCGACCTCTCTTGAACTATGGGCCAAGAAGAAGTTAAATTTTCTGGCCATTTCAGTTTTAAAATTAAATAAATATAAACTATGAGTAAACTATGGCGAACTATGGCGACCTCTCTTGAACCAAGAAGAAAGTTAAAGAAGAAGACCAAGAAAAAGTTAAATTTTCTGACCATTTCAGTTTTAAAATTAAATAAATATAAACTATGGGCATACTTTGGCGAACAATAGCGACCTCTCTTAAACTGCGGGAAGAGTCAAAACAAATTTTCTGACCATTAAAGTTTAAAAATTTACTTAATCTAAACTATGGCGAACTATAACGTTCTTTCTTTAACTATGGGCCAAAAAGTAATTAAATTTTCTCGACATTTCTGTTTTAAAATTAAATAAATCTAAACTATGGCAAACTATGGCGACCTCTCTTGAACCAAGAAGAAAGTTAAAGAAGACGACCAAGAAGAAGATAAATTTTATGGCCATTAAAGTTTAAATATTATATAAATCTAAACTATAAGCATACTTTGGCCAACTATAGCGACCTCTCTTGAACTGCGGGAAGAGTCAAATCAAATTTTCTAGCCATTTATATTTGAAAATTAAATAACTCTAAACTATGGCGACCTCTCTTGAACCAAGAAGAAGACCAAGAAGAAGTTAAATTTTCTGGCCATAAAGTTTAAAAATTAAATAAATCTAAACTATGGTCAAACTATGGCGACCTCTCTTGAACTTTAGGCCAAGAAGAAGTTAAATTTTCTGGCTATTTCAGTATTAAAATTAAATAAATATAAACTATGAGTAAACTATGGCGAACTATGGCGACCTCTCTTGAACCAAGAAGAAAGTTAAAGAAGAAGACCAAGAAAAAGTTAAATTTTCTGACCATTTCAGTTTTAAAATTAAATAAATATAAACTATGGGCAAACTATTGCGACCTCTCTTGAACCAAGAAGAAAGTTAAATAGGAAGACCAAGAAGAAGTTAAATTTTCTGGCCATTAAAGTTTAAATATTATATAAATCTAAACTATAAGCATACTTTGGCCAACTATTGCGACCTCTCTTGAACTGCGGGAAGAGTCAAATCAAATTTTCTAGCCATTTATATTTGAAAATTAAATAACTCTAAACTATGGCGACCTCTCTTGAACCAAGAAGAAGACCAAGAAGAAGTTAAATTTTCTGGCAATTAAAGTTTAAAAATTAAATAAATCTAAACTTTGGTCAAACTATGGCGACCTCTCTTGAACTTTAGGCCAAGAAGAAGTTAAATTTTCTGGCCATTTCAGTTTTAAAATTAAATAAATATAAACTATGAGTAAACTATGGCGAACTATGGCGACCTCTCTTGAACCAAGAAGAAAGTTAAAGAAGAAGACCAAGAAAAAGTTAAATTTTCTGACCATTTCAGTTTTAAAATTAAATAAATATAAACTATGGGCAAACTATTGCGACCTCTCTTGAACCAAGAAGAAAGTTAAATAGGAAGACCAAGAAGAAGTTAAATTTTCTGGCCATTAAAGTTTAAATATTATATAAATCTAAACTATAAGCATACTTTGGCCAACTATAGCGACCTCTCTTGAACTGCGGGAAGAGTCAAATCAAATTTTCTAGCCATTTATATTTGAAAATTAAATAACTCTAAACTATGGCGACCTCTCTTGAACTTTAGGCCAAGAAGAAGTTAAATTTTCTGTCCATTTCAGTTTTAAAATTAAATAAATATAAACTATGAGCAAACTATGGCGAACTATAGCAATCTCTCTTGAACTATGGGCCAAGAAGAAATTAAATTTTCTGTCCATTTCAGTTTTAAAATTAAATAAATCTAAACTGTAGAGGACTATGGCAACCTCTCTTGAACTATGGGCCAAGAAGAAGTTAAATTTTTTGGCCATTTCAGTTTTAAAATTAAATAAATATAAACTATGAGCAAACTATGGCGAAATATAGCAATCTCTCTTGAACTATGGGCCAAGAAGAAATTAAATTTTCTGGCCATTTCAGTTTTAAAATTAAATAAATATAAACTATGAGCAAACTATGGCGAACTATAGCAATCTCTTTTGAACTATGGGCCAAGAAGAAGTTAAATTTTTTGTCCATTTCAGGTTTAAAAGTAAATAATTATAAACTATGGCGAACTATGGCGACCTCTCTTGAACTATAGGCCAAGAAGAAGTTAAATTTTCTGGCCATAAAGTTTAAAAATTAAATAAATATAAACTATGGGTAAACTATGGGCAAACTATTGCGACCTCTCTTGAACCAAGAAGAAAGTTAAATAAGAAGACCAAGAAGAAGTTAAATTTTCTAGCCATTAAAATTTAAATATTTTATAAATCTAAACTATAAGCATATTTTGGCGAACTATAGCGACCTCTCTTGAACTGCGGGAAGAGTCAAATCAAATTTTCTAGCCATTTATATTTGAAAATTAAATAACTCTAAACTATGGCGACCTCTCTTGAACCAAGAAGAAGACCAAGAAGAAGTTAAATTTTCTGGCCATTAAAGTTTAAAAATTAAATAAATCTAAACTTTGGTCAAACTATGGCGACCTCTCTTGAACTTTAGGCCAAGAAGAAGTTAAATTTTCTGGCCATTTCAGTTTTAAAATTAAATAAATATAAACTATGGGTAAACTATGGCGAACTATGGCGACCTCTCTTGAACCAAGAAGAAAGTTAAAGAAGAAGACCAAGAAGAAGTTAAATATTCTGGCCATTAAAGTTTAAAAATTAAATAAATCTAAACTATGGGCATACTTTGGCGAACAATAGCGACCTCTCTTAAACTGCGGGAAGAGTCAAAACAAATTTTCTGACCATTAAAGTTTAAAAATTTACTTAATCTAAACTATGGCGAACTATAACGTTCTTTCTTTAACTATGGGCCAAAAAGTAATTAAATTTTCTCGACATTTCTGTTCTAAAATTAAATAAATCTAAACTATGGCAAACTATGGCGACCTCTCTTGAACCAAGAAGAAAGTTAAAGAAGACGACCAAGAAGAAGATAAATTTTATGGCCATTAAAGTTTAAATATTATATAAATCTAAACTATAAGCATACTTTGGCCAACTATAGCGACCTCTCTTGAACTGCGGGAAGAGTCAAATCAAATTTTCTAGCCATTTATATTTGAAAATTAAATAACTCTAAACTATGGCGACCTCTCTTGAACCAAGAAGAAGACCAAGAAGAAGTTAAATTTTCTGGCCATAAAGTTTAAAAATTAAATAAATCTAAACTATGGTCAAACTATGGCGACCTCTCTTGAACTTTAGGCCAAGAAGAAGTTAAATTTTCTGGCTATTTCAGTATTAAAATTAAATAAATATAAACTATGAGTAAACTATGGCGAACTATGGCGACCTCTCTTGAACCAAGAAGAAAGTTAAAGAAGAAGACCAAGAAAAAGTTAAATTTTCTGACCATTTCAGTTTTAAAATTAAATAAATATAAACTATGGGCAAACTATTGCGACCTCTCTTGAACCAAGAAGAAAGTTAAATCGGAAGACCAAGAAGAAGTTAAATTTTCTGGCCATTAAAGTTTAAATATTATATAAATCTAAACTATAAGCATACTTTGGCCAACTATTGCGACCTCTCTTGAACTGCGGGAAGAGTCAAATCAAATTTTCTAGCCATTTATATTTGAAAATTAAATAACTCTAAACTATGGCGACCTCTCTTGAACTTTAGGCCAAGAAGAAGTTAAATTTTCTGTCCATTTCAGTTTTAAAATTAAATAAATATAAACTATGAGCAAACTATGGCGAACTATAGCAATCTCTCTTGAACTATGGGCCAAGAAGAAGTTAAATTTTTTGTCCATTTCAGGTTTAAAATTAAATAATTCTAAACTATGGCGAACTATGGCGACCTCTCTTGAACTATAGGCCAAGAAGAAGTTTAGTTTTCTGGCAACTTTAGTTTTAAAATTAAATAAATCTAAACAATGGCGAACTATGGCGACCTCTCTTGAACCAGGAAGAAAGTTAAAGAAGAAGACCAAGAAGAAGTTAAATTTTCTGGCCATTAAAGTTTAAAAATTAAATAAATCTAAACTATGGTCAAACTATGGCGACCTCTCTTGAACTATAGGCCAAGAAGAAGTTAAATTTTCTGGCCATAAAGTTTAAAAATTAAATAAATATAAACTATGGGTAAAATATGGGCAAACTATTGCGACCTCTCTTGAACCAAGAAGAAAGTTAAATAAGAAGACCAAGAAGAAGTTAAATTTTCTGGCCATTAAAATTTAAATATTATATAAATCTAAACTATAAGCATACTTTGGCGAACTATAGCGACCTCTCTTGAACTGCGGGAAGAGTCAAATCAAATTTTCTAGCCATTTATATTTGAAAATTAAATAACTCTAAACTATGGCGACCACTCTTGAACCAAGAAGAAGACCAAGAAGAATTTAAATTTTCTGGCCATTAAAGTTTAAAAATTAAATAAATCTAAACTATGGGCAAACTATTGCGACCTCTCTTGAACCAAGAAGAAAGTTAAATAAGAAGACCAAGAAGAAGTTAAATTTTCTGGCCATTAAAGTTTAAATATTAAATAAATCTAAACTATAAGCATACTTTGGCGAACTATAGCGATCTCTCTTGAACCAAGAAGAAGACCAAGAAGAAGATAAATTTTCTGGCCATTAATGTTTAAAAATTAAATAAATCTAAACTATGGTCAAACTATGGCGACCTCTCTTGAACTATAGGCCAAGAAGAAGTTAAATTTTCAGGCCATTTCAGTTTTAAAATTAAATAAATATAAACTATGAGCAAACTATGGCGAACTATAGTAATCTCTCTTGAACTATGGGCCAAGAAGAAGTTAAATTTTTTGTCCATTTCAGTTTTAAAATTAAATAATTCTAAACTATGGAGAACTATGGCGACCTCTCTTGAACAAAGAAAAAAGATAAAGAAGAAGACCAAGAAAAAGTTAAATTTTCTGGCCATTTCAGTTTTAAAATTAAATAAATATAAACTATGAGCAAACTATGGCGAAATATAGCAATCTCTCTTGAACTATGGGCCAAGAAGAAATTAAATTTTCTGGCCATTTCAGTTTTAAAATTAAATAAATATAAACTATGAGCAAACTATGGCGAACTATAGCAATCTCTCTTAAACTATGGGCCAAGAAGAAGTTAAATTTTTTGTCCATTTCAGGTTTACAAGTAAATAATTCTAAACTATGGCGAACTATGGCGACCTCTCTTGAACTATAGGCCAAGAAGAAGTTAAATTTTCTGGCAACTTTAGTTTTAAAATTAAATAAATCTAAACAATGGCGAACTATGGCGACCTCTCTTGAACCAGGAAGAAAGTTAAAGAAGAAGACCAAGATGAAGTTAAATTTTCTGGCCATTAAAGTTTAAAAATTAAATAAATCTAAGCTATGGTCAAACTTTGGCGAACTATAGCGACATCTCTTGAACTATGGACCAAGAAGAAGTTAAATTTTCGGGCCATTTCAGTTTTAAGATTAAATAAATATAAACTATGTGCAAACTATTGCGACCTCTCTTGAACCAAGAAGAAAGTTAAATAAGAAGACCAAGAAGAAGTTAAATTTTCTAGCCATTTATATTTGAAAATTAAATAACTCTAAATTATGGCGACCTCTCTTGAACCAAGAAGAAGACCAAGAAGAAGTTAAATTTTCTGGCCATAAAGTTTAAAAATTAAATAAATCTAAACTATGGTCAAACTATGGCGACCTCTCTTGAACTTTAGGCCAAGAAGAAGTTAAATTTTCTGGCCATTTCAGTTTTAAAATTAAATAAATATAAACTATGAGCAAACTATGGCGAAATATAGCAATCTCTCTTGAACTATGGGCCAAGAAGAAATTAAATTTTCTGGCCATTTCATTTTTAAAATTAAATAAATATAAACTATGAGCAAACTATGGCGAACTATAGCAATCTCTCTTGAACTATGGGCCAAGAAGAAGTTAAATTTTTTGTCCATTTCAGGTTTAAAATTAAATAATTCTAAACTATGGCGAACTATGGCGACCTCTCTTGAACTATAGGCCAAGAAGAAGTTAAATTTTCTGGCAACTTTAGTTTTAAAATTAAATAAATCTAAACAATGGCGAACTATGGCGACCTCTCTTGAACCAGGAAGAAAGTTAAAGAAGAAGACCAAGAAGAAGTTAAATTTTCTGGCCATTAAAGTTTAAAAATTAAATAAATCTAAACTATGGTCAAACTTTGGCGAACTATAGCGACATCTCTTGAACTATGGACCAAGAAGAAGTTAAATTTTCGGGCCATTTCAGTTTTAAGATTAAATAAATATAAACTATGGGCAAACTATTGCGACCTCTCTTGAACCAAGAAGAAAGTTAAATAAGAAGACCAAGAAGAAGTTAAATTTTCTGGCCATTAAAGTTTAAATATTATATAAATCTAAACTATAAGCATACTTTGGCGAACTATAGCGACCTCTCTTGAACTGCGGGAAGAGTCAAATCAAATTTTCTAGCCATTTATATTTGAAAATTAAATAACTCTAAACTATGGCGACCTCTCTTGAACCAAGAAGAAGACCAAGAAGAAGTTAAATTTTCTGGCCATTAAAGTTTAAAAATTAAATAAATCTAAACTATGGTCAAACTATGGCGACCTCTCTTGAACTTTAGGCCAAGAAGAAGTTAAATTTTCTGGCCATTTCAGTTTTAAAATTAAATAAATATAAACTATGAGCAAACTATGGCGAAATATAGCAATCTCTCTTGAACTATGGGCCAAGAAGAAATTAAATTTTCTGGCCATTTCGTTTTTAAAATTAAATAAATATAAACTATGAGCAAACTATGGCGAACTATAGCAATCTCTCTTGAACTATGGGCCAAGAAGAAGTTAAATTTTCTGGCCATAAAGTTTAAAAATTAAATAAATATAAACTATGGGTAAAATATGGGCAAACTATTGCGACCTCTCTTGAACCAAGAAGAAAGTTAAATAAGAAGACCAAGAAGAAGTTAAATTTTCTGGCCATTAAAATTTAAATATTATATAAATCTAAACTATAAGCATACTTTGGCGAACTATAGCGACCTCTCTTGAACTGCGGGAAGAGTCAAATCAAATTTTCTAGCCATTTATATTTGAAAATTAAATAACTCTAAACTGTGGCGACCTCTCTTGAACCAAGATGAAGACCAAGAAGAATTTAAATTTTCTGGCCATTAAAGTTTAAAAATTAAATAAATCTAAACTATGGGCAAACTATTGCGACCTCTCTTGAACCAAGAAGAAAGTTAAATAAGAAGACCAAGAAGAAGTTAAATTTTCTGGCCATTAAAGTTTAAATATTAAATAAATCTAAACTATAAGCATACTTTGGAAAAACTATAGCGACCTCTCTTGAACCAAGAAGAAGACCAAGAAGAAGATAAATTTTCTGGCCATTAATGTTTAAAAATTAAATAAATCTAAACTATGGTCAAACTATGGCGACCTCTCTTGAACTATAGGCCAAGAAGAAGTTAAATTTTCAGGCCATTTCAGTTTTAAAATTAAATAAATATAAACTATGAGCAAACTATGGCGAACTATAGTAATCTCTCTTGAACTATGGGCCAAGAAGAAGTTAAATTTTTTGTCCATTTCAGTTTTAAAATTAAATAATTCTAAACTATGGAGAACTATGGCGACCTCTCTTGAACAAAGAAAAAAGATAAAGAAGAAGACCAAGAAGAAGTTAAATTTTCTGGCCATTTCAGTTTTAAAATTAAATAAATATAAACTATGAGCAAACTATGGCGAAATATAGCAATCTCTCTTGAACTATGGGCCAAGAAGAAATTAAATTTTCTGGCCATTTCAGTTTTTAAATTAAATAAATATAAACTATGAGCAAACTATGGCGAATTATAGCAATCTCTCTTGAACTATGGGCCAAGAAGAAGTTAAATTTTTTGTCCATTTCAGGTTTAAAATTAAATAATTCTAAACTATGGCGAACTATGGCGACCTCTCTTGAACTATAGGCCAAGAAGAAGTTAAATTTTCTGGCCATTTCAGTTTTAAAATTAAATAAATATAAACAATGGGCAAACTATGGCAACCTCTCTTGAACCAAGAAGAAAGTTAAAGAAGAAGACCAAGAAGAAGTTAAATTTTCTGGCCATTAAAATTTAAATATTATATAAATCTAAACTATAAGCATACTTTGGCGAACTATAGCGACCTCTCTTGAACTGCGGGAAGAGTCAAATCAAATTTTCTAGCCATTTATATTTGAAAATTAAATAACTCTAAACTATGGCGACCTCTCTTGAACCAAGAAGAAGACCAAGAAGAAGTTAAATTTTCTGGCCATTAAAGTTTAAATATTAAATAAATCTAAACTATAAGCATACTTTGGAAAAACTATAGCGACCTCTCTTGAACCAAGAAGAAGACCAAGAAGAAGATAAATTTTCTGGCCATTAATGTTTAAAAATTAAATAAATCTAAACTATGGTCAAACTATGGCGACCTCTCTTGAACTATAGGCCAAGAAGAAGTTAAATTTTCAGGCCATTTCAGTTTTAAAATTAAATAAATATAAACTATGAGCAAACTATGGCGAACTATAGTAATCTCTCTTGAACTATGGGCCAAGAAGAAGTTAAATTTTTTGTCCATTTCAGGTTTAAAATTAAATAATTCTAAACTATGGCGAACTATGGCGACCTCTCTTGAACTATAGGCCAAGAAGAAGTTAAATTTTCTGGCCATTTCAGTTTTAAATTTAAATAAATATAAACTATGGGCAAACTATGGCGACCTCTCTTGAACCAAGAAGAAAGTTAAAGAAGAAGACCAAGAAGAAGTTAAATTTTCTGGCCATTAAAATTTAAATATTATATAAATCTAAACTATAAGCATACTTTGGCGGACTATAGCGACCTCTCTTGAACTGCGGGAAGAGTCAAATCAAATTTTCTAGCCATTTATATTTGAAAATTAAATAACTCTAAACTATGGCGACCTCTCTTGAACCAAGAAGAAGACCAAGAAGAAGTTAAATTTTCTGGCCATTTCAGTTTTAAAATTAAATAAATATAAACTATGGGCAAACTATTGCGACCTCTCTTGAACCAAGAAGAAAGTTAAATAAGAAGACCAAGAAGAAGTTAAATTTTCTGGCCATTAAAGTTTAAATATTATATAAATCTAAACTATAAGCATACTTTGGCGAACTATAGCGACCTCTCTTGAACTGCGGGAAGAGTCAAATCAAATTTTCTAGCCATTTATATTTGAAAATTAAATAACTCTAAACTATGGCGACC
This sequence comes from Leptopilina boulardi, assembly GCF_019393585.1. Classification (NCBI taxonomy): domain Eukaryota; kingdom Metazoa; phylum Arthropoda; class Insecta; order Hymenoptera; family Figitidae; genus Leptopilina; species Leptopilina boulardi. The sequence continues at coordinate 679,863 of NW_026137919.1, forward strand.
TCTCTTGAACTAAGAAGAAGACCAAGAAGCAGTTAAATTTTCTGTCCATTAAAGTTTAAAAATTAAATAAATCTAAACTATGGTCAAACTATGGCGACCTCTCTTGAACTATAGGGCAAGAAGAAGTTAAATTTTCTGGCCATTAAAGTGTAAAAATTAAATAAATCTAAACTATGGTCAAACTATGGCGACCTCTCTTGAACTATAGGCCAAGAAGAAGTTAAATTTTCTGGCCATTTCAGTTTTAAAATTAAATAAATCTAAACTATGGGCAAACTATTGCGACCTCTCTTGAACCAAGAAGAAAGTTAAATAAGAAGACCAAGAATAAGTAAAATTTTCTGGCCATTTCAGTTTTAAAATTAAATAAATCTAAACTATGGGCAAACTATTGCGACCTCTCTTGAACCAAGAAGAAAGTTAAATAAGAAGACCAAGAAGAAGTTAAATTTTCTGGCCATTAAAGTTTAAATATTAAATAAATTTAAACTATAAGCATACTTTGGCGAACTATAGCGACCTCTCTTGAACAAAGAAGAAGACCAAGAAGAAGATAAATTTTCTGGCCATTAATGTTTAAAAATTAAATAAATCTAAACTATGGTCAAAATATGGCGACCTCTCTTGAACTATAGGCCAAGAAGAAGTTAAATTTTCAGGCCATTTCAGTTTTAAAATTAAATAAATATAAACTATGAGCAAACTATTGCGACCTCTCTTGAACCAAGAAGAAAGTTAAATAAGAAGACTAAGAAGAAGTTAAATTTTCTGGCCATTAAAGTTTAAATATTGTATAAATCTAAACTATAAGCATTCTTTGGCGAATTATAGCGACCTCTCTTGAACTGCGGGAACAGTCAAATCAAATTTTCTAGCCATTTATATTTGAAAATTAAATAACTCTAAACTATGGCGACCTCTCTTGAACCAAGAAGAAGACCAAGAAGTAGTTAAATTTTCTGGCCATTAAAGTTTAAAAATTAAAAAAATCTAAACTATGGTCAAACTATGGCGACCTCTCTTGAACTATAGGCCAAGAAGAAGTTAAATTTTCTGTCCATTAAAGTGTAAAAATTAAATAAATCTAAACTATGGTCAAACTATGGCCACCTCTCTTGAACTATAGGCCAAGAAGACGTTAAATTTTCTGGCCATTTCAGTTTTAAAATTAAATAAATCTAAACTATGGGTAAACTATTGCGACCTCTCTTGAACCAAGAAGAAAGTTAAATAAGAAGACCAAGAAGAAGTTAAATTTTCTGGCCATTAAAGTTTAAATATTAAATAAATCTAAACTATAAGCATACTTTGGCGAACTATAGCGACCTCACTTGAACCAAGAAGAAGACCATGAAGAAGATAAATTTTCTGGCCATTAATGTTTAAAAATTAAATAAATCTAAACTATGGTCAAACTATGGCGACCTCTCTTGAACTATAGGCCAAGAAGAAGTTAAATTTTCAGGCCATTTCAGTTTTAAAATTAAATAAATATAAACTATGAGCAAACTATGGCGAACTATAGCAATCTCTCTTGAACTATGGGCCAAGAAGAAGTTAAATTTTTTGTCCATTTCAGGTTTAAAATTAAATAATTCTAAACTATGGCGAACTATGGCGACCTCTCTTGAACTATAGGCCAAGAAGAAGTTAAATTTTCTGGCCATTTCAGTTTTAAAATTAAATAAATATAAACTATGGGTAAACTATGGCGAACTCTCTTGAACTAAGAAGAAAGTTAAAGAAGAAGACCAAGAAGAAGTTAAATTTTCTGGCCATTAAAGTTTAAATATTAAATAAATCTAAACTATAAGCATACTTTGGCGAACTATAGCGACCTCTCTTGAACCAAGAAGAAGACCAAGAAGAAGATAAATTTTCTGGCCATTAATGTTTAAAAATTAAATAAATCTAAACTATGGTCAAACTATGGCGACCTCTCTTGAACTATAGGCCAAGAAGAAGTTTAATTTTCAGGCCATTAAAGTGTAAAAATTAAATAAATCTAAACTATGGTCAAACTATGGCCACCTCTCTTGAACTATAGGCCAAGAAGACGTTAAATTTTCTGGCCATTTCAGTTTTAAAATTAAATAAATCTAAACTATGGGTAAACTATTGCGACCTCTCTTAAACCAAGAAGAAAGTTAAATAAGAAGACCAAGAAGAAGTTAAATTTTCTGGCCATTAAAGTTTAAATATTAAATAAATCTAAACTATAAGCATACTTTGGCGAACTATAGCGACCTCTCTTGAACCAAGAAGAAGACCAAGAAGAAGATAAATTTTCTGGCCATTAATGTTTAAAAATTAAATAAATCTAAACTATGGTCAAACTATGGCGACCTCTCTTGAACTATAGGCCAAGAAGAAGTTTAATTTTCAGGCCATTAAAGTGTAAAAATTAAATAAATCTAAACTATGGTCAAACTATGGCCACCTCTCTTGAACTATAGGCCAAGAAGACGTTAAATTTTCTGGCCATTTCAGTTTTAAAATTAAATAAATCTAAACTATGGGTAAACTATTGCGACCTCTCTTAAACCAAGAAGAAAGTTAAATAAGAAGACCAAGAAGAAGTTAAATTTTCTGGCCATTAAAGTTTAAATATTAAATAAATCTAAACTATAAGCATACTTTGGCGAACTATAGCGACCTCTCTTGAACCAAGAAGAAGACCAAGAAGAAGATAAATTTTCTGGCCATTAATGTTTAAAAATTAAATAAATCTAAACTATGGTCAAACTATGGCGACCTCTCTTGAACTATAGGCCAAGAAGAAGTTAAATTTTCAGGCCATTTCAGTTTTAAAATTAAATAAATATAAACTATGAGCAAACTATTGCGAACTATAGCAATCTCTCTTGAACTATGGGCCAAGAAGAAGTTAAATTTTTTGTCCATTTCAGTTTTAAAATTAAATAATTCTAAACTATGGAGAACTATGGCGACCTCTCTTGAACAAAGAAAAAAGATAAAGAAGAAGACCAAGAAGAAGTTAAATTTTCAGGCCATTTCAGTTTTAAAATTAAATAAATATAAACTATGAGCAAACTATGGCGAACTATAGCAATCTCTCTTGAACTATGGGCCAAGAAGAAGTTAAATTTTTTGTCCATTTCAGGTTTAAAATTAAATAATTCTAAACTATGGCGAACTATGGCGACCTCTCTTGAACTATAGGCCAAGAAGAAGTTAAATTTTCTGGCCATTTCAGTTTTAAAATTAAATAAATATAAACTATGGGTAAACTATGGCGAACTCTCTTGAACTAAGAAGAAAGTTAAAGAAGAAGACCAAGAAGAAGTTACATTTTATGGCCATTAAAGTTTAAATATTAAATAAATCTAAACTATAAGCATACTTTGGCGAACTATAGCGACCTCTCTTAAACTGCGGGAAGAGTCAAATCAAATTTTCTAGCCATTTATATTTGAAAATTAAATAACTCTAAACTATGGCGACCTCTCTTGAACCAAGAAGAAGACCAAGAAGAAGTTAAATTTTCTGGCCATAAAGTTTAAAAATTAAATAAATCTAAACTATGGTCAAACTATGGCGACCTCTCTTGAACTTTAGGCCAAGAAGAAGTGAAATTTTCTGGCCATTTCAGTTTTAAAATTAAATAAATATAAACTATAAGTAAAGTATGGCGAACTATGGCGACCTCTCTTGAACCAAGAAGAAAGTTAAAGAAGAAGACCAAGAAAAAGTTAAATTTTCTGACCATTTCAGTTTTAAAATTAAATAAATATAAACTATGGGCAAACTATTGCGACCTCTCTTGAACCAAGAAGAAAGTTAAAGAAGAAGACCAAGAAGAAGTTAAATTTTCTGGCCATTAAAGTTTAAATATTAAATAAATCTAAACTATAAGCATACTTTGGCGAACTATAGCGACCTCTCTTGAACCAAGAAGAAGACCAAGAAGAAGATAAATTTTCTGGCCATTAATGTTTAAATATTAAATAAATCTAAACTATGGTCAAACTATGGCGACCTCTCTTGAACTATAGGCCAAGAAGAAGTTAAATTTTCAGGCCATTTCAGTTTTAAAATTAAATAAATATAAACTATGAGCAAACTATGGCGAACTATAGCAATCTCTCTTGAACTATAAGCCAAGAAGAAGTTAAATTTTTTGTCCATTAAAGTGTAAAAATTAAATAAATCTAAACTATGGTCAAACTATGGCCACCTCTCTTGAACTATAGGCCAAGAAGACGTTAAATTTTCTGGCCATTTCAGTTTTAAAATTAAATAAATCTAAACTATGGGTAAACTATTGCGACCTCTCTTGAACCAAGAAGAAAGTTAAATAAGAAGACCAAGAAGAAGTTAAATTTTCTGGCCATTAAAGTTTAAATATTAAATAAATCTAAACTATAAGCATACTTTGGCGAACTATAGCGACCTCTCTTGAACCAAGAAGAAGACCAAGAAGAAGATAAATTTTCTGGCCATTAATGTTTAAAAATTAAATAAATCTAAACTATGGTCAAACTATGGCGACCTCTCTTGAACTATAGGCCAAGAAGAAGTTAAATTTTCAGGCCATTTCAGTTTTAAAATTAAATAAATATAAACTATGAGCAAACTATTGCGAACTATAGCAATCTCTCTTGAACTATGGGCCAAGAAGAAGTTAAATTTTTTGTCCATTTCAGTTTTAAAATTAAATAATTCTAAACTATGGAGAACTATGGCGACCTCTCTTGAACAAAGAAAAAAGATAAAGAAGAAGACCAAGAAGAAGTTAAATTTTCTGGCCATTTCAGTTTTAAAATTAAATAAATATAAACTATGAGCAAACTATGGCGAAATATAGCAATCTCTCTTGAACTATGGGCCAAGAAGAAATTAAATTTTCTGGCCATTTCAGTTTTTAAATTAAATAAATATAAACTATGAGCAAATTATGGCGAATTATAGCAATCTCTCTTGAACTATGGGCCAAGAAGAAGTTAAATTTTTTGTCCATTTCAGGTTTAAAATTAAATAATTCTAAACTATGGCGAACTATGGCGACCTCTCTTGAACTATAGGCCAAGAAGAAGTTAAATTTTCTGGCCATTTCAGTTTTAAAATTAAATAAATATAAACTATGGGCAAACTATGGCGACCTCTCTTGAACCAAGAAGAAAGTTAAAGAAGAAGACCAAGAAGAAGTTACATTTTATGGCCATTAAAGTTTAAATATTAAATAAATCTAAACTATAAGCATACTTTGGCGAACTATAGCGACCTCTCTTAAACTGCGGGAAGAGTCAAATCAAATTTTCTAGCCATTTATATTTGAAAATTAAATAACTCTAAACTATGGCGACCTCTCTTGAACCAAGAAGAAGACCAAGAAGAAGTTAAATTTTCTGGCCATAAAGTTTAAAAATTAAATAAATCTAAACTATGGTCAAACTATAGCGACCTCTCTTGAACTTTAGGCCAAGATGAAGTTAAATGTTCTGGCCATTTCAGTTTTAAAATTAAATAAATATAAACTATGGGTAAAGTATGGCGAACTATGGCGACCTCTCTTGAACCAAGAAGAAAGTTAAAGAAGAAGACCAAGAAAAAGTTAAATTTTCTGACCATTTCAGTTTTAAAATTAAATAAATATAAACTATGGGCAAACTATTGCGACCTCTCTTGAACCAAGAAGAAAGTTAAATAAGAAAACCAAGAAGAAGTTAAATTTTCTGTCCATTAAAGTTTAAATATTATATAAATCTAAACTATAAGCATACTTTGGCGAACTATAGCGACCTCTCTTGAACTGCGGGAAGAGTCAAATCAAATTTTCTAGCCATTTATATTTGAAAATTAAATAACTCTAAACTATGGCGACCTCTCTTGAACCAAGAAGAAGTTAAATTTTCTGGCCATTAAAGTTTAAATATTAAATAAATCTAAACTATAAGCATACTTTGGCGAACTATAGCGACCTCTCTTGAACCAAGAAGAAGACCAAGAAGAAGATAAATTTTCTGGCCATTAATGTTTAAAAATTAAATAAATCTAAACTATGGTCAAACTATGGCGACCTCTCTTGAACTATAGGCCAAAAAGAAGTTTAATTTTCAGGCCATTAAAGTGTAAAAATTAAATAAATCTAAACTATGGTCAAACTATGGCCACCTCTCTTGAACTATAGGCCAAGAAGACGTTAAATTTTCTGGCCATTTCAGTTTTAAAATTAAATAAATCTAAACTATGGGTAAACTATTGCGACCTCTCTTGAACCAAGAAGAAAGTTAAATAAGAAGACCAAGAAGAAGTTAAATTTTCTGGCCATTAAAGTTTAAATATTAAATAAATCTAAACTATAAGCATACTTTGGCGAACTATAGCGACCTCTCTTGAACCAAGAAGAAGACCAAGAAGAAGATAAATTTTCTGGCCATTAATGTTTAAAAATTAAATAAATCTAAACTATGGTCAAACTATGGCGACCTCTCTTGAACTATAGGCCAAGAAGAAGTTAAATTTTCAGGCCATTTCAGTTTTAAAATTAAATAAATATAAACTATGAGCAAACTATTGCGAACTATAGCAATCTCTCTTGAACTATGGGCCAAGAAGAAGTTAAATTTTTTGTCCATTTCAGTTTTAAAATTAAATAATTCTAAACTATGGAAAACTATGGCGACCTCTCTTGAACCAAGAAGAAGACCAAGAAGAAGTTAAATTTTCTGGCCATAAAGTTTAAAAATTAAATAAATCTAAACTATGGTCAAACTATAGCGACCTCTCTTGAACTTTAGGCCAAGAAGAAGTTAAATGTTCTGGCCATTTCAGTTTTAAAATTAAATAAATATAAACTATGGGTAAAGTATGGCGAACTATGGCGACCTCTCTTGAACCAAGAAGAAAGTTAAAGAAGAAGACCAAGAAAAAGTTAAATTTTCTGACCATTTCAGTTTTAAAATTAAATAAATATAAACTATGAGCAAACTATGGCGAAATATAGCAATCTCTCTTGAACTATGGGCCAAGAAGAAGTTAAATTTTTTGTCCATTTCAGGTTTGAAATTAAATAATTCTAAACTATGGTCAAACTATGGCGACCTCTCTTGAACTATAGGCCAAGAAGAAGTTAAATTTTCAGGCCATTTCAGTTTTAAAATTAAATAAATATAAACTATGAGCAAACTATGGCGAAATATAGCAATCTCTCTTGAACTATGGGCCAAGAAGAAATTAAATTTTCTGGCCATTTCAGTTTTAAAATTAAATAAATGTAAGCTATGAGCAAACTATGGCGAACTATAGCAATCTCTCTTGAACTATGGGCCAAGAAGAAGTTAAATTTTCTGGCCATTTCAGTTTTAAGATTAAATAAATATAAACTATGGGCAAACTATGGCGACCTCTCTTAAACCAAGAAGAAAGTTTAAGAAGAAGACCAAGAAAAAGTTAAATTTTCTGACCATTTCAGTTTAAATATTAAATAAATCTAAACTGTGAGCATACTTTGGCGAACTATAGCGACCTCTCTTAAACTGCGGGAAGAGTCAAATCAAATTTTCTAGCCATTTATATTTGAAAATTAAATAACTCTAAACTATGGCGACCTCTCTTGAACCAAGAAGAAGACCAAGAAGAAGTTAAATTTTCTGGCCATAAAGTTTAAAAATTAAATAAATCTAAACTATGGTCAAACTATGGCGACCTCTCTTGAACTTTAGGCCAAGAAGAAGTTAAATTTTCTGGCCATTTCAGTTTTAAAATTAAATAAATATAAACTATGCGTAAACTATGGCGAACTATGGCGACCTTTCTTGAACCAAGAAGAAAGTTAAAGAAGAAGACCAAGAAAAAGTTAAATTTTCTGACCATTTCAGTTTTAAAATTAAATAAATCTAAAGTATGGCAAACTATTGCGACCTCTCTTGAACCAAGAAGAAAGTTAAATAAGAAGACCAAGAAGAAGTTAAATTTTCTGGCCATTAAAGTTTAAATATTAAATAAATCCGAACTATAAGCATACTTTGGCGAACTATAGCGACCTCTCTTGAACCAAGAAGAAGACCAAGAAGAAGTTTAATTTTCTGGCCATTAATGTTTAAAAATTAAATAAATCTAAACTATGGTCAAACTATGGCGACCTCTCTTGAACTATAGGCCAAGAAGAAGTTAAATTTTCAGGCCATTTCAGTTTTAAAATTAAATAAATATAAACTATGAGCAAACTATGGGGAACTATAGCAATCTCTCTTGAACTATGGGCCAAGAAGAAATTAAATTTTCTGGCCATTTCAGTTTTAAAATTAAATAAATCTAAACTGTGGAGAACTATGGCAACCTCTCTTGAACTATAGGCCAAGAAGAAGTTAAATTTTCTGGCAACTTTAGTTTTAAAATTAAATAAATCTAAACAATGGCGAACTATGGCGACCTCTCTTGAACCAGGAAGAAAGTTAAAGAAGAAGACCAAGAAGAAGTTAAATTTTCTGGCCATTAAAGTTTAAAAATTAAATAAATCTAAGCTATGGTCAAAGTCAAAGTCAATTGGGCTACACGAATTTTTAAATTTTGGCTGGAAATTTAAAATTTAATTAACAATTTAAATTGGCTTGGCCGCCATTTTGTTTTACCCACAGAGTATTGGTTATATGTTTACAATAGATGGCGCCACTAATTTTTTAAACTTATAAAATTTTTAACAATTAAAATTAGTTTGTTACTTAATCTGTTTAACCGACTGAGTGTCAATATGGATCCCCTCAAGTCCTCAACAGATGACGGCTTATTTATAAACCATTTACTAGAAATTATTTTTTGATAAATATAATTATTAGATATTACCTAAATGTTTATTGCTTTATCATTGTTTCATTATTATTATATTGCTTATTATTTATAAACTTTAATTGTTTTAAGGTAAGTTTTAAATATGTTACTATAATGAATTAATTATTACTACTTAAAATTGAGATATACGATAGATGTTATTTATTACTTATATAACCTATATATTACTTATATAACCTATATATAACTTATAAGCAATTTATTATTTAAGGTAAGTTAAATAATTTAATTAGTCTGTAATATTAGTTATTAATCACTTTTAAATTTAAACATAATTTCGCGCTAAGTTATATTTTGTTTTCGATATATCGAAATGATTCGAGCGAGAATAATAGTCGCTCGTTACAGAGGTTTTACCGGCTCCAGAAGAATGAAACGATTCTCATTGGTTGATTTCTACTGTTAAAAATTTAAGTTAAGTTTTTAATGGAAATTATTATGTAAATATTGTGTTAAATAAGTTTTAACCATCATGCTTCTGAGATATTAATATAATTATTATTATAAACAGTTAATTTAAAGTTACCTGAATTTTTAATTATATAAATCATTTATGTACTTTCCTTGCCTTTATACTAGTTTACTGTAAGGCGGGAAATTTTAACTTACATTAATCAATATGATTCATTATTTTTTTCTTATAATTATATATTTAAGTATATTTTCTAAATATTCATAAGATTATTTATTTGATAATATGGTAATAATGTAATATATGTGAGAATTGTGGAAAATTTGGGAAATTATTTTAATTGTGTCGTCCCTGAGCCGCCATGTCAATGTCTAACCCAACCTTCAGTGCAAACAAATAAGTGTTTACAGTTTAATAGTATTTCTAATAATATCGCATAATGCAGGAAGAAAATGTAAGTAGAATTTAATTACATAAATAAAACTTATAGTCTAAATTTGAACAAATTATAAAATCAGTTTTATTGTCAAAGTGGAAACATTTTTTTCTCTCAAACAATACAGTTGTTTGATATTTTAACATTACACTCCCCCGTCAAATTTTGCCTACTAGTATATGGGCATAAGTGAAAGAACATTTAAGTAAATTAATTATTTTATTATTAAATGAATTTCAAAAAAAATTGTGTTTTTATACTTACAATTTTGACACTTGCATGAGTTAGGTTAGGAGTGATTAAACTTTATATTTTCATCCAATAGTGAAAGAAATTATCAAGTGTAGAGAAAAACAGTGAATAAAAAAAATGACTGAAAAATTTGAATAGAAGAAATGTTTAATCACTCCTAACCTAACCCAAGCGTGAAATTTATTTAATTTATAAGAAGAAAAAGAATATTACAAATACTAATATTTTTAATTTCTCAACTAACTGTAACCTTCTTTTAATGTTATAATCATTTATAATATTTCATAAACAAAACATTTTAATTGAATAAAATGAAGAAACAAAAACAGAAAATTTTTATAAGAGTTTATTTTATTCATCATGTTAATATATTTATAACATTTTTTTCCCCGATTTAAAAATAGTGTTTTTATTAATAATTTCCAAAAATATATTTTTTCAGAATAATTTGAATGAAATACTTGACGTCATGTGGAATATGGCATACAACCCCGAAGAGCCAGCATTATTTTTAAGACCAGCCGCACCACGACCACCCGTACCGGCTCCGAGAGCAGCGCCAAGGCGAAATCGTTGGGATCAGAGACCTGCTGCACTAGCGGTACCACAAGAAACATTACAAGCAGGTCCGTGGATTCGTGTTCAAACCCGTCCACGACCACCAGTACCGGCTCCGAGAGCAGCGCCAAGGCAAAATCGTTGGGATCAGAGACCTGCTGCACTAGCGGTACCACAAGTAGAAGAGCAAGCAGCACCGAGAGTCATACGCCGTATTGCTCATGTACCGCGACTACCACGTGAGGTGCCAGTACCGGCTCCGAGAGCAGCACCAAGGCAACCGCGAACACCACGTGAAGTACCAGTACCGGCTCCGAGAGCGGCACCAAGCCAACCGCGAACACCACGTGAAGTACCAGTACCGGCTCCGAGAGCGGCACCAAGCCAACCGCGACTGCCACGTGAAGTACCAGTACCGGCTCCGAGAAGAGTAATTTGTATTAGTGCTCAACCTCTTAGAGGAACAGCACGTCAACGCCTAACGAAGGCTATGAGGATGTTGGCCACAGCATCCTCAAAAAAGGGGCGTTAATTATCTTTTCGATTTATCTTTTCACATTTCTTTTAGTTTTTTTATTATTTTCATTTTTTTTATAAAGTTTCTCTTTTACAGTAACATTGCATGATTTTTTGTATGGCTCTTTAACATAATCTTTTCTATTACTTTTTTAATTTTTAAATTTTGTTTTTTAAATTTTTTTTCTCAGCAATAAATCCATTTTTCTCATTTTTTTATTTTGTATTTTGCACTCGTTTTAATTAAAATACATAGATATCGTTATGTATATTTATAGTTCATGTGTTAATCTCACAGTACACTGCCATATTTTTTATACGTAGTTTTCACAATGCATTTTCACATTTCTTTTAGTTTTTTTATTATTTTCATTTTTTTTATAAAGTTTCTCTTTTACAGTAACATTGCATGATTTTTTGTATGGCTCTTTAACATAATCTTTGCTATTACTTTTTTAATTTTTAAATTTTTTTTCTCAGCAATAAATCCATTTTTCTCATTTTTTTATTTTGTATTTTGCACTCGTTTTAATTAAAATACCTAGATATCGTTATGTATATTTATAGTTCATGTGTTAATCTCACAGTACACTGCCATATTTTTTATACGTAGTTTTCACAATGCATTTTCACATTTCTTTTAGTTTTTTTATTATTTTCATTTTTTATATAAAGTTTCTCTTTTACAGTAACATTGCATGATTTTTTGTATGGCTCTTTAACATAATCTTTGCTATTACTTTTTTAATTTTTAAATTTTGTTTTTTAAATTTTTTTTCTCAGCAATAAATCCATTTTTCTCATTTTTTTATTTTGTATTTTGCACTCGTTTTAATTAAAATACATAGATATCGTTATGTATATTTATAGTTCGTGTGTTAATCTCACAGTACACTGCCATATTTTTTATACGTAGTTTTCACAATGCATTTTCACATTTCTTTTAGTTTTTTTATTATTTTCATTTTTTTTTATAAAGTTTCTCGTTTACAGTAACATTATTTTTTCATTTCGTTTGAATATTGTAGTTTCATTTTGCTTCTTTTCAAAAATGTGCATATGTAAAAAAGATTTTTAGTTTTAATATATATGTAATATATATATTATAGGTACATATGTATATTTATGACTCATGTGTTCAAATTCTAATCTCACAGTGGACTGTCCTGTTGTTTTTTATATAGTTCACATTTACTTTTAGTCATTATTTTTTCATTTCGTTTGAATATTGTAGTTTCATTTTGCTTCTTTTCAAAAATGTGCATATGTAAATAAAAATTTGTTTATTTGAGATATATTATATATGTATATTTATCAGAAGTATTAAATTATTTTTATAATTTATTATGTTATATTTTATTTTGCATATATCATATTTTATTTGCGTTTGCGTTCTTTCTCTGCATGAATTTTACATTATTTTTTTCATCGCTTACATTTAACATCGTTTCAGCATTGACTAAATATTGATTGATTAATTTATAAATTATATTATACTTTTTACAAAACTATATTAACTTTGCTTTTTACTTAACCTTTTTTTTAACGTTAAAATTTACATAACTTCATAATTATACCTTTTAAAGTAAAATTGAATTATTTTTTTTAAAAATAAAATCATAAATCTAACTTATACTAATAGTTAAATTAAACCTTAAATTTATACTTAAAATTAAACTTTTTAAATTAGATTTTAATATAAAATTTCTAACGAGTTATATTTTATTTTATAACGTACTAAGTAAAATTTTTTTTTTTTACTTAATCAGAATTAATTTATTACATTAACTATTATGTTGTAATTATTTAAATTTCGCGCGTTACCGACTGCGCGTTTGAACTGTAGGAGCTTTACTCAGCCGCCGCTCACACAAGGTGATGAGAGCGCATGGTGGGGTCAGCGCGTGGTGGGAGTATGACACTTTATGTCTACGAGCTCAGCGGCACTAGCTCATTCGCAGCAGCAGATTAGTCCCGAGTAGTCGATGACGATGGAGAGCTGCGATTGCTACCACTGCCATGTGATGAGGGTGTCGGTGCACAACGTAAGTATTATATAATATAATATAATATAATATAATATAAAATAATATAATATAATATAATATAATATAATATAATATAATATAATATAATATAATATAATATAATATAATATAATATAATATAATATAATATAATATAATATAATATTTTTTAGTTGCAGAATCCTAACGACGAGGTACCGTTCCCGACGACGCCACCGGGGACTCCACCCAGGTATCCCTTGCACCAGCCAGAGACGCCATCTTGGGTGGAGTTGGGCTCTCCACTAAGGTCCAGGTCGCCGACGCCGCAACCTAGGGCGCAGTCAACCCCAGTGGCCAGGGCGCCAACACCTCCACCGGAGGTCAGGGTGCCGACAGCTCCACCAGAGGCCAGGGCGCCGACACCACCACCCGGCCCAGAGAGAAGACAGCGACGAAGGCGTCATCGCCGCCAAGCTACCATTATTTTAAATATTAATATTAATATTAATTTTTAATAAATGTCCATTTTTTTTATATATCCGTATACATTCTTTTACGCATGCGCGAATGGGTTGGGGTAAATGTAAGAGTGGGGTGTGTGAAAGGTAGGAGTGGGGTAAAAGTTCTAGTGCGCATGCGCGAGAAAATTTCGGATATATATTCGGGATCGCGAGCAAATTTAGTCATTCTCTCTTCTGTTCGCAGGTGTTCCAGCAGCAGCAGTCTCCCTTGCCATTTATTAACTGTCTTTTTTTTTTGATATTTATTGTATTTATTGTATTATTTGATATTTTTTTTGATTTTTATTGTATTTTTTTTGATATTTATTGAATTTATTGTGTTTATTGTATTTATCTTTTGTATTTCTTAGGTTAAGTGTGTTCTTTTCTAGGTTAAGTATTTTAATTTTAAGTTTGCGCTTTTAGGTTAAGTTTGATAGCTTGTAAGTTTAATTTCAAGTTTAGAGATGAAGCGGAAGGCTACAACCATCGAGGGACCACGTAAACATCCCAACTACAGGACCATCCTGGATGAGTGTGACGTCACCTTACCACTCATCAAGGAAGCTCTTGAGTTGGTACCACAATTGAGTGACGTAGGTATAAGGCGTACATTTATCGAGCGATGGGTTGCAGAATGCTCGAGACATGAAAATTTGCTGTCGAGCATTCTAAAATCGATGTATTTTACACATCAGAAGCAGAGATGTGTGAGCATTCTGCAATCAATAATCAGATTTCGCGCTTTATTCGAGTCTTATGTTGTAGATGGCGCTGGAATCGGTGATCCAGACATTAATAATCGCGTGCGCTGGGAAGAGTGTGAGAGTGCTTTTGCATGTAGACTATATACTAATGCGGTTCTGAATTTAGTCCATATTGATATTAGCGCGTTTTTGGACGATGCGTCCAGGCTGTTTCAGGACCGCATTAGAGATGCTTTGAACAAGTACGGCCCCATTTTGGTGTACGGTGTTCTCATCGCCAACTTTAAGAGGGTTGAGAATGGTGAAGAGGTTGTTAAGCCTATTCCTTTCGGATGCAAGGCTAACAGTATCTTCACCACAACCCTCTTAGATGATTGGTTCGATGAGAACATTAAACAGCCAATCTTGCGCAGCGTGGAAGAGTTTCACGCAAAGGGTTCGAATTGGAACCTTCAATCGATTATAAGGTTAGAAATTAATGTAAATAAATACAACCCTTTGCGTGCAAGCTCTTACATTAACTTACCTCCGCAAATTAAAAACAAGCATGCATGCATTAATGTTGTAAACAGGGACAACGAGTGCTTTAAGTGGGCGGTACTCTCAGCCTTGCATTCAAACGTGTCACATCCGGAGCGTGTTTCCAGCTACAATAAATTTAAAGATGAATTAAATTTTGAAGGGATTGAATTCCCAGTAGCGTTAAAAAATGTCCCAAAATTTGAAAAGCTGAATGACATCTCAATTAACGTCTATGGCCTTTCAAAGTTCTACGGTGACTTTTCGGTGCATCCTCTTCACCTTACTGCGGAGAAAAGAGATAAACATGTAAATCTCTTATACGTTGCGGATATGTATGCGGATGAGAGTGTTAAAGAGAATGTAATATGCGATGATGGTGATTTCATGAATTTTCACTACGTGTGGGTAAAAGATTTATCGCGATTAGTGTTTAAGCAATTGTCTAATCGCAGAGAAAAGAAGTATATCTGCGACCGATGCTTGCACTATTTTTATTCTATAGAAAAATTAAATGAACACATCGAAAATTGTAAAAAGGTGAATGAGTGTAAAATTAAATTACCAAAGCCCGATAAGTGTACAATCACGTTTAAAAATTATAAAAATAAGGAAAAAGTTCCTTTTGTGATATACGCCGACTGTGAAAGTTTACTTCTTCCCGCCGATGAAGATGTAGACAATTTAAGTAAGACTGAAGTGTTCCAGCGACATAAATTGTTAAGCATCGGCTATTATATAAAATGTAGTTACGATGAATCATTATGTAAATATGTACCTTGTCCGAAGCATGAATCCGACCCTGCTAAATGGTTCACTGAGGAATTAAGGCAATTATCTGAAAAAATTGATAATGTCTTTAAAAATCCAATACAAATGACTGCCTTAACTCCTCAGGAAGTCAATGATTTCAAGCGAGCGACTATTTGTCACATTTGTCATCAGAAAATACCGGTGAATGTAAAGAAAGTCCGCGATCATTGTCACCTTACTGGCAAGTATAGGGGTGCTGCACATGAGTCATGTAATTTAAACTATCAAGATTGTCAAACGATCCCCGTAGTGTTTCACAATTTAAGTGGCTATGACGCACATTTTATAATCCACGCGATTTCGACGAGCTTTGAAGGGAAAATTGACCTCCTCCCCATTAACAAGGAGAAGTACATCTCCTTCACAAAACATGTTAAGGGGAGTGAGGTCAAATTAAGATTCATCGACTCGTTTCGATTCATGGCAGCATCCCTAGAAAAACTCGCATCGTACTTAGACGAGTATAAAATTGTAAACAGCGCTTTTACCAGTACGGATCAGGATAAAATTAAATTATTAACGCGAAAGGGTGTATTCCCTTATGAGTATTTAGATTCGCGGAGTAAGCTTAATGAGACTGAATTACCTCCTAAAGAGAAGTTTTACAGTACTCTTTACGATGCCGACATTTCTGATGAAGAGTATGAGCATGCGCAGCGTGTATGGTCCGAGTTTGATTGTCAAAATCTTAATGATTATGTACACTTGTACATGAAAACTGATGTATTATTGCTTGCAGATGTTTTTGAGAATTTCCGAGAACAATGTATTAAAGCGTACGGATTAGATCCAGCACACTATTATACAACCCCTGGTTTAACTTGGGATGCTATGCTGAAATATACATGCATAACATTGCAACTTATAACCGACATCGATATGATCATGTTTGTTGAGTCAGGTATCAGAGGTGGCATTAGTCAATGTTGCAACCGCTATGCCAAAGCGAATAATCCTTATATGGAGAAATTCGATGAAAACGAAGATACAAGTTATATAATGTACTTCGATGCCAACAATTTGTATGGCTGGGCAATGGCACAAGCGCTCCCATATGGTGGTTTCAAATGGGTTGACAACGTTGATGAATCCTTTGACTTTAATGTACCTGACGACGCTTCAGTCGGGTACATTTTGGAAGTTGACTTGGAGTATCCTAAAGACATCCACGATACTCATAAAGATATGCCATTTTGCGCTGAAAATGCAAAACCACCTTTATCGAAGCAAGAGAAATTATTAACTACTCTCCTGCCCAAAGAAAAATATGTCATTCACTATCGAACGCTAAAGCAAGTTCTTGCAAACAGTGTTAAGCTTGTTAAAATCCACCGTGTCTTACCCTACATCGATTATAACACAATAATGCGAACCAACGCCAAAAATGAGTTTGAGAAAAATCTGTTCAAGCTCATGAACAACGCGGTGTATGGTAAGACGATGGAAAATGTCCGTAAGCATGTCGATGTGAAGCTTGTCACCAAATGGTTTGTCCGCTACGGAGCCGAAGCTCTCATCGCACGGCCGAATTTCCACAGTCGATCGATTTTCGATGAAAATTTGGTTGCCATTGAGTTACATAAGACTGAGGTACTGCTCAACAAACCCATCTATGTAGGGTTAAGTGTGCTTGATATATCTAAGACGCTAATTTACGATTTCCATTATGGTCACATGTTGAAAAAATACGGCGATGCTTGTAAACTGCTGTATACCGATACAGACAGTCTTATCTACGAAATCAAGTGTGAAGATATTTACAAAGACATGAAAAAAGATATTGACAAGTTTGATACATCTGATTATCCCGCGAATAACGTCTATGATATTCCGCAAGTCAACAAAAAAGTCCTCGGCCTCATGAAAGATGAGTGCAACGGCAGAATTGTAATTGAATTTGTTGGCTTGCGGAGTAAGATGTACAGTGTACGAGTCGAAGATAAAGATTTTATTAAAAAAGCTAAAGGTGTTAAAGCCGGCGTTGTTAAAAAGACAATTCAATTTGATGATTATGTAAAATGTCTGCGAGATTTTGACATTCAAACTCGAACACAATATAATATTCGATCGCGGCTTCACAATCTTGAAACTGTGAAGCAGGTAAAAGTAGCTTTAAGTCCGCAAGACGACAAGCGGTATTTGTTACCGGGGAGTACCGATACTCTACCGTGGGGTCACTATGTGATCCCAAATCTCGACGATTTGTAAATAGTTAATAAGTTCGAGAAAAAAATATCGGGAAATGTAAAGGCTGTGATAAAAGAAATAAATAGAACAATTGTATTTTAATTTCATGTGTTTTTTATTTAAAAATTCCTTACATATATACATTATAACATTGATTTAACATTGATTCAACATTGATTTAACATTGATTTAACATTGATTTAACATTGATTCAACATTGATTCAACATTGATTCAACATTGATTCAACATTGATTCAACATTGATTCAACATTGATTCAACATTGATTTAACATTGATTCAACATTGATTTAACATTGATTCAACATTGATTTAACATTGATTTAACATTGATTCAACATTGATTCAACATTGATTCAACATTGATTCAACATTGATTCAACATTGATTCAACATTGATTCAACATTGATTCAACATTGATTTAACATTGATTTAACATTGATTCAACATTGATTTAACATTGATTCAACATTGATTCAACATTGATTTAACATTGATTTAACATTGATTCAACATTGATTTAACATTGATTCAACATTGATTCAACATTGATTTAACATTGATTTAACATTGATTCAACATTGATTTAACATTGATTCAACATTGATTTAACATTGATTTAACATTGATTCAACATTGATTCAACATTAACTATAAATTATACATTTGCTTTGTCTTCCCAAGTGTTGTGAGAGTTATCGAAACCAAGCCACTTGACAAGAACTTTGTTTCCACGTGTCCTGAGAATTTTCTCAACAAGATAAATGTCTGAATATTTCACTTTTAGAAGCTCCTCTTCATAGAATCCTCCACTGATGGGTTGATCTTGGTAATCCTTGAGTTTGTAAGTCACAGGTTGAGTTGATTCCACTTTATCAATTGTAAATATTTCAGTAGTCCAATTAGGACTATAACCTTTTTCGAAAATATTTTTATATTTGCTAACTCGCACTTTGTCACCAATTTTAAATTTAGATCGTCTTAACGGAATTTTTCTGAGCTTCGAGATTCGATCTTTTAAAATATCAACATGTTGTGCAGTAACATCTTTAGGCTTCATTCCAATTGTTCTATGTTTTGTGTCATTATAAGTAGAAATGAGGTTAGGTAATATATCATACCACTTGTAATTTCCTCGTAAACTGAATTGCATCCACATTTTCCTTTTAAGTGTTCTGTTAAATCTTTCAACAATAGATGCTTTCAAGTTACTGTATGTTGAATAAAAATTAATTTTGTACTTTTTCATTAAAGCTTCAAATTGAGAATTGTAGAATTCTTTACCTTTATCGGAATGAAGGTTCTTTGCAATACGTCCTTTTTCAAATATGAATTTCATTGCGTTAGTCACATCTTTTCCATTTTTACTTTTTACTGGAACAGCCCAAGCATACTTGGATAAGATATCTATGACTGTAAGTAAATAATTATAACCTTTGTTTATTTTTGAATAAGGTAGCATTTCAACTAAATCTGCTTGCCAGGTGTCATCAATATCACGCATTTCTACGCGACGGCGATGGAAATTTTTTCTAGCCTGTGTATGAAGTTCAGTTACTACTGTTAACTTTTTATCAGGCATCATTCTTTAATAAATTTAGCTGCATTAAATACAAATTTTGCTGTGATTCAATTTGTTTTAGTTTTTCGTTAACTCTGTCCTCAATAATTTGCATAAAAAGATTCAAGTCATCAATAGATGATCTTAATGATGACGTAACTTGGAAAATAGTTTTTATTTCGTTTTTTACAATGTTTTGTACAAGTCTTAAATTTACTGCATCATGCAGTTCTTCAGCGTCTTTAACGTTACAAAGTCTTTTATTATCTATATCAAAGTGTCCACTTGAATTAACTTTAAATCCAACTCCAGTAGGTCCACGTCTTGCTATTACTGTTCCTCCTTGACTGAGAGGATGTCCGAACAGATCAATGCTCATTATTGAAATGAATGACATTTACTAAAGCACACCTTAATATATGATTTTAGCCTCACGTAATTCCTCAATACTTGACATAATTTCATTATTATGACTAGTATTACCAGCTCCTTGAGATGCCATAAGTAATCGAAGACGATCAACCAATTCATTTGGATCATCCCAATAAATATAATCTGGTTTAAAACTTTTATTCGCAATCATAAATTTAGGTAGTGAACTACCACTTATAGATGACTCTTTTGTAGAAGGAAATAATTTTGATATAATATTCATGTATTTAAAACTTTTATCTCTATGAATAGAGTTAGAGGAACTATAGTTTTTTCTATGTGCATTGGAGGTGGTAAGAATTTGTTTATAACTATTCATATCATGTTCACTAATGTATGATTTTTCAGGTTTGTTTTTAAATAAAAGTTCTAATAACCCAGAGGTAATTTTAAAACGTTTATCTTCAATATCTACAATGTGATTTTTAAAGATTATGGTTTTATTACCAATCATAAGAGAACCATCATTAGCTTTGCGTACTCCATATATCATATCCAAACATTGTTTTCTATTATGTTTTATCAAAAATATATATTTACTAACTAATTTATCAATGTCAGATCCGGGTTTTAGTGTTTCACCATCATCAGTACTCATATAATTTATATCATCATCACTATCATTTTTATCAGATGCAGCTTTATTTTCAATCTCCTCTTTCTTTTCAATATTAACATTTTCATGTTTATAATCTGTCAAGTTAATAATTTTTTGTAAAGGTTGAACTACTGGCTTAAAAGTTTCATTCAAAACATTTTCGACAGCTTCCTTCCCTAATTTCAACATACGATGCTTCCGTCTAATTGCCTCACTAGCTTTAGCAATTTGTCGTAGATACTCTTTCTCTTTATGAAACATGTTGATATTTAAAGTTTTAAAACAACACTAATACTATTTTAAAAATTATAGTGTATTTATAGTGCTAGAAAACTATCGAATCCTTTTCTATATCTTCCTTCATTGAAATTAGAATCTTTATCAATTACTACAAAGCCATATTTGTCTGAATTCCAACATGTTGAACATAACTCTCGAAATTGATTAAATGTCATGTCAGTATTAACATGATCATCATACACATGTCTTAAATTTTTCTCATCTTGACGAAAAAGGACTAATAAATTAACATTATCACGTACTAAATGTTTAGGAATTCTAGCATATGTTTGACAGAGGTAAAAACAATCAACGTCAACATGTCTACCCATACAAAAGAATGCCCTTACGTTGTCTTGCTTTTCACAAGCAATATCGTCAAATATAAATATTGAATTTTGATTTGCTTCTTTAGGAGCAATTACTTCTTCATGATCACTAAATGGTAAATATTCAACTCCATCAACGTTACTCACAACTTGTTCTAAGAACTTATATTTTGGTTGTTGTAATGATTTTGAGTATAAGTAAATGTTGTCAAATCTGAGACCATTAGGATCTAGAATTAGAGATAGTAATACATTTGTTTTTCCACAATTTGATGGGCCACAGAAAATTGCACGAATACTACCTGATAATAAACTACCATGACGCTTAACTTTCTTCTCTTGTTGTTCAACAATTGAGTCCAGATTTACGACTGGCAGCTTATTAGGTTGTTCCTTGAATCGCATCCTGATGTAGACTGTTGTAAAAGGTATAAATGCAGCGCTTATATAACCTTTCAGTCATTCTATTTTAAACTTTCATAGAGTAAGGTATGATTATTCATCATCGCTCTCGAGGGAAAGGTTTAGTCAATAGTCTTATAAATAAGTTACCATTTGAATTACATCTGCCTGGTTATCAATATTGTGGACCAGGCACAAAGTTAGTAAAACGTCTACACAAAGGTGATCCGGGTATTAATCTTCTGGACGCCGCTTGTAAGGAGCACGATATCTCATATTCGAAAAATCGAGAAAACGTAGAAGCAAGAAACGTTGCTGATAGAGTTTTAGCTGAGAAGGCGTGGGAACGTGTTACAGCAAACGATTCCAGTTTAGGTGAAAAAGCTGCTGCTTTAGCTATATCTGGAACTATGAAAGTTAAATCAAAATTGGGTATGGGAGTTAGGAGAAAGAGAAAGCCAAAATTAGGCTTGGGTGGAAGGAAGAAAAAAAAGATATCTTCTAAAAAACTAACTGCCCTCAGAAAAATTGTAGATGCAGCTAGAAAATCCATAATTCCTGGTAATGATGCTCAATCAACAATTAAAAGTGCCATTGAAACTGCTCGGAAAGCTGTTAGAAATGCAGGAGGAAGAAAGAAAATTTTAGCACCGCGCATCTTGCCTGTACCTTCAAAAATTGGTGGTTTACTACCATTAATTCCAATTTTTGCTGGATTAAGCGCCCTTGAAGCACTAACTGGAGGTGTAGCAGATGTATCAAAAGCTGTAAATAGTGCAAGTGCAGCAAAAGATAAATTAAAAGAAGCTCACCGCCATAATAAAGCCATGGAAGATATTGCACTTGGTAAAGGTCTACATTTGAAACCCTATCGACAAGGATTAGGTCTTCATTTAAAACCGTTTTCAAAAGGATCAGGCCTTCATTTAAAACCTTATCAAAGAGGACAAGGAATAAAAAAGTGTTCAAAAAAAAAATTTTTTTGATACTTCCTAAGCGAGCACTAACTGACTTTGAGTTGCTCAAGTTTGTTAAAGACTTGAAAATTTCTAACTTTAGAGGGGTTTTTATGCGAAATGAATTGCCGACAACAGGGCCGCGAAAAAATGAATCAGCTATTATTAATTTAGATGATAAAGATGGTTCTGGAACCCATTGGGTTGCATATAAAAAAGTTAATAATAAAGCTGAATACTTTGACAGTTTTGGTAATCTTCAACCACCATTTGAACTTGTTAGTTATTTAGGTTACAATACTCTAATACAATACAATCATAAAAATTATCAAGATTATGATACTTTTCATTGTGGTCATTTATGTCTTAAGTTTTTATGTGGACAACTTGAAATCACACAAAAATATATTCTATATAAATGATGGTATTTATATAACCTAATCAGTTTATAAAAAGTCATCATCATGGATGAATCGTTTACTTTAACTATCTCTGGCAATTCATCTATTCTGGAGGCTGAATATTTTCCACCAATAGAATTATTACCTAATAGAAATTATGTACTTGGCTTAGTTGAATTGTTAACTTTCAATTCAATTCCTAATATTGATGAGGGTAAAAATAAATTTTATATTGATAATCAAGTAATTACTATACCTCCTGGTAGTTATGAAATTGAAGATATTGAAAAATATATTCAAAATTCTATTACAGATGGAGTTAAAAGTATAACTATAAAACCAAACAATAATACGTTACGTAGTGAAATAAAAAGTACTCACAAAGTAAGTTTTAAACCTAAAGATTCTATTGGTGAATTGTTGGGATTTACACCACGAGCGCTAATAGCTAATAAAACTCATACGTCTGACTTACCAGTAGCCATTCTCAAAATAAATGCTATTAGAATTGAATGTAATATTACTACTGGTGCATACATTAACAATAAAAAGGTACACACAATTCATGAATTTTTTCCAGTTGTTCCTGCAGGATATAAGATAGTGGAAGTACCATCACACGTCATTTACCTTCCAGTTGCCGTGAAGACTATACATAATATTCAACTACGAATCATCGATCAAAACGGAGATTTAATAAATTTTCGAGGTGAAACTATAACAATTCGATTACACGTTAAATCAGTGTAATGGGTATTATATTTCATAGAAAAACTGGTGGAAACTATATAAACGAGTCACAATGTCAGAAATCATCCAGTCTTCATTCAGTTCGCAAGAGGCTAACACCTCAGAATTTACGTTTCCTGAAGCAGCTCGGTCTACGGGTTTATCAACAAAATCAAAGAAAGGAAAACTAATAATTCACATATTTTTCTTTTTCTGTTGTTGTAATAAAAATGGAAGAGACTTTAAATATTCTAAGTCTAGTAAAATATGATAATTCTCTAGCACACTATGAAATTCATGCTCATCAACCGTATGTTTTATCAGCATTTAATAATAGTGATGAGATTCGAATTGCAGTTCAACATCAAGATTTATACATTCTTCCCTCTAAAAGTACATTACATGTACATGGAAGATTAGTTAAAGCTAATAATAATGCTGTAACAAATACAAAACTAATTAGCAATAGTATTTGTTACATGTTTAATGAGATTCGTTATGAATTAAATGGCGTTCAGATTGATCATTGTAAAAATGTTGGTCTAACGACAACTATGAAATCATACATTTCTCAAACACCTAATCAGATGATTTATGCTGAGAATGCAGGTTATCTTGACTTTGATGATGCTAGTAGAGTAACTAATACTGATGGATATTTTGATGTAAATATACCACTAAATATGATTCTTGGATTTGCTGAAGACTATCGAAAGATTGTTGTAAATGCAAAACATGAACTTATTTTAACAAGATCTCGTACAGACCTTAATGCTATAGTTAACATTGACGGATTAGAGCGTGAAGAATTCAAAATTGTAATTAATAAAATTGAATGGATGATTCCATATTTATTTGTTAGTGATCGACAAAAAATTGAATTACTAAAATACACTGAAAAAGATTCACCTATAACGATGAGTTTCAGAGCATGGGACTTGTATGAATATCCTATGATTCCTGCTACACGAAAACATATATGGACTGTAAAAACTTCAACTCAAGTTGAAAAACCTCGATATGTTATTCTTGGTTTTCAAACAAACCGAAAAGAAAATCATACAAGGTATGCCAACATTTTTGATAATTGTAATTTAACCAATGTAAAACTTTACTTAAATTCACAATACTATCCATATGGTAGTTTAAATTTAAATTTTAATCAAGGTCAATTTTCTATTCTTTATGATATGTATTGTAATTTTCAATCATCATACTATGGAAAAGAACCTGAGCCTTTGCTAAACAGAAATAACTTTAAAGATTATGCACCACTAGCTGTCATAGATTGTTCAAAACAAAACGAATTTTTAAAACAGTCATCTGTAGATGTACGCCTGGAATTTAAAGCTAGTGATAATTTTCCCAATAATACAGCTGCATACTGTTTAATAATTCATGATCGTATTATTCAATATACACCAATCAGCGGTGTTGTTAAAAAAGTATCATGATTGGTGGTTGTAATAGCCAATCAGAAGAGAGGAAAGGGTGTTAGTGGTGGGGAGGAGTGACTATAAAAGGAGCAGTTCTATGCAGCTTGGGTCATTCCTCTGTTACAGATATCATGTCGTACGTTATAGATATCCAATGTTTCAAAAGACCCTACAACGAGTTTGTCATCAAGGAGCTGGCTATTCTACCTCTTCAAGAAGATGCTCATCCATTGGT
The DNA here is from genome assembly GCF_019393585.1 of Leptopilina boulardi. Classification (NCBI taxonomy): domain Eukaryota; kingdom Metazoa; phylum Arthropoda; class Insecta; order Hymenoptera; family Figitidae; genus Leptopilina; species Leptopilina boulardi. The sequence goes on from NW_026137919.1 coordinate 704,962, forward strand.
CTACCTCTTCGAGCCGCCATACGCCTGGAGTCGATTACCAGCAAGATACAAATGTGAGAATCGATGGCTGACAAATAATTATCATGGTATCGATTGGGCTGCCGGCGACATACCTTATGAAGAATTACAACCTATAGTAAAAGAAGTATTAATTGGTACACCTACTGTTTACGTAAAAGGTTTGGAAAAACAAAGATGGCTGGAAAAATATACTTTAAACGTATTTAATTTAGATGATTTCAAATGTCCATCATTAAAAAGTTTAGATGTAGATAATTCATCTACATGTACAAACCACACACGTAGTTTTAGCAATTGCGCTGTTAAAAATGTATGTAACCTACGAAATTGGTTGATACAACCATCAAATGTACTACGAAATAATATAGAAAATAATTATGAAGTTGATAACGATTGTACATTAAAAGACTTTTATAATGATTGTGAAAATTTTATATGCAATGAATAAATGTATAAAAATGTATTTAAAATGTTTTAAATTAATTTACCCTACCTTCCTATTATCTTAATTATATGTTTAAGCTATTTTTAACGAGTTTAAGCATGTATAAACTTGTCTTATGACGTCACAAAGTGGGTGTGGCTAACTTCGGAGTGGTGGGGGTATCACGCATGCGTAGAAAAAGCAAAAAAGAACTGCGCATGCGTACAAGAAGGAGTGGGGGTAAAAGTCTATTGCGCATGCACGAGCAAAATTTTAGAGTATAAATATACGGTCCATAAGCATTTTTGCTCATTCTTCTTTTGTTCACAGTAGCAATGGATCTCAGTAAAATCAACGCCATTGGCCGTATGGATGCATTTTTACCAACGAAGCCGCTCTCCGAATTGACTCCTGGACATAAGTATCCAATTACAAAGATCCAGGTAGTCAACACCAAATATGGAGAAAAAATTGTTGTTGAGGTAGATAAAAAGTTCAATACATTCCTACCTTCAAGATTTGTACCAATGTTCACTGATGACTCGATATGCTTGGACCAAATGCAAGAAGCTATTAATTCTGGACAATTGCGGCTTAAGTATATTGGTGGTCCATACAACCATATTGAATTTAAAATAAAACAAGTGTAAATATTGTATATTGAATATAATAAATGTATAATATGTTATTTACGTTGTATTTAATTCAATACCTCATTAGTATTAAGTTAGAATTAAGATTATATTTAGCTTAAGTTTAATTTTTATAATTAATAAGATAATTAATTATTACCAATAAACATTTTACAGCCAAAATTTAAAAATTCTTATAGCACAATTGACCTAATCGACAGTGGCGCCATCTGTTGGGTGTCCGCTCAACTAATTCGGTCGGTAAAACAGGGATGGGTAGCTCTCTGACCAAGCCAATTTAAATTGTCAAATAAATTTTTAAATTTCCCGCCAAGCAGATTTGAATTCGCTAGTGGCGCCATCTCTCGGTGACAACCGAAACTATACTTGGTCGGTAAAACAAAATGGCGGCCAAGTAAATTTGAATTGTCAAATAAATTATTAAATTTCCCGCCAAAATTTAAAAATTCATGTAGCCCAATTGGGCTAATAGATAGTGGCGCCATCTGTTGGGTGGCTAGTAAACTAACTCGGTCGGTAAAACAAAATGGCGGCCAAGCAAATTTGAATTGACAAAAAAATTTTAAATTTCCCGCCAAGCAGATTTGAATTCGCTAGTGGCGCCATCTGTTGGGTGGCTAGTAAACTAACTCGGTTGATAAAACAGATTCCTACCTTACCAACTGGGTTTGAATTCGACCAGCTGCTGATAATGTAGAAATCTACCTTACCGACTGGGGGTAACTTAGCCGAGATCAGAACCTGGGGCAGTATCCCTCTAGCCTTACTACTGGTCAAACTTTGGCGAACTATAGAGACATCTCTTGAACTATGGACCAAGAAGAAGTTAAATTTTCTGGCCATTTCAGTTTTAAGATTAAATAAATATAAAATATGGGCAAACTATGGCGACCTCTCTTGAACCAAGAAGAAAGTTAAAGAAGAAGACCAAGAAAAAGTTAAATTTTCTGACCATTTCAGTTTAAATATTAAATAAATCTAAACTATAAGCATACTTTGGCGAACTATAGCGACCTCTCTTAAACTGCGGGAAGAGTCAAATCAAATTTTCTAGCCATTTATATTTGAAAATTAAATAACTCTAAACTATGGCGACCTCTCTTGAACCAAGAAGAAGACCAAGAAGAAGTTAAATTTTCTGGCCATAAAGTTTAAAAATTAAATAAATCTAAACTATGGTCAAACTATGGCGACCTCTCTTGAACTTAAGGCCAAGAAGAAGTTAAATTTTCTGGCTATTTCAGTTTTAAAATTAAATAAATATAAACTATGGGTAAACTATGGCGAACTATGGCGACCTCTCTTGAACCAAGAAGAAAGTTAAAGAAGAAGACCAAGAAAAAGTTAAATTTTCTGGCCATTTCAGTTTTAAAATTAAATAAATCTAAACTATGGGCAAACTATTGCGACCTCTCTTGAACCAAGAAGAAAGTTAAATAAGAAGACCAAGAAGAAGTTAAATTTTCTGGCCATTAAAGTTTAAATATTAAATAAATCTAAACTATAAGCATACTTTGGCGAACTATAGCGACCTCTCTTAAACTGCGGGAAGAGTCAAATCAAATTTTCTAGCCATTTATATTTGAAAATTAGATAACTCTAAACTATGGCGACCTCCCTTAAACCAAGAAGAAGACAAAGAAGAAGTTAAATTTTCTGGCCATAAAGTTTAAAAATTAAATAAATCTAAACTATGGTCAAACTATGGCGACCTCTCTTGAACTTTAGGCCAAGAAGAAGTTAAATTTTCTGGCCATTTCAGTTTTAAAATTAAATAAATATAAACTATGGGTAAACTATGGCAAACTATGGCGACCTCTCTTGAACCAAGAAGAAAGTTAAAGAAGAAGACCAAGAAAAAGTTAAATTTTCTGGCCATTTCAGTTTTAAAATTAAATAAATCTAAACTATGGGCAAACTATTGCGACCTCTCTTGAACCAAGCAGAAAGTTAAATAAGAAGACCAAGAAAAAGTTAAATTTTCTGGCCATTAAAGTTTAAATATTAAATAAATCTAAACTATAAGCATACTTTGGCGTACTATAGCGACCTCTCTTGAACCAAGAAGAAGACCAAGAAGAAGTTTAATTTTCTGGCCATTAATGTTTAAAAATTAAATAAATCTAAACTATGGTCAAACTATGGCGACCTCTCTTGAACTATAGGCCAAGAAGAAGTTAAATTTTCAGGCCATATCAGTTTTAAAATTAAATAAATATAAACTATGAGCAAACTATGGCGAACTGTAGCAATCTCTCTTGAACTATGGGCCAAGAAGAAATTAAATTTTCTGGCCATTTCAGTTTTAAATTTAAATAAATATAAGCTATGAGCAAACTATGGCGAACTATAGCAATCTCTCTTGAACTATGGGCCAAGAAGAAGTTAAATTTTTTGTCCATTTCAGGTTTAAAATTAAATAATTCTAAACTATGGCGAACTATGGCGACCTCTCTTGAACTATAGGCCAAGAAGAAGTTAAATTTTCTGGCAACTTTAGTTTTAAAATTAAATAAATCTAAACAATGGCGAACTATGGCGACCTCTCTTGAACCAGGAACAAAGTTAAAGAAGAAGACCAAGAAGAAGTCAAATTTTCTGGCCATTAAAGTTTAAAAATTTAATAAATCTAAGCTATGGTCAAACTATGGCGACCTCTCTTGAACCAAGAAGAAAGTTAAAGAAGAAGACCAAGAAAAAGTTAAATTTTCTGACCATATCAGTTTAAATATTAAATAAATCTAAACTATAAGCATACTTTGGCGAACTATAGCGACCTCTCTTAAACTGCGGGAAGAGTCTAATCAAATTTTCTAGCCATTTATATTTGAAAATTAGATAACTCTAAACTATGGCGACCTCTTTTGAACCAAGAAGAAGACCAAGAAGAAGTTAAATTTTCAGGCCATAAAGTTTAAAAATTAAATAAATCTAAACTATGGTCAAACTATGGCGACCTCTCTTGAACTATAGGCCAAGAAGAAGTTAAATTTTCTGTCCATTAAAGTGTAAAAATTAAATAAATCTAAACTATGGTCAAACTATGGCAACCTCTCTTGAACTATAGGCCAAGAAGAAGTTAAATTTTCTGGCCATTTCAGTTTTAAAATTAAATAAATCTAAACTATGGGCAAACTATTGCGACCTCTCTTGAACCAAGAAGAAAGTTAAATAAGAAGACCAACAAGAAGTTAAATTTTCTGGCCATTAAAGTTTAAATATTATATAAATCTAAACTATAAGCATACTTTGGCAAACTATAGCGACCTCTCTTGAACTGCGTGAAGAGTCAAATCAAATTTTCTAGCCATTTATATTTGAAAATTACATAACTCTAAACTATGGCGACCTCTCTTGAACCAAGAAGACGACCAAGAAGTAGTTAAATTTTCTGGCCATTAAAGTTTAAAAATTAAATAAATCTAAACTATGGTCAAACTATGGCGACCTCTCTTGAACTATAGGCCAAGAAGAAGTTTAATTTTCAGGCCATTTCAGTTTTAAAATTAAATAAATATAAACTATGAGCAAACTATGGCGAACTATAGCAATCTCTCTTGAACTATGGGCCAAGAAGAAATTAAATTTTCTGGCCATTTCAGTTTTAAAATTAAATAATTCTAAACTGTGGAGAACTATGGCAACCTCTCTTGAACTATGGGCCAAGAAGAAGTTAAATTTTTTGTCCATTTCAGTTTTAAAATTAAATAATTCTAAACTATGGAGAACTATGGCGACCTCTCTTGAACAAAGAAAAAAGATAAAGAAGAAGACCAAGAAGAAGTTAAATTTTCTGGCCATTTCAGTTTTAAAATTAAATAAATATAAACTATGGGTACACTATGGCGAACTATGGCGACCTCTCTTGAACCAGGAAGAAAGTTAAAGAAGAAGACCAAGAAGAAGTTAAATTTTCTGGCCATTAAAGTTTAAAAATTAAATAAATCTAAGCTATGGTCAAACTTTGGCGAACTATAGCGACATCTCTTGAACTATGGACCAAGAAGAAGTTAAATTTTCTGGCCATTTCAGTTTTAAGATTAAATAAATATAAACTATGGCGACCTCTCTTAAACCAAGAAGAAAGTTAAAGAAGAAGACCAAGAAAAAGTTAAATTTTCTGACAATTTCAGTTTAAATATTAAATAAATCTAAACTATAAGCATACTTTGGCGAACTATAGCGACCTCTCTTGAACCAAGAAGAAGACCAAGAAGAAGTTTAATTTTCTGGCCATTAATGTTTAAAAATTAAATAAATCTAAACTATGGTCAAACTATGGCGACCTCTCTTGAACTATAGGCCAAGAAGAAATTAAATTTTCAGGCCATTTCAGTTTTAAAATTAAATAAATATAAACTATGAGCAAACTATGAGGAAATATAGCAACCTCTCTTGAACTATGGGCCAAGAAGAAGTTAAATTTTCTGGCCATTAAAGTTTAAAAATTAAATAAATCTAAGCTATGGTCAAACTTTGGCGAACTATGGCGACCTCTCTTGAACTATAGGCCAAGAAGAAGTTAAATTTTCTGGCAACTTTAGTTTTAAAATTAAATAAATCTAAACAATGGCGAACTATGGCTACCTCTCTTGAACCAGGAAGAAAGTTAAAGAAGAAGACCAAGAAGAAGTTAAATTTTCTGGCAATTAAAGTTTAAAAATTAAATAAATCTAAGCTATGGTCAAACTTTGGCGAACTATAGCGACATCTCTTGAACTATGGACCAAGAAGGAGTTAAATTTTCTGGCCATTTCAGTTTTAAGATTAAATAAATATAAACTATGGGCAAACTATGGCGACCTCTCTTGAACCAAGAAGAAAGTTAAAGAAGAAGACCAAGAAAAAGTTAAATTTTCTGACAATTTCAGTTTAAATATTAAATAAATCTAAACTATAAGCATACTTTAGCGAACTATAGCGACCTCTCTTAAACTGCGGGAAGAGTCAAATCAAATTTTCTAGCCATTTATATTTGAAAATTAGATAACTCTAAACTATGGCGACCTCTCTTGAACCAAGAAGAAGGCCAAGAAGAAGTTAAATTTTCCGGCCATTAAAGTTTAAAAATTAAATAAATCTAAACTATGGTCAAACTATGGTGACCTCTCTTGAACTATAGGCCAAGAAGAAGTTAAATTTTCTGGCCATTAAAGTGTAAAAATTAAATAAATCTAAACTATGGTCAAACTACGGCGACCTCTCTTGAACTATAGGCCAAGAAGAAGTTAAATTTTCTGGCCATTTCAGTTTTAAAATTAAATAAATCTAAACTATGGGCAAACTATTGCGACCTCTCTTGAACCAAGAAGAATGTTAAATAAGAAGACCAAGAAGAAGTTAAATTTTCTGGCCATTAAAGTTTAAATATTAAATAAATCTAAACTATAAGCATACTTTGGCGAACTATAGCGACCTCTCTTAAACTTTAGGCCAAGAAGAAGTTAAATTTTCTGGCCATTTCAGTTTTAAAATTAAATAAATATAAACTATGGGTACACTATGGCGAACTATGGCGACCTCTCTTGAACCAAGAAGAAAGTTAAAGAAGAAGACCAAGAAGAAGTTAAATTTTCTGGCCATTAATGTTTAAAAATTAAATAAATCTAAACTATGGTCAAACTATGGCGACCTCTCTTGAACTATAGGCCAAGAAGAAGTTAAATTTTCTGTCCATTAAAGTGTAAAAATTAAATAAATCTAAACTATGGTCAAACTATGGCGACCTCTCTTGAACTATAGGCCAAGAAGAAGTTAAATTTTCTGGCCATTTCAGTTTTAAAATTAAATAAATCTAAACTATGGGCAAACTATTGCGACCTCTCTTGAACCAAGAAGAATGTTAAATAAGAAGACCAAGAAGAAGTTAAATTTTCTGGCCATTAAAGTTTAAATATTAAATAAATCGAAACTGTAAGCATACTTTGGCGAACTATAGCGACCTCTCTTGAACCAAGAAGAAGACCAAGAAGAAGTTACCTTTTCTGGCCATTAATGTTTAAAAATTAAATAAATCTAAACTATGGTCAAACTATGGCGACCTCTCTTGAACTATAGGCCAAGAAGAAGTTTAATTTTCAGGCCATTTCAGTTTTAAAATTAAATAAATATAAACTATGAGCAAACTATGGCGAACTATAGCAATCTCTCTTGAACTATGGGCCAAGAAGAAATTAAATTTTCTGGCCATTTCAGTTTTAAAATTAAATAATTCTAAACTGTGGAGAACTATGGCAACCTCTCTTGAACTATGGGCCAAGAAGAAGTTAAATTTTTTGTCCATTTAAGTTTTAAAATTAAATAATTGTAAACTATGGAGAACTATGGCGACCTCTCTTGAACAAAGAAAAAAGATAAAGATGAAGACCAAGAAGAAGTTAAATTTTCTGGCCATTTCAGTTTTAAGATTAAATAAATATAAACTATGGGCAAACTATGGCAACCTCTCTTGAACCAAGAAGAAAGTTAAAGAAGAAGACCAAGAAAATGTTCAATTTTCTGACCATTTCAGTTTAAACATTAAATAAATCTAAACTATAAGCATACTTTGGCGAACTATAGCGACCTCTCTTAAACTTTAGGCCTAGAAGAAGTTAAATTTTCTGGCCATTTCAGTTTTAAAATTAAATAAATATAAACTATGGGTACACTATGGCGAACTATGGCGACCTCTCTTGAACCAAGAAGAAAGTTAAAGAAGAAGACCAAGGAGAAGTTAAATTTTCTGGCCATTAATGTTTAAAAATTAAATAAATCTAAACTATGGTCAAACTATGGCGACCTCTCTTGAACTATATGCCAAGAAGAAGTTAAATTTTCAGGCCATTTCAGTTTAAAAATTAAATAAATATAAACTATGAGCAAACTATGGCGAACTATAGCAATCTCTCTTGAACTATGGGCCAAGAAGAAGTTAAATTTTTTGTCCATTTCAGGTTTAAAATTAAATAATTCTAAACTATGGCGAACTATGGCGACCTCTCTTGAACTATAGGCCAAGAAGAAGTTAAATTTTCTGGCAACTTTAGTTTTAAAATTAAATAAATCTAAACAATGGCGAACTATGGCGACCTCTCTTGAACCAGGAAGAAAGTTAAAGAAGAAGACCAAGAAGAAGTTAAATTTTCTGGCCATTAAAGTTTAAAAATTAAATAAATCTAAGCTATGGTCAAACTTTGGCGAACTATAGCGACATCTCTTGAACTATGGACCAAGAAGAAGTTAAATTTTCTGGCCATTAATGTTTAAAAATTAAATAAATCTAAACTATGGTCAAACTATGGCGACCTCTCTTGAACTATAGGCCAAGAAGAAGTTAAATTTTCAGGCCATTTCAGTTTTAAAATTAAATAAATATAAACTATGAGCAAACTATGGGGAAATATAGCAATCTCTCTTGAACTATGGGCCAAGAAGAAGTTAAATTTTTTGTCCATTTCAGGTTTAAAATTAAATAATTCTAAACTATGGCGAACTATGGCGACCTCTCTTGAACTATAGGCCAAGAAGAAGTTAAATTTTCTGGCCATTTCAGTTTTAAAATTAAATAAATCTAAACTATGGGCAAACTATTGCGACCTCTCTTGAACCAAGAAGAAAGTTAAATAAGAAGCCCAAGAAGAATTTAAATTTTCTGGCCATTAAAGTTTAAATATTAAATAAATCTAAACTATAATCATACTTTGGCGAACTATAGCGACCTCTCTTGAACCTAGAAGAAGACCAAGAAAAAGTTTAATTTTCTGGCCATTAATGTTTAAAAATTAAATAAATCTAAACTATGGTCCAACTATGGCGACCTCTCTTGAACTATAGGCCAAGAAGAAGTTAAATTTTCAGGCCATTTCAGTTTTAAAATTAAATAAATATAAACTATGAGCAAACTATGAGGAAATATAGCAACCTCTCTTGAACTATGGGCCAAGAAGAAGTTAATTTTTCTGGCCATTAAAGTTTAAAAATTAAATAAATCTAAGCTATGGTCAAACTTTGGCGAACTATGGCGACCTCTCTTGAACTATAGGCCAAGAAGAAGTTAAATTTTCTGGCAACTTTAGTTTTAAAATTAAATAAATCTAAACAATGGCGAACTATGGCGACCTCTCTTGAACCAGGAAGAAAGTTAAAAAAGAAGACCAAGAAGAAGTAAAATTTTCTGGTTTAAAATTAAATAATTCTAAACTATGGCGAACTATGGCGACCTCTCTTGAACTATAGGCCAAGAAGAAGTTAAATTTTCTGGCCATTTCAGTTTTAAAATTAAATAAATCTAAACTATGGGCAAACTACTGCGACCTCTCTTGAACCAAGAAGAAAGTTAAATAAGAAGCCCAAGAAGAATTTAAATTTTCTGGCCATTAAAGTTTAAATATTAAATAAATCTAAACTATAATCATACTTTGGCGAACTATAGCGACCTCTCTTGAACCAAGAAGAAGACCAAGAAAAAGTTTAATTTTCTGGCCATTAATGTTTAAAAATTAAATAAATCTAAACTATGGTCCAACTATGGCGACCTCTCTTGAACTATAGGCCAAGAAGAAGTTAAATTTTCAGGCCATTTCAGTTTTAAAATTAAATAAATATAAACTATGAGCAAACTATGGGGAAATATAGCAATCTCTCTTAAACTATGGGCCAAGAAGAAGTTAAATTTTCTGGCCATTAAAGTTTAAAAATTAAATAAATCTAAGCTATGGTCAAACTTTGGCGAACTATGGCGACCTCTCTTGAACTATAGGCCAAGAAGAAGTTAAATTTTCTGGCAACTTTAGTTTTAAAATTAAATAAATCTAAACAATGGCGAACTATGGCGACCTCTCTTGAACCAGGAATAAAGTTAAAGAAGAAGACCAAGAAGAAGTTAAATTTTCTGGCCATTAAAGATTAAAAATTAAATAAATCTAAGCTATGGTCAAACTTTGGCGAACTATAGCGACATCTCTTGAACTATGGACCAAGAAGAAGTTAAATTTTCTGGCAATTTCAGTTTTAAGATTAAATTAATATAAACTATGGGCAAACTATGGCGACCTCTCTTGAACCAAGAAGAAAGTTAAAGAAGAATACCAAGAAAAAGTTAAATTTTCTGACAATTTCAGTTTAAATATTAAATAAATCTAAACTATAAGCATACTTTGGCGAACTATAGCGACCTCTCTTAAACTGCGGGAAGAGTCAAATCAAATTTTCTAGCCGTTTATATTTGAAAATTAGATAACTCTAAACTATGGCGACCTCTCTTGAACCAAGAAGAAGACCAAGAAGAAGTTAAATTTTATGGCCATAAAGTTTAAAAATTAAATAAATCTAAACTATGGTCAAACTATGGCGACCTCTCTTGAACTTTAGGCCAAGAAGAAGTTAAATTTTCTGGCCATTTCAGTTTTAAAATTAAATAAATATAAACTATGGGTAAACTATGGCGAACTATGGCGACCACTCTTGAACCAAGAAGAAAGTTAAAGAAGAAGACCAAGAAAAAGTTAAATTTTCTGGCCATTTCAGTTTTAAAATTAAATAAATCTAAACTATGGGCAAACTATTGCGACCTCACTTGAACCAAGAAGAAAGTTAAATAAGAAGACCAAGAAGAAGTTAAATTTTCTGGCCATTAAAGTTTAAATATTAAATAAATCTAAACTATAAGCATACTTTGGCGTACTCTAGCGACCTCTCTTGAACCAAGAAGAAGTTTAATTTTCTGGCCATTAATGTTTAAAAATTAAATAAATCTAACCTATGGTCAAACTATGGCGACCTCTCTTGAACTATAGGCCAAGAAGAAGTTAAATTTTCAGGCCATTTCAGTTTTAAAATTAAATAAATATAAACTATGAGCAAACTATGGCGAACTGTAGCAATCTCTCTTGAACTATGGGCCAAGAAGAAATTAAATTTTCTGGCCATTTCAGTTTTAAAATTAAATAAATATAAGCTATGAGCAAACTATGGCGAACTATAGCAATCTCTCTTGAACTATGGGCCAAGAAGAAGTTAAATTTTTTGTCCATTTCAGGTTTAAAATTAAATAATTCTAAACTATGGCGAACTATGGCGACCTCTCTTGAACTATAGGCCAAGAAGAAGTTAAATTTTCTGGCAACTTTAGTTTTAAAATTAAATAAATCTAAACAATGGCGAACTATGGCGACCTCTCTTGAACCAGGAAGAAAGTTAAAGAAGAAGACCAAGAAGAAGTTAAATTTTCTGGCCATTAAAGTTTAAAAATTAAATAAATCTAAGCTATGGTCAAACTTTGGCGAACTATAGCGACATCTCTTGAACTATGGACCAAGAAGAAGTTAAATTTTCTGGCCATTTCAGTTTTAAGATTAAATAAATATAAACTATGGGCAAACTATGGCGACCTCTCTTGAACTATAGGCCAAGAAGAAGTTAAATTTTCTGGCCATTTCAGTTTTAAAATTAAATAAATCTAAACTATGGGCAAACTATTGAGTAGTTGATCTACACGGGTTCTGGCTCACTTACCGACCGAGGTCGGTAACAAGCCCAATTCAAAGTGGCTTGGTGTTCTACATTACCGACCGAGATAGTTCAGGCTGCCACCGTTAGATGGCGCCACCGGCCAATTCAAACCCCCTTGGCGGGAAATTTGAATTTTTGAAAGTGGCTTGGCATTTTACCGGCCAATTCAACCCCCCTTGGCGGGAAATTTGAATTTTTAAAAGTTTAATTTAAAGTGGCTTGGTGTTCTACATTACCGACCGAGTTTAGTTCGGGCTGCCACCGCTAGATGGCGCCACTTTCGATTACCGGCCAATTCAAACCCCCTTGGCGGGAAATTTGAATTTTTAAAAGTTTAATTTAAAGTGGCTTGGTGTTCTACATTACCGACCGAGTTTAGTTCGGGCTGCCACCGCTAGATGGCGCCACTTTCGATTACCGGTTAATTCAAACCCCCTTGGCGGGAAATTTGAATTTTTAAAATTTTATGTTCAAGTGGCTTGGTGTTCTACATTACCGACCGCGTTAGTTTTGGCTACCACCGCAAGATGGCGCTATTTTATTTATACGCTAAATTTAAAATTATTTTTTTCTATTAATTTAAAGTGAGGGTTTTTAAATTTCACGCTTAAATTACCGACCGTGTTAGTTCCAGCTGCCACCGCAAGATGGCGTCAGTTTATTTTACCTATTTTAAAGTTAATTTAAAGTTTAAAATTTCAATGTATATAATTATATCTAAACCTGTATGGAAAAAACTTTGAGAGGGAGCCCCATTGCTGGTTGCGTCTATGCCGCTGCCAGCTCCGGGTTCATATGCTGAGTTTCATTTCTCCCCGCATCGATGTGAACTCAGCCGGGGACTCCCTCCCATGCCTACAGCGGAGCGCGCAGCGGTGGGCCCGCCTGGTAGCGCGCGTCGCTTGAGTAGTGGGGCGCGCCATAGTGGGGAGCGCCGTAGTGGGGACCGCCGTGGTGGGGAGCGCTGATATACAGTGAAGCCCGCCAGCCACCAGAGTCATTCATTCTTTCAGCTCCGAACATTCAGGGTAAATGTATCTCTTCCAGGTCTTCTCTCCTCTAGGTCTTCGTTTCTGTTTCAGCTCTTCTCTCCTCTAGGTCTTCATTTCTCTTTCAGGACTTGTTATAATTTTTTGAGCTATTTCTTTTCATCTCAATTTTCATGTATTCTTTTCTCTTTCAGGACTTGTTCTTTTTTCTGATTCTCTTCCTTCTCAGACTTCTTTCAATTTTCTTTTATAATTTTTTGAGCTATTTCTTTTCATCTTAATTTTCATGGATTCTTTTCCCTTTATGACTTGCTTTTTCAGATTTTCTTCCTTCTCAGATTTTTTTCAATTTTCTTTTTTATTTCTCTTTTTTTACGTGTCTTTCTTATTTCTCTTTTATTTCTGTCTTCGTTTCTCTATCTCTACTTATTTTTTTTGTTTCATATTATTATTATTTTTTTTCAGTTATTTTTACAAATTTTGTTTCTCTTTTGAATTATTTCTTTGTAGCTTTTTTTTATTTTTTAACATTTCTTTTTTAGTTTTATCTATCTTCTGAATTTTTTTTCTGTCAACTTTCATATGTTTCTTCTTTAAAGAGGAATGTGCCTCAAATTTAAGTAAAACTAGCATTTACAAAAAAAATTTTTTAAAATAATTTTTATAAAATTAGCAGCCTTTTTTCCATGCAAAATAAACTTAAAATTAATTTAACTTTAACGTATTTCAACAGCATCAGAAATCTTATTTTTTTTTGTTATGACACATTCTTCATCAACATTTCAGTTTTGTTTCTTATTTGAATTCACTTTTCATATTATTCTTATTCTTTTTAGTTGTCAATTTTTTCATATCATTTCTCATTTTTTTCTTGTTGTTCTTTCTCTACTTCAGGAAAAAAAATGGATAAAATCAATCATCCACCACCAAATTCTCCAAATGATAATGATGATAATAATGACTCAGTCATAATTTTTGATGAGTACGCTCACAATAATTATGAAGACGATGATGATGATAATTGTGATGATGAGGCCAATTATGATAGTGCGGGAGAAACTATCATCATTACCGATGATGATGATAATAATGATGATGATGATGACGATGATGATGATGTTGATAATGATGATGTTTTATTTATTGACATTGATCCGGAGGAAGTAAGTTTATATTTTAAAGCTTTATTAACCTTAATTTAACTAAGAATATAATTTGATTTTTTCTATTTTCAGATGGCGGAGCTGATAGAGGCCTATCCCGCGACTGAGGAAATGTGGCAAATAATTCAAATGAATTTGGAAATTCCGACGACACCACCACAATCACCATAAATTTTAAATAAAAAATATATTTTTATAAATTCATGTGTTAAATTTCTTTAAAACCAAAAAAAAAAATTTAACTTTAGTGCGCATGATTTAAACATATATTGAGGTGGGGGTACTTCTGCGTGCGCATTGGGAAACTGGTGGGGCTAGTGAAAAGTGGGGGGGTTGTGGTGATAAAAGGCGACTACTAGTCCACCAGAATCATTCATTCTTTCAGCTCTTTTAAGTAACAGTAAGTATAAGCTTCTCTATCTTGTAACACTTTTCTTTCAGCTTTATTTTTTCAGCTTTTATCATTTGGAGGTTTTTATTTTAATTTCAGCTTTATTTTTTTCTAAGTTTATAAATTAAATTATTCTCTTTTAGTTTTTGTTTTCTTTTTTCAGGTCGATTTGTTTTCAATTCTTTACAGCTTTTACTATTTGCAGATTTTATTTCAATTTTAGCTATATTATAATTTCAGATTTTTTATTTTTATTTAGGTTTTCTTTTCTACAACAGCCACTAAAAAGAATGGATCTCGAAAAAGTCAACGCAGTTGGACGTTTTGAAGGTTACTTGCCGACGAAACCTCTATCTGAGATGACGAAAAATGGTTTATATTATATTACAAAAATGAAGAAGGTGCAAACCAAATATGGACCGAGAATCATTGTAGAAGTGAATGCTGATTTCATCACCTATTTACCATCGAGATTCGTCAAACACTTTGAAGAAGAACCCAGCTCTCTGGAAATGATGCAGGAAGCAGCAATAGCCAAGCAGCTTCAAATGAAATATCTTGGAGGAACATACAATATTGTTGAATTTCAATTTTTAAAATAAATAATTGTATATATATATATTTATTACAAAAAGAATGTTAAAAATAAAAACACAAAGTTTTACCTATAAATTTGTTTTAAATTTACTTTTTCCCTAACATAAGTTAATTTTAAGCAATAAAATTAGTTTATTTTCATGAATTATAAAATAAAATTTAAATTAATGAAAGGGATAGGTTTTTAAAATTAACAGAGATTTTTATATAAATTTAAAATTAATATTTATTTATTTATTTTAAAAAACTTATTAAATATATTCACAATTTTCATAGAAAGATTTTAAATTAGTATACGTAGAATCAACTTCATCAGTTTCTTTAACAATAGCACTTATATATTGGTTTGGAGGATCCAAAAACCAATCGCGAAGAATCTTTACATTTTTTACAGCACAATTATCATTATAAAGAGTATGATGCGTACATGTTAACAAATCACTTTTAATTTTTTTTAACGACGGACATTCAAAATCTTCTAAATTTTGTACATTTACTAAATATTTTTCTAGCCATGTCTTCTTTTCTAATCCTTTTACATAGATGACACTAGCGCCTCGTAATACATCTTGTAGAATGGGACGAAGTTCATCGTATGAGACGTCTCCAGCTGTCCAATCTATTCCATGGTAATTGTGTGTTAACCAGCGATTTTCACTTTTATAGCGTCCTGGCAATGAATTCCACGTACAAGGTGATTCAAATAGGTAGACAAGTGGTTGAGCATCTGATTGAAGAGGAAGTATTGCCAACTCTTTGAAAATAAAATCGTTGTAGGGTCTTTTAAATCCTTGGACGTCTACGATGAACTCCATGTTGAAACAGAAATGAATTTTTTGACTGTAAACTACTGCATTTATACCCAATCATACCCCTACCACTTTACCCCCACTCCTCTACAGCAACTTCTTGACGACGCCGCTGATTGGTTTATATTGTATGACACGGTCATGGATGATTAGGCAGTAGGCAGTGGTCTCGGCTGGCATGTTTATTCCTGCTTCAAATTCTAACCTAACGTCGACTGATGCTTGTTTTAAAAATTCATTTTGTTTGGAACAATCAATAACAATCAGAGGAAATAAACTTTTGAAGATATCCTTAGTTAAAATAGGCTTTGAATCTTTTCCATAATAGGATGATTGAAAATTAGCGTACATTTCATAAAGTAGGGAGTATTGATTTTGGTCAAAGTTTAGATTTAAATTTCCATAAGGGTAATATTGAGAATTCAAGAAAAGTTTAACATTTGTAATGTTGCAATGATCAAAATGACAGGCAAATTTTTTACGTTTATCTTTCCTTGCTGTTTGAAATCCAACTATAACATAGCGTGGTTTCTCTAATTGCGTTGATGTTTTAATTTGCCATAAAACTTTTGAACTTGTAGGAATTAGGGGATACTCATACATTTCCCACGACCTAAAACTTATTGAAATTAATGGATCCTTTTCAATAAATTTCAATAGTTTTATTTTATTATTATCAGCGGGTAATAGGTATGGAACCATCCATTCAAGTTTATTGATAAAAATTTTGAATTCCTCATCTCCTCCTTGTCCTGTTTGAATTATAGCATTCATGTCAGAGCGTGCTCTTGTTAAAATAAATTCATGTTTAGCGTTCATGATAATTTTTTTATAGTCTTCAGCAAAACCAAAAATCATGTTGAGTGGTATTGTGACATCAAAATATCCATTTTCCAATACAAGTCTTGCGTCAGCGGCAATTTTTGAATACCCAGCATTTTCAATAAAATTTAACTGAGTAGGCGTTTGTGAGACATAATTTTTCATGATTGTAGTATGTCCAACATATTTGCACCGATCTATTTCAATTCCATTTAGTTCATAGCGAATTTCATCAAACAAAAAGCATACAGCATTATTACTTAAATGCACATTTTCTGTAAGAGTAATTCCATCATTTTTAGCTAACCTACCAAAAATGTGTAATGAACTTTTACTTGGTAAAATACATAAGTCTTGCTGTTGAACTGCAATTCGAATTTCATCACTATTGTTAAAAGAGGATGAAGCATACGGTTGATGAGCATGAATTTCATAATGAGCTATTGACTCATCAAAATTCACTGCTGCTGGAATGTTGAGAATTTCGTCCATTTTTGTTGCAACAACACCCAAAAAATATATAAATTATTTGTCTTGGCGTTTTCCTTGAGGTATAACTTTTAGTCCTAGTTTTTTCAGGAACAGGCGATTCTGAGGTGTTAACACCTTGTGAGACAAATTTAAACTGATTTGTCTTTGACATGTTGGTTGACTTTTATAGTTTCCACCAACTTTTTGATTATATACAATTCCCATTACATTGACTTTATGTGCAATCGGATAGTTATAGTTTCTCCTCGAAAATTAATCAAATCACCGTCCTGATCGACAATGCGGAGTTGAATATTATGTATTGTCTTGACAACAATCGGAAGGTAAATGACGTGTGCTGGCACTTCCACAATCTTATATCCTGGTGGAACGCTAGGGAAGAATTCATGGATGGTGTGGGCCTTTTGATTATTTATATACGCTCCAGATGTAATGCTACACTCAACTCTGACTGAATTTACCTTGAGAATTGCTACAGGTAAATCAGAGATGTGTGTTTCATTAGGTGATAATTTCCGCGGCATAAATCCCAATAATTTACCAATTGAATCTTTATGTTTAAAATCAATTGGTAAATTTGATTCAACTAAACTGCGTAATGTATTGTTATTAGGTTTTATACTAATAACAGTTCCAAGTGTCACAGAATCTTTTATACATGTTTCAATATCTTTAATTTCATAACTTCCAGTTGGTATATCAATTATATGATTACCAATGTAAAATTATTGTTACCTTTGTCAATATTGGGAATAGAATTAAAAGTCAGTAATTCAACAAGACCGAGGACATAATTTTTATTTGGATTAAGTTCTATTGGTGGGAAATATTCAGCTTCAAGAACTGAATAATTTCCCGTCAACGTTAATGTAAACGAATCACTCATGATGCTGTCAGTTTATATACTAAAAGATTACAAAAGTTACATGTTCTTATATAGACTAAAGCTGCTCTTAACAACATTAAGTTGTTTACATAAAAATTTTAAACATAAATGTCCACACACATAAGTATCATAACTTTGATATCTCTCATGATTATATTTTATTAAGCTACCGTCACCCAAGTATGTGATTAGATCTGTTGGTGGAGGAAGGTTGCCAAAACTATCAAAATACATTATTTCGTTATTACATTTTTTATATGCCACCCAATGTGTTCCTGGGCCTTCTTTATTATCTAAATTAATTATTCCTGACTCATATCGATAAGGTCCTTTAAATGGTAGTTCATTTCGCATTAAAACTCCTCGAAAATATGGTATTTTCATAGTTTTAGCATATTTCAACAGATCAAAATCAGTTAGAGGACGGTGAGGTAGCTTCAATGCAAGTTTTTTTTCTTCCTTAATGTTGGTTTCTTCTTCTTTTTTAATCCTTTTCCCTGAATGTAGGGTTTAATATGAAGACCAAGTCCTTGTCGGTAGGGTTTGAGATGTAAACCTTTTCCAAGCGATATTGCTTTCATTGCTTTATTATGTCGTTGAGCTTCAACAAGTTGTTCCTTGGCAGTTTTAGCCTTATTTACAGCTTTCACTATACCAGAAGCTCAACCAGCAAGAGCTCCCAAAGCACTAAGTCCAGCAAAAATGGGAACTAGTGGTAAAATACCACCAACTTTAGAAGGTACAGGTAGAATTCGCGGTGACAAAATTTTTGATTTACCACCAGCATTCTTTATTGCTTCTTTTGCACCAATCAGAGCAGCTTGAATTGATTCTTCAGAATTATGATTGGGTAGCATACTTTTTCTAGCAGCATCAACAACTCTTCTTAATGCTAGTCGCTTTTTCTTACACATGGTTTTTCTTTTCTTCTTCATTGTAGACTTTTTCTTCCTTTTCATTCCCATACCTAATGTTGATTTAGCTTTCATCGTTCCAGATATCGCTAAAGCTGCTGCCTTTTCACTAATACTAGAATACTTAGATGTAACACGTTGCCACGCCTTTTCAGCTAGCTCTTGGTCTGCAACGTTTCTTGCTTTAATGTTTTCTCGATTTTGAGAATATGCAATATCATGTGCTTTACATGCAGCATCTAATTACCACGTGCTAATCTTTTTGTCAACTTTGTACCGGATCCACAGAATTGGTATCGAGGTAAATGTAATTCAAAAGGTAAACTATTGATAATACGGTTAACTAATCCTCTACCACGACAAAGATGTTTTTTATCACTTCGATGTAAAATCATTCTACACTCTATGAAGTTTGATATGCAACTGACTGTAATACTATAAAAGCCGAGTATTTATAGTTTACAGAGCAGTTACTGTCAAGATGCAGTTCACGAAACAACCTGTAGCACTGCCAATCACAAGTATTGACGTTGAAACTAGTGAGAAAAAAGTTCAACGTCATGGTAGCTTGTTTTCAGATAGCATCCGAGCTGTCTTTTGTGGTCCCTCAAATTGTGGTAAAACAAACGCTCTTCTCTCTTTAATCATACATCCAAATGGTTTAAGTTTTGAAAATATTTACCTATACTCTAAATCTCTGCAGCAGCCAAAATATCAATTTTTGAAAAATGTAATTCATGGCGTGGATGGAATTGAATACTTTCCATTTAGTGAGCATGAAGAAGTAGTATCTCCAAAAGATGCTAAACCGAACTCAATATTCATCTTTGATGATATTGCTTGTGAAAAGCAAGACAATGTTAGAGCTTTCTTTTGTATGGGTAGACATGTAAATGTTGACAGTTTCTACTTGTGTCAAACGTATGCTCGTATTCCAAAACATCTAGTCCGAGATAATGTAAATTTACTGGTGCTTTTTAGACAAGATGAAAAAAATTTAAAACATGTCTACGAAGATCATGTAAATACAGACATGTCTTATACTCAATTTCGTGATTTATGTTCAGAATGTTGGAAATCTGATAAATATGGATTTGTCGTTATTGATAAAGATAGGAATTTTAATGAGGGAAGATATAGAAAAGGATTTGATTGCTTTATTACACTATAAATATAACTACTTTATTTCATTTTAAATTAGTATAGTTTATGTTATCAAGACGGAAACATGTATCGAAAAGAGCAAGAAACACTTCGTCAAATAGCAAAAGCAAGCGACGCTATTAGACGAAAACATCGCTTGCTTAGAATGGGTAAAGAGGCTGCAGAGACATTGTTAAAAGAAACTCTGCAACCAATAGTTACACCTCTTCAAAAGTTGGCAAATGTAACTGAAACTCCTTTCAAAAATGTTAAAATTGAAAAATTCAAGAAAGATGATAATTTATTTATTTATTTATTTAAAGTTATACACGGGCATGAGAAGCCCTATACATGAAAATGCAAAAATATAAATGTATATACATAATTGGACCAAAGGCGTCCAAAATCAAAAACAAAAGAAAAACTTTTAAGCAATGAACGACCTGGTATTATTAGAACGATTTTTAAAAAGAGTTGTGCGCAAGGATGTAATAAATCCTCTCAAACTAACGCCAAAGAGATCAAGATTCTCGCTATACAGATTGGCTTCGCGACATAGTCGATTAATGACAGAGTTTTTACCATAATTAGTTCTATGATGTTGAATATAAAATAAAGAGGAATTTCTTAATTGTCTAGTTGGCGAACAGAAATTTATCATTGACAGTATCGCCGGACAATTTGTGACACCATTGATAATTTTAAACAAAAAAAGTAAGTCGTTATAACAAAATCTGGTCTCAATTTTAGGAATATTAAATCGCGAACGTAATTCATCATAATTATGAGAGAAAAAATCATAACCAACACCGAGTTGTCTGGCCAAGAAGCGCAAGAAACGATTCTGTACCCTTTCCAATCTAATGATGTGAACAAAGTAGTAGGGAAACCAAATAACGGAGGCAAATTCAAGGATAGATTTTACAAATGAAAAGTAAAGTATTTTTAAGGAAATTAAACTTTTAAAATCAGAAGCACTCCGCATAATAAAACCCAAAGACCTTAGAGCCTTATTCACTGTAAAAGATACATGTTCAGAGAAAGATAAATTGTCACTCAAGATGACCCCCAGATCCCGCACCTGGGTTACACGGTTTAAAGAAGAATCTCCTAATTTATAATTATGATTAAAAACAATTTTTTTTCTCGAGAAGGAGATAGTTAAGCATTTCTTTATATTCAGGAAGAATTTGTTACGATGACACCATTCTTGCAGTCGATCTAAGTCAGATTGAAAATTATTAAAATCAGAGTTAGAATTAATAGTCATGTATAGCTTAAGATCGTCTGCAAAGAGCAAAAAAGAACAAAATTTAAAAATTAATTTAATGTCGTTAATAAATAGTAAGAATAAAAGGGGACCCAAGTGCGAACCCTGGGGGACACCGGAAGTAGAAGTAAATGTTCGCGAATATTTACCATCTACACGGACATATTGACCTCTATTAGTTAGATAACTTTTTATCCATGATAATGCACAAATGCCGAAACCCATTAATTTTAATTTTTCAAGAAGGATTGAATGACTAATTTTATCAAAAGCTTTAGAAAAATCCGTGTAGATGGCATCAACCTGGCGACCACCCTCAACATTTGAGAACAAATCTTCAAGAAAAATACAAAGATTAGTAGAAGTTGATCTACCCTTGACGAAGCCGTGCTGCTGATAATGATTTCTCTTTTTCAACTGCTGTTGACGATGATGAAGAATTTGATAAAATTCTACTAAATTCAACTTTACTTGATAAGAGCAATAACTTTGAAAAAGAAGAACAAGAAGATTATGAGAAAATTACAAATAAATATATTTTTATGTTAGATAAAAATAGAAAACTGTTTTTAGATATGGTTTATGGAGTACGTAAACTTGCCAACGGATCTTTTATGATTGGTGATACACCTATTGAATTTGAAGGTTCACATATTAAGCTTATTGGAAAGAAAAATTATTTAAAAACTGCTGGGTTACTTGAACTTTTATTTAAGCAGAAACCAAAAGAAGCTTTAATAAGTTCAGATGATTTTTCAAATTATAAAGAAATTCTCATTGCTACGAATGCACATCGAAAAAATTATAGTCCAAGTAAATCTGTCAACATAAGTAGAACTTCCAAGTACACTGATGTTATTGCAAAACTTATCAAAAGTACACCAAAGAAGAGTGGTGGTGGTGGTGGTTCTTTAAAGAAGCATAAAAATATATTACCACAATTTATAATTGCAAAAAAACAATTTAATCCAGACTACATCTATTGGGATGATCCAAATGAACTCGTTGACCGTTTACGACTACTTATAGGATCACAGCAAGCTGGTAATCCAAGTCATAATAATGAGATTATGTCAATTATCGAAGAACTTCGTGAAGCTCGAATTATATATTAAGAGAGAGCATATAGAATAATTGCTTAGTATTACAATGAGCATTGATGTGTTCGGACATTCTTTAACACGACCTGTTGCAAGTCGTGGACTACCTGGACCTTCTGGTATTGGATTTAAAGTTACTCCAAGTGGAGATTACAATATTGAAGGCAAAAGACTTTGTAACGTTCAAGACGCTGAAGAGCTGCATGATGCAGTAAATTTACGACTTGTACAACAAATTATCCGAAACGAGATAAAAACTATCTTTCAAATTACATCTTCTTTAAGATCAGCCATTGATGATTTGAATATTTTAATACAAGTTGTTGAAGATAGAGTTAACGAAAAACTAAAACAAATTGAATTACAACAGAATATTATTATCAAGGAAACTACATTTATTCCAAATGATGAATGATAAAAAGTTAACAGTTGTAACTGAACTACATAAACAAGCGAGAAGGAATTATCCTCGTCGTAAAGTTCAAATGCGTGGCATAGATGAAACCTGGCAAGCAGATTTGGTAGAAATGATACCTTACTCCTATTCCAATAAAGGTTTCAAATACATGCTCACAGTAATAGACATATTTTCCAAATATGCCTGGGCTGTACCTGTAAAAAGTAAAAATGGAAAAGATATTTCTTCAGCCATGAAATTAATATTAAAAGAAGGTCGTATTCCAAAAAATTTACACACTGATAGAGGCAAGGAATTTTATAACTCTGAATTTCAGAGTTTAATGCCAGAATTCAATATTAATCTCTATTCGACTTATAGTAATTTAAAAGCATCAATTGTTGAAAGGTTTAACCGCACTCTAAAAAATATGATGTGGCCTGAATTCAACTTACAAGGCAATTACAAATGGATTAATCTTTTACCAATTCTCATATCAAAGTACAATAATAAAAAACATCGTACGATTGGTATGAAACCTAAAGATGTCACTGTAGAAGATACAAGAGAACTGATGAGACGTATCCGTAAACTAAGAAAAATTCCACTGAGAAGACAAAAATTTAAAGTTGGAGATAGAGTTCGAGTCAGCAAACATAAAAACATGTTTGAAAAAGGATACACCCCCAACTGGACAACGGAAATATTCACTGTAGATCAAGTTAAACGAACAAAACCAGTTACATACAAACTTACAGATTATGAAAATCACCCAATCGAAGGTGGTTTCTATGAAGAAGAACTATTAAAAGTGAAATATCCAGATGTTTACCTCGTCGAGAAAGTCCTTAAAAGCCGTGGCAATAATGTATATGTAAAATGGCTTGGATTTGACAACTCACACAATAGTTGGATAAAAAAATCTGATATGTAATATATATAAAAATAGTTAAAATAAAGTTCAAAATAGGTAAAATAAAGTTAAATATAGTTAAAAAAAAGTTAAAAATAGTTAAAAATAGTTAAAAATAGTTAAAAAAAGTTAAACATAGTTAAAAAAATTTAAAAATAGTTAAAATAAAGTTAAAAATAGTTAAAGAAAAGTTAAAAATAGTTAAAGATAAGTTAAAAATAGTTAAAATAAAGTTAAATATAGTTAATAATAGTTAAAATAAAGTTAAAAATAGTTAAAATAAAGTTAAAAATAGTTAAAAATAGTTAAAATAAAGTTAAATATAGTTAAAAATAGTTAAAAATAGTTAAAATAATGTTAAATATAGTTAAAAATAGTTAAAGATAAGTTAAAAATAGTTAAAATAAAGTTAAAAATAGTTAAAATAAAGTTTAAAAAAAGTTAAAAATAGTTAAAGATAACTTAAAAATAGTTAAAGATAGTTAATAATATTTAAAATAAAGTTAAATATAGTTAAAAATAGTTAAAATAATGTTAAATATAGTTAAAAATAGTTAAAATAAAGTTAAAAAAAAGTTAAAAATAGTTAAAGATAAGTTAAAAATAGTTAAAGATAAGTTAAAAATGTTACTAGATTAAGGTTCTAATAAATAAACATAATATAAAATGTACAGTATCTTTTATTAAAACACCTTTATCTCCCCAAATCATCATCATCATTTATTTACAATTCCATAGCTTCATCATTAATTTGTCTAATTTTATAATGTCCCCATGCTAGGGTATCGGTACTATTGGATAACAGAAATCTTTTATCGTCGTAAGGACTTAAAGCTATTTTTGTTTGTTTTAATGTTTGAACATTGTGAAGTTTCGATCTGATACAATATTGAATTCGCGATTGCATTTTAATATTTCGTAAACAATATGTGTAGTCATCAAAGGTAATAGTTTTCTTTACAACTGCGGATTTCACACCTTTTGCTTTTTTAATAAAATCTTGATCTTCCACTCGCACACTGTACATTTTACTCCGCAAGCCAACAAATTCAGTAACAATTTTTCCACAGCATTCATCCTTCATCAGACCTAAAACTTTTTTGTTGGCTTGCGGAATACCGTAAATATTATTTGCTGGATAATCGGAAGTATCAAATTTGTGGATATCGACATTCATATCTGCATAAATATCAGGACATTTAATTTCGTAAATCAGGCTGTCAGTGTCGGTGTACAATAGTTTTAAATTCTTTACATCATACTTTTTCAACATATAATCATAATGGAAATCGTAGATTAACGTTTTCGAAACATCCAACATAGACAGACCAATATAAAGTGGTTTGTTCATTAGAACCTCCATTTTTCTAAGTTCCACAGCCACCAAGTTTTCATTAAAGATGGTTCTGCTGTGGAAGTTAGGTTTGGAGATGAGGGCTTCAGCTCCATATCTACCCTCCCACTTTGTCACAAGTTTAATGTCAACATGTTTTCGCACGTTCTCCATTGTTTTGCCAAATACTGCGTTGTTCATTAATTTGAACAAGTTTTTCTCAAATTCATTACTGGCATTTGTTCTCCGCATGGTATTAAAGTCTATGTAACTTTTCAACCATGTGGATTGTTCGAATTTTAGTACACGATGGATTTTAACTAATATAAGACCGTTGGCAATAGCTTGTTTTAAGGCACGATAATGGAGAACGTGCTTTCTTTTAGGTAGGAGGGTAGTTAGGAGCTTCTGCTCTTTTGACCCTGGTGGCTTCGAGCGTTCTGGACAAAATGGAAAATCGCTATGTTTATCATGAAGATGATCTGGATAATCCAAATCAACTTCCAAGATATAACCAATTGGACCATCATCAGGAACATTAAAGTCAAAATCATTATTTACATTTTCTTCCCACTTGAAACCACCATAGGGCAGCGACTGAACCATAGCCCAGCCATACAAATTGTTTGCGTCAAAGTACACGATGTAAGATGTCTCCTCACTTTCATTGAAATTCTCCATGTAAGGATTGTTAGCTTTCGCGTACCGATTTGTGCACTGACTAATCCCACCTCTTATCCCACGTTCGATAAACATGACCATATCAATGTCTGTGAGGAGTTCCAAACTTATATTCGTGTACTTTAACATGGCATCCCATGTCAGTCCAGGTGTTGTATAGTAATGTGCTGCATCAAGGCCATATGCTAATAAACACTCATTTCTAAAATTTTCAAAGATATCCGCGAGTAACAATATATCGGTTTGCATGTACAAATACACATAATCACCTAAATTTTTACAATTAAATTCACTCCATACTTTCTGCGCATGTGCATAATCTTCATCTGAAACATTCGAATCGTTTAGAGTGCTGTAAAATTTTTCTTTCGGCGGTAACTGAGTTTCATCGAGTTTTTCCCTTGAATCAATGTACTCATAGGGAAAAACTCCTTTTCGCGTTAACAATTTAACTTTGTCATCACTGTAATTGGAAAATACGGAATTTACAATTTTGTATTCGTCAAGATAGGATGCTAACTTGTCCAATGATGATGCCATAAACTTGAAAGAATCAATAAAACGAAATTTTAGATAACTACCTTTAACATTTTTAGTAAAGCTAATATACTTTTCTTTATTTATGGGAAGCAGATTAACATTACCTTCAAATTCGGTAGCAATTGCATCAATAATAAAATGAGCATCATAACCACTGAGGTTATGAAAAACGACAGGTATGATTTGCGATTCATGGTAATTAATGTTACAATCTTGGTGTGCGGGTCCACGAAACTTCCCTGTTAGATGACAGTGATCTCTTACTTTTACTTCCCCATGCGCAATTTTCTTTTTACAAATATGACATGTATTATCATTTCTAAAGGCTGCCATTTGCTGTGGACTTAATGTTTCCATAGGAACTGGATTTTTAAATCTGGAATCTAAATCATCAGCCAAGTTCTTTAATTCTTTAGAGAACCATTTAGCTGGATTTTCATCATCTCTGGGTGATGCTTTGTACACAGACAAAGAGTCATCGAAACTACATTTTAAATAGTAGCCAATACTAAGTGTTTTATGATTTTGGAAGACTTCAGTATTGGTTTCTTCTTGGGGTACTGCTGAAGGAATTAAAAGACTTTCACAATCAGCATAAATAATAAAGGGCACACGCTCCTTATTTTGAAAATTTTTAAACTCAACTGTATTTTGACCTTTTTTGGGTAATTTGATTCTTGTGTTGTTCATTTTTCTACAATTCTCCTCATGTTCAGTAAGCTTTTCTTGATCAAGGAAATAATGTAAGCAGCGATCACAAATGTATTTCTTATTCTTCTGCCTTGATAAGTCTGAACTGACAAGTCTAGATAAATCCTTTATCCAGACGTAATGATAGTTAAAAGAGATGAGAGGTATTTCATTTTCATCATCATCATCTTCACTTAGATTTTCATCTATATAATGATCTTCAATTCGAAGAAGATTGACGTGATTTATCTTCTTTTGAGATGAAAGATGAAGAGGTGAAACTGTAAACTTTTCATCTCTTTTAACAAGACCATACAAGTTGACGGAAATATTGTTCAAAGCTTCGAATTTAAAAATATCATTAAGGGAGACAGGGAACTTAATTCCAGTAAAATTCAATTCACCTTCATAAGACTTGTACTTTGAAACTCGTTCAGCGTTCTTTTCAACTGGGTGCAAAGAAGATAATATTGCCCATTTGAAACACTGATTATCAAAATTTTTAACATTAATGCAAGCATGTTTTCGATTGATAGCAGATGGCAAATTGATATAAGAACTTGCACGCATAGGGTTGTACTTGTTAATGTTAACCTCCAACCTTTCAATAGAATTAAGTTTCCAATTAGATTCTTTCTGTTGGAATTCTTCAATTCTTTTTAAGGTAACTTGTTTAATATTAACATTGTACCACTCATCTAACGGGGTTGTCGATAAAATTGCTTCTGTTTTCGCAATAAAAGTTTTCAATTCAGACTTTTCTATACCGTTGACTGAATCTTTAATAAACTTCGCGCCCAATACAGTATAAACTTTTATCGGACCATACCTATTTAAAGCTTTTTGAATATTCACTTGAAATAAACTAAAGGCATCGTCAAGGAATTCATTAATATCCATGTAATCTAAATTCATTACAGCACTAGTTTGTAATCTACCGTCAAACGCTTCATCAAAATCCACCCATGTCATTCTCTCATTCGCTACTTGCACACCCGCACCGCGTTTCATTACAGCATCAAAATGGCAACGCAAGTATTCCAATTTCTGGCTTAAATTTAAACATCTAGATCTTTGAGAAGAAGAGAAATCTGACCTATGCAAAAATTTTCTAAAAATATTCTTATATCTTTGACACTTGTTTTGCCATTCGAATGCAGTAATGCATTTTTCATCGCCAGTCATCGACATTGTAGCGATGAGCTGACGTTCTGCGATTTTAATAAAGTTGTCAGATTCCTGACATACTTCATTGTACTCGTCAGTGTCAATACGTTGACGAGACTTCATCGGAGATTTGCACTTTGGCATCTTAGAAGCTAAATCTAAAAACCTGAAAATAAGCTGAAAAAAGTACACTTAAAAATAAGAAACAACCTTAAAAAACAACAACAAAAATCCTGAAATAAAAAACCCTGAAATAGAAAAAAACCACCACCAACTTAAACCTAAAACAAAATAGAACAAAAAATCTGAAAAAACCACCACCAACTTAAACCTAATAAAAAAAATAGAACACAAAAAAATAAACAAACACCTATAATAAAGAAAAAAAATTATATCCAAAAACGAAATAAAAACTAAAAAACCCTGAAAATAAATATCCACCACCTTAAATAAAATACAAAATAGTAAAGCAAAAAGAAATAACTGAAATAAGAAAAAAATCTGAAATTCTGAAAACTCTATAACTATTCTGCTGCACCTGAAAGAAAAGAATGATGCTGGTGGCCTGAGCGGCATGCTTTATACACTACGCCCCACCATGGCGGTCCCCACTACGGCGCTCCCCACTATGGCGCGCCCCACCACCTAGCTGGCGCGCGCAATCAGGCGGGCCCACCGCTGCGCGCTACGCTGTAGGCATGGGAGGGAGTCCCCGGCTGAGTTCACATCGATGCGGGGAGAAATGAAACTCAGCATATGAACACGGAGCTGGCAGCGGCATAGACGCAACCAGCAATGGGGCTCCCTCTCAAAGTTTTTTCCATACAGGTTTAGATATAATTATATACATTGAAATTTTAAACTTTAAATTAACTTTAAAATAGGTAAAATAAACTGGCGCCATCTTGCTGTGGCAGCTGGAACTAACTCGGTCGGTAATTTAAGCGTGAAATTTAAAAACCCTCACTTTAAATTAATAGAAAAAAATAATTTTAAATTTAGCGTATAAATAAAATAGCGCCATCTTGCGGTGGTAGCCAAAACTAACGCGGTCGGTAATGTAGAACACCAAGCCACTTGAACATAAAATTTTAAAAATTCAAATTTCCCGCCAAGGGGGTTTGAATTGGCCGGTAATCGAAAGTGGCGCCATCTAGCGGTGGCAGCCCGAACTAAACTCGGTCGGTAATGTAGAACACCAAGCCACTTTAAATTAAACTTTTAAAAATTCAAATTTCCCGCCAAGGGGGGTTGAATTGGCCGTTAAAATGCCAAGCCACTTTTAAAAATTCAAATTTCCCGCCAAGGGGGTTTGAATTGGCCGGTAAAATGCCAAGCCACTTTCAAAAATTCAAATTTCCCGCCAAGGGGGTTTGAATTGACCGGTGGCGCCATCTAGCGGTGGCAGCCGGAACTAACTCGGTCGGTAAAGTAGAACACCAAGCCACTTTGAATTGGGCTTGTTACCGACCTCGGTCGGTAAGTGAGCCAGAACCCGTGTAGATCAACTACTCTATTGCGACCTCTCTTGAACCAAGAAGAAAGTTAAATAAGAAGACCAGGAAGAAGTTAAATTTTCTGGCCATTAAAGTTTAAATATTAAATAAATCTAAACTATAAGCATACTTTGGCGAACTATAGCGACCTCTCTTGAACCAAGAAGAAGACCAAGAAGAAGTTACATTTTCTGGCCATTAATGTTAAAAAATTAAATAAATATAAACTATGAGCAAACTATGGCGAACTATAGCAATCTCTCTTGAACTTTGGGCCAAAAAGAAATTAAATTTTCTGGCCATTTCAGTTTTAAAATTAAATAAATCTAAACTGTGGAGAACTATGGCAACCTCTCTTGAACTATGGGCCAAGAAGAAGTTAAATTTTTTGTCCATTTCAGTTTTAAAATTAAATAATTCTAAACTATGGAGAACTATGGCGACCTCTCTTGAACAAAGAAAAAAGATAAAGTAGAAGACCAAGAAGAAGTTAAATTTTCTGGCCATTTCAGTTTTAAAATTAAATAAATATAAACTATGAGCAAACTATGGCGAACTATGGCGACCTCTCTTGAACTATAGGCCAAGAAGAAGTTAAATTTTCTAGCCATTTCAGATTTAAAATTAAATAAATATAAACTATGGGTAAACTATGGCGAACTATGGCGACCTCTCTTGAACCAAGAAGAAAGTTAAAGAAGAAGACCAAGAAAAAGTTAAATTTTCTGACCATTTCAGTTTTAAAAATAAATAAATATAAACTATGGGCAAACTATTGCGACCTCTCTTGAACCAAGAAGAAAGTTAAATAAGAAGACAAAGAAGAAGTTAAATTTTCTGGCCATAAAGTTTAAAAATTAAATAAATCTAAACTATGGTCAAACTATGGCGACCTCTCTTGAACTTTAGGACAAGAAGAAGTTAAATTTTCTAGCCATTTCAGTTTTAAAATTAAATAAATATAAACTATGGGTAAACTATGGCGAACTATGGCGACCTCTCTTGAACCAAGAAGAAAGTTAAAGAAGAAGACCAAGAAAAAGTTAAATTTTCTGACCATTTCAGTTTTAAAATTAAATAAATATAAACTATGGGCAAACTATTGCGACCTCTCTTTAACCAAGAAGAAAGTTAAATAAGAAGACAAAGAAGAAGTTAAATTTTCTGGCCATTAAAGTTTAAATATTATATAAATCTAAACTATAAGCATACTTTGGCGAACTATAGCGACCTCTCTTGAACTGCGGGAAGAGTCAAATCAAATTTTCTAGCCATTTATATTTGAAAATTAAATAACTCTAAACTATGGCGACCTCTCTTGAACCAAGAAGAAGACCAAGAAGAATTTAAATTTTCTGGCCATTAAAGTTTAAAAATTAAATAAATCTAAACTATGGTCAAACTATGGCGACCTCTCTTGAACTATAGGCCAAGAAGAAGTTGAATTTTCTGGCCATTTCAGTTTTAAAATTAAATAAATCTAAACTATGGGCAAACTATTGCGACCTCTCTTGAACCAAGAAGAAAGTTAAATAAGAAGACCGAGAAGAAATTAAATTTTCTGGCCATTAAAGTTTAAATATTAAATAAATCTAAACTATAAGCATACTTTGGC
Source organism: Leptopilina boulardi (assembly GCF_019393585.1). NCBI lineage: Eukaryota > Metazoa > Arthropoda > Insecta > Hymenoptera > Figitidae > Leptopilina > Leptopilina boulardi. The sequence goes on from NW_026137919.1 coordinate 735,959, forward strand.
GAACTATAGCGACCTCTCTTGAACCAAGAAGAAGACCAAGAAGAAGTTAAATTTTCTGGCCATTAATGTTTAAAAATTAAATAAATCTAAACTATGGTCAAACTATGGCGACCTCTCTTGAACTATGGGCCAAGAAGAAATTAAATTTTCTGGCCATTTCAGTTTTAAAATTAAATAATTCTAAACTATGGAGAACTATGGCGACCTCTCTTGAACAAAGAAAAAAGATAAAGAAGAAGACCAAGAAGAAGTTAAATTTTCTGGCCATTTCAGTTTTAAAATTAAATAAATATAAACTATGAGCAAACTATGGCGAACTATGGCGACCTCTCTTGAACTATAGGCCAAGAAGAAGTTAAATTTTCTAGCCATTTCAGATTTAAAATTAAATAAATATAAACTATGGGTAAACTATGGCGAACTATGGCGACCTCTCTTGAACCAAGAAGAAAGTTAAAGAAGAAGACCAAGAAAAAGTTAAATTTTCTGACCATTTCAGTTTTAAAATTAAATAAATATAAACTATGGGCAAACTATTGCGACCTCTCTTGAACCAAGAAGAAAGTTAAATAAGAAGACAAAGAAGAAGTTAAATTTTCTGGCCATAAAGTTTAAAAATTAAATAAATCTAAACTATGGTCAAACTATGGCGACCTCTCTTGCACTTTAGGCCAAGAAGAAGTTAAATTTTCTAGCCATTTCAGTTTTAAAATTAAATAAATATAAACTATGGGTAAACTATGGCGAACTATGGCGACCTCTCTTGAACCAAGAAGAAAGTTAAAGAAGAAGACCAAGAAAAAGTTAAATTTTCTGACCATTTCAGTTTTAAAATTAAATAAATATAAACTATGGGCAAACTATTGCGACCTCTCTTTAACCAAGAAGAAAGTTAAATAAGAAGACAAAGAAGAAGTTAAATTTTCTGGCCATTAAAGTTTAAATATTATATAAATCTAAACTATAAGCATACTTTGGCGAACTATAGCGACCTCTCTTGAACTGCGGGAAGAGTCAAATCAAATTTTCTAGCCATTTATATTTGAAAATTAAATAACTCTAAACTATGGCGACCTCTCAAGAACCAAGAAGAAGACCAAGAAGAATTTAAATTTTCTGTCCATTAAAGTTTAAACATTAAATAAATCTAAACTATGGTCAAACTATGGCGACCTCTCTTGAACCAAGAAGAAGACCAAGAAGAATTTAAATTTTCTGGCCATTAAAGTTTAAAAATTAAATAAATCTAAACTATGGTCAAACTATGGCGACCTCTCTTGAACTATAGGCCAAGAAGAAGTTAAATTTTCTGGCCATTTCAGTTTTAAAATTAAATAAATCTAAACTATGGGCAAACTATTGCGACCTCTCTTGAACCAAGAAGAAAGTTAAATAAGAAGACCAAGAAGAAGTTAAATTTTCTGGCCATTAAAGTTTAAATATTAAATAAATCTAAACTATAAGCATACTTTGGCGAACTATAGCGACCTCTCTTGAACCAAGAAGAAGACCAAGAAGAAGTTAAATTTTCTGGCCATTAATGTTTAAAAATTAAATAAATCTAAACTATGGTCAAACTATGGCGACCTCTCTTGAACTTTAGGCCAAGAAGAAGTTAAATTTTCTAGCCATTTCAGTTTTAAAATTAAATAAATATAAACTATGGGTAAACTATGGCGAACTATGGCGACCTCTCTTGAACCAAGAAGAAAGTTAAAGAAGAAGACCAAGAAAAAGTTAAATTTTCTGACCATTTCAGTTTTAAAATTATATAAATATAAACTATGGGCAAACTATTGCGACCTCTCTTTAACCAAGAAGAAAGTTAAATAAGAAGACAAAGAAGAAGTTAAATTTTCTGGCCATTAAAGTTTAAATATTAAATAAATCTAAACTATAAGCATACTTTGGCGAACTATAGCGACCTCTCTTGAACCAAGAAGAAGACCAAGAAGAAGTTAAATTTTCTGGCCATTAATGTTTAAAAATTAAATAAATCTAAACTATGGTCAAACTATGGCGACCTCTCTTGAACTATGGGCCAAGAAGAAGTTAAATTTTCAGGCCATTTCAGTTTTAAAATTAAATAAATATAAACTATGAGCAAACTATGGCGAACTATAGCAATCTCTCTTCAACTATGGGCCAAGAAGAAGTTAAATTTTTTGTCCATTTCAGGTTTAAAATTAAATAATTCTAAACTATGGCGGACTATGGCGACCTCTCTTGAACTATAGGCCAAGAAGAAGTTAAATTTTCTGGCCACTTTAGTTTTAAAATTAAATGAATCTAAACAATGGCGAACTATGGCGACCTCTCTTGAACCAAGAAGAAAATTAAAGAAGAAGACCAAAAAGAAGTTAAATTTTCTGGCCATTAAAGTTTACAAATTAAATAAATCTAAGCTATGGTCAAACTTTGGCGAATTATAGCGACATCTCTTGAACTATGGACCAAGAAGAAGTTAAATTTTCTGACCATTTCAGTTTTAAAATTAAATAAATATAAACTATGGGCAAACTATTGCGACCTCTCTTTAACCAAGAAGAAAGTTAAATAAGAAGACAAAGAAGAAGTTAAATTTTCTGGCCATTAAAGTTTAAATATTATATAAATCTAAACTATAAGCATACTTTGGCGAACTATAGCGACCTCTCTTGAACTGCGGGAAGAGTAAAATCAAATTTTCTAGCCATTTATATTTGAAAATTAAATAACGCTAAACTATGGCGACCTCTCTTGAACCAAGAAGAAGACCAAGAAGAATTTAAATTTTCTGGCCATTAAAGTTTAAAAATTAAATAAATCTAAACTATGGTCAAACTATGGCGACCTCTCTTGAACTATAGGCCAAGAAGAAGTTAAATTTTCAGGCCATTTCAGTTTTAAAATTAAATAAATATAAACTATGAGCAAACTATGGCGAACTATAGCAATGTCTCTTGAACTATGGGCCAAAAAGAAATTAAATTTTCTGGCTATTTCAGTTTTAAAATTAAATAAATCTAAACTGTGGAGAACTATGGCAACCTCTCTTGAACTATGGGCCAAGAAGAAGTTAAATTTTTTGTCCATTTCAGTTTTAAAATTAAATAAATCTAAGCTATGGTCATACTTTGGCGAATTATAGCGACATCTCTTGAACTATGGACCAAGAAGAAGTTAAATTTTCTGGCCATTTCAGTTTTAAAATTAAATAAATATAAACTATGGGCAAACTATGGCGACCTCTCTTAAACCAAGAAGAAAGTTAAAGAAGAAGACCAAGAAGAAGTTACATTTTATGGCCATTAAAGTTTAAATATTAAATAAATCTAAACTATAAGCATACTTTGGCGAACTATAGCGAGTAGTATAGCTGTGGTGATTCTGGGGCAGGTTCTGATCTCGGCTAAGTTACCCCCAGTCGGTAAGGTAGATTTCTACATTATCAGCAGCTGGTCGAATTCAAACCCAGTTGGTAAGGTAGGAATCTGTTTTACCGACCGAGTTAGTTAACTAGCCACCCAATAGATGGCGCCACTAGCGAATTCAAATCTGCTTGGCGGGAAATTTAAAATTTATTAGATAATTTAAATTTGCTTGGCCGCCATTTTGTTTTACCGACCGAGTTATTTGAGCGTACACCCAACAGATGGCGCCACTATCTAGTAGCCCAATTGGGCTACACGAATTTTTAAATTTTGGCGGGAAATTAAAAATTTATTAGATAATTTAAATTGGCTTGGCCGCCATTTTGTTTTACCGACCGAATAAGTTGAACGGACACCCGACAGATGACGCCACTATCTATTAGCCCAATTGGGCTACATGAATTTTTAAATTTTGGCGGGAAATTAAAAATTTATTAGATAATTGGCTTGGCCGCCATTTTGTTTTACCGACCGAATTAGTTGAACGGACACCCGACAGATGGCGCCACTATCTATTAGCCCAATTGGGCTACTTGAATTTTTAAATTTTGGCGGGAAATTTAAAATTTTATTTGAGAATTTGCTTGTCCGCCATTTTGTTTTTTTTTTACTTCCGGAGATTAAAATCTCTTGATATTTTGATTTTCGCGGTGTGAAACCTAAAAGATATCAATAATTTTATCATTGGAAATATTTTTTGTTTATTTATAAATATATATTAAATTTATTATAATAGTTAAATTTTCAAATAATGTTACAATTATAACTAGTAATTAATTTATTATAAAATTACTGTTAATTGTTTATGAAGGTAAGTATAATTTATTATTTTTACTATCAGTATTTTTAAAGTTAAATTGAATTTCATAGTGACTTGATTATCGATACTCTCGATGTGAAAGTCTACCAGCCCTGATGGAATATGCCTTTCTCATTGGTTGATTCTGTTGAGAAAAATGTAGTTATTGCTTACAATGAAATTTATAAGAAATGCAATGTATATTGTAAATTTAAATAATTAATGTATAATAATTAATAAATTATCTATAATATGAATGATTATCCAATATATATTTTAATTAATCTCAAAAATTATTGTTTGTGATTTCCTCATCTTTACACTATAGTATGTGGCGGTAATATTTAAAGGTTCATATTTTTTTCAATGTTTTAGATGTATTATTTCATAAATCTTTTTAAATTAATTTATCAGTTTTACAATTAACTGAAAATCTTTTCTTAATACATCAAATATGATAATATCGACAATGAATTTTTAAATAAATTGTGAAAAAAAGTTTGTGAAATTTTCTAATTGCATCGTCCCTGAGCCGCCATTTTACAACCTAACCTAAGCTTGGACATATACAAACCGGTGAATCGTGCCAGCACGTGCTAGTAAATTATCATGGTGAGTATCATTTTATATGTTTCTTAACTAAAACTTTATAATGTGTTAATATACTTTATTTTTAATAGGATCCGAACAACTGCAGAGCATATTGCTTTTGCAATAATATCGATTGCAGATTTCGAAGGATGCAGAGAGAAGCCGTATGTATATTATTTTTTACACATCTCAATATTCAAAATTTCCGTTTAGTTGAATTTATTATTATTTAAGTTAATTATTTTATCTATAGAAATGTCAGTTACTATGTTAACCTCAAATTATATTTCTTTTACTAATTTCAATATTAATGTCCCAGTGTTTTATCAAAAAAAAAGGATTTTTCAGTTTTTTTTTAGTTCAATATTAAACCTGTCAAAATTTTTTGTTTCTATTCCTCAGTGATAAAATTAAGTTATTTCAAATTTCCTTCCAGTTAAAATTTTCTTTCATTAAACACAATATGTCACAAAATATTAAATCTATTAAAAAAACTATTATACACAACGTTTAGTTGAACTTATTATTATTTAAGTTAATTATTTTATCTATAGAAATGTCAGTTACTATGTTTACTTTATAAATTATCATATTTTTCAGAATCCTTTGTTGCAAGCAGTTAACAACATGAATGGACAAGAATATGACCCATATCATCCGGAATTGTTTATAAGAAGAGACGTCCACTGGGATCAGCAACCTGCTGATGCTGAACTCTTACCTAATATTCCGGATGATATCTTGGATGATGTTTTAAATCTTGATGACAATCAACTAATGGAAGAGGCAGATCCTGGTCCAGTCGAAGTTCCAGAGAATCTACCAATTGATTTTAATGAGATTGAAGCAGCAGAGGCATTGCTGGAATTTCAAAGAAATGTACGAATTGACTTCGTTTACGATCCTACAGGGGATCCACAACCATGGATCAGATCACGAACTCGCCCTCGGATGCCAATACCAGCACCGAGAGTATTGCAAGGTGAATTACCAATCCCAGCACCGAGAGTATTGCAAGATGAATTACCAATACCAGCACCGAAAGTATTGCAAGATGAATTACCAATACCAGCACCGAAAGTATTGCAAGATGAATTACCAATACCAGCACCGAGAGCAAGAATCAGGATTGCTCACATACCACGGAATGATCATCATGAACTACGAGCAGCCCTACGAGTACAACCAAATCAAGCACCAGCTCAACGACGAGCAATTCAGATTCCTGCACTTCCTTTAAAAACTTCATCCAGACAACGTTTGAGTAAAGCGATGAAGCGTCTTGCAACCGCTAGCCAAAGAAAACGGCGTTGAATTTCTCTTCACATCCTATTTTTTTTTAATTTTCTTTTTCATATTGAATATTTTGATTTCATATTCAATTTAATTTTTTCTTTGGAAGAAAAAAGTATTTTTTATATATTTCAAAGCTTGACTTCTTATTTTTTTTCATGTTTTGTAAAATCTTAGACTGTAATGTTCAGCTTCTTTTTATTTTGTATTATTTCTAGTTTTTTTTTCTTATAACTATTCCATTAATTTTTATTCTTCTTTCTATACATTTTTTTTTCTTTACTGAATTTAATAAAATAAAAAAGTTGTTAACTTCTTTTATTTACTTTTTATTTACTTTTAATTTTTTAATTTTCTTTATACATTGAATGTTTTTATTTAATATTCAATTTAATATTTTCTTTTGAAGAAAGACGCATTTATATTTTTTATATATTTCAAAGCTTGACTTCTTATTTTTTTCATGCATTGTAAAATCTTATACTTTGATATTCTGCTTCTTTTATTATTTTATATTATCTCTATACGTTTTTTTTTTCTTATAACTATTCCATTAATATTTACTCTTATTTACATTATGTCATCATCTTCGAGATCAATATTATAATGTTTGTATTTCTTATATTTTCTTCATCACTAATTTTTTATCATTTATTTTTTTAGTATATATTATTTCAGCAAAATGTACATGTGTAAAAAATTTGTTTAGTTGTTAACTATATACATTTTACTATGTATATATCTGTACATATGTATGTTAAATATATTTAATTATTATTCTTATCCACTATGTTGTATTTTATTTGTACATATTCTCATATGCGTTATATATTTTTTTTGTATTAATTTTACATATTTTTACATACGTTATATTTTATTTTTTGAACGAATTTTACATTATTTTCTCATAATTTTTTATATATATTCAATAATAATTATTGAACTATGACTTAAAATTGACATAATATTAAAAGTTTATTTACAATTGTTGAATAAAATTAAAACCTATATAAAATTTGATTTAATATTAACTTAATTTTTACTTATCATTTAACAAAGTTAAATTTCATTCAACCTCATAACTTTATCTTGTACAAAACAGTTCATTAATATGTATATTTATAATTTATTGTAATTTTCAATTTTAAATAATTATTATTTTCAATATATATTTTATTTATTGCTTATTATTAATAACTTATTTAACTATTTTTATGTAATATATTCTACTTTACATAATTAAGGTAAGTTTAATTATTTATAACTAATTTTTAGTATCATTATTTTATATATTAAATATCACTACTTATAGGTGATATAATATTAATTATTACTTCAGTTTATTGTTTCTAATTCACTACATTTAATTGTAGTATTAATTATTGTAATTTATTTATTATATTAAATATTATAAAGTGTAGGAATAATCTTTGAATTTAAATTTCGCGCGTTACCGACGGCGTGTTCAAATTGTAGGAGCTTCACTCAACGGCCGCTCACACAAGGTGATGAGAGCGCGTGGTGGGGTGAGTGCGTGGTAGGGTGAGGGCTATAAGATTCTGAGCACCGCGGTAGAGAAGTATAATCTGCTTGTAGGGACCACAACCAGCGGTCAACTATGGAGCAGTGGTGCACCTGCTACCGGTGCCACGTCATGAGGGTGTCTGTGCATAATGTAAGTATAATGTAATATAACTTAATATAATGTAATATAATGTAATATAAGGTAATATAAGGTAATATAATGTAATATAATGTAATGTAATATAATTTCTTTAGTTACAGAATGAAGGTAATGAGTTGCCGTTCCCGACGACGCCACCGGGGACTCCACCCAGGTATCCATGGCACAGGCCAGAAACGCCACCATCCTGGGTGGAGTTGGGCTCTCCACCAAGGTCCAGGTCGCCGACGCCGCAACCTAGGGCGCAGTCAACCCCAGTGGCCAGGTCGCCAACACCTCCACCGGAGGTCAGGGTGCCGACAGCTCCACCAGTGGCCAGGTCGCCAACACCTCCACCGGAGGTCAGGGTGCCGACAGCTCCACCAGAGGCCAGGGCGTCGACACCACCACCCGGCCCAGAGGGAAGGCAGCGACGAAGGCGTCATCGCCGCCAAGCTGCCTTCATTTTAAATATTAATATTAATTTTTAATAAAAGTTCAATTTTTTGATATATCCGTATACATTCTTTTACGCATGCGCGAATGGGTTGGAGTAAATGTAAGAGTGGGGTGTGCGAAAGGTAGGAGTGGGGGTAAAAGTTCTAGTGCGCATGCGCGAGCAAAATTTCGGGTATATATTCGGGATCGCGAGCGAATTTAGTCATTCTCTCTTCTGTTCGCAGGTGTTCCAGCAGCAGCAGTCTCCCTTGCCATTTACTAACTGTCTTTTTTTTATATTTATTGTATTATTTGATATTTTTTGATTTTTATTGTATTTTTTTTTTATATTTATTGTACTTATTGTGTTTATTGTATTTATCTTTTATATTTCTTAGGTTAAGTGTGTTCTTTTCTAGGTTAAGTACTTTAATTTTAAGTTTGCGCTTTTAGGTTAAGTTTGATAGCTTGTAAGTTTAATTTCAAGTGTAGAGATGAAGCGGAAGGCTACATCCACCGATGGACCGCGAAAACATCCAAACTACAAGACCATCCTCGATGAGTGTGACGTCACGATTCCACTCATCAAGGAAGCTCTGGAGCTGGTGCCAATCCTCAGAGACGTCGACTCAAGACGATCATTTATTGAACGATGGATTGCAGAATGCTCGAGATATGAAAACTTGTTGTCTAGCATCCTAAAATCGATGTACTTCACACATCAAAAACAAAGATGTGTGAGCATTCTACAATCTATCATTAGATTTCGCGCGTTGTTTGAATCTCACATTGTAGATGGCGCTGGAATTGGTGATCCAAATATTAATAAACGTGTTCGCTGGGAAGAATGTGAGAGTGCTTTTGCGTGCAGATTGTACACTAATGCGATCCTAAATCTTGTACATATTGACATTAGTGCATTCTTGGACGATGCGTCCACACTTTTCCAGGATCACATTAGAGGTGCTCTAAACAAACATGGCGTCATTTTGGTGTATGGTTTCTCATCGCACATTTTAAAAGGGTTGAGAATGGTGAGGAGGTCGTTAAGCCTATACCTTTTGGTTCTAAGGCTAAAAGTATTTTCCCTACCACTCTCTTAGATAATTGGTTCGATGAGAACATCAAACAACCAATTTTGCGCAGTGTGGAAGAGTTTCACGCAAAGGGTTCGAATTGGAATCTTCAATCGATTATAAGGTTAGAAATCAATGTAAATAAGTATAATCCGATGCATGCAAGCTCTTATATTGGTTTACCTGCACAAATTAAGAATAAAAAAGCTTGCATCAATGTTCAAAATGATGACAATGAGTGTTTCAAGTGGGCTGTACTCTCAGCTTTGCACCCTGAAGTATCAGATCCTAAACGAGTAGGAAATTTTAAGAAATTTAAAAATGAATTAAATTTCGAGGGAATTGAATTCCCAGTAACGTTAAAAAATGTCCCGAAATTTGAGAAACTGAATGATATTTCGATTAATGTCTATGGTTTATCAAAATATTATGGTGATTTCTCAGTACATCCTCTTCACCTCACTATGGAGAAAAGAGATAAACATGTAAATCTTTTGTACGTTGCGGATATGTATGCGGATGAGGGTGTTAAAGAGAATGTAATATGTGATGGTGGTGATTTTATGAATTTCCATTATGTATGGATAAAGAGTTTGTCTGCCCTTCTATTTAAGCAATTATCAAATCATGGAGGTAAAAAGTATATCTGCGATCGATGCTTACACTATTTTCATTCTGTAGAAAAACTGAATGCTCACACTGAAGATTGTAAGAAAGTGAATGAGTGTAAAATAACGTTGCCAAAGCCGAAAGACAGTATTATCAAGTTTAAAAATTATAAAAATAGAGAAAAAGTTCCGTATGTGATTTACGCCGACTGTGAAAGTTTACTTCTTCCAGCTGATGAAGATGTAAACAATTTGAGTAAGACTGAAGTATTTCAACGCCATAAGCTATTAAGCATCGGCTATTATTTGAATTGTAGCTACGACGAATCTCAATCCGTGTATGTACCGTGTCCGAAGCATGAAGCTGACCCAGCTAAATGGTTTGCTGGGGAGTTAAAGCAGATTGCTGAAAAAATTGATGAAGTATTTAAAAATCCGATACCAATGACTGTATTAACTCCTCAAGAAATCAGCGATTTTAAGCGAGCGACAATATGCCATATTTGTCATCAGAAAATAGCGGCAAGCGATAAAAAAGTCCGAGATCATTGTCATCTTACTGGCAAGTATAGGGGTGCTGCGCATGAGTCGTGCAATTTAAATTTTCAAGATTGTCAAACGATCCCTGTAGTGTTCCACAATTTAAGTGGCTATGACGCCCATTTTATAATTCACGCGATTTCAACGAGCTTTGAAGGTAAAATTGATCTCCTCCCCATTAACAAAGAGAAGTATATCGCCTTCACAAAACATTTCAAGGCGAGTGAGGTCAAGTTTCGATTCATTGACTCTTTCAGATTCATGGCATCATCCCTAGAAAAACTCGCATCCTACTTGGACGAGTATAAAATTGTAAACGCCGTTTTTGCCAGTACGGTGACTGATCCAGATAAAATTAAGTTATTAACGCGAAAGGGTGTTTTCCCCTATGAGTACTTTGACTCAAAAAGTAAGCTTGATGAGACAGAATTGCCCCCGAAAGAGAAATTTTACAGTACTCTTTATGATGCCGGTATTTCTGATGAAGATTATGAGCATGCGCAGAAAGTTTGGTCCGAATTTGATTGTCAAAATCTCTACGACTATGTCCACTTGTACATGAAAACAGATGTATTGTTACTTGCCGATGTCTTTGAAAACTTCCGCGAACAATGTGTAATTGCGTACAAGTTAGATCCTGCGAACTATTATACAACCCCCGGTTTAACTTGGGATGCTATGCTCAAGTACACGAGTATACGATTACAACTTATAACCGATATTGATATGATGATGTTTGTTGAGTCGGGTATTCGAGGCGGCATTAGTCAATGTTGCAACCGCTATGCAAAAGCGAATAATCCATATATGGAGAATTTCGACAAAAACGAAGATACAAGCTACCTCATGTACTTCGATGCCAACAATTTGTATGGTTGGGCAATGGCTCAATCGCTCCCTTATGGCGGTTTCAAATGGGTTGAAAATGTTGACGACTCTTTTAATTTTCATGTACCTGACGATTCCCCTTTTGGGTACATCCTAGAAGTAGATTTGGAGTATCCGAAAGACATTCATGATACTCATAAAGACATGCCATTCTGCGCTGAAAATAAGAAACCTCCATTGTCAAAACAGGAGAAATTGTTAACCACTCTCATGCCTAAAGAAAAATATGTTATTCATTATCGTACGCTCAAACAAGTTGTGGCAAACGATATTAAAATTGTGAAAATCCACCGTGTCTTGCAGTTTAAGCAATCAACCTGGCTTAAACCATACATCGACTATAACACAATGATGCGAACCAATGCTAAAAATGAGTTCGAAAAGAATTTGTTCAAGCTTATGAACAATGCGGTGTACGGCAAGACGATGGAAAATGTCCGCAAACATGTTGACATTAAACTCGTCACAAAATGGTTTGGCCGCTATGGAGCTGAAGCTCTAATCTCCCGCCCAAATTTCAAAAGTCGAGCGATTTTCGACGAAAATCTGGTTGCTATTGAATTGCGCAAAGTCGAGGTACTGCTCAACAAACCCATCTATGTAGGGTTAAGTGTGCTTGATATATCTAAGACGCTAATTTACGATTTCCATTATGGTCACATGTTGAAAAAATACGGCGATGCTTGTAAACTGCTGTATACCGATACAGACAGTCTTATCTACGAAATCAAGTGTGAAGATATTTACAAAGACATGAAAAAGGATATTGACAAGTTTGATACATCTGATTATCCCGCGAATAACGTCTATGATATTCCGCAAGTCAACAAAAAAGTCCTCGGCCTCATGAAAGATGAGTGCAACGGCAGAATTGTAACTGAATTTGTTGGCTTGCGGAGTAAGATGTACAGTGTACGGGTCGAAGATAAAGATTTTATTAAAAAAGCTAAAGGTGTTAAAGCCGGCGTTGTTAAAAAGACAATTCAATTTGATGATTATGTAAAATGTCTGCGAGATTTTGACATTCAAACTCGAACACAATATAATATTCGATCGCGGCTTCACAATCTTGAAACTGTAAAGCAGGTAAAAGTAGCTTTAAGTCCGCAAGACGACAAGCGGTATTTGTTACCGGGGAGTACTGATACTCTACCGTGTGGTCACTATGCGATCCCAAATCTCGACGATTTGTAAATAGTTGATAAGTTCGAGAAAAAAATGTCGGGAAATGTAAAGGCTGTGATAAAAGAAATAAATAGAACAATTGTATTTTAATTTCATGTGTTTTTTATTTAAAAATTCCTTACATATATACATTATAACATTGATTTAACATTGATTCAACATTGATTCAACATTGATTCAACATTGATTCAACATTGATTCAACATTGATTCAACATTGATTTAACATTGATTTAACATTGATTCAACATTGATTCAACATTGATTTAACATTGATTCAACATTGATTCAACATTGATTTAACATTGATTCAACATTGATTCAACATTGATTTAACATTGATTTAACATTGATTCAACATTGATTCAACATTGATTTAACATTGATTCAACATTGATTCAACATTGATTCAACATTGATTCAACATTGATTTAACATTGATTTAACATTAACTATAAATTATACATTTGCTTTGTCTTCCCAAGTGTTGTGAGAGTTATCGAAACCAAGCCACTTGACAAGAACTTTGTTTCCACGTGTCCTGAGAATTTTCTCAACAAGATAAATGTCTGAATATTTCACTTTTAGAAGCTCCTCTTCATAGAATCCTCCACTGATGGGTTGATCTTGGTAATCCTTGAGTTTGTAAGTCACAGGTTGAGTTGATTCAACTTTATCAATTGTAAATATTTCAGTAGTCCAATTAGGAGTATAACCTTTTTCGAAAATATTTTTATATTTGCTAACTCGCACTTTGTCACCAATTTTAAATTTAGATCGTCTTAACGGAATTTTTCTGAGCTTGGAGATTCGATCTTTTAAAATATCAACATGTTGTGCAGTAACATCATTAGGCTTCATTCCAATTGTTCTATGTTTTGTGTCATTATAAGTAGAAATGAGGTTAGGTAATATATCATACCACTTGTAATTTCCTCGTAAACTGAATTGCATCCACATTTTCCTTTTAAGTGTTCTGTTAAATCTTTCAACAATAGATGCTTTCAAGTTACTGTATGTTGAATAAAAATTAATTTTGTACTTTTTCATTAAAGCTTCAAATTGAGAATTGTAGAATTCTTTACCTTTATCGGAATGAAGGTTCTTTGGAATACGTCCTTTTTCAAATATGAATTTCATTGCGTTAGTCACATCTTTTCCATTTTTACTTTTTACTGGAACAGCCCAAGCATACTTGGATAAGATATCTATGACTGTAAGTAAATAATTGTAACCTTTGTTTATTTTTGAATAAGGTAGCATTTCAACTAAATCTGCTTGCCAGGTGTCATCAATATCACGCATTTCTACGCGACGGCTATGGAAATTTTTTCTAGCCTGTGTATGAAGTTCAGTTACTACTGTTAACTTTTTATCAGCCATCATTCTTTAATAAATTTAGCTGCATTTAATATAAATTTTGCTGTGATTCAATTTGTTTTAGTTTTTCGTTAACTCTGTCTTCAATAATTTGCATAAAAAGATTCAAGTCATCAATAGATGATCTTAATGATGACGTAACTTGGAAAATAGTTTTTATTTCGTTTTTTACAATGTTTTGTACAAGTCTTAAATTTACTGCATCATGCAGTTGTTCAGCGTCCTTAACGTTACAAAGTCTTTTATTATCTATATCAAAGTGTCCACTTGAATTAACTTTAAATCCAACTCCAGTAGGTCCACGTCTTGCTATTACTGTTCCTCCTCGACTGAGAGGATGTCCGAACAGATCAATGCTCATTATTGAAATGAATGACATTTACTAAAGCACACCTTAATATATGATTTTAGCCTCACGTAATTCCTCAATAATTGACATAATTTCATTATTATGACTAGTATTACCAGCTCCTTGAGATGCCATAAGTAATCGAAGACGATCAACCAGTTCATTTGGATCATCCCAATAAATATAATCTGGTTTAAAACTTTTATTCGCAATCATAAATTTAGGTAGTGAACTACCACTTATAGATGACTCTTTTGTAGGAGGAAATAATTTTGATATAATATTCATGTATTTAAAACTTTTATCTCTATGAATAGAGTTAGAGGAACTATAGTTTTTTCTATGTGCATTGGAGGTGGTAAGAATTTGTTTATAACTATTCATATCATGTTCACTAATGTATGATTTTTCAGGTTTGTTTTTAAATAAAAGTTCTAATAACCCAGAGGTAATTTTAAAACGCTTATCTTCAATATCTACAATGTGATTTTTAAAGATTATGGTTTTATTACCAATCATAAGGGAACCATCATTAGCTTTGCGTACTCCATATATCATATCCAAACATTGTTTTCTATTATGTTTTATCAAAAATATATATTTACTAACTATTTTATCAATGTCAGATCCGGGTTTTAGTGTTTCACCATCATCAGTACTCATATAATTTATATCATCATCACTATCATTTTTATCAGATGTAGCTTTATTTTCAATCTCTTCTTTCTTTTCAATATTAACATTTTCATGTTTATAATCTGTCAAGTTAATAATTTTTTGTAAAGGTTGAACTACTGGTTTAAAGGTTTCATTCAAAACATTTTCGACAGCTTCCTTCCCTAATTTCAACATACGATGCTTCCGTCTAATTGCCTCACTAGCTTTAGCAATTTGACGTAGATACTCTTTCTCTTTATGAAACATGTTGATATTTCAAGTTTTAAAACAACACTAATACTATTTTAAAAATTATCATGTATTTATAGTGCTAGAAAACTGTCCAATCCTTTTCTATATCTTCCATCATTTAAATTAGAATCTTTATCAATTACTACAAAGCCATATTTGTCTGAATTCCAACATGTTGAACATAACTCTCGAAATTGATTAAATGTAATGTCAGTATTAACATGATCATCATACACATGTCTTAAATTTTTCTCATCTTGACGAAAAAGGACTAATAAATTAACATTATCACGTACTAAATGTTTAGGAATTCTAGCATATGTTTGACAGAGGTAAAAACAATCAACGTCAACATGTCTACCCATACAAAAGAATGCCCTTACGTTGTCTTGCTTTTCACAAGCAATATCGTCAAATATAAATATTGAATTTTGTTTTGTTTCTTTAGGAGCAATTACTTCTTCATGATCACTAAATGGTAAATATTCAACTCCATCAACGTTACTCACAACTTGTTCTAAGAATTTATATTTTGGTTGTTGTAATGATTTTGAGTATAAGTAAATGTTGTCAAATCTGAGACCATTAGGATCTAGAATTAGAGACAGTAATACATTTGTTTTTCCACAATTTGATGGGCCACAGAAAATTGCACGAATACTACCTGATAATAAACTACCATGACGCTTAACTTTCTTCTCTTGTTGTTCAACAATTGAGTCCAGATTTACGACTGGCAGTTTATTAGGTTGTTCCTTGAATCGCATCCTGATGTAGACTGTTGTAAAAGGTATAAATGCAGCGCTTATATAACCTTTCAGTCATTCTATTTTAAACTTTCATAGAGTAAGGTATGATTATTCATCATCGCTCTCGAGGGAAAGGTTTAGTCAATAGTCTTATAAATAAGTTACCATTTGAATTACATCTGCCTGGTTATCAATATTGTGGACCAGGCACAAAGTTAGTAAAACGTCTACACAAAGGTGATCCGGGTATTAATCTTCTGGACGCCGCTTGTAAAGAGCACGATATCTCATATTCGAAAAATCGAGAAAACGTAGAAGCAAGAAACGTTGCTGATAGAGTTTTAGCTGAGAAGGCTTGGGAACGTGTTACAGCAAACGATTCCAGTTTAGGTGAAAAAGCTGCTGCTTTAGCTATATCTGGAACTATGAAAGTTAAATCAAAATTGGGTATGGGAGTTAGGAGAAAGAGAAAGCCAAAATTAGGCTTGGGTGGAAGGAAGAAAAAAAAGATATCTTCTAAAAAACTAACTGCCCTCAGAAAAATTGTAGATGCAGCTAGAAAATCCATAATTCCTGGTAATGATGCTCAATCAACAATTAAAAGTGCCATTGAAACTGCTCGGAAAGCTGTTAGAAATGCAGGAGGAAGAAAGAAAATTTTAGCACCGCGCATCTTGCCTGTACCTTCAAAAATTGGTGGTTTACTACCATTAATTCCAATTTTTGCTGGATTAAGCGCCCTTGGAGCACTAACTGGAGGTGTAGCAGGTGTATCAAAAGCTGTAAATAGTGCAAGTGCAGCAAAAGATAAATTAAAAGAAGCTCATCGCCATAATAAAGCAATGGAAGATATTGCACTTGGTAAAGGTCTCCATTTAAAACCCTATCGTCAGGGATTAGGTCTTCATTTAAAACCGTTTTCAAAAGGATCAGGCCTTCATTTAAAACCTTATCAAAGAGGACAAGGAATAAAAAAGTGTTCAAAAAAAATTTTTTTTGATACTTCCTAAACGAGCACTAACTGACTTTGAGTTGCTCAAGTATGTTAAAGACTTGAAAATTTCTAACTTTAGAGGGGTTTTTATGCGAAATGAATTGCCCTCAACAGGGCCGCGAAAAAATGAATCAGCTATTATTAATTTAGATGATAAAGATGGTTCTGGAACCCATTGGGTTGCATTTATAAAAGTTAATAATAAAGCTGAATACTTTGACAGTTTTGGTAATCTTCAACCACCATTTGAACTTGTTAGTTATTTAGGTTATAATACTCTAATACAATACAATCATAAAAATTATCAAGATTATGATACTTTTCATTGTGGTCATTTATGTCTTAAGTTTTTATGTGGACAACTTGAAATCACACAAAAATATATTCTATATAAATGATGGTATTTATATAACCTAATCAGTTTATAAAAAGTCATCATCATGGATGAATCGTTTACTTTAACTATCTCTGGCAATTCATCTATTCTGGAGGCTGAATATTTTCCACCAATAGAATTATTACCTAATAGAAATTATGTACTTGGCTTAGTTGAATTGTTAACTTTCAATTCAATTCCTAATATTGATGAGGGTAAAAATAAATTTTATATTGATAATCAAGTAATTACTATACCTCCTGGTAGTTATGAAATTGAAGATATTGAAAAATATATTCAAAATTCTATTACAGATGGAGTTAAAAGTATAACTATAAAACCAAACAATAATACGTTACGTAGTGAAATAAAAAGTACTCACAAAGTAAGTTTTAAACCTAAAGATTCTATTGGTGAATTGTTGGGATTTACACCACGAGCGCTAATAGCTAATAAAACTCATACGTCTGACTTACCAGTAGCCATTCTCAAAATAAATGCTATTAGAATTGAATGTAATATTACTACTGGTGCATACATTAACAATAAAAAGGTACACACAATTCATGAATTTTTTCCAGTTGTTCCTGCAGGATATAAGATAGTGGAAGTACCATCACACGTCATTTACCTTCCAGTTGCCGTGAAGACTATACATAATATTCAACTACGAATCATCGATCAAAGCGGAGATTTAATAAATTTTCGAGGTGAAACTATAACAATTCGATTACACGTTAAATCAGTGTAATGGGTATTATATTTCATAGAAAAACTGGTGGAAACTATATAAACGAGTCACAATGTCAGAAATCATCCAGTCTTCATTCAGTTCGCAAGAGGCTAACACCTCAGAATTTACGTTTCCTGAAGCAGCTCGGTCTACGGGTTTATCAACAAAATCAAAGAAAGGAAAACTAATAATTCACATATTTTTCTTTTTCTGTTGTTGTAATAAAAATGGAAGAGACTTTAAATATTCTAAGTCTAGTAAAATATGATAATTCTCTAGCACACTATGAAATTCATGCTCATCAACCGTATGTTTTATCAGCATTTAATAATAGTGATGAGATTCGAATTGCAGTTCAACATCAAGATTTATACATTCTTCCCTCTAAAAGTACATTACATGTACATGGAAGATTAGTTAAAGCTAATAATAATGCTGTAACAAATACAAAACTAATTAGCAATAGTATTTGTTACATGTTTAATGAGATTCGTTATGAATTAAATGGCGTTCAGATTGATCATTGTAAAAATGTTGGTCTAACGACAACTATGAAATCATACATTTCTCAAACACCTAATCAGATGATTTATGCTGAGAATGCAGGTTATCTTGACTTTGATGATGCTAGTAGAGTAACTAATACTGATGGATATTTTGATGTAAATATACCACTAAATATGATTCTTGGATTTGCTGAAGACTATCGAAAGATTGTTGTAAATGCAAAACATGAACTTATTTTAACAAGATCTCGTACAGACCTTAATGCTATAGTTAACATTGACGGATTAGAGCGTGAAGAATTCAAAATTGTAATTAATAAAATTGAATGGATGATTCCATATTTATTTGTTAGTGATCGACAAAAAATTGAATTACTAAAATACACTGAAAAAGATTCACCTATAACGATGAGTTTCAGAGCATGGGACTTGTATGAGTATCCTATGATTCCTGCTACACGAAAACACATATGGACTGTAAAAACTTCAACTCAAGTTGAAAAACCTAGATATGTTATTCTTGGTTTTCAAACAAACCGAAAAGAAAATCATACAAGCTATGCCAACATTTTTGATAATTGTAATTTAACCAATGTAAAACTTTACTTAAATTCACAATACTATCCATATGGTAATTTGAATTTAAATTTTAATCAAGGTCAATTTTCTATTCTTTATGATATGTATTGTAATTTTCAATCATCATACTATGGAAAAGAACCTGAGCCTTTGCTAAACAGAAATAACTTTAAAGATTATGCACCACTAGCTGTCATAGATTGTTCAAAACAAAACGAATTTTTAAAACAGTCATCTGTAGATGTACGCCTGGAATTTGAAGCTAGTGATAATTTTCCCAATAATACAGCTGCATACTGTTTAATAATTCATGATCGTATTATCCAATATACACCAATCAGCGGTGTTGTTAAAAAAGTATCATGATTGGTGGTTGTAATAGCCAATCAGAAGAGAGGAAAGGGTGTTAGTGGTGGGGAGGAGTGACTATAAAAGGAGCAGTTCTATGCAGCTTGGGTCATTCCTCTGTTACAGATATTATGTCGTACGTTATAGATATCCAATGTTTCAAAAGACCCTACAACGAGTTTGTCATCAAGGAGCTGGCTATTCTACCTCTTCAAGAAGATGCTCATCCATTGGTCTACCTCTTCGAGCCGCCATACGCCTGGAGTCGATTACCAGCAAGATACAAATGTGAGAATCGATGGCTGACAAATAATTATCATGGTATCGATTGGGCTGCCGGCGACATACCTTATGAAGAATTACAACCTATAGTAAAAGAAGTATTAATTGGTACACCTACTGTTTACGTAAAAGGTTTGGAAAAACAAAGATGGCTGGAAAAATATACTTTAAACGTATTTAATTTAAATGATTTCAAATGTCCATCATTAAAAAGTTTAGATGTAGATAATTCATCTACATGTACAAACCACACACGTAGTTTTAGCAATTGCGCTGTTAAAAATGTATGTAACCTACGAAATTGGTTGATACAACCATCAAATGTACTACGAAATAATATAGAAAATAATTATGAAGTTGATAACGATTGTACATTAAAAGACTTTTATAATGATTGTGAAAATTTTATATGCAATGAATAAATGTATAAAAATGTATTTAAAATGTTTTAAATTAATTTACCCTACCTTCCTATTATCTTAATTATATGTTTAAGCTATTTTTAACGAGTTTAAGCATGTATAAACTTGTCTTATGACGTCACAAAGTGGGTGTGGCTAACTTCGGAGTGGTGGGGGTATCACGCATGCGTAGAAAAAGCAAAAAAGAACTGCGCATGCGTACAAGAAGGAGTGGGGGTAAATGGCAAGAGTAGGAGGTAAAAGTCTATTGCGCATGCACGAGCAAAATTTTAGAGTATAAATATAGGATCAATAAGCATTTTTGCTCATTCTTCTTTTGTTCACAGTAGCAATGGATCTCAGTAAAATCAACGCCATTGGCCGTATGGATGCATTTTTGCCAACGAAGCCGCTCTCCGAATTGACTCCTGGACATAAGTATCCAATTACAAAGATCCAGGTAGTCAACACCAAATATGGAGAAAAAATTGTTGTTGAGGTAGATAAAAAGTTCAATACATTCCTACCTTCAAGATTTGTACCAATGTTCACTGATGATTCCATATGCTTCGAACAAATGAAAGAAACAATTGACGCTGGTCAATTACGTTTAAAATATGTTGGTGGTCCATACAACCATATTGAATTTAAAATAAAACAAGTGTAAATATTGTATATTGAATATAATAAATGTTAAAAATGTTATTTACGTTGTATTTAATTCAATACCTCATTAGCATTAAGTTAGAATTAAGATTATATTTAGGTTATGTTTAACTTTCATAATTGATAAGATAATTAATAAAAGATTGTATTAAGCTTACTTAATATATAATTTTTTTATTAACTTGATGGTAAATAATCAATAAAGTAAAGTGGTGCCATCTATTATGTGTTTGACCATCTAATTTGGTCGGTAAAGCAGAGCATCTATTACCAATAAACATTTTACCGCCAAAATTTTAAAATTCTTATAGCACAATTGACCTAATAGATAGTGGCGCCATCTGTTGGGTGTCCGCTCAACTAATTCGGTCGGTAAAACAAAATGGCGGCCAATCAAATTTGAATTCTCAAATAAAATTTTAAATTTCCCGCCAAAATTTAAAAATTCATGTAGCCCAATTGGGCTAATAGATAGTGGCGCCATCTATTGGGTGGCTAGTTAACTAACTCGGTCGGTAAAACAGATTCCTACCTTACCAACTGGGTTTGAATTAGACCAGGTGCTGATAATGTAGAAATCTACCTTACCGACTGGGGGTAACTTAGCCGAGATCAGAACCTGCCCCAGAATAACCATAGTTATACTACTATTTAACTTTATTTTAACTATTTTTAACTTTTCTTTAACTATTTTTAACTTTTTTTAAACTATATTTAACTTTATTTTAAATATTTTTAACTATATTTAACTTTATTTTAACTATTTTTAACTTTTCTTTAACTATTTTTAACATTTTTTTAACTATATTTAACTTTATTTTAACTTTTTTAACTATATTTAACTTTTTTTTAACTATTTTTAACTTTTCTTTAACTATTTTTAACATTTTTTTAACTATATTTAACTTTATTTTAAATATTTTTAACTATATTTAACTTTATTTTAACTATTTTTAACTTTTCTTTAACTATTTTTAACTTTTTTTTAACTATATTTAACTTTATTTTAAATATTTTTTACTATTTTTAACTTATCTTTAACTATTTTTAACTTTTCTTTAACTTCTTTTTTAACTATATTTAACTTTATTTTAACTTTTTTAACTATATTTA
This sequence comes from Leptopilina boulardi, assembly GCF_019393585.1. Taxonomy (NCBI): domain Eukaryota; kingdom Metazoa; phylum Arthropoda; class Insecta; order Hymenoptera; family Figitidae; genus Leptopilina; species Leptopilina boulardi. The sequence goes on from NW_026137919.1 coordinate 757,837, forward strand.
ACTTTATTTTTACTATTTTTAACTTTTCTTTAACTATTTTTAACATTTTTTTAACTACATTTAACATTATTTTAAATATTTTTAACTTTTCTTTAACTATTTTTAACTTATCTTTAACTATTTTTAACTTTATTTTAACTTTTTTTTAACTATATTTAACTTTATTTTAACTATTTTTAACTTTTTTTAACTTATCTTTAACTATTTTTAACTTTTTTTAACTTTCCTTTAACTTTTTTTTAACTATATTTAACTTTATTTTAACTTTTTTAACTATATTTAACTTTATTTTAACTATATTTAACTTTTTTTTAACTATTTTTAACTTTTCTTTAACTATTTTTAACATTTTTTTAACTATATTTAACTTTATTTTAAATATTTTTAACTATATTTAACTTTATTTTAACTATTTTTAACTTTTCTTTAACTATTTTTAACTTTTTTTTAACTATATTTAACTTTATTTTAAATATTTTTTACTATTTTTAACTTATCTTTAACTATTTTTAACTTTTCTTTAACTTCTTTTTTAACTATATTTAACTTTATTTTAACTTTTTTAACTATATTTAACTTTATTTTTACTATTTTTAACTTTTCTTTAACTATTTTTAACATTTTTTTAACTACATTTAACATTATTTTAAATATTTTTAACTTTTCTTTAAATATTTTTAACTTTTCTTTAACTATTTTTAACTTATCTTTAACTATTTTTAACTTTATTTTAACTTTTTTTTAACTATATTTAACTTTATTTTAACTATTTTTAACTTTTTTTAACTTATCTTTAACTATTTTTAACTTTTTTTAACTTTCCTTTAACTTTTTTTTAACTATATTTAACTTTATTTTAACTTTTTTAACTATATTTAACTTTATTTTAACTATTTTTAACTTTTCTTTAACTATTTTTAACTTTTTTTTAACTATATTTAACTTTATTTTAAATATTTTTAACTATATTTAACTTTATTTTAACTATTTTTAACTTTTCTTTAACTATTTTTAACTTTATTTTAACTTTATTTTAACTATATTTAACTTTATTTTAACTATTTTTAACTTTTCTATAACTATTTTTAACTTTTTTTAAACTACATTTAACATTATTTTAAATATTTTTAACTTTTATTTAACTATTTTTAACTTATCTTTAACTATTTTTAACTTTATTTTAACTTTTTTTTAACTATATTTAACTTTATTTTAACTATTTTTAACTATTTTTAACTTATCTTTTACTATTTTTAACTTTTTTTAACTTTTCTATAACTTCCTTTTTAACTATATTTAACTTTATTTTAACTTTTTTAACTATATTTAACTTTATTTGAACTATTTTTAACTTTTTTTAACTATATTTAACTTTATTTTAACTTTTTTTAACTATATTTAACTTCTTTTAACTATTTTTAACTTTTCTTTAACTATTTTTAACATTTTTTTTAACTATATTTAACTTTATTTTAAATATTTTAACTATATTTAACTTTATTTTAAATATTTTAACTATATTTAACTTTATTTTAACTATTTTTAACTTTTCTTTAACTATTTTTAACTTTTTTTTAACTATATTTAACTTTATTTTAAATATTTTTAACTATTTTTAACTTATCTTTAACTATTTTTAACTTTTTTTAACTTTTCTTTAACTTCTTTTTTAACTATATTTAACTTTATTTTAACTTTTTTAACTATATTTAACTTTATTTTTACTATTTTTAACATTTTTTAACTATATTTAACTTTATTTTAAATATTTTTAACTTTTCTTTAACTATTTTTAACTTATCTTGAACTATTTTTAACTTTATTTTAACTTTTTTTAACTATATTTAACTTTATTTTAACTATTTTTAACTTTTTTTAACTTATCTTTAACTATTTTTAACTTTTTTTAACTTTCCTTTAACTTTTTTTTAACTATACACTACCGTCCGAAATTGTGCGAACTCTGCTTTTTCAACAACTATAAAACTGTTCAAATCTTCAACAATATTAAAACTAAAATTTTTTCCTCTTTATTTTATTAAAGCTAATAAAATTCTGAAAGAAATGACACCTTGACAAAGAGAATATGTTAATTTTTCAATTAGATATCTAAGAAAAACCCAATTTTCAATGTTTTTACTATTTTTTTTATTTCTCTGGCCAAAATTAATATTTTTAAACGTTCTTAGGCTCATTGAAATCGTATTTTGTTATGCAATTCAAATTATATAAAACAATTCATGTACACATTCTTCCCTAGCGTATGCAAACCGTAAAAGTTGGCTCATAAAATGTCAAAAAATTATTATTAATATTTATATGACAAAAAATGATCAGTAAAATGTATAAATCTTAAATTTACTTACATAAATTATAGAAGTTTAGAATGGTATATTTACTTGATTTTTAAACATTATATTTTATTGTAGAATTAAATTTAAATTTTTTGACATTTTATGAGCCAATTTTCACGGTTTGCATACGCTAGGGAAGAATATGTACATGAATTGTTTTATATAATTTGAATTGCATATTAAAATACGATTTCAATGAGCCTAAGAACGTTTAAAAATATTAATTTTTGCCAGAGAAATAAAAAAAATAGTAAAAACATTGAAAATTGGGTTTTTCTTAGATATCTAATTGAAAAATTAACATATTCTCTTTGTCAAGGTATCATTTCTTTCAGAATTTTATTAGCTTTAATAAAATAAAGAGGATAAAATTTTAGTTTTAATATTTTTGAAGATTTGAACAGTTTTATAGTTGTTGAAAAAGCAGAGTTCGCACAATTTCGGACGGTAGTGTATTTAACTTTATTTTAACTTTTTTAACTATATTTAACTTTATTTTAACTATTTTTAACTTTTCTTTAACTATTTTTAACTTTTTTTTAACTATATTTAACTTTATTTTAAATATTTTTAACTATATTTAACTTTATTTTTACTATTTTTAACTTTTCTTTAACTATTTTTAACATTTTTTTAACTATATTTAACTTTATTTTAAATATTTTTAACTTTTCTTTAACTATTTTTAACTTATCTTTAACTATTTTTAACTTTATTTTAACTTTATTTTAACTATTTTTAACTATTTTTATCTTTTTTTAACTATATTTAACTTTATTTTAACTTTTTTAACTATATTTAACTTTTTTTTAACTATTTTTAACTTTTCTTTAACTATTTTTAACTTTTTTTTAACTATATTTAACTTTATTTTAAATATTTTTAACTATATTTAACTTTATTTTAACTATTTTTAACTTTTCTTTAACTATTTTTAACTTTTTTTTAACTATATTTAACTTTATTTTAACTTTTTTAACTATATTTAACTTTTTTTTAACTATTTTTAAATTTTCTTTAACTATTTTTAACATTTTTTTAACTATATTTAACTTTATTTTAAATATTTTTAACTATATTTAACTTTATTTTAACTATTTTTAACTTTTCTTTAACTATTTTTAACTTTTTTTTAACTATATTTAACTTTATTTTAAATATTTTTAACTTTTCTTTAACTATTTTTAACTTATCTTTAACTATTTTTAACTTTATTTTAACTTTTTTTTAACTATATTTAACTTTATTTTTACTATTTTTAACTTTTCTTTAACTATTTTTAACATTTTTTTAACTATATTTAACTTTATTTTAAATATTTTTAACTTTTCTTTAACTATTTTTAACTTATCTTTAACTATTTTTAACTTTATTTTAACTTTATTTTAACTATTTTTAACTATTTTTATCTTTTTTTAACTTTCCTTTAACTTTTTTTAACTATATTTAACTTTATTTTAACTTTTTTAACTATATTTAACGTTTTTTAACTATTTTTAACTTTTCTTTAACTATTTTTAACTTTTTTTTAACTATATTTAACTTTATTTTAAATATTTTTAACTATATTTAACTTTATTTTAACTATTTTTAACTTTTCTTTAACTATTTTTAACTTTTTTTTAACTATATTTAACTTTATTTTAACTTTTTAAACTATATTTAACTTTTTTTTAACTATTTTTAACTTTTCTTTAACTATTTTTAACATTTTTTTAACTATATTTAACTTTATTTTAAATATTTTTAACTATATTTAACTTTATTTTAACTATTTTTAACTTTTCTTTAACTATTTTTAACATTTTTTTAACTATATTTAACTTTATTTTAAATATTTTTAACTATATTTAACTTTATTTTAACTATTTTTAACTTTTCTTTAACTATTTTTAACTTTTTTTTAACTATATTTAACTTTATTTTAAATATTTTTAACTTTTCTTTAACTATTTTTAACTTATCTTTAACTATTTTTAACTTTATTTTAACTTTTTTTTAACTATATTTAACTTTATTTTAACTATTTTTAACAATTTTTATCTTATCTTTAACTATTTTTAACTTTTTTAAACTTTTTTTTAACTTCTTTTTTAACTATATTTAACTTTATTTTAACTTTTTTAACTATATTTAACTTTTTTTAACTATATTTAACTTTATTTTAACTATTTTTAACTATTTTTAACTTATCTTTAACTATTTTTAACTGTTTTTAACTTTCCTTTAACTTTTTTTTAACTATATTTAACTTTATTTTAACTTTTTTAACTATATTTAACTTTATTTTAACTATTTTTAACTTTTCTTTAACTTTTTTTAACTTTTTTTTAACTATATTTAACTTTATTTTAAATATTTTTAACTATATTTAACTTTATTTTAACTATTTTTAACTTTTCTTTAACTATTTTTAACTTTTTTTTAACTATATTTAACTTTATTTAAATATTTTTAACTTTTCTTTAACTATTTTTAACTTTATTTTTACTTTTTTTAACTATATTTAACTTTATTTTAACTATTTTTAACTATATTAAACTTATCTTTAACTATTTTTAACTTTTTTTAACTTTCCTTTAACATTTTTTTAACTATATTTAACTTTATTTTAACTTTTTTAACTATATTTAACTTTATTTTAACTATTTTTAACTTTTCTTTAACTTTTTTTAACATTTTTTTAACTATATTTAACTTTATTTTAAATATTTTTAACTATATTTAACTTTATTTTAACTATTTTTAACTTTTCTTTAACTATTTTTAACTTTTTTTTAACTATATTTAACTTTATTTTAAATATTTTTAACTTTTCTTTAACTATTTTTAACTTATCTTTAACTATTTTTAACTTTATTTTAACTTTTTTTTAACTATATTTAACTTTATTTTAACTATTTTTAACTATTTTTAACTTATCTTTTACTATTTTTTAACTTTTCTATAACTTCTTTTTTAACTATATTTAACTTTATTTTAACTTTTTTAACTATATTTAACTTTATTTTAACTAATATTAACTTTTCTTTAACTATTTTTAACATTTTTTTTAACTATATTTAACTTTATTTTAAATATTTTTAACTTTTCTTTAACTATTTTTAACTTATCTTTAACAATTTTTAACTTTATTTTAACTTTATTTTAACTATTTTTAACTTTTTTTAACTTTCCTTTAACTTTTTTTAACTATATTTAACTTTATTTTAACTTTTTTAACTTTTCTTTAACTTTTTTAAAATTTTTTTTAACTATATTTAACTTTATTTTAAATATTTTTAACTATATTTATCTTTATTTTAACTATTTTTAACTTTTCTTTAACTATTTTTAACTTTTTTTTAACTATATTTAACTTTTTTTTAACTATATTTAACTTTATTTTAAATATTTTTAACTATATTTAACTTTATTTTAACTATTTTTAACTTTTCTTTAACTATTTTTAACTTTTTTTTAACTATATTTAACTTTATTTTAAATATTTTTAACTTTTCTTTAACTATTTTTAACTTATCTTTAACTATTTTTAACTTTATTTTAACTTTATTTTAACTATATTTAACTTTATTTTAACTATTTTTAACTTTTCTATAACTATTTTTAACCTTTTTTTAACTACATTTAACTTTATTTTAAATATTTTTAACTTTTCTTTAACTATTTTTAACTTATCTTTAACTATTTTTAACTTTATTTTAACTTTTTTTAACTATATTTAACTTTATTTTAACTATTTTTAACTATTTTTAACTTATCTTTAACTATTTTTAACTGTTTTTAACTTTCCTTTAACTTTTTTTTAACTATATTTAACTTTATTTTAACTTTTTTAACTATATTTAACTTTATTTTAACTATTTTTAACTTTTCTTTAACTTTTTTTAACTTTTTTTTAACTATATTTAACTTTATTTTAAATATTTTTAACTATATTTAACTTTATTTTAACTATTTTTAACTTTTCTTTAACTATTTTTAACTTTTTTTTAACTATATTTAACTTTATTTAAATATTTTTAACTTTTCTTTAACTATTTTTAACTTTATTTTTACTTTTTTTAACTATATTTAACTTTATTTTAACTATTTTTAACTATTTTTAACTTATCTTTAACTATTTTTAACTATATTTAACTTTATTTTAAATATTTTTAACTATATTTAACTTTATTTTAACTATTTTTAACTTTTCTTTAACTATTTTTAACTTTTTTTAACTATATTTAACTTTATTTTAAATATTTTTAACTTTTCTTTAACTATTTTTAACTTATCTTTAACTATTTTTAACTTTATTTTAACTTTTTTTTAACTATATTTAACTTTATTTTAACTATTTTTAACTATTTTTAACTTATCTTTTACTATTTTTTAACTTTTCTATAACTTCTTTTTTAACTATATTTAACTTTATTTTAACTTTTTTAACTATATTTAACTTTATTTTAACTAATATTAACTTTTCTTTAACTATTTTTAACATTTTTTTTAACTATATTTAACTTTATTTTAAATATTTTTAACTTTTCTTTAACTATTTTTAACTTATCTTTAACTATTTTTAACTTTATTTTAACTTTATTTTAACTATTTTTAACTTTTTTTAACTTTCCTTTAACTTTTTTTAACTATATTTAACTTTATTTTAACTTTTTTAACTATTTTTAACTTTTCTTTAACTTTTTAAAAATTTTTTTTAACTATATTTAACTTTATTTTAAATATTTTTAACTATATTTATCTTTATTTTAACTATTTTTAACTTTTCTTTAACTATTTTTAACTTTTTTTTAACTATATTTAACTTTTTTTTAACTATATTTAACTTTATTTTAACTTTTTTAACTATATTTAACTTTTTTTTAACTATTTTTAACTTTTCTTTAACTATTTTTAACATTTTTTTAACTATATTTAACTTTATTTTAAATATTTTTAACTTTTCTTTAACTATTTTTAACTTATCTTTAACTATTTTTAACTTTATTTTAACTTTATTTTAACTATTTTTAACTATTTTTAACTTATCTTTAACTTTTTTTAACTTTTTTTTTATCTATATTTAACTTTATTTTAACAATTTTTATATATATTACATATCAGATTTTTTTATCCAACAATATACATTGTTGCCACGGCTTTTAAGGACTTTCTCGACGTGGTAAACATCTGAATATTTAACTTTTAATAGTTCTTCTTCGTAGAAACCACCTTCGATTGGCTGATTTTCATAATCTGTAAGTTTGTATGTAACTGGTTTGGTTCGTTTAACTTGATCTACAGTGAATATTTCCGTTGTCCAGTTGGGGGTGTATCCTTTTTCATAGATGTTTTTATGTTTGCTGACTCGAATTCTATCTCCAACTTTAAATTTTTGTGTTCTCAGTGGAATTTTTCTTAGTTTACGGATACATCTTATCAGTTCTCTTGTATCTTCTACGGTGACATCTTTAGGTTTCATACCAATCGTACAATGTTTTTTACTATTGTACTTTGATATGAGAATTGGTAAAAGATTAATCCATTTGTAATTGCCTTGTAAGTTGAATTCAGGCCACATCATATTTTTTAGAGTGCGGTTAAACCTTTCAACAATTGATGCTTTTAAATTACTATAAGTCGAATAGAGATTAATATTGAATTCTTGCATTAAACTCTGAAATTCAGAGTTATAAAACTCTTTGCCTCTATCAGTGTGTAAATTTTTTGGAATACGACCTTCTTTTAATATTAATTTCATGGCTAAAGAAATATCTTTTCCATTTTTACTTTTTACAGGTACAACCCAGGCATATTTGGAAAATATGTCTATTACTGTGAGCATGTATTTGAAACCTTTGTTGGAATAGGAGTAAGGTATCATTTCTACCAAATCTGCTTGCCACGTTTCCTCTATGCCACGTATTTGAACTTTACGACGAGGATAATTCCTTCTCGCTTGTTTATGCAGTTCGGTTACAACTGTTAACTTTTTATCATTCATCATTTGGAATAAATGTAGTTTCCTTGACAATAATATTCTGTTGGAATTCAATTTGTTTTAGTTTTTCGTTAACTCTATCTTCAACAACTTGTATTAAAATATTCAAATCATCAATGGCTGATCTTAAAGAAGATGTAATTTGAAAGATAGTTTTTATCTCGTTTCGGATAATTTGTTGTACAAGTCGTAAATTTACTGCATCATGAAGCTCTTCAGCGTCTTGAACGTTACAAAGTCTTTTGCCTTCAATATTGTAATCTCCACTTGGAGTAACTTTAAATCCAATACCAGAAGGTCCAGGTAGTCCACGACTTGCAACAGGTCGTGTTAAAGAATGTCCGAACACCTCAATGCTCATTGTAATACTAAGCAATTTTTCTATATGCTCTCTCTTAATATATAATTCGAGCTTCACGAAGTTCTTCGATAATTGACATAATCTCATTATTATGACTTGGATTACCAGCTTGCTGTGATCCTATGAGTAGTCGTAAACGGTCAACGAGTTCATTTGGATCATCCCAATAGATGTAGTGTGGATTAAATTGTCTTTTTGCAATCATAAATTGTGGTAATATATTTTTATGCTTCTTTAAAGAACCTCCACCACTTTTCTTTGGTGTACTTTTGATAAGTTTTGGAATAACATCCGTGTATTTGGAAGTTCTACTTATGTTGACAGATTCACTTGGACTATAATTTTTTCGATGTGCATTCGTAGCAATGAGAATTTCTTTATAATTTGAAAAATCATCTAAACTTATTAAAGCTTCTTTTGGTTTTTGTTTAAATAATAGTTCAAGTAACCCAGCAGTTTTTAAATAATTTTTCTTTCCAACAAGCTTAATATGTGAACCTTCAAATTCAATAGGTGTATCACCAATCATAAAAGAACCGTTGGCAAGTTTACGTACTCCATAAACCGTATCTAAAAACAGTTTTCTATTTTTATCTAACATAAAAATAAATTTATTTGTAATTTTTTCATAATCTTCTTCTTCTTTTTCAAAGTTATTGCTCTTATCAGGTAAAGTTGAATTTAGTAGAGTTGTATCTAATTCTTCATCATCGTCAACAGCAGTTGAAAAAGAGAAATCATTATCATCTTTCTTGAATTTTTCAATTTTAACATTTTTGAAAGGAGTTTCAGTTACATTTGCCAACTTTTGAAGAGGTGTAACTATTGGTTGCAAAGTTTCTTTTAACAATGTCTCTGCAGCCTCTTTACCCATTTTAAGTAAGCGATGTTTTCGTCTAATAGCGTCGCTTGCTTTTGCTATTTGACGAAGTGTTTCTTGCTCTTTTCAATACATGTTTTCGTCTTGATAACATAAACTATACTAATTTAAAATGAAATAAAGTAGTTATATTTATAGTGTAATAAAGCAATCAAATCCTTTTCTATATCTTCCCTCATTAAAATTCCTATCTTTATCAATAACGACAAATCCATATTTATCAGATTTCCAACATTCTGAACATAAATCACGAAATTGAGTATAAGACATGTCTGTATTTACATGATCTTCGTAGACATGTTTTAAATTTTTTTCATCTTGTCTAAAAAGCACCAGTAAATTTACATTATCTCGGACTAGATGTTTTGGAATACGAGCATACGTTTGACACAAGTAGAAACTGTCAACATTTACATGTCTACCCATACAAAAGAAAGCTCTAACATTGTCTTGCTTTTCACAAGCAATATCATCAAAGATGAATATTGAGTTCGGTTTAGCATCTTTTGGAGATACTACTTCTTCATGCTCACTAAATGGAAAGTATTCAATTCCATCCACGCCATGAATTACATTTTTCAAAAATTGATATTTTGGCTGCTGCAGAGATTTAGAGTATAGGTAAATATTTTCAAAACTTAAACCATTTGGATGTATGATTAAAGAGAGAAGAGCGTTTGTTTTACCACAATTTGAGGGACCACAAAAGACAGCTCGGATGCTATCTGAAAACAAGCTACCATGACGTTGAACTTTTTTCTCACTAGTTTCAACGTCAATACTTGTGATTGGCAGTGCTACAGGTTGTTTCGTGAACTGCATCTTGACAGTAACTGCTCTGTAAACTATAAATACTCGGCTTTTATAGTATTACAGTCAGTTGCATATCAAACTTCATAGAGTGTAGAATGATTTTACATCGAAGTGATAAAAAACATCTTTGTCGTGGTAGAGGATTAGTTAACCGTATTATCAATAGTTTACCTTTTGAATTACATTTACCTCGATACCAATTCTGTGGATCCGGTACAAAGTTGACAAAAAGATTAGCACGTGGTAATTAGATGCTGCATGTAAAGCACATGATATTGCATATTCTCAAAATCGAGAAAACATTAAAGCAAGAAACGTTGCAGACCAAGAGCTAGCTGAAAAGGCGTGGCAACGTGTTACATCTAAGTATTCTAGTATTAGTGAAAAGGCAGCAGCTTTAGCGATATCTGGAACGATGAAAGCTAAATCAACATTAGGTATGGGAATGAAAAGGAAGAAAAAGTCTACAATGAAGAAGAAAAGAAAAACCATGTGTAAGAAAAAGCGACTAGCATTAAGAAGAGTTGTTGATGCTGCTAGAAAAAGTATGCTACCCAATCATAATTCTGAAGAATCAATTCAAGCTGCTCTGATTGGTGCAAAAGAAGCAATAAAGAATGCTGGTGGTAAATCAAAAATTTTGTCACCGCGAATTCTACCTGTACCTTCTAAAGTTGGTGGTATTTTACCACTAGTTCCCATTTTTGCTGGACTTAGTGCTTTGGGAGCTCTTGCTGGTTGAGCTTCTGGTATAGTGAAAGCTGTAAATAAGGCTAAAACTGCCAAGGAACAACTTGTTGAAGCTCAACGACATAATAAAGCAATGAAAGCAATATCGCTTGGAAAAGGTTTACATCTCAAACCCTACCGACAAGGACTTGGTCTTCATATTAAACCCTACATTCAGGGAAAAGGATTAAAAAAGAAGAAGAAACCAACATTAAGGAAGAAAAAAACTTGCATTGAAGCTACCTCACCGTCCTCTAACTGATTTTGATCTGTTGAAATATGCTAAAACTATGAAAATACCATATTTTCGAGGAGTTTTTATGCGAAATGAACTACCTTTTAAAGGACCTTATCGATATGAGTCTGGAATTATTAACTTGGATAATAAAGAAGGTCCAGGAACACATTGGGTGGCATATAAAAAATGTAATAACGAAATAATGTATTTTGATAGTTTTGGCAACCTTCCTCCACCAACAGATCTAATCACATACTTGGGTGACGGTAGCTTAATAAAATATAATCATGAGAGATATCAAAGTTATGATACTTATGTGTGTGGACATTTATGTTTAAAATTTTTATGTAAACAACTTAATGTTGTTAAGAGCAGCTTTAGTCTATATAAGAACATGTAACTTTTGTAATCTTTTAGTATATAAACTGACAGCATCATGAGTGATTCGTTTACATTAACGTTGACGGGAAATTATTCAGTTCTTGAAGCTGAATATTTCCCACCAATAGAACTTAATCCAAATAAAAATTATGTCCTCGGTCTTGTTGAATTACTGACTTTTAATTCTATTCCCAATATTGACAAAGGTAACAATAAATTTTACATTGGTAATCATATAATTGATATACCAACTGGAAGTTATGAAATTAAAGATATTGAAACATGTATAAAAGATTCTGTGAAACTTGGAACTGTTATTAGTATAAAACCTAATAACAATACATTACGCAGTTTAGTTGAATCAAATTTACCAATTGATTTTAAACATAAAGATTCAATTGGTAAATTGTTGGGATTTATGCCGCGGAAATTATCACCTAATGAAACACACATCTCTGATTTACCTGTAGCAATTCTCAAGGTAAATTCAGTCAGAGTTGAGTGTAGCATTACATCTGGAGCGTATATAAATAATCAAATGCCCACACCATCCATGAATTCTTCCCTAGCGTTCCACCAGGATATAAGATTGTGGAAGTGCCAGCACACGTCATTTACCTTCCGATTGTTGTCAAGACAATACATAATATTCAACTCCGCATTGTCGATCAGGACGGTGATTTGATTAATTTTCGAGGAGAAACTATAACAATCCGATTGCACATAAAGTCAATGTAATGGGAATTGTATATAATCAAAAAGTTGGTGGAAACTATAAAAGTCAGCCAACATGTCAAAGACAAATCAGTTTAAATTTGTCTCACAAGGTGTTAACACCTCAGAATCGCCTGTTCCTGAAAAAACTAGGACTAAAAGTTCTACCTCAAGGAAAACGTCAAGACAAATAATTTATATATTTTTTGGGTGTTGTTGCAACAAAAATGGACGAAATTCTCAACATTCCAGCAGCAGTGAATTTTGATGAGTCAATAGCTCATTATGAAATTCATGCTCATCAACCGTATGCTTCATCCTCTTTTAACAATAGTGATGAAATTCGAATTGCAGTTCAACATCCAGATTTATGTATTCTACCGAGTAAGAGTTCATTGCACATATTTGGGAAATTGACTAAAAATGATGGTATTGCTGTTACAGAAAACGTGCACTTGAGGAGCAATGCAATATGTTTTTTGTTTGATGAAATTCGCTATGAATTAAATGGTATCGAGATTGATCGATGCAAATACGTTGGTCATACAACTATAATGAATAATTTAGTATCTCTGACTCCACCTCAGTTAAATCTAATTGAAAATGCAGGGTTTTCAAAAATTACATCTGATGCAAGAATTTCTTTAGAAAATGGATATTTTGATGTTACAATACCACTTGGCATGATCTTTGGTTTTGCTGAGGATTATAAGAAAATTCTTATGAACGCTAAACATGAACTTATTTTAACAAGAGCACGTAATGATACTAATGCTATAATACAAACAGGACAAGGAGCTGATGAAGAATTTAAAATTTTCATCAATAAACTAGAATGGATGGTAACATACGCTTTACCTGCTGATAATAATAAAATAAAATTATTAAAATTCATTGAAAAAGATCCTTTAATTTCAATAAGTTTTCGATCATGGGAAATGTACGAGTATCCGTTAGTTCCAACAAGTTCAAAAGTGCTATGGCAAATAAAAACATCAACACAATTGGAGAAACCACGATATGTAATTGTAGGATTTCAAACAGCAAGAAAAGATAAACGAAAAAAATATGCCTGTCATTTTGATCATTGTAACATTACAAATGTTAAACTATTTTTAAATTCACAATATTACCCTTATGGAAATTTAAATCTAAACTTTGATCAAAATCAGTATGCTCTGCTTTATGAAATGTATGCTAATTTTCAAACATCTTACTATGGAAAAGACTCAGAACCTATTTTAACAAGGGCTATTTTTAAACAACTATTTCCTCTAATTGTTATTGATTGTTCAAAACAAAATGAGTTTCTTAAACAAGCATCAGTAGATGTACGTTTAGAATTTGAATCAGGAAATAATATGCGCTGGTTAACACACAATTACCATGGAATAGATTGGACAGCTGGAGACGTCTCATACGATGAACTTCGTCCCATTCTACAAGATGTATTACGAGGCGCTAGTGTCATCTACGTCAAAGGATTAGAAAAGAAGACATGGCTAGAAAAATATTTAGTAAATGTACAAAATTTAGAAGATTTTGAATGTCCATCGTTGAAAAAAATTAAAAGTGATTTGTTAACATTTACGCATCATACTCTTTATAATGATAATTGTGCTGTAAAAAATGGAAAGATTCTTCGCGATTGGTTTTTGGATCCTCCAAACCAATATATAAGTGCTATTGTTAAAGAAACTGATGAAGTTGATTCTACGTATACTAACTTAAAATCTTTCTATGAAAATTGTGAATATATTTAATAAGTTTTTTTAAATAAATAAATAAATATTAATTTTAAATTTAAATAAAAATCTCTGTTAATTTTAAAAACCTATCCCTTTAATTAATTTAAATTTTATTTTATAATTCATGAAAATAAACTAATTCTATTGCTTAAAATTAACTTATGTTAGGGAAAAAGTAAATTTAAAACAAATTTATAGGTAAAACTTTGTGTTTTTATTTTTAACATTCTTTTTGTAATAAATATATATACAATTATTTATTTTAAAAATTGAAATTCAACAATATTGTATGTTCCTCCAAGATATTTCATTTGAAGCTGCTTGGCTATTGCTGCTTCCTGCATCATTTCCAGAGAGCTGGGTTCTTCTTCAAAGTGTTTGGCGAATCTCGATGGTAAATAGGTGATGAAATCAGCATTCACTTCTACAATGATTCTTGGTCCATATTTGGTTTGCACCTTCTTCAGTTTCGTAATATAATATAGATCATTTTTTGTCATCTCAGAAAGAGGTTTCGTCGGCAAGTAACCTTCGAAACGTCCAACTGCGTTGACTTTTTCGAGATCCATTTTTTTAGTGGCTGTTGTAGAAAAGAAAACCTAAATAAAAATAAAAAAATCTGAAATTAAAATATAGCTAAAACTGAAATAAAATCTGCAAATAGAAAAAACTGTAAAGAATTGAAAACAAAACGACCTGAAAAAAGAAAACAAAAACTAAAAGAGAATAATTTAATTCATAAACTTAGAAAAAAATAAAGCTGAAATTAAAATAAAAACCTGCAAATGATAAAAGCTAAAAAAATAAAGCTAAAAGAAAAGTGTTACAAGATAGAGAAGCTTGTACTTACTGTTACTGAAAAGAGCTGAAAGAAAGAATGATTCTGGTGGACTAGTAGTCGCCTTTTATCACCACAACCCCCCCCACTTTTCACTAGCCCCACCAGTACCCCCACCTCAATATATGTTTAAATCATGCGCACTAAAGTTAATTTTTTTTTTTGGTTTTAAAGAAATTTAACACATGAATTTATAAAAATATATTTTTTATTTAAAATTTATGGTGATGGTGGTGGTGTGGTCGGAATTTCCAAATTCATGCAAATGATTTGGAGCATTTCCTCCGTTGCAGGATAGGCTTCTATCAGCTCCGCCATCTGAAAATAGAAAAAATTAAATTATATTCTTAGTTAAATTAAGGTTAGTAAAGCTTTAAAATATAAACTTACTTCCTCCGGATCAATGTCAATAAATAAAGCATCATCATTATCAACATCATCATCACTATCATCATCATCACTGATGATGATAGTTTCTCCTTCACTATCATAATTATCTTTATTATCCTCCCCCTCATCATCATCATCTTTATAATTATTATGATGGAATTCGTCATAAATAATTATGACTGAGTCATTATCATCTTCATTTGGAGAATTTGGTGGTGGAGGATTGATTTTATCCATTTTTTTTCTGAAGTAGAGAAAGAACAACAAGAAAAAAAATGAGAAATGATATGAAAAAATTGACAACTAAAAAGAATAAGAATAATATGAAAAGTGAATTCAAATTAGAAACAAAACTGAAATGTTGATGAAGAATGTGCCATAACAAAAAAAATAAGATTTCTGATGCTGTTGAAATATGTTAAAGTTAAATTACATTTAAGGGTGATTCTCTCAAAAAGGACAAATTACGCCTTTAAGATATTTTGTTAAAAAATATGAAAATTAATTGAAATTATTTAAAATTCTGTCAGCCATACGTTAGGATTTAACAATTTTCAATCGGACCACTAAAGAAAATTTTAAAAAAGGTAAAATAACTGAAATATTGAATAAAAACTGATGTTACGGAATGGAGTTTTAACACTAGTTTTCATTCAATAATTCAGTTGTTTGGCATTTTTTTTGAAATTTTCTTTAGTGATCCCATAAAAAATTGTTGAATTTTATCGTATGGCTGGGAGAATGTTTATTAATTGAAATTAATGTTATTATTTTTTAACAAAAACCTCGTCCAAAATTGTGCACAAATAATTTGTTCTTTTTGAGAGAATCACCCTTAAGTTATTTTGCATGGAAAGAAAGGCTGCTAATTTTATAAAAATTATTAAAAAAAATTTTTTTGTAAATGCTAGTTTTACTTAAATTTGAGGCACATTCCTCTTTAAAGAAGAAACATATAAAATTTGACAGAAAAAAAATTCAGAAGATAGATAAAACTAAAAAGAAATGTTAAAAAATAAAAAAAACTACAGAGAAATAATTCAAAAGAGAAACAAAAATTGTAAAAATAACTGAAAAAACAAAAAATAGAAAAATAATATGAAACAAAAAAAATAAGTAGAGATGGAGAAACGAAGACAGAAATAAAAGAGAAATAAGAAAGACACGTAAAAAAAAGAGAAATAAAAAGAAAATTAAAAAAATCTGAGAAGGAAGAAAATCTGAAAAAGCAAGTCATAAAAGGAAAAGAATGCATGAAAATTAAAATGAAAAGAAATAGCTCAAAATATTATAAAAGAAAATTGAAAAAAGTCTGAGAAGGAAGAAAAACAGAAAAAAGAACAAGTCCTGAAAGAGAAATGAAGACCTAGAGGAGAGAAGAGCTGAAACAGAAACGAAGACCTAGAGGAGAGAAGACCTGGAAGAGAGACATTTACCCTGAATGTTCGGAGCTGAAAGAATGAATGACTCTGGTGGCTGGCGGGCTTCACTGTATATCAGCGCTCCCCACCACGGCGGTCCCCACTACGGCGCTCCCTACTACGAAGCGCCCCACCACCTAGCTGGCGCGCGCAATCAGGCGGGCCCACCGCTGCGCGCTCCGCTGTAGGCATGGGAGGGAGTCCCCGGCTGAGTTCACATCGATGTGGGGAGAAATGAAACTCAGCATATGAACCCGGAGCTGGCAGCGGCATAGACGCAAACAGCAATGGGGATCACTCTCGATGTTTTTTTCCATACAGGTTTAGATATAATTATATACATTGAAATTTTAAACTTTAAATTAACTTTAAAATAGGTAAAATAAAATGGCGCCATCTTGCGGTGGCAGCTGGAACTAACTCGGTTGGTAATGCAGAACACCAAGCCACTTGAAAATAATATTTTAAAAATTTAAATTTACCGCCAAGGGGGTTTGAATTGGTCGGTAATCGAAAGTGGCGCCATCTTGCGGTGGCAGCTGGAACTAACTCGATTGGTAAAGTAGAACACCAATCTACTTTAAAAATTCAAATATCCCGCCAAGGGGGTTTGAATTGACCGGTAATCGAAAGTGGCGCCATCTAACGGTGGCAGCCGGAACTCACTCGGTCGGTAAAGTAGATTCCTATATTGCCGACCTCGGTCGGTAAGTGGTCCCGCACCCGCCTTGTTTAACTACTAAAATTAAATATATCTAAACTATAGGCAAACTTTGGCGAACTATAGCGACCCCTCTTGAACTATGGGCCAAGAAGAAGTTAAATTTTCTGTCCATTTCAGTTAAAAAATTAAATAAATATAAAATATAGGCAAACTATGGCGACCTCTCTTGAAATATGGGCCAAGAAGAAGTTAAATTTTCTGTCCATTTCAGTTAAAAAATTAAATAAATATAAAATATAGGCAAACTATGGCGACCTCTCTTGAAATATGGGCCAAGAAGAAGTTAAATTTTCTGTCCATTTCAGTTAAAAAATTAAATAAATCTACATTATGGGATCCATGGCGAACTGTCGCGACCTCTCTTGAACTAAGTAGAAAGTTAAAGAAGAAGACTAAAATGAAGTTAAAGTTTCTGGCCATTTCAGCTTGAAAATTAAATAAATCTAAACTATGGGCAAACTATGGCGAACAATAGCGACCTCTATTGAACTATGGGCAAAGAAGAAATAAAATTTTCTGGCCATTTCAGTTTTAAAATTAAATAAATCTAATATATGGTGAACTATGGCGACCTCTCTTGAACCAAGAAGAAAGTTAAAGAAGAAGACCAAGAAGAAGTTAAATTTTCTAGCCATTAAAGTTTAAAAATTAAATAAATCTAAACTATGGTCAAACTTTGGAGAACTATAGCGACCTCTCTTGAACTATGGGCCAAGAAGAAGTTAAATTTTCTGGCCAATAAAGTTTAAAAATTAAATAAATCTAAACTATGGTCAAACTATGGCGACCTCTCTTGAACTATAGGCCAAGAATAAGTTATATTTTCTGGCCATTAAAGTTTAAAAATTAAATAAATCTAAACTATAGTTTAGATTTATCAAACTGTGGCGACCTCTCTTGAACTATAGGCCAAGAAGAAGTTAAATTTTCTGGCCACTTTAGTTTTAAAATTAAATAAATCTAAACTTTAGGCAAACTTTGGCGAACTATAGCGACATCTCCTGAACTATTGGCCTAGAATAAGTTAAATTTTCTGTCCACTTCAGTTTTAAAATTAAATAAATATAAACTATGGGCAAACTATGGCGACCTCTCTTGAACCAAGAAGAAAGTTAAAGAAGAAGACCAAAAAGAAGTTAAATTTTCTGTCCATTAAAGTTTAAATATTAAATAAATCTAAACTATAAGCATACTTTGGCGAACTATAGCTACCTCTCTTAAACTGCGGAAAGAGTCAAATCAAATTTTCTAGCCATTTATATTTGAAAATTAAATAACTCTAAACTATGGCGACCTCTCTTGAACCAAGAAGACAGTTAAAGAAGAAGACCAAGAAGAAGTTAAATTTTCTGGCCATTAAAGTTTAAAAATTAAATAAATGTAAGCTATGGTCAAACTTTGGCGAACTATAGCGACCTCTCTTGAACTATAGGCCAAGAAGAAGTTAAATTTTCTGGCCATTTCAGTTTTAAAATTAAATAAATATAAACTATGGGCAAACTATGGCGACCTCTCTTGAAATATGGGCCAAGAAGAAGTTAAATTTTCTGTCCATTTCAGTTAAAAAATTAAATAAATATAAAATATAGGCAAACTATGGCGACCTCTCTTGAAATATGGGCCAAGAAGAAGTTAAATTTTCTGTCCATTTCAGTTAAAAAATTAAATAAATCTACATTATGGGATCCATGGCGAACTGTCGCGACCTCTCTTGAACTAAGTAGAAAGTTAAAGAAGAAGACTAAAATGAAGTTAAAGTTTCTGGCCATTTCAGCTTGAAAATTAAATAAATCTAAACTATGGGCAAACTATGGCGAACAATAGCGACCTCTATTGAACTATGGGCAAAGAAGAAATAAAATTTTCTGGCCATTTCAGTTTTAAAATTAAATAAATCTAATATATGGTGAACTATGGCGACCTCTCTTGAACCAAGAAGAAAGTTAAAGAAGAAGACCAAGAAGAAGTTAAATTTTCTAGCCATTAAAGTTTAAAAATTAAATAAATATAAACTATGGTCAAACTTTGGAGAACTATAGCGACCTCTCTTGAACTATGGGCCAAGAAGAAGTTAAATTTTCTGGCCAATAAAGTTTAAAAATTAAATAAATCTAAACTATGGTCAAACTATGGCGACCTCTCTTGAACTATAGGCCAAGAATAAGTTATATTTTCTGGCCATTAAAGTTTAAAAATTAAATAAATCTAAACTATAGTTTAGATTTATCAAACTGTGGCGACCTCTCTTGAACTATAGGCCAAGAAGAAGTTAAATTTTCTGGCCACTTTAGTTTTAAAATTAAATAAATCTAAACTTTAGGCAAACTTTGGCGAACTATAGCGACATCTCCTGAACTATTGGCCTAGAATAAGTTAAATTTTCTGTCCACTTCAGTTTTAAAATTAAATAAATATAAACTATGGGCAAACTATGGCGACCTCTCTTGAACCAAGAAGAAAGTTAAAGAAGAAGACCAAAAAGAAGTTAAATTTTCTGTCCATTAAAGTTTAAATATTAAATAAATCTAAACTATAAGCATACTTTGGCGAACTATAGCTACCTCTCTTAAACTGCGGAAAGAGTCAAATCAAATTTTCTAGCCATTTATATTTGAAAATTAAATAACTCTAAACTATGGCGACCTCTCTTGAACCAAGAAGACAGTTAAAGAAGAAGACCAAGAAGAAGTTAAATTTTCTGGCCATTAAAGTTTAAAAATTAAATAAATGTAAGCTATGGTCAAACTTTGGCGAACTATAGCGACCTCTCTTGAACTATAGGCCAAGAAGAAGTTAAATTTTCTGGCCATTTCAGTTTTAAAATTAAATAAATATAAACTATGGGCAAACTATGGCGAACTATAGCGACCTCTCTTGAACTATGGGCCAAGAAGAAGTTAAATTTTCTGGCCATTTCAGTTTTAAAATTAAATAAATATAAAATGTAGGCAAACTATGGCGACCTCTCTTGAACTATGGGCCAAGAAGAAGTTAAATTTTCTGTCCATTTCAGTTTAAACAAGGAGGGGGTCCTTTATGTTTATTTCATAAACATTATGCTTCCTCATTGTGTGAAGCAAAAAATTCGCTTCCTCGTGAAGGAAGCAATGAATTTGTCCAATTCAATTGATTGATTTAAAAAATTTCGAGTTAAAAATGTTTTAAATTAATTAAATTTTTTGAAAAATAAAGAAAATTTTAATTAATTTTGAGTGTAACATAAACTTTATATATACGAATCGATTCGTTTTAATGCAAGGAATACAATTATTTTATTCATCAACTTGAATTTTAAAAAAACACAAAATTTTTTAGCTAAAATATGAATTTTCGATTTTTCAATTTTTATTAATTCTCAAATTTTCAATCAAATCTATACTTTATATATACCAACCAATTCGTTTCAATGCAGGGAATAAAATTATTTCATATATAAACATGAATTTAAATAAACACATCATTTTTTAGCTAAAATGAGAATTTTTGATTTTTTAACTTTCTTTAATTCTTTAAATTTCAATCAAATCTATACTTTATATATATATCAATCGATTCATCTTGACATAAAGAAGACGATTATATTATATATTACCTTAAATTTTTCGATTTAAAAATTTTTTCAATTAAAAAAAAATTTTTGGAAAAAAGACGATAAAATTTTTTTTTTGGGGTATTTTTAAAAATCCTCTCGTCATTTTTGAGAGATTAATGTGTTAAATAAGCCTACCAAATTTTATCCAAATCCATTAAAACCTGTTAAAGATATCGTGTTCACAAAAACGATTCACACACACATACACACACACACACACACACACACACATACACACACACATACATACATCCGGACAATTGATCAGGATCTCATATAACATGTTTCTATATAGAGGAAAATTTGTTTTCACCATTTTTAAAAAGTTTATAAACGAAAGGACTACATAGCTTCCTCCACGAGGAAGCAAAATTAAATAAATCTACACTATGGGATCCATGGCGAACTATCGCGACCTCTCTTGAACTAAGTAGAAAGTTAAAGAAGAAAACTAAGTGTTAAAGACGGATGATAATTAACAAAAGAAAAATAAAATAGATAACTTGACGAGAAATAATAAATATTTTATTCCTGTAACCCCTAAAATCATTTTGTTCTTCCCATCGAGTTTTCATGACTCTTTGACTATTATCGTTATAATTAGTAATATATGACGAATAACCCCCTGTAATCGGTTGCATTTTTCTTTCTTGTGCCGCTTTTGCGTATTTGTATGCTTCTTCTAAATTTCTAGGCGCACGTGCATCTACTGCGTTCGCAATTTCATCTGGCAACGCTCTAACAAAAGTTTTTAATGCTGTATGTTTAACAACATTAGTTGTTATTGCCTCGGTGTTAGCGTCGAAAGTAGAGCGTAGGGCTGAACTTGCCCCGCTAAGTAATCTCAATAATCTATCATAAAGGTCAGGTAAATTTTCATTCCTGTACATTTTCAAATTCATAATTTCTGCATAATACACTTCAAACGCTTGTCCAGGTGCAAATCTTTCTTTTAAAAGCTCTATTATATCAGTTAATCTAGCAAATTGCTTGTTGTCTGTGCAGTCTCTCGCTGGACCTGTTAATTTTCCTAAAACCGAAGTAATTAACGTTCCTTCTTATTCGGGGGGAAATTTCGAAGCAGCTACCACTACATCTTGAATAAAATCCTTGACCGACATGTTCTTTCCATCATAAACCTTTATTTCCATTAGGGCATTTTGTATGGTTAAGCTATCAGCAATAGAGTGAGCCGCCGCGATACCTGCATTTTCTTCATCATTTGCGACAAATGGTCGCTGCAGAGGTAAAATTGATTGGAAACCTAAATCTGTCCTGTCCCTATATAATTCAGCTACATTTGTTGCATTGAAATTTTCGCGTCTGTTTTCCGCGAAAGGATTGTCAACATGTCCTTGATTTTCATTACTGGATTGACGCCGTTCACCGTTTCCTTCCCGATCCGTCATGATTATCTCTCAAAAAAAAAAAATCTCAACATAAAAAAAAATCAATTCTTTTTATTAATTATATCTGGCAAAAATCACAGATATTTATTTTAAAACTTTTAAAATTTGTTTATTTTCATAACACTCGTGAAATAAAATAATCGTAAATTCCCAATTTATTATTTCGAAATAAATGTCTTTTAAATACTCGTATAACTCTGTAATAAGACCCGGTTTCTTATTGCATATTTTCTCTACTCTTCTATCGCAAAGAAATCTCACTCAAACGATTAGAAAAAAAAACTTTGTTTAAATTATTAGATTCTTTTTATTTAAATCAATTGTAAAATAAAAAGAAAAAAATATTCTCGATAATTTTTTTTTAAATTCTTTTATTAACACATTATGTTTTTATTTTATTTATCTTATTAATTTAATTTCTTTCAACTGTATACTTTGTCAACTCAGCACTCTTACTGTGACTTGGTGCTCGCAATGTTTTGAAATACGATTAACGCACAAATCCCGTAACCTATCTATAGCAAGGTCGTTTATTTCTTTTAATTAATCAAACTTTTAATTACCTGTCATGCTCAAATTTTGCAATGATTGTGCTAGTGAGCTGTAATTGTTTTCTGAACGCGTATCTTTAACTTTTTCTTTTCCGACGAATAATTGTCTTTTTACCGCATCAAATCTTTCTGGACTAATATTTCTTCTAGCTAAAATGTGTGCACGAAGTTTATGTTGTCTTTCTAATTTATTTTCTTCGCATTTAGAATAATTATACATTTGAAATTTTATATTCAAACAATAAAAATCTAATTCCTGTTTTGTATATTTTCGTGATTTTAAGCCTCTCACTTGCCCAAGTGGCTACACACTTCCGGCAAGGTTAAGTCGAGGAATTTTTACCGAATTTTTAGAGAAACCAGAGCCTGCCGAATGCAAGGGTAGTTACTGTGTCTCAGTTCGACGTTAGCGAACCAAAATAAAAATAACAAAAATTCTACTCGCGCACTTGACAAAAATCCCAAAAAAAAATTTTTTCTCTGAAAATTAAAACATCACAACATAGACACAATAAATAAATTTTTCATTTCAATAATTGTTCATAGTATATAAATTCAATTTCATCATTTTTTTATCATTTAAATTCTCAGTGTTTAATGTGTATTTGTAATTGTGTTTTTAAAACATGTACATTTTTAGAAGGAAAATTTATTTTTTCACTCTTTACTGATTTCTCATTTTTCTCTTTTTCAAACCATTTTCTCAAAAATATGAGCGACAAATCCCACCGCTGCCACCATTTTGTTAAAGACGGATGTTAATTAACAAAAGAAAAATAAAATAGATAACTTGACGAGAAATAATAAATATTTTAGAAAAATACTAATTTTTATTACTTAACAATTCCGCTTATTTGGAAAGCGTAAATGCTCTTCGCTAAATAATTTTAGAATAAGGTAGTGGACTACCTCTCAGTAAATTATCAATTCAATAAATCCGGATAGACGGTATTTCAGAGAAAATGTTAAAAGAAATATGAGACAAAGTAATTCAATGTGAAAAATAAATAAATAGAGTCAAATTAAATTAACACTCAATTTATTACAAATTATTCTCAAAGTATTTGTTTTATACATGCAAAGAAAGGTTTATTACAAAATTCAATAATTAAGCTACTTGACTTACGTCAAGTCTCACAAATATCAACAAGATAGATTCGAAACACAAGAAACTGTTTTATTAAACACAATTATTTAAAGAGACTCACCAGAATTATAATCGTTACAGAAAAGTATCGTATTACTCGTTGTTTGTCACTTGATATTTAGGTATGCGGAAATCTTCTCTTCTTTATTTAGTTATAATGAATTTCTCAATTTATTTTTATATATTTTCAAGACACTTGTATTTATTATTATTTAACACAGATCAACCCTTACTTGGGGATTAATTAATAACTTCAACCACTTTTTGTGGGACTTCAATAATATAATCATCCGCCTTTTGCGGGAATCAACACAACATCCGCCTTTGCGGGAAATGATACTGAACACTTGAACGAATACTGATCATTCGATCCTTACTGGCCGAAAGACCGACTATTTAAACTCTCTTAAACAATGAGTTTGGTGACAATGATCACTCCCGATTCATGTAGAAGGAGAGTTGATTTTGCAACTGACTTCTCCTTATTTTCATGCAATTTCAACAAAGTTGCATTTTTAACTGGGGCAGTGATACATTCAATCACCTTCTCTACTTATAATTTTCATTAATATTACTTAATCTTCCAAAGGGATTAAGTAACTGTCATATATTGAAGACCCACATTTAAATGATACAATAAGAATTTAGATCATGTTATTATTTTGTAACTTATTTCAATTTAACAATTCATTATAACTAAAATATATGAAAAGACCTTTGGCATAATTATTAAATGATTTCGAAATAATAATTAAAAATATTCACAATGAGAATAATAATGTGTTTTGTGTTTTATAATATAATAATTTGAAAGATAATTATGAATAAATAATGATTAAAAAAAATTATAAAGTGACGGAAAATCCGTCTCTAACACTAAGATGAAGTTAAAGTTTCTGGCCATTAAAGTTTAAATATTAAATAAATCTAAACTATCAGCATACTTTGGCGAACTATAGCGACCTCTCTTAAACTGCGGGAAGAGTCAAATCAAATTTTCTAGCCATTTATATTTGAAACTAAATAACTCTAAACTATGGCGACCTCTCTTGAACCAAGAAGAAGACCAAGAAGAAGTTAAATTTTCTGGCCATTAAAGTTTAAAAATTAAATAAATCTAAACTATGGTCAAACAATGGCGACCTCTCTTGAACTATAGGCCAAGAAGAAGTTAAATTTTCTGGCCATTTCAGTTTTAAAATTAAATAAATATAAACTATGAGCAAACTATGGCGAACTATAGCAATCTCTCTTGAACTATGGGCCAAGAAGAAATTAAATTTTCTGGCCATTACAGTTTTAAAATTAAATAAATCTAAACTGTGGAGAACTATGGCAACCTCTCTTGAACTATGGGCCACGAAGAAGTTAAATTTTTTGTCCATTTCAGTTTTAAAATTAAATAATTCTAAACTATGGCGAACTATGGCGACCTCTCTTGAACCAAGAAGAAAGATGAAGAAGAAGACTAAGAAGAAGTTAAATTTTCTGGCCATTCAAGTTTAAAAATTAAATGAATTTAAACTATTATAGTGACCACTCTTAAACTACGGGAAGAGTCAAATCAAATTTTCTAGCAATTTAAATTTGAAAATTAAATAACTCTCAACTATGTCGACCTCTTTTAAACCAAGAAGACAGTTAAATAAGAAGACCAAGAAGAAGTTAAATTTTCTGACCATTAAAGTTTAAAAATTAAATAAATCAAAACTATGGGCAAACTATGGCGAACTATAGCGACCTCTCTTGAACTATGGGCCAAGAAGAAATTAAATTTTCTGGCCATTTCAGTTTCAAAATTAAATAAATCTAAACTATGGCGAACCATGACGACTTTTCTTGAACCAAGAAGAAAGTTAAAGGCGAAGACCAAGAAAAAGTTAAATTTTATGTCCATTAAAGTTTAAAAATTAAATATATGTAAGCTATCGTCAAACTTTGGCGAACTATAGCGACCTCTCTTGAACTATGGGCCAAGAAGAAGTTAAATTTTCTGACCATTTCAGTTTTAAAATTAAATAAATATAAACTATGGGCAAACTATGGCGACCTCTCTTGAACCAAGAAGAAAGTTAAAGAAGAAGACCAAGAAGAAGTTAAATTTTCAGGCTATTAAAGTTTAAATATTAAATAAATCTAAACTATAAGCATACTTTGGCAAACTATAGCGACCTCTCTTAAACTGCGGGAAGAGTCAAATCAAATTTTCTAGCCATTTATATTTGAAAATTAAATAACTCTAAACTATGGCGACCTCTCTTGAACCAAGAAGAAGACCAAGAAGAAGTTAAATTTTCTGGCCATTAAAGTTTAAAAATTAAATAAATATAAAATATAGGCGGGACGTTTCACGTCAACCGGCCCAAAGCTATGTCCAAAATTCTATGCAATAAAAATAAACATGTAATACATGAAAATACTCGTAAAATTCAAAATGGCGGATCCAATATGGCGGATTATTTTTTAAAAATTCATTGAATTTGCTTGATACTTGTTACTCTGGGGTTTTCGAGGTCGCTGATTACGAATCTGAAGTCAGTTTTTCAAAATTCAAAATGGCGGATCTAATATGGCGGATTATTTTTTAAAAATTTATTGAATTTGTTTGAAACTTGTTACTCGGGGATTTTCGAGGTCGCTGAATACGAATCTGAAGTCAGTTTTTTAAAATTAAAAATGGCGGATCCAATATGGCGGATTATTTTTTAAAAATTTATTGAATTTGCTTGAAACTTGTTACTCGGGGGTTTTCGAGGTCACTGATTACGAATCTGAAGTCAGTTTTTCAAAATTCAAAATGGCGGATCCAATATGGCGGATTATTTTTTAAAAATTCATTGAATTTGATTGAAACTTGTTACTCGGGGGTTTCCGAGGTCGCTGATTACGAATCTGAAGTCAGTTTTTCAAAATTCAAAATGGCAAATCCAATATAATTACTTTGTGGCCTTTAAAATGGCCGATTGTTATAATTATGAACTGTAAGAATGTGGTAGCCTTGAAGAAGGCTGATTGTTGTAATTTTTAAACCATAATTTTTTGGTGGCCTTAAAAAAGGCCGTTTGAATTAAATTTACAAAATACATCGAAACCAATGAAATTATATTTTAATATTGCATAACTGCAATAGGATGAGGTGCATTTGAATATTTTTAATTGTTTTTCTGATGTTACAATAAAAGAATGAGCAGATTGAATTTTTGTAACATTGGGTGCTCTAGAAAATCTACTAGCAAGTTTTCGTTTCACTCTTTCGTGTTGTTGCTTGTTGTAAAAGAAAATCTGCGAAGTCTTGATATTTTGCTTAGCCCATTGGTAAAGAGTCTCTGCATTTAAAATGGCTTTGTCTGGTGAGGATTGCAAGCTAGCACGAGTGGCTTCTCTCTTTAAAATAGCTCCTATGCCATCACATGATCTTTAACAGTTGATACACTGAGGGTTTAATAAGAATATTTGAACATCGTGAAAAAAATGACAATCGCTAAAACATATCTTACGAAGTCTGAATAAGCTCTTTTATAATTTAGATATCGTCCATGTTTTTACGATGCTCAAATGTTGTTACTACTTACATAAACATTCATGAAAATAAATTATTATTACAGCCGCATTTAAAAAGTTACTAAAACTCAGTTAATCAGTTAATAATGAAATGTACTGA
The DNA here is from genome assembly GCF_019393585.1 of Leptopilina boulardi. Lineage (NCBI taxonomy): Eukaryota > Metazoa > Arthropoda > Insecta > Hymenoptera > Figitidae > Leptopilina > Leptopilina boulardi. Next base: position 785,774 of record NW_026137919.1, read on the forward strand.
ATCAGCCACATTATTTGATTATTCGTTTTCTTCCTTTCGATTTATACAGTTTCTTTGACTCGCAACAAGGTGAATAATTTTATCTACAAATATTGTATCTAATTTCCTTCTAAATCATAGCAGAGAGTAAAGAAAAATTAAGGAAAAGTTGTGTTTGAGGAAGACCTCAGGCATCTCAGAACGCTAGGACTTCAGATTCATAATCAGCGACCTCCAAAACCCCCAAGTAAAAAGTTTCAAGCAAATTCAATCAATTTTTAAAAATTCGTCCGTCATATTAAATCCGCCATTCTGAATTTTGAAAAACTGACTTCAGATTCGTAATCAGCGACCTCGAAAACCCCCAAGTAACAAGTTTCAAGCAAATTCAATGAATTTTTAAAAAATTCGTCCGCCATATTGGATCCGCCATTTTTAATTTTGAAAAACTGACTTCAGATTTGTAATGGGCGACCTCGAAAATCCCTGAGTAACAAGTTTCAATCAAATTCAATGAATTTTTAAAAAATAATCCGCCATATTGGATCCGCCATTTTGAATTTTGAAAAACTGACTTCAGATTCGTAATCAGTGACCTCGAAAACCCCAGAGTAACAAGTTTCAAGCAAATTCAATAAATTTTTAAAAAATTCGTCCGCCATATTGGATCCGCCATTTTGAATTTTGAAAAACTGACTTCAGATTCGTAATCAGTGACCTCGAAAACCCCCGAGTAACAAGTTTCAAGCAAATTCAATAAATTTTTAAAAAATAATCCGCCATATTGGATCCGCCATTTTGAATTTTTAAAAACTGACTTCAGATTCGTAATCAGCGACCTCGAAAACATTAAAATATGTGGTGACCTAAAATTTTTGCATAATTTTCTAAAAGAAATTAATAAATATATTTACTTATTTCTGAAGTTAGCCGCTTCCACTTGACATAGTATGGACGCCATTTTGAATTTTCAATTCTGCCACTTTGCAATTGAAAGGGGATGAGTTTACGAGTATTTTCATGTATTACATGTTTATTTTTATTGCATAGAATTTTGGACATAGCTTTGGGCCGGTTGACGTGAAACGTCCCAGGCAAACTATGGCGACCTCTCTTGAAATATGGGCCAAGAAGAAGTTAAATTTTCTGTCCATTTCAGTTAAAAAATTAAATAAATCTACACTATGGGATCCATGGCGAACTGTCGCGACCTCTCTTGAACTAAGTAGAAAGTTAAAGAAGAAGACTAAGATGAAGTTAAAGTTTCTGGCCATTTCAGTTTGAAAATTAAATAAATCTAAACTATGGGCAAACTATGGCGAACAATAGCGACCTCTCTTGAACTATGGGCAAAGAAGAAATAAAATTTTCTGGCCATTAAAGTTTAAAAATTAAATAAATCTAAACTATGGGCAAACTATGGCCACCTCTCTTGAACCAAGAAGAAAGTCAAAGAAGAAGACCAAGAAGAAGTTAAATTTTCTGGCCATTAAAGTTTAATAATTAAATAAATATAAGCTATGGGCCGACTATGGCGACCCGTCTTGAACCAAGAAGAAAGTTATAGAAAAAGACCAAGAAGAAGTTAAATTTTCAGGCTATTAAAGTTTAAATATTAAATAAATCTAAACTATAAGCATACTTTGGCGAACTATAGCGACCTCTCTTAAACTATAGGCCAAGAAAAAGTTAAATTTTCTGGACATTTCAGTTTTAAAATTAAATAAATATAAACATTGGGTAAACTATGGCGACCTCTCTTGAACCAAGAAGAAAGTTAAAGAAGAAGACCAAGAAAAAGTTAAATTTTCTGTCCATTAAAGTTTAAAAATTAAATAAATCTAAACTATAGCCATACTTTGGCGAACTATAGCGACCTCTCTTGAACTATGGGTCAAGAAAAAGTTAAATTTTCTGGCCATTAAAGTTTAATAATTAAATAAATATAAACTATGGGCAAACTATGGCGACCTCTCTTGAACCAAGAAGAAAGTTAAAGAAGAAGACCAAGAATAAGTTAAATTTTCAGGCTATTAAAGTTAAAATATTAAATAAATCTAAACTGTAAGCATACTTTGGCGAACTATAGCGACCTCTCTTAAACTGCGGGAAGAGTCAAGTCAAATTTTCTAGCCATTAATATTTGAAAATTAAATAACTCTAAACTATGGCGACCTCTCTTGAACCAAGAAGAAGACCAAGAAGAAGTTAAATTTTCTGGCCATTAAAGTTTAAAAATTAAATAAATATAAAATATAGGCAAACTATGGCGACCTCTCTTGAAATATGGGCCAAGAAGTAGTTAAATTTTCTGTCCATTTCAGTTAAAAAATTAAATAAATCTACACTATGGGATCCATGGCGAACTGTCGCGACCTCTCTTGAACTAAGTAGAAAGTTAAAGAAGAAGACTAAGATGAAGTTAAAGTTTCTGGCCATTTCAGTTTGAAAATTAAATAAATCTAAACTATGGGCAAACTATGGCGACCTCTCTTGAACCAAGAAGAAAGTCAAAGAAGAAGACCAAGAAGAAGTTAAATTTTCTGGCCATTAAAGTTTAATAATTAAATAAATATAAACTATTGGCCGACTATGGCGACCCCTCTTGAACCAAGAAGAAAGTTAAAGAAAAAGACCAAGAAGAAGTTAAATTTTCAGGCTATTAAAGTTTAAATATTAAATAAATCTAAACTATAAGCATACTTTGGCGAACTATAGCGACCTCTCTTAAACTGCGGGAAGATTCAAATGAAATTTTCTAGCCATTTATATTTGAAAATTAAATAACTCTAAACTATAGCGACCTCTCTTGAACCAAGAAGAAGACTAAGATGAAGTTAAATTTTCTGGCTATTAAAGTTTAAAAATTAAATAAATCTAAACTATGGTCAAACTATGGCGACCTCTCTTGAACTATAGGCCAAGAAAAAGTTAAATTTTCTGGACATTTCAGTTTTAAAATTAAATAAATATAAACATTGGGTAAACTATGGCGACCTCTCTTGAACCAAGAAGAAAGTTAAAGAAGAAGACCAAGAAAAAGTTAAATTTTCTGTCCATTAAAGTTTAAAAATTAAATAAATCTAAACTATAGGCATACTTTGGCGAACTATAGCGACCTCTCTTGAACTATGGGTCAAGAAAAAGTTAAATTTTCTGGCCATTAAAGTTTAATAATTAAATAAATATAAACTATGGGCAAACTATGGCGACCTCTCTTGAACCAAGAAGAAAGTTAAAGAAGAAGACCAAGAAGAAGTTAAATTTTCAGGCTATTAAAGTTTAAATATTAAATAAATCTAAACTGTAAGCATACTTTGGCGAACTATAGCGACCTCTCTTAAACTGCGGGAAGAGTCAAGTCAAATTTTCTAGCCATTAATATTTGAAAATTAAATAACTCTAAACTATGGCGACCTCTCTTGAACCAAGAAGAAGACCAAGAAGAAGTTAAATTTTCTGGCCATTAAAGTTTAAAAATTAAATAAATATAAAATATAGGCAAACTATGGCGACCTCTCTTGAAATATGGGCCAAGAAGAAGTTAAATTTTCTGTCCATTTCAGTTAAAAAATTAAATAAATCTACACTATGGGATCCATGGCGAACTGTCGCGACCTCTCTTGAACTAAGTAGAAAGTTAAAGAAGAAGACTAAGATGAAATTAAAGTTTCTGGCCATTTCAGTTTGAAAATTAAATAAATCTAAACTATGGGCAAACTATGGCGACCTCTCTTGAACCAAGAAGAAAGTCAAAGAAGAAGACCAAGAAGAAGTTAAATTTTCTGGCCATTAAAGTTTAATAATTAAATAAATATAAACTATTGGCCGACTATGGCGACCCCTCTTGAACCAAGAAGAAAGTTAAAGAAAAAGACCAAGAAGAAGTTAAATTTTCAGGCTATTAAAGTTTAAATATTAAATAAATCTAAACTATAAGCATACTTTGGCGAACTATAGCGACCTCTCTTAAACTGCGGGAAGATTCAAATGAAATTTTCTAGCCATTTATATTTGAAAATTAAATAACTCTAAACTATAGCGACCTCTCTTGAACCAAGAAGAAGACTAAGATGAAGTGAAATTTTCTGGCTATTAAAGTTTAAAAATTAAATAAATCTAAACTATGGTCAAACTATGGCGACCTCTCTTGAACTATAGGCCAAGAAAAAGTTAAATTTTCTGGACATTTCAGTTTTAAAATTAAATAAATATAAACATTGGGTAAACTATGGCGACCTCTCTTGAACCAAGAAGAAAGTTAAAGAAGAAGACCAAGAAAAAGTTAAATTTTCTGTCCATTAAAGTTTAAAAATTAAATAAATCTAAACTATAGGCATACTTTGGCGAACTATAGCGACCTCTCTTGAACTATGGGTCAAGAAAAAGTTAAATTTTCTGGCCATTAAAGTTTAATAATTAAATAAATATAAACTATGGGCAAACTATGGCGACCTCTCTTGAACCAAGAAGAAAGTTAAAGAAGAAGACCAAGAAGAAGTTAAATTTTCAGGCTATTAAAGTTTAAATATTAAATAAATCTAAACTGTAAGCATACTTTGGCGAACTATAGCGACCTCTCTTAAACTGCGGGAAGAGTCAAGTCAAATTTTCTAGCCATTAATATTTGAAAATTAAATAACTCTAAACTATGGCGACCTCTCTTGAACCAAGAAGAAGACCAAGAAGAAGTTAAATTTTCTGGCCATTAAAGTTTAAAAATTAAAAAAATATAAAATATAGGCAAACTATGGCGACCTCTCTTGAAATATGGGCCAAGAAGAAGTTAAATTTTCTGTCCATTTCAGTTAAAAAATTAAATAAATCTACACTATGGGATCCATGGCGAACTGTCGCGACCTCTCTTGAACTAAGTAGAAAGTTAAAGAAGAAGACTAAGATGAAGTTAAAGTTTCTGGCCATTTCAGTTTGAAAATTAAATAAATCTAAACTATGGGTAAACTATGGCGACCTCTCTTGAACCAAGAAGAAAGTCAAAGAAGAAGACCAAGAAGAAGTTAAATTTTCTGGCCATTAAAGTTTAATAATTAAATAAATATAAACTATTGGCCGACTATGGCGACCCCTCTTGAACCAAGAAGAAAGTTAAAGAAAAAGACCAAGAAGAAGTTAAATTTTCAGGCTATTAAAGTTTAAATATTAAATAAATCTAAACTATAAGCATACTTTGGCGAACTATAGCGACCTCTCTTAAACTGCGGGAAGATTCAAATGAAATTTTCTAGCCATTTATATTTGAAAATTAAATAACTCTAAACTATAGCGACCTCTCTTGAACCAAGAAGAAGACTAAGATGAAGTGAAATTTTCTGGCTATTAAAGTTTAAAAATTAAATAAATCTAAACTATGGTCAAACTATGGCGACCTCTCTTGAACTATAGGCCAAGAAAAAGTTAAATTTTCTGGACATTTCAGTTTTAAAATTAAATAAATATAAACATTGGGTAAACTATGGCGACCTCTCTTGAACCAAGAAGAAAGTTAAAGAAGAAGACCAAGAAAAAGTTATATTTTCTGTCCATTAAAGTTTAAAAATTAAATAAATCTAAACTATAGGCATACTTTGGCGAACTATAGCGACCTCTCTTGAACTATGGGTCAAGAAAAAGTTAAATTTTCTGGCCATTAAAGTTTAATAATTAAATAAATATAAACTATGGGCAAACTATGGCGACCTCTCTTGAATTAAGAAGAAAGTTAAAGAAGAAGACCAAGAAGAAGTTAAATTTTCAGGCTATTAAAGTTTAAATATTAAATAAATCTAAACTGTAAGCATACTTTGGCGAACTATAGCGACCTCTCTTAAACTGCGGGAAGAGTCAAGTCAAATTTTCTAGCCATTAATATTTGAAAATTAAATAACTCTAAACTATGGCGACCTCTCTTGAACCAAGAAGAAGACCATGAAGAAGTTAAATTTTCTGGCCATTAAAGTTTAAAAATTAAATAAATATAAAATATAGGCAAACTATGGCGACCTCTCTTGAAATATGGGCCAAGAAGAAGTTAAATTTTCTGTCCATTTCAGTTAAAAAATTAAATAAATCTACACTATGGGATCCATGGCGAACTGTCGCGACCTCTCTTGAACTAAGTAGAAAGTTAAAGAAGAAGACTAAGATGAAGTTAAAGTTTCTGGCCATTTCAGTTTGAAAATTAAATAAATCTAAACTATGGGCAAACTATGGCGACCTCTCTTGAACCAAGAAGAAAGTCAAAGAAGAAGACCAAGAAGAAGTTAAATTTTCTGGCCATTAAAGTTTAATAATTAAATAAATATAAACTATTGGCCGACTATGGCGACCCCTCTTGAACCAAGAAGAAAGTTAAAGAAAAAGACGAAGAAGAAGTTAAATTTTTAGGCTATTAAAGTTTAAATATTAAATAAATCTAAACTATAAGCATACTTTGGCGAACTATAGCGACCTCTCTTAAACTGCGGGAAGATTCAAGTCAAATTTTCTAGCCATTTATATTTGAAAATTAAATAACTCTAAACTATAGCGACCTCTCTTGAACCAAGAAGAAGACCAAGATCAAGTTAAATTTTCTGGCTATTAAAGTTTAAAAATTAAATAAATCTAAACTATGGTCAAACTATGGCGACCTCTCTTGAACTATAGGCCAAGAAAAAGTTAAATTTTCTGGACATTTCAGTTTTAAAATTAAATAAATATAAACATTGGGTAAACTATGGCGACCTCTCTTGAACCAAGAAGAAAGTTAAAGAAGAAGACCAAGAAAAAGTTAAATTTTCTGTCCATTAAAGTTTAAAAATTAAATAAATCTAAACTATAGGCATACTTTGGCGAACTATAGCGACCTCTCTTGAACTATGGGTCAAGAAAAAGTTAAATTTTCTGGCCATTAAAGTTTAATAATTAAATAAATATAAACTATGGGCAAACTATGGCGACCTCTCTTGAACCAAGAAGAAAGTTAAAGAAGAAGACCAAGAAGAAGTTAAATTTTCAGGCTATTAAAGTTTAAATATTAAATAAATCTAAACTGTAAGCATACTTTGGCGAACTATAGCGACCTCTCTTAAACTGCGGGAAGAGTCAAGTCAAATTTTCTAGCCATTTATATTTGAAAATTAAATAACTCTAAACTATAGCGACCTCTCTTGAACCAAGAAGAAGACCAAGATCAAGTTAAATTTTCTGGCTATTAAAGTTTAAAAATTAAATAAATCTAAACTATGGTCAAACTATGGCGACCTCTCTTGAACTATAGGCCAAGAAGAAGTTAAATTTTCTGGACATTTTAGTTTTAAAATTAAATAAATATAAACATTGGGTAAACTATGGCGACCTCTCTTGAACCAAGAAGAAAGTTAAAGAAGAAGACCAAGAAAAAGTTAAATTTTCTGTCCATTAAAGTTTAAAAATTAAATAAATCTAAACTATAGGCATACTTTGGCGAACTATAGCGACCTCTCTTGAACTATGGGCCATAAAGAAATTAAATTTTCTGGACATTTCTGTTTTAAAATTCAATAAATCTAAACTGTGGCGAAGTATGGCGACCTCTCTTGAACTATTTGCCAAGAAAAAGTTAAATTTTTTGGCCACTTTAGTTTTAAAATTAAATATATCTAAACTATAGGCAAACTATGGCGAACTATAGCAATCTCTCTTGAACTATGGGCCAAGAAGAAATTAAATTTTCTGGCCATTTCAGCTTTAAAATTAAATAAATCTAAACTGTGGAGAACTATGGCAACCTCTCTTGAACTATGGGCCAAGAAGAAGTTAAATTTTTTGGCTCTTTCAGTTTTAAAATTAAATAATTCTAAACTATGGCGAACTATGGCGACCTCTTTTGAACCAAGAAGACAGTTAAAGAAGAAGACCAAGAAGAAGTTAAATTTTCTGACCATTAAAGTTTAAAAATTAAATAAATCAAAACTATGGGCAAACTATTGCGAACTATAGCGACCTCTCTTGAACTATAGGCCAAGAAGAAGTTAAATTTTCTGGCCATTAAAGATTAAAAATTAAATAAATCTAAACTATAGTCAAACTGTGGCGACCTCTCTTGAACTATAGGCCAAGAACCCTATCAAAAAAATACACGAGTAAATATGCGTGTAATTTGCAAGGATTCCGCGAATAAATACACAACTCATTTTTGGCCCTTGTAAGCGTGTATTTTTGCACACATTTTAAACTTAAAAATTTTTATTCGAAATTACATTTTTGTGCGTGTATTTACGCGAGTATTCTGGTCTAATTTTTTTCTCAATTTTACCAATTTTCGTGTATTTTTGAATAAATTTTCCAATTGAAAAATCTGCTCAACGTTCCAACTGTGCGTGAATTAACGCGACTATTTTTGTGTTGAAATACTGATTATCAATATCACAATTTGGCGTGTATTTTTGCATAAATTACAAATTTGGAATTTCCGATGTAAGTTCCGTCTGTGCGTGTATTTACGCGACTATTTTTGTGTTGAAATATTTATTATCAATATCGCCATTTGACGTGTATTTTTGCATAAATTACAAATTTGGAACTTCCGATGTAAGTTCCGTCTGTGTGTGTATTTACGCGAGTATTCTAGTCTGAATTTTTTTTCAATTTTACCAATTTTCGTGTATTTTTGAATAAATTTTGCAATTGGCAAATTTGCTCAAAGTTCCAACTGTGCGTGTATTTACGCGACTATTTTGTGTTGAAATATTTATTATCAATATCGCCATTTGACGTGTATTTTTGCATAAATTACAAATTTGGAATTTCCGATGTAAGTTCCGTCTGTGCGTGTATTTACGCGAGTATTCTGGTCTGAATTTTTTTTTCAATTTTACCAATTTTCGTGTATTTTTGAATAAATTTTCCTATTGAAAAATCTGCCCAAAGTTCCATCTGTGCGTGTATTTACGCGACTATTTTTGTGTGGAAATATTTATTGTCAATATCGCCATTTGACGTGTATATTTGCATAAATTACAAATTTGGAATTTCCGATGTAAGTTCCGTCTGCGCGTGTATTTACGCGAGTATTTTTGTGTTGAAATTTTTTTTATCAATATCACAATTTGACGTGTATTTATGCACAAAATAACAAATTTTGAATTTTCGATGTAAGTTCCGTCTGTGCGTGTATTTACGCGACTATTTTTGTGTTGAAATATTTATTATCAATATCGCCATTTGACGTGTATTTTTGCAAAAATTACAAATTTGGAATTTTCGATGTAAGTTCCGTCTGTGCCTGTATTTACGCGAGAATTCTGGTCTCAAATTTTTTTCTTCAATTTTACCAATTTTCGTGTATTAGTGAATAAATTTTCCAATTGGAAAATTTCCGATGTAAGATCCAACTATGCGTGTATTTACGCGACTATTTTTGTGTTGAAATATTTATTAGCAATATCACAATTTGACGTGTATTTTTGCATAAATTACAAATTTGGAATTTTCGATGTATGTTCCGTCTGTACGTGTATTTACGCGACTATTTTTGTGTTGAAATATTTATTATCAATATCGCCATTTGACGTGTACTTTTGCATAAATTACAAATTTGGAATTTTCGATGTAAGTTCCGTCTGTGCGTGTATTTACGGGACTATTTTTGTGTTAAAATATTGATTATCAATATCGCCATTTGACGTGTATTTTTGCATAAATTACAAATTTGGAATTTCCGATGTAAGTTCCGTCTGTGCGTGTATTTACGCGAGTATTTTTGTGTTGAAATTTTTATTATCAATATCACAATTTGACGTGTATTTATGCATAAATTACAAATTTGGAATTTTCGATGTAAGTTCCGTCTGTGCGTGTATTTTCGCAACTATTTTTGTGTTGTAATATTTATTATCAATATCGCCATTTGACGTGTACTTTTGCATAAATTACAAATTTGGAATTTCCGATGTAAGTTCCGTCTGTGCGTGTATTTACGCGACTATTTTGTGTTGAAATATTTATTATCAATATCGCCATTTGACGTGTATTTTTGCAAAAATTACAAATTTGGAATTTTCGATGTAAGTTCCGTCTGTGCCTGTATTTACGCGAGAATTCTGGTCTCAAATTTTTTTCTTCAATTTTACCAATTTTCGTGTATTAGTGAATAAATTTTCCAATTGGAAAATTTCCGATGTAAGTTCCGTCTGTGCGTGTATTTACGCGAGTATTTTTGTGTTGAAATATTTATTAGCAATATCACAATTTGACGTGTATTTTTGCATCAATTACAAATTTGGAATTTTCGATGTATGTTCCGTCTGTGCGTGTATTTACGCGACTATTTTTGTGTTGAAATATTTATTATCAATATCGCCATTTGACGTGTACTTTTGCATAAATTGCAAATTTGGAATTTCCGATGTAAGTTCCGTCTGTGCGTGTATTTACGCGACTATTTTGTGTTGAAATATTTATTATCAATATCGCCATTTGACGTGTACTTTTGCATAAATTGCAAATTTGGAATTTCCGATGTAAGTACCGTCTGTTTCGTGTATTTACGCGACTATTTTGTGTTGAAATATTTATTATCAATATCGCCATTTGACGTATCTTTTTGGATAAATTACAAATTTGGAATTTTCGATGTAAGTTCCGTCTGTGCGTGTATTTACGGGACTATTTTTGTGTTGTAATATTTATTATCAATATCGCCATTTGACTTGTATTTTTGCAAAAATTACAAATTTGGAATTTTCGATGTAAGTTCCGTCTGTGCCTGTATTTACGCGAGAATTCTGGTCTCAAATTTTTTTCTTCAATTTTACCAATTTTCGTGTATTAGTGAATAAATTTTCCAATTGGAAAATTTCCGATGTAAGATCCAACTATGCGTGTATTTACGCGACTATTTTTGTGTTGAAATATTTATTAGCAATATCACAATTTGACGTGTATTTTTGCATAAATTACAAATTTGGAATTTTCGATGTATGTTCCGTCTGTGCGTGTATTTACGCAACTATTTTCGTGTTGCAATATTTTTTATCAATTTCACCATTTTGCATTTATTTTTGCTTAAATTTTAAATTTGGAAATTTCGATGTAAGTTGCTTTTGCACGTGTATTTACGCGAGTATTGAAGTCACAAAATAATTTTTTTAATTTTTTAATTTTGCGTGTATTTTTGAATAAATTTTGGAACTGGAAATTTAGATGTAAGTTTCGTTTGTGCGTGTATTTTAAAGAGTATTTTAGTCTTATAATAATTTTTATAAGTTGTATAATTATGTGTGTTTTTTTAAATACATTTTAGACATCGAAGATTTGTCCTAAATTGCGTTTGTGTTCTGACATTATATATAAACTCCCCAGGCCTCTTATATTATTTTTAATATAATTTGTTAATAAATGTTTTTTTGTATTAAGAATAAAAATGCAACGGTGAATATTTTATAATCGATTTGTTTTATTTGTTTTTATATGATATTGAAATTAAAACAAATATATCCTTAAAATCCAATGTCGTATGTCTCTAGTAATTAATGACATGGATCAAACATAACCTTAAATTTGAAGGACATATGTCAAGATACTAAAAAAGGTTTTAATTTTACTATTTCAATATTAGAATTACAATATAGTTTATGAAGTTATTTGTTTGCGAAATTTTTGAATCAGATTGAAGTTACTTTTTACCTGATTTTTCAGTTTAGAAGGAACATTTTGTAATTGAAATTGCTCTGTTTTATCATTAACAACGTTTTTCTTGACATGGTATCCCCCTTTTTAACATTTGTTTATACTTATTTTTAGTCAAGTTTTTGTGAGTATTTCTATTCATGTACTTTCGGAAACAAATAGGTATAGTCTTATATATCTTAATTTGATTAATTATTGAATTTTAACAATTATTGTCAAAAACCACCCTTCCATGTAATCAATTTAGTGACAGTAAATTCTTTGTACAGAAAAAGTTTTAATTAAACTGATAACAGTAGACATGATACATTTGCAATATTAATAGTAGCAGTCTTAATTGGAATGAAAATACATATTTTTAAATGTCTGTAATTCTTTCTCTTCGTGTGTGTTCTAATTAAAATTTTTTTGTGCATTCCTTGTTGTCAATAACTATTTTTAACAAAAAAAAACACTAAAAAAATAATAATCAAACAAATATTTATTCAGTTGCAAAATATTCTAAAAAAACTGTTTATCTTTCAATATGCAGCATTACATTAAGTCTGTTAAAGTAAAAAATAAACTAAAATGAATTTTGTGAGTGGACAAGGAAAGACAAAAATTCACAAAAGTACCAAAAAAATGTGAGTTTTATTCTTCTTCAAAATTACAATATTTTACTGACAAAGTTTAACATTTGAAACAAGTACTTACTTGCCACTTGGCGTTGAAAAGAAAAGACCGGCAACGGGAGAACAAACACTTCGACTTATTGCTTCCGATGATTAGTTATAACTGCCTGGTACGTCGTAGTTCAAAGCCATCCCTTCCCTTTTTTTTGCAATGTGAAGGCGTTTGTGAGTTGTGGAAGGGCGTATGGGACGCTAGTGAGAGAGAGGGTAAAGCGAAAACGAAGTGGCGGCCAAATTCAAATTGCGAAGGTAGAAAAGGAAACAAAACTTTAAATTCGTTGAAAGGAAACATAGTCAAATTATTAACATACCGCCCGCCTCGTTTGAGAAACGAAATAAGAAGATAATGATGCGCCGCCCGCCTTGATACAATTATTGGAAATGTGCATAAGAGTGCACTCTTTTACATAGTAGTTGGTAGTAAGCATAGTTTTGCAATGGGACGAGTGTATATTCCAGATGCAGTGCGGATAGAGGCAGAACGAACAAGCCCATCACTGCCAGGAAAGACTTTGATAATTCTACCAAGAGGCCAACTTCCCCTTTTGAGCAATGAGGAATCGAGAATTAGCACTAAGTCGTTTGTTTGTAAATTTTGTTTCTTAACTGCCCATTTATTTCTTTGCTGTAGTGTATGAATATAGTCCCGAGACCATCTATTCCAAAAAGTGTCCCTTAATGCCTTAACTAGACGCCAACGAGTAATGTAGTCCAAATTCTCATTTATGGTTAATGCTTCAGGAAATGAATACAGAGCTCTGCCAAGTAAAGCGTGATTCGGGGTGAGAGCATCAATATCTTCAGGATCACCAGTGATTGGAAGCAAAGGGCGAGAATTCATACACGCTTCAATTTCCACAACCAATGTGGATAACTCTTCATATGTAAGAGGACGTGTCCCAATAGTCTTCTTCAGGTGTGACTTTGCTGTTTTGATGTTGGCCTCCCACAGTCCGCCGAAGTGTGGTGCTGAAGGTGGTATGAATTTCCATTTTATACCTCGGTTTGCTAATGTGTCTTCAACAACATTCCAATCGACATTGGCGTCACGCAACATCCAACGAAGTTCTGCATCGGCTCCGTGAAAAGTGGTGGCATTGTCACTCCATATTTCACAAGGTGTTCCACGACGGCCGATGAGACGCTGGAGCGCACCAAGAAATGATTGTGTAGTAAGATCCCCAACCACTTCGAGGTGCACAGCTTTCGAGCTTAGACATACGAACAAGGCTACATAACCTTTAGTAGTTCGAGCACCTCTGCCGGTAGTCCGTTTGATGGGGAAAGGACCTGTATAATCTACGCCCAATTTTTCAAACGGATAACTGGCGGTTACTCTTTCAGAAGGAAGATTTCCCATTAGCTGCTCGGATCGCTGAGCTCTTTGCCGGGCACATGTCACACATTTTCGTATGTGAGCTTTGACTCGTACTCGGCCGCGAATGATCCATGCTCGCTTAACAGTGAGCGAGTAAGTTAATTGGAATCCACCGTGCAAGGCTGTCTTATGAGCCCATTGGATTATTAATTCTGCTAGTGGGCTGTTGCCGTGCAAGATAACCGGATGACGATGGTCATAAGGCAAAGAAGAATTTGTGAGTCGGCCGCCAACTCTCAATATCCCCTTTTGATCGATAAAAGGGTTTAATGGCAAAAGAGGACTTTGTCGCGGCCGATTCCCTTTTCGTAAGCTTTCCAATTCCTTTTCAAAACTACAGTTCTGACTAAGATAAACGCATGCGAGAAACGCTTGATTTATTTCGTCAGAAGTTAATCGCAGTCGAAGGAGTTCAGTACGTTCTAATGTTGGTTTTAAAAGAAGTTGGAATCTTAGACATCTAGCTATAACTCTTAATAAACGAGTCAAACTAGAAAAGCGAGTTATAATAGCGTTGTCTTGATGCAAAAGGAGGATTTGAAGAGAGGTCGAGGGCGTGATGGTTTCTTTAGATAGTTTTATCTGCGATTTTGGAAAAGTTGGCCAAGTCGTGGAGTCTTTGGAAAGCCAATCAGGGCCTTGCCACCACAAATTCGAATCGATCAGAGATCGAGCATCCACGCCGCGACTAGCAATGTCAGCGGGATTATCTTTACCTGGAGTATACCGCCAAGACGCCTTAGGAAGGTTTCGTTGGATGTACGACACGCGATTAGCGACGTAAACTGGCCATCGTGAAGGATCATCTGCCTTTATCCAACTGAGCGCATTAAGGGAATCAGACCAGGCGTAGGCAGCTTTAATAGAAATTTCTAATTCTGTGAGCACATGATTTAGCAACTTAACCGTTAGTTGGGCTGCGCATAATTCCAACCTTGGAATTGTAATGGTTTTAACAGGGGCGACGCGAGTCTTTGCTGTTAAAAGTTGCGAATGATGCTTTCCTTCTGGTGTGGTCACGCGGATGTAGATAGCTGAAGCGAAAGCATGTTTGCTAGCATCGCCAAATCCGTGAATTTCGGCTTCATCACCAGGACGTAAGCGAATCCAGCGTGGAAGACGAATATTTTTAATTTCGAATAAACTAGATTGTATTGATGACCATTTTTTTAACAGTGGGTTTGAGAGAGGTGTATCCCAATCAATTTTAGCCTTCCAGAGTTCCTGCATTAGGATCTTTGTTACGATGATGACAGGGCTTAGCCAACCATCTGGGTCAAATAGTTTAGAGATTGCGGCTAAAACTCTTCGTTTCGTGGGAACATTCCTTTGATCAATTATTGGTTCTCTGAACCTAAATTCGTCGTGGATTGGATCCCATGCAATTCCCAGGGCGGTGATGGGATTTTCTGTTTTAAAATGCAACCAGGTTGGACGCAGACAGTCATCTTCGGGAAGATTGCTTAACAGGGACGGGCAATTGGTAACCCATTTCTTCAAATGCATTCCGGCTGATTTTAAGAGGCTAATTAATTCATCACGAAGTTGAATGGCTGAGAGCTCATCATTATCTCCGGTAAATATGTCATCGACATAAATATTATCGCGTATAACTTTTGCTGCTTTAGGATACTTCTGTCCCTCATCTGCAGCTAACTGGTGCAATGTCCTAATGGCTAAATAAGGGGCACAGGACGTGCCATATGTTAAAGTAAGGAGTTGGAAGTGATCAACATCCTCAAGACCTGGTTGCTGCCAAACAATGCGCTGAAGGTCAATGTCTCTTTCCTCCACCAGAATCTGACGATACATCATTTCGATGTCTGCAGAAAATACCACTCGATGAAGTCTCCATCGCATCAGTACTGTTGAGAGATTATTTTGCAGTTTCGGGCCTGTATAAAATATTTGATTCAATTTTATACCCGATGAGGTTCTATCTGATGCGTTAAAGACTACGCGAACTTTGTTTTGACCATCTGCATTTCGCCAAACTGCGTGATGAGGAATATAACAGATGGATTTTGTTTTGTCGGAATGGATTGAAGGAGAGAGAAGACGCATGTGACCTCGTGATATGTATTCAGACATGAAGCGAGAGTATACAAGCCTTTAATACATTATCGTTTTTCCATTTATTATGCAAAGCATTGAGCATTTGTCTGGCTCTCGGTAGTGATTCTCCGAGTGTTGATAGTGCGTTCGGCCGTATAGGAAGTCGAACGCTGTAACGACCTGAAATGTGACGTTGACAACCGTCAATAAATAATCGCTCACATTCTTGATCCTCAATGGATTTTATCGGAGGGCCGCTTATATCTTCTTGTTCCCAGAAGCGTTTTAGTAGTTCATTTAAATTGTCATCGTGGTGAGTGTTCAGGGTCAGTATTGTGTTTGATTGGGTAAATTTATTTGGAACCTCTGCTGAACCGGTGACAACCCACCCGAACACAGTCCGAAGTGCGACTGGTGCACTTTGATGACCTTTACGAATTCCATCGAGGAGTAAAGTTCCGTAAACATCCGCGCCTAAGATTATATCAATGGGACGAGGTTCGGTAAAGGCAGGATCAGCTAAGTTGAGGTTCTGAATGTGAGGCCATGTCTGTAGAGGAACCTTTCGCGTCGGAGCGATTATACCGAATTTTCGTAGAACTAGAGCATTTAATTTAATAGGTAGTGAACAATTTAAAGGGATAAGTTCAAGGACAACACGACCGTGTGCTGCTTCAACTGATTTGTTTCCTAAGGAACTGATCGAGACTTTTACTGGAGTCACAGGAAGATTTAAACGACGTACTAGGGAACGTGAAACAAAGCTGGCTTCAGAGCCAGGATCAAGTAGGGCTCGAGCATTTAATTGGTTTTGATTCGAAGCCTTGAGAGTGACTTTGGCAGTTGCGAGAAGTACGAGTCATGATGAAGAGGCTGACGAATTTGGGTTCAAAGTGTCTGAGGGTTGTGAGGCGAGGGGGGACGAGGCGGGACTGGTAGCCTTTTTTTGGGTGGTGAGAAAGGTGCTTTTTCAGAATTCGATCTTTTGCGGACCATAGCATCATGAAGAGTTGTATGATGCGATGCTTCGCATATCCGACAGCGAGATCTGGATGGACAATTGTTATAATTATGGTTTGAGTGTAAACAATTGAAGCATAGCTTCAACTTAGCAGCAGTTTGACGGCGGTTTAAAGAATTAGATTTTTTCCATTCAGGGCAATGACCAATATAATGCTGGTTTTGGCAAGCAGCACAATTTTGATCTGTGGATGTAGCTAGAAGTTTTAATTTGCTTGGGTAATTGGGATGATCGTTGCGACTTGAGCGCTTAGATGAAGTGATTTCCCTATGAGGAATTAATGCTTCAGTTGCTTTGAGAGCGCTAATGCGTTGTTGTAAAAACGCTTTAATATCAGGAAAGGTCGCTATCGTATCATTGTCTCCTAACTGATTTTCCCAGTCACGTCGAGTAATGGGATCCATACTACGAACAGTTAGAAAAATGAACCAGTCATCCCAATGCTCTACGGGACGACCGATGGTTCGTAAGGAATCTATTCGTCTTGTGAGGTTATCAAGAATTTGCTGAAGACCGGCAGCGCTTTCCTCTTTCATTTTTGAAAGAGAAGTTAGGCCTAGAAGATGGTTGCATATTAGGAGTCGCTTATTATTATAGCGACATAGAAGAAGATTCCACGCAATATTGTAGTTGGAATCTGTTATTGCGATTGCATCAAGAGCAGCCTTTGCTTCTCCTTGAACTAATCCTTTCAAGTAATAAAGTTTTTGGACAGGTTTTAACGAGGGGTCATTGTGTACAATTGATTGAAAGAGGTCCCTAAAGGTTTCCCAATCATCACCATTACCAGAGAAGGGTGGGAGGTTTATCTTTGGCAAGTGTGTTGGGAGAGTGGGACGAGATTGTGTTTGTAGTTGAATAGGATTACCTATCGATCTTTCAATGATGGCTTGGGCATCATAAATGAAGCTTAAAGCTTGTGTGAAATATGATTCAACATGCTGAAAGTGATTATCAGAAAAATATGTCTCACCTTCGATTGATTCCTTACATACCAGCTTCAAGTGATTTTCTTGAAATGTTGAGAAGTAAGATTTAAGGAGCTCTGTTTGGCTACGCAGAAACCCAATGGACAGATTCTCTTTCGGCGTTGAGATCATGGTGTCATGCAGGTTAATAATTGCATGTCGCAAGGTCTCTTGTCCTTTAAGTAGCGTTTCTGTCTTCATGTTGATAGAATGGAAAAAGGCACTGAACGATGAATTATAACTTTAAATGAGAATAAGGCTGAGCACGAAAAAGTTGTAACTTGTTAAGCTGTGAAACAAAGAAATGTCAAGGAATGCTCGAGACTGCAGCGCGGCAGCAATGGTAAGTATAAATTATCAAGACCTGATTGAGGCGGCTGCAGCACGGCAGCAGAAAATGAGTGTGAATTATCAAGCCTGCTCGAGGCGGCTGCAGCACGGCAGCAATTGTAAATATGATTTATCAAAGCCTGCTCGAGGCGGCTGCAGCACGGCAGCAGAAAGTAAGTAAGAATTATCAAGCCTGCTCGAGGCGGCTGCAGCACGGCAGCACAAGGTAAGCAATAACCATCAAGCCTGCTCGAGGCGGCTGCAGCAGGGCAGCAACTAAATAGTACATTTGAATTATCTGATTTATCTAATATGGAATTATTGTCTCTCCCTTATCCGGCTCGAAGGACCAAAAAATGTTAAAGTAAAAAATAAACTAAAATGAATTTTGTGTGTGGACAAGGAAAGACAAAAATTCATAAAAGTACCAAAAAAAATGTGAGTTTTATTCTTCTTCAAAATTACAATATTTTACTGACAAAGTTTAACATTTGAAACAAGTACTTACTTGCCACTTGGCGTTGAAAAGAAAAGACCGGCAACGGGAGAACAAACACTTCGACTTATTGCTTCCGATGATTAGTTATAACTGCCTGGTACGTCGTAGTTCAAAGCCATCCCTTTCCTTTTTTTTGCAATGTGAAGGCGTTTGTGAGTTGTGGAAGGGCGTATGGGACGCTAGTGAGAGAGAGGGTAAAGCGAAAACGAAGTGGCGGCCAAATTCAAATTGCGAAGGTAGAAAAGGAAACAAAACTTTAAATTCGTTGAAAGGAAACATAGTCAAATTATTAATAAAGTCAAAGATCTAAAAAAGGGCCATCATCACTGTGGGCGTGATTTTTTGAAAAAATTCAAGTGATTTGGCTCAAATAGGGTTCAAAATACTCAAGACATTTGCTGCTTTCGCCCATGTAAAAAAATTTTTCTTGAATATCTAGAGTCAAGTCTGGCGCAATCAAAATAACGTCTAACATCAATAATCTGCCAGGATTAGCTTGGCCCAATTCTAGTGCTATACAGCCACTAGTCAAACCCTGGTTAGAGACAGAGGTCTGTAAAGTCCCGACTGACCCTAAATTGGTGCTGGCCAGAAGGTCTAGATAACTCAAATTTTGATTTTTCAATATCTAAACATTGTCAAGCGATGCTAATCTGGAATGTCAGGTCAGAACAGGATTAGGTACTGTTTCCGTAATATCTAAACTGTTTCTAGCGATATTGATATGGAAGGTCTCTCCTGAACAAGCACTGATGTTCGCCAGAAGTAATAGATAATTACAATTTTTATTTTGAAATATCTAGACTGTATCTGGCTATGTTATGTAAATTCTAGTCAGATCCAGCTCTAGTGCTGGCCAGAAGTAATAGATGATTAAAATTTTAATTTTGTAATTTCTATACTGCGACTAGCGGTGCTTGTTAGGAAAGTCATGTCAGACCCAGAACTGGGGCTAGTTGGAAATAGTAGATAATTAAAATTTTTTAATTTTGTAATATCTAAACTGTGACGGACGATGCAGGTCTATTCTGTGGGGGCCTGTTCTCGTGAGGGAGGGACCGTCCGAAAGTTAGGGGAAATTGAATGGTGAGGATGCGACCTTTGGCGGGCAGAAATGACCACCACTAGAAGCGGAGGAGTTAGGTGCTCGGGTAAATTCAACCGAGAAACGGCCCCTCCATTTTCTTGAAGGGCGAGGAATCTGGAGTAAGGAGGCGCGAGTCTTCTAGCCCCCCCAATCCAAGATGTCTTCGCCGTGTCGATGGATGAATGGTAAACGGGTTACCAAATTCATCTCGCTCCTGCGGAGGGTTGGCGCAGGTGTGGGTTAGCTTTCAGTCTTGCACATGTTTAGCACTCGTAAAGTTCGGGTGGCGACTGTGCCGGGCTGGGTAATCTGTGGTCGCTCTGGCGTTCTGCGGGGTCGTGATGAAGGTATCGCAAACAGAGACTCTGAGACACCAGACGAAATCTCAGTAGTATTTAGTCTTATCCTGGCATAAGGTGCTCTGTGAGGATGGACCTTCTGTTCCCCTGTACTCGTGGGATCTATATGAATACTACAGAGAACAAAAACAAAAGTGTTTCGCTCGAGAATACCGAACACTCTTCGGAGAGTCGGGTTTCAGGGCCGGAGATTTTGCCGCAGGAAGAAAGGGCACCTTTAACGGTACCTTCAACCTCGGCAATTTCGCCTCACAACGAAATGGAACCTGAAAGGAAACCATTAAGTTCTGAGGCTCTGACGCAAAACAGTTCGGCACCGTCCCATGGTTCCACTGTTCCTGTGGTTGAAGACCTAATGGCGAGCTTATCCGTTAAGGGTAAAAAGCTCAGTGGCAGCGCAAAAAGAAGGCTGAAGAGGCTTAGGGAGCAGAACTGGCAAGGGTCTCAACCTGCTTCTTGCTCGACTTCTATGCCTGTTAAAAGCAAAGCTGGGTCTGTCGGTCAGGACACGAAAAAGCGTCCGCGCCGACAAGACTCAGACGCTTCTCCACAACAGGAGAAGAGAAGGAGGCAAGGACCCCTGTTAGGAACCGCCTTTTTCTCTGAAGTAGCAAGATCGTCTCTTTCGGGAGCGATTATTGCGAAGGTTTCCGAGGGTCAGTCCTGAACTTGACAGGCCACGGAATTCAATGTTTGCAGATTAACTTGCATCACTGTAAAAGCGCAACGGCAATTCTAGCCAAGAGCTTGACAGCGATGCATACAGCTATTACCTTTATTCAAGAACCTTGGGTTTACAAAGGTAAGATTAGAGGTTTAAGTAACTGTGGGGAGTTAGTGAGTTCACCACAGGAATTGGCACCTAGGGCGTGTATCGCCTATAAAGGAGTAAATGCGTTTCCTCTTTTAGAGTTAACTAGTCGAGATCTGGCAGTTATAAAAGTCATGTAAAGAGATAAAAATGGAAGTAACAAAGAGGTGATTGTTGCCTCTGGTTACTTTCCGGGATCAGAAAATGAACCTTCACCACCAGAAGAAGTGTTAAGACTGGTGGAGTACTGTCATCAGGAGGGACTTTTTCTGATTCTGGGATGTGATGCCAACGCACACAATGTTATTTGGGGTAGTACAGACATCAATGATAAGGGTGTGAAACTTCTAGACTTTCTAGTTGATTCAGACCTAGATTTCCTTAATCAGGGAAACGAGACTACCTTTGTTATTAAAAACATGAGGGAGGTTTTGGATATTACTATCTGTTCGAGGTCATTGTGGGAGGAAGTGCAAGATTGGAAAGTGTCAGATGAAGACTCACTTTCAGACCACATACTTATAGCGTTCAGAATAGAGTCAGCTGCTCGTGAATTTAGGTGGGGTCGTAATCCTAGAAGTACCAATTGGTCTTCATATCGTGAAGACCTTAGGGACTCCCTGGAATGCTTTCCTACCAGTTATGGTACAGAAGAGGAGTTGGAACTTGCATCAAATTTTCTGCAGGATTCAATTATTTCCGCTTTTGAGAGAAACTGTAACCCAAAAAGACTTGAAACTAGCAGGAAAACTACTTGGTGGAATGCAGAGTTGGAAAGTCTTAGGGGTAAGGTAAGAATGTTGCTGCATAAAGCAAAGAAAAGTAGCAATCAACAGGCATGGGCTTTGTACCATAACGCTCGTAATTCCTATAAGAAAGAGATAGACAAGGCAAGAGCATCCGGCTGGAGGAGCTTTTGCGAAGGTATTGAGAAGATACCAGAAGCATCTAGACTTCATAAAATTCTAGCCTGAGATGCCACAGCTAAGCTATCTTCAATTAAGCTACATAATGGACGATTCGCCCGTGACAGAGCTGAGTGCCTGAAGCATCTTGTGGGAATTAATTTCCCAGACTTCAGAGAATCAGAGCACAGCAATGGGGATCGGAATCCACGTAAATCTCGTCCTGGACGAGAACACTGGAAACTTGCATCCGACATTGTAACTCTGGAAAAGATTGTTTGGGCTTTAGGCCGGTTTAAGCCATTTAAGGCAAACGACGTTGCAGATTCAATGAAGGTTTTCTTATTCCTGACGCTCATGGAGGGAGAGTGGTACGCTCTCTTGAGGAATATGTGTATGCCTACAGCGCCATCTATTAGGACGTTGGAGGAACGAGAAAAGGTAAAAGCGGATCTCTTGCAGCCAAAATTTACCCAGGCAGAAAAGTCGGTGGTGTGCCGATGCTTACGACCGGCATGACACCGGCCCGGTGGTAAAGTCGGATAAAAACCGGTACCGTCACCGTGGTACCGGGACGGATGTTCAATGACGACAGGCATTACACCGGCCCGGCGGTAAAATCGGACTATAACCGGTACCGGTCCAGTTAATAAAAAGTAACCGGCCAAGCAGCGGCCCTGTACCACATGTCAATACCGTTTTTATACCGGAAACGGAGTTATGACGAAATCAAAGTAAGTACCGGCCCGGTAGTACTATGTAATACCGTTTTTATACCGGCAATGGAGTTCTGCCGTCTTAAAATTTAGTACCGGCCCCGTACCACGTTTCAATACCGTTTTTATACTGACAATGGAGTTTTCGGCATCATAATTAGTACCGGCCGAGTACCACTTTTCAATACCTTTTTTTCACCGGAAATTGAGTTTTGCCGGCATCATAATTAGTACCGTCCTGGTACCCCTTTTCATTATCCTTTTTATACTGACAATGGAGTTTTGCCGGCATCATAATTAGTACCCGCCCGTCACCGGCTCGATACTACTTTTCAATACCGTTTTTTCACCGGAAATGGAGTTTTGCCGGCATCATAATTAGTACCGGCCCGGTACCATTTTTCAATACAGTTTTTTCACCAGCAATGGAGTTTTGCCGGCATCATTATTAGTACCGGCCCAGTACCACTTTTCAATACCGTTTTTTCACCGGCAATAGTGTTTTGCCGGCATCACATCAAGTCTTTTTCCATTTAATCTTATAGAATTTTGATAATTTATTAAGGTATTAATTTAATTTCATGACACTGCGTTTCTGAAAGTTTTTTCTTTAAAGCCAGTACCAGGCCGGTACCGTGCCAGCGGTTTATCTTTTGCCTCTGTCCCAAAGTATATTGTTATAAATGTATGTATAGTACTAAATAATTATTAACTTTGCCATTACATAATTGAAATTGACTTTTAGATAAGTTGTTTTCTATTAATTTAGAACGTTTTGTAAATGGTCCTGGTTTCAAACTTTATAAGCGCACTTTGCATTTACTTCTCATAACTAGGTTCAGGTTAGGGGATGTGGCGTCGACTTTGCAGTCCAAGGGTCCTGAGTTCAATTCCTCGTGTCTTCAGATTTTCTGTTAATTATTAATATTGATTCATATGTTTCAGCATTCTCTTTAGTGTTTACAATTAAATTAAGTAATAATTAATACTGTTTAATGTTTAAAAAATATGAAATGTTTTGTTAATAAAATATACTGATCTGACACCGCGCCAGCATAATGCCGGCAGAAAATTAACAAAGTATTTGTTTTATCACCGGCCGGTGAAATGCCGGTACCGGGCCGTTATCTCGCCCGTAGTGTGCCGGCAGTAAACCGTCATGAAAACACTAAAAACAAGAACCGGGCCGTCGATTTACCGGCACCGGGGCGTATATTTCCCGGGTTATCATTGTTGACAGAACCGGCTCCGGGCCGTACACCGGCAAGTCCGCCGCCAGTACCGGCCCGGTACCATGCCGGTCGTCGATTTCTGCCTGGGTAGTGTTATATTCGAGAGGTACAAATTTAAGGAATGTAATCAAAGAGACGATGGAGATGAGAAAAAATTCATCGCCAACCTTAAAAGAATATAGTTAAATTGCGAATTCGGAAACAATGTGGAAGATAGCCACAGTTTCTTTAGTTTATGGAATAACTTCTAATGACTTTGAGATTAATGGTGAAAAAATATATTCTTCGAAGATAGTAGGTGAAAGTTCATACTTTAATCTAAGTTGAAGAAAAAGGTTATATTACTTTTTGTTTTAACACTAAAGATAATAATCAACCTTTGTAAAAATCATTTTTTAGGGATTAAAAATTCGAAACCAATGACTTTCAGTTTATGATGCAGGTTAGTATTTTTCTGGATTTGTAGTGGATAGTTCAAGCTTTAATTTAAGCGCAAGTACACAGTCATAGCGGAGAGTGGCGAGTTGTGCTCCGAGTTTTGTTTTTTAATAAAAACTATTATATAAATTTTTTTAACTATTCTATTATATAGAACTTTCAGTACACCTACAAATACAACTTTTGGATGATCAATTAATTAAATTTTTCTTATTTTTCGAAAATACTGGTATTATGACTTTTCATAAAATGTGGGGAGTTGAGCACTACCGCTGAAAATTGAAGAAAAAAACCTTTCTTCTAGAATATTCTTTATTTAAATTATGAAATATGAAAAAGTAAGATAATTTACATAAAATAAAGTAAAAAATGAGATAATAAAAGATTCATTTTAGTTAATTTAGACAAAATTAAATTATTTTAAAAATAATTGAATTAAACTAGGTAATTAATTTCATTTGCAAGGAATACAGGTGTAAAAACTCTCATTTCACTAAAGAAGAATATTTAAACTGCATAATACAATCAAATTATTCATAAATAATGCGAAATAAAAATACAGTGAGTATTGGAATTAAAAGCTGTTAAATATGATGAGAGGCGCAACTCACCACTAACGCTCGAGCATAACTCCCAATATTCTATTTACATTTTCAAAACAGTCATAGAATATTTTTACGTCAAATGTTTTTGCCAATTTTTCTTGTACCTCGAAAGGTAATCATGACAGTTAACTTTATGTACTGAACACTATGATCACTTTAAATAAAATTTGTGAAAATGTCCTAAACATAGAGTCAAAAAGTTTTAGAACAAAATTTTAACGCACTATCTGAAAAGACACGGAAAATGCTTGCAAAGATGAAGGGTATTACTTAAAATGTTAGTTCTTAACGAGAAAATAATATGCCAATAGTTGAAATTTGTTACATGAATTGTCATAATAAAAAAAATAACGTGGAGCACGACTCCACATGAAGCACAACTCAAATTTCGTCAAAAACGCGGTTTTTATTCTTTGACAGCGTTTTTCTCAAAAACTATAACTAATAGAGACTTTTCACTTACGGATTCGTAATCATCATAAAAAGATAAAGATATTAATCTCTTTCTTCAAGCTGTACTGAGCAATAATATTTGTTAAACCCACCATTATTTTCTCAGACTAAACCGAGGAAAAGCTATTTCTGAAGATTATGGTAATAACCTAATATAAATCCTTACTAAAGATAACAATGTCTCTTCTTTAGTTGGACAATCCTTGCTAAGGACAATATTTTCTTACGTAACATAACCCTAGCACAATCTTTGATAGAGATATAATTGTCTGTGCTCTTGTTTTAAATAAGAAAAAGCCTTGCTAAATATTTTTCTCCCCTGAAGTTGGACTATGGGATGAGCCTTTCTAAAGAAACTAGTATTCTTTGTGACAATACAGTGGTGTAAAAGGTATTTATTTTTTCTACCTTATAAATCTGGCGTCTATCTTTGCCCTACAGTGAGAAAAGCAAGCGACATTTGATTATTCTTGACCTACAATGTTAAAAATGTTTGTAGTTTTAATATACATAAAGTACTTAAATTTAAGAAACTGGTATATTAAAGTGTAGTTCATATACAAAGTATATTAAATTTTATCACTGACAAAAATTTAAATTAAAAATTGCATTTTACTGAATTAATACATGCTTTTGTGTACAAAATAAGGTTTTTATTCATAATGCAAAATAATTTCTTTCATGTAATTACGAGTTTAAATCAATTTACATTCTAAAAATGCATATAATTTGACATTTGCGTCAGTCAGTTTCATGCGTTTAAAGCTTATCTAAATTCTTTTCTGCTGCATAAAATTAATCCTGGGAACGTAAATAGCAACTTAAAAAAAGTAAACCCGCAAATATTATTTTTTAAAGGAAGTAATTTACGTAATTTGTGAAAAATAGGGATTTTGTCTCCATTTACCCTGACCCTAATATTAATAATAAATTTATTTTCCTTGGCTTTTCTTAGTAGTGATGACAAATCAAATATTAAATAAAATTCAAATACAAAAAAATATATAAAAAATTAAGATATTATTCTAGTTAACTATTCAAAATTGTTCAAATCATTTAAGTTTAATACACTATTGTATTAAAAAGTAATAAACGGAATAATTTTAGGTAGCGGTCATTTTGGAAGACGAAAATATTAAGTTTTTATAGCAATAAAAAAAGTACAGACAGTAATGAAATAACTGAAAGTTAAATGTTACTATTAAAATAGTAACTACGTTACGTTAAAAGTTAGTTTTAAAAAAAGTAACTAAATTACTAGTAACTAGTTACTACCCAACACTGGAATAGACGTTTCATGAAGAAAAATCATTTTTTGAACAAATTTTATTAAAAATGTAAAATTTTTTATTTTAAAATAGTTAAAATTCGTTGCAAAATAAAGTATGACAATATTTGCATACGAGATATTTATTCACATTTAATCAACCATTCCCGATTTTGTCAATTTGAATATAATTAATTTCATAATAGTATTATTTCATTTAAAATATACAAATTGACATTTTTAAATGGTAATTCACTTCTATTCCTTTCAATTAGTCCTGACGGATCAGAAGACCAGATTAATACAAATTCGCGAAAAGGCAATTCATATCTACTTATATCAAATTCTTTTCTTTAGCTGGTTTGTCAATAAAATTAAAATTTATTTTACCTGATCTTCCTGTGAAAAATCTACGTTTAGATCCATAAACTGGCATTGATTAATTAATACCTGTAATAAAATATAATCAATATGTATTTAATTGTTATAAAACATTTCATTTAAATAATTGACAATAGTTATTATGCACCAAGACTGAAACGTTATGCTCGCCAATAAACTATATGTTCCATCCTTGGTGCATATGATAATTTCTATCACAAATGCTCGAAAACATTGTATTGCTTATGTTAAGCGGTTCCCAGGAACAAATATCGGAAACGAATCGGAGTTGATGTCCGATCCACTGCTAATAATACAATATTGTTTCACATTACTTAAAGGCGGTTCCAGAATAGGTGCACAAGTCAAGTACAAGTGGAAGTCCAAGTGCCAACCTCGTGATAGGTAGTCAATCTATCTCTATTGCACTCATGGGATTTGCAATTGGACTTGTACTTGCACTTGCTTTTTGCACCTATTCTGGAACCGTCTTGATTTCTTAGTTTGACCAATGATGAAAACAGCTCCGGTTTTATACTGATGTAGCCTCCGTCGTGAAAAAGCTACTATTTTAACAGTTTTGAGGTTAAGCGACAGAAACTTGCAATTTTTAGATTTTCTTTATAAATAACTTTACTTATATTACAAATTTTTAATTGACTTTTTTTATTATTTTAAGTTAATATCAAATGTCTAAAAACAGTATTTTAATAGTATAAAGTTAATGTAAAATTATGTAGAAAATTAAATCGATATAGTCAGATAAATAAAATTAAATAAAGTTTTTGTTAATAATTGGAGGTTATGTTTTTCCAGCACTGCTTTACTACTGGTCTGCGAACAGAAAACTCGTACTAACCAATAACTGATTTTCAGTACTAAGCCCAAGCACAAAACACTAGGTTTTCGAATATGTCGGGTAGAAAATTTTTTCTTTCAAATCGAACTCTGATTTTTAAAATGAATGAGAAGTTACAGTCTTTTGATTTTCTCAAAACAAGATTTAGATAGATTTTAGATTATAATCTTAAGATTGAATAAAGTCACTCAATTAATGAAATGCATGAAAATATAGGCTGTTTTCATTTGATTAAACAAATAAACGATTTTACTAACTGTTAACAACTGAAGGGGCACTAAAAGAACTGTATGGGTATACTCTAGGGTGCGAATAGTGTAACTATGTCACTCTCAGGAATTAGTTCCTCTGGCTGCCGCTAGATGGCACCACTGGCGCTTACCGCCGGTCAGTATATGCAGATACTAGTTCCGACGGCTGCCACTAGATGGCGCCACTGTCGGTCGGTATTATCATCAGTCGGTAATATAGATTTCTATATTATCAGCAGGTAGGTTATGTTAAGCAGATTTAAAGACTATACGTGTAGTTGGACCTATTGTCGTTTTGTACGCTGAAAGGGTAAGGGGGTTTTGTAAGTGGAGGGGATATGTATATATATATATATATATATATTTATATATATATATATATATATAAGTGGCACAAGATTTGAAGAATAGCAGAGCGACAATGGATAAATTATTATTATGTTTCTATTGATCACCGCGGTGAGTCCTGCAGTCATATCGATCACTGTAAAGATTGTCCGGTAGTATGACGTTTTGCCCAAGTCCTTTTTCACCAAAGTTGGTTTTGTCCACTGTTATTAAACTTCAGAGTGCTCGACTTATGGCAATGTAAACAAAATATATAGAACGCCATGCGCCCTCGGAAAAATAGAAATGTCGGTAAATATAATAGTAAATGATGAAAGAGATTGACCAAGAGATGGAGCAATTAGTGTTATTGAAATGTCAAAACAAGTAATTTTTGACAGAATGTAAACAAATGGAAGACTGTGAGACAGTTTTATTGAATAATGAAATTAAGGTAAGTAAAAACAATTTCCCTTTTAATATTTTGTATTTTAAATATTAGTATTGTTATTTTGAAAATTTGTAACAGTATTTTTAATCATTTTGTCTAACCTCAAATTAAAAATAGTAAAAAACAATTTCCAATTATTTTTTTGTGCAATAAATAATAAATATAGAGTAGAATTTATTATTTTTAACCGAAAAATTATCTACTTATTATTATTTAATATAATTAATTGTATTTACAATTAATGATGTGTTGCATTTTTAAATTGTTTATAATTTATAACCTTTTCGAATACACATAGTTATTTGCCAACTTTTTTTCCAATGAACATAGAAAATTGCATTTTTTTCTAATTTTGTAATTTATCCATTGGAATATAATGACAGACAAAGAATGCGTAATTAAATCATTATTTGTCATTGTTTGAACAATTTATTTTTGTTATTTGCAACTTTTTTTCTAATGAACCTAAAAAATTGTATTTTTTTTTAATTTTGCAATTTACCAACCAGAATTTAATAATACACAAAATACAATGAGATCATTATTTCGTCATTGATTAAAAAATTTATTGTTGTCATTTGACAACTATTTTTCTAATGAACCAAAAAAATTACAATTTCTTTCTAATTTTGCAATTTACCAATCAGAACTTAATGACGGGTAAAGAATGTTGTTTAATCATTATTTTGTGATTGTTTGAACAATTTATTTTTGTTATTTGCAGCTTTTTTTCTAATGAACCTAAAAAATTGCATTTTTTTTTTAATTTTGCAATTTACCAACCACAATTTAATAACAAACAGAAAATACAATGAGATCATTATTTTGTCATTGTTTGAACAATTTATTTTTGTTATTTGCAGCTTTTTTTCTAATGAACTCAAAAAATTACAATTTTTTTCAAATTTTACAATTTACCAATCAGAACTTAATAATGGGTAAATAATGTTGTTTAATCATTATTTTGTCATTGTTTGAACAATTTATTTTTGTTATTTGTCAATATTTTTTCTAATGAACCCAAAAAATTTAGCAATTTACTATCGGAATCAAATAACACACAGAAAATACAATGAGATCAGTATTTCGTCATTGATTAGACAATTTATTGTTGTTATTTGACAACTTTTTTTCTAATTAACTCAAAAAATTACAATTTCTTTCTAATTTTGCAATTTACCAATCGGAACTTAATAACGGGTAAAGAATGTTGTTTAATTATTATTTTTTCATTGTTTGAACAATTTATTTTTGTTACTTGCAATTTTTTTTCTAATGAACCTAAAAAATTGCATTTTCTTTTTAATTTAGTAATTTATTAACCTGAATATGAATTTGATGTCAAATTAAAGATTTGAGAGTTGACAAATCAATTGTCAACATTTCTAAAAAGTGATTTAATTATATCAAAATGACTTATAAGTATTTCTGGGATGTCTGATTATGAATTTAATGTCTAAGTTACGATTTCACACTTGACAGTTGTCAACTGTCAAATAATTAGATCATTATTAAATTCAAAATCATTGATTACAAAATCTCAAATATTGTCATTTTCATTAAATAAAATCATTCTTTGATAGTGTTGACAGTTGAGTTGATAGCTGCCAATTGACAAAATTTAATTTCACACGTTGTAATCAGCGACATTAGAAATGCTTGTCGTGTCATTTAATTTGAATTTTAATTCGACAATTGATATGACAGTTGACATATCAGTGTGTAGCCTCAATACTTATAAAGGATCACTGAAATAAAGAGAAAGCACTAATTCTAGTCTGAAACTAACTTAATTGGCGCTTTTTTTAAATATAAATATTAATTTCATTTTTTTGCTAATATTTATAAAATGAACAATTTTTTTATAATTAAAATATTTCCACATGTAATATTATGAAAATTACTGCAATATTCTGTGAAAATTTATAAATAAAATTAAAAGAAATAAATCAAAAAATTAAAATAAGACAAAATGACCAAAATGATTAAATTATGCGGCATAAACGCTCCGAGAGCATTATGCTGATTTGAGACTAAAATTATGCTTTTCAATGGTTTTGCAAATTGAAAAACTTTTTAACAAAATTTAGTTTTAAGAACAAATTTTAACATTGTACAAAATTTTCTAAAATTATGGTTTTATGCTTAAGCATAAAGTTCCTGTCCCTGTCAATGGTGAAAAAAGAAGGAACAGTTCAGTATTTATTTTTCAAATCCGATTTTTTTTGCATAAACTTATTATTTTAGCTTCATAAAACAATTTTATGCAGTATTAAAAAATACTGGTAACCTTGAATTGCTAACAACTGCTGTTAACATGTAGCCGGAGATTTTGGAAAAAATGCAAAATATCGGGGTAAATGTTAACACTTTTATTTCTGTTAAATGTTTAAGAAAAAAATTATCTTAAATTTACTCCTGTATTAGAAGATAGAAAAACTTAAAAAAAAATCCATCGTGGTTATATATAATAATGAAATATTGACAATGTAATTAATTAAAACACAAATTAAGCGTTTTGAGTAACTTTTGTAAAAACTCATAAGATACGTCATTTTATTGCCTAGCGGATCGGAAATCCTGTGGACCTCCCCTGCTGATGAGGTTTAGAGGAGGTTCAGAGGGTGTTTGCAAAAATCGTCAAAAAAAATGATAAATCGTCGAAAACAAGTTGCTTGTTGGGTAACTGACTATTTAGGGAGTAAAATAAAACAAGAGTTGCATCAATTAAAGTCTTAATTAATTAATAATGTAGAGGAACCTGATAGCACAAAATACTGCAAATTTGTCATGCATAATCGGAATCATTATTAATTAATTGAAATTGTAATTGATTTAATTCTTGTTTTATTTTACTCCCTAAACACTCAGTTACCCGTAAAGAAATTTTTTTTCACCGATTTATCTTTTTTTAAAATGATTTTTGCAAACACCCTCTGAACCTCCTGTAACCTCCCCAGCTGGGGAGGTCCACGGGATTTCCGATCCGCCAGGGTTCATTTGGTTAGACATGTAAAATTTTTAAAAAGTTTCTTAGATTAAAAAGAAATAATTTTTGCCTTGATATGTTATAAAATGCATGGCCTAAAACTACTGTTTACATTTACCTCGAGTTTTTAAATTCTTGGGGTAAATGTAAAGAGTTATGTATTTATTAACTGAATTGACAAAAGTTGTAAATTAAAGTCAATTTTTGTTATACCATTAAATTAAATTTTTAATTTACTTTTGTCCAAATGCGAGACAAAATATTGTAACAGTAAAACTTAGATTTTAATCCTTTTTGTATTGAGTGATAAATTGGAGTATGGCATTGTCAATTGTCAAAATAAAAAATTGTCAATACTCAGAACCTCTTGTAGGTGACTTGAGCTTGAAATATTGACGTTGTATTTATTTTTAAATTTGTAAATTTTGCTGTAATATCTATTGTTTAGATTTACCCCTTGTTTACATTTACCCCAAATGACCCTATTGACCTTAATATTATTTTGATGTTGAAAATTATCATTTGTCGATAATCAAATTTTCACGTTCGGTATCTTTGTAATTGATGGTAAATTTTTCCGAGACCTTTTACCGATATAGATGATAAATAATATTATTAATAATAATATTATTTTGTGACAACTTTTTTTTTACTTACAAGAGAAAAAAGTCTTTCGAAAACAACTTTTTTTTAAATGAATTTTTATATATTTCCAAAAATTACATTTAATAAAATTACATAATAATAATAATTTTCTCCTCGTCTGTTTCTAGACTAGGGACTCTGAAATATAAATGTAATTTTAATATAGGTACTAGCAATTAACACATGATAACATATAATATAACTAGCAATTAACAATTAGTTATTTATTATACAGGGTTCTCATTTCAAGGGATACATCAAAATATGACTTGAAAAGAAAATTATCGTAAAAAATTCTTCCTATAAAAGATGTTGTAATTGCATCTCTGGCAATAATTGCTTGTTCTGGTGTAAGCCTTTCATCGGCATGATGAATGAGTCTTGCTAAAAGGCATAATTAATATTTTTTCCAATTTAATGAAAATGTTATGCCTCAAACTGTCGAAAAGTATCTGCAAGTAGTTGCTGACATATTATAAAAAAATGTAGTTATCATATTATGTCAACTAGATATATTTCTGAATTTACTTGCTGTAGTATTATCGAGTAAATTTTATTTCGTTAAAATATAAAATTAATCAGAAGTAGGAGGTTTATGAAATGATTTCGTAATGTCTAAAGTTTTGCAGATATTTTATAAATTATAAAATTTGTCTGCTGTTAAAATTTCACCAAGCTTTTCTTCTTCTTTTTGGAAATAATAAATTTGACGAATATTTACTTAAAGATGTCACTTGTAAAATTTCAAAAATTGTACATTTTTGTTTAATCTCATAAATAAACAAGGAAGTGAGATAGCGTTTTGTTAATTTAAAAATATAAAATTAACTGTTTTCAATAAAAAAAATAAATTTATTATTTCTAAAATGAGGCAACATACCTTCGTGAAGTTGTAATAGATAAATTATTTAATTTATAAAATATCTGTAAAGCATTAATAATTTTAAAACATCCAGAAAAAAGTTACAAGCTTTTAAATATCTTCAATTTTTTTCAACGACAAAATTTTCTATTATTATCTTTATATAACGTAAATTTTTGAATAATTAATAGAAATAAATAGAAATAAAAAAATGATACGATTCTAACCAAACTTAGAATACCCGTGTCTTTTGGATTTCTGAATTAAGTGATCTCTGGCAAAGATCACTTTCACTTGCTCACATACTACATTTGTGATAAAAAAAGTGAAATCTTTTTTGGCAAAATTATGCAGTGAACTCCTCTTTATAATATTCGACAGTAAAAAATGTGAATTTCTAAATAACATTTTTGACTTTTGGCCAGGTTTTTTAGGAAATCGGCCACTGTGGGGCGTCTTGATACTTACGGACGGTAGTGTAAAATACAATTGAAATTTTGTTATTTTCATTAAAAACACTAAAACCAACAAATGGATTACATAACTTTTCTGCTAAAAACTTTTTGTATAAACAGTTTTTGTCTTATATTAAAATTGCAGTATTGTAAGGAAATTTTATTTTTTATTGTGGTAGAAGATGGTCATTAATATTTTTTGAAGGATTTAAAAATGAACAAATAAATTATCTTTTTCTATATGTGACGAAAACGTAACGAAAAATAGCAAAAAGAAAACTTTCAATGAGAAAAAAACTCTTTTGAGAATTTTTATCTATGTGTGTTTTTTAAATAATAAAAAATAAAACCTCATATTCATAGAAAATTTTGTTTTTGGATAAGAGAGAAGCTCTTAGTTCACATTTATTTATTTTGGGGTTTAGGGACAATAAAATAAATTGTTTTTGAAACTGATTATTGAATTAAATGAAGGATATTGTTTTTGACAAAGCATAATTTTAAATTATAAAATTTATTAATAAAAATTAAAATGAGTTAAGCGTTATTATTATTAAAAAAAGAAATAAATTTTAATAATTTCTTTTATATTTCTTTCGGCCATAACGATTTATTATTTCATGCATTGTTTAATACATTAATTATTTATATCTAAAAATATTTTTTTTTCATTTTTCATCTTATTATTTGTTTATTCCTAACATATTTGTCATTATTGATTTGAAAGTTACATTTTTATGTTTTTCGTTTTGTTTTTGTTTCCATGACAACGAGTAACTTGTTTATTTCATGGTATAAAAAATGTTGCAATTAAATGTCTAATTTAATTTTATAAAAATGGATATACCCAAAAATCGTCAACAGAGAGTTCCTCGTAAGCCGAAACTTTTTAAATTCATTCCCCGAGAAACTGTAATTAATCATTACAAAGGTTCAAACCGATGCTTTGGTGATCCTGATCACCGATACGTCAAGCACACGACAGTTTATGAAAAAGATGATCCGAAGAAGATTGCATATTGGTACGTTTTGTTTAAATTAATTGAATGGAAATGTTGACAATTATCTTTTCTAAATTTTATACAATTAATTCATAAAAATAATTTTTTGACATATGGGCAAATCTCATAAACCTTTAACCTTTATGTCACTCTTCTTATTTTGTTTAAAAAAGCCTGAATATTTATACTATTAGTTATTAAATATTTTTGAAATGGACTATACACATCGCAATGTTACAATTGGCTTTCAACTAATAAATTATTATTTTACTATTATTACTTTTTTGAAAAGTATTTTTTTTCTATATCCATTATTTTGAAGTGAAATTTATTATTATCAGGGTGTTTAGCAATTTGGCACTTACAAATTGCAGGATTTTAAAGTTATTTTCGTGGAAAATTTTAAAATAACTTAATAGGGTTTATTAAAGTGTAATTTTTCTTACTATATGAAAATGCATTTATAAAAATATTTTATTTCGAGAGACTTTTTCTTATTCTTCCGAATGGTGTAAAAATATTTTTAAAACATTTTAAAGTTTGACATATTTAAAAAACATAAGTATTATTAACTTTTTTTTAAAGACAGCATTATTTTGAAAAATTTATTTTTTAATACGAACGAATGAAGCGTTCAAAATTATTGAGAAGCAGTTGTGAAAATAAATTAATTGCTTTTGGAAATCTTTCGAGAAGCTCGATTTTTCCCTACCCAACACGTAATCATAGCTTTTTTTTTCGCTTTCGGAAAACTTTCATTATGATCTATTTCTGTCTACATTACTAAAAATAAAATCAGAAATATTCACTAAAATAAAAAAATGAAACATTTTCGGAAGCTGGTTAAAACGCTCAATTCACCTGTGCTATATTTACGATATTATTTATTTATTATAGGAGTATGTATTGTGCTTCGTACAAGTACCCAAAATATTGTCCGGGAAAAGGAAAACTGTATCCATCCCAACCGGACTTGATAGAAATTACCAACCCACACCACCATACGTGTAAACCCGATATTAGACAAGCGAAATTGAACACACTCTGTTTTGTTGAAGCACAAACGTCAATGGCTCAACCTTTAGAAATAGTAAAAGCAGTTAAAAAAAGGTTTGAATAATAAAGAAAATATTTATATATATATAAAAAAATTGGAATATGAAAATCAAATAAAAAATAAAAATATGAGATGTTTCACATCAGGCATATCATTTTTCTGTAAATAATGTTATATGACATAACAAATGGTATTTAGAACTTGTACTTAAAGGCTTCGTGGCTTGTGATCACTGATTTTAAGTATCTCCAAGTGCGGATATCATTTAGGAAACGGACTCTTTTAGGAATGGTTGTAGTCTAGCCCCAAGTGCGAAAATAAATTTTCGGGCCAATACTGGCCCAGTACTGGCAACGGTAGTGCCGAGTCTTAGCAGCCAATCTGGGCCGATACTGAGCCGACTCTTGGATCTCGGCGGCCGATAATCGGCAGGCGTTATTGGCCCAATATTGGTGCCGATTTCTGGCCCAATCTTGGCTAAAATTATTGGCCTACTTTTGGCAGACATTATTGGCCCATTATTGTCATATAATTCAATTTCTATTGTTTTCAAATGTTAAAGATGAATCCATTATAATTTTACAGAAATGGAATTAAGAATATTTAAAATTGTCTGACTTTTTTCTAATCTTCGCTTCTTGTTGGTTGGACTTTCAATATTTTGCTTATAATATTTTAACAATGAAAAAGAAATTGATTCAACAATGAAACCGTATTTGTTGACAGAGGCCATTGAACTTCGGTTTATTACTATAAAGATTATACTGAATAAAACTTCATTAACAAAAAATTCATAATAATCAACTGTTTTCTAAGTCTGTTTCTCATGATTTCAATCCGTGAAATGTTATTTGAATTTAGTCAGATTTCAGTCATTACAATTGTGAGATAATATACATTGAAATCAGTGTATTTTCAGATTCTAGAGAGTATAGATATACTATAGATGCTGTAAAGACAATTGAGGGTTCACATACAATAAGGGGACGCGCAGGATTTTCGTTAGCCCCTCGCCCAGCCGCAGAATCGCTGTACGCGGGGACTTTCACTTTCATGCGTATCCCCTATTGCATGTGAACCCTCAATTTCTCAGGGCATTCATGTGAAATTTGAAAAGCTAATAAAGCGAGAATTTCATATTCTTCTCATTTATGTAAATGAGGAACAATTTTCATTGACTTTACTCGGTAAAAAGGCTGGAATAGAATTTAATTCATTATTGTACTGTTGCGATCCTATAGCGGATCAGAAATTCTGTGAATGTCCCCAGCTGGAAATATTTTGAGGAGATTCACTGATGATTTTCGGCATTTGAAAATCTTTTTAACATTCACTTTTATTTTATTTCTTTTTTATCATTCCTTTTTCATTAGAAAATATTTTTATCGTCATTTCAAAGTCATACAGCTTTGAAATATAGCGTCAGGGTCGGCAGGACATATATATTTATTTATGTATATAGGTATAAATAAATTGAATTTTGTTACCCACTTGGGCCCAAACTGTTTTGCTGGGTCTACATAGTGTAAACTGTCAGCACAAAGTCGAGTGAATTTGTAATACATAACGACATTCACTATTAATTAATTAAGACTTTAATAGATGCAATTCTTGTTTTATTTTACTCCCTAAACACTCACTTATTCATCAAAAAACTTTCTTTTGTGACTTTTCGTTGAATTATCATGCTTTTTTGACAACTCTTATATATCTCCACTGAATATCCTATAAATCTCCTCAACTGGGAAGATTAATTGAATTTCCGATTGGCCAGGGGATGCAGACACAATAATTTTTAATCGCATTCAATTTTTGATTTTACATCTTATCCATATTCGGTCAGGAGAATAGATTTGTTAAAAAAATTAATTATATTCAATATTGAATTCCAATATCAATTAAGTTGAATTTTAATAATGGAAATTGCAAACTACTAACTTTAATTTCACTCAATACCGGCTAAGATTTCTTAAAATGAAAGTTTCCAATTTTATTGAGAGTAATAAATGATACTTTTTATTAATTTCATCCAATTCCTTTATGAGAAGCATGCTTCATGGTACTATTTAAGAAGAAATGAATTAGAAATTGTCTGTTGCACAAGTGTAATTTCAATTTACTCACAGGCGGAATAAATTTAGTTTGAAAGTCAGGAATTAAATCCTATTCAAATTTTCAGTCTCTTTAAATTCTCACCTTCTTACCGGGTAACTGATAAAATTTTCACTTCTTGAACCAGTGATCACAAGCAATTGACAGTGAGAAGCACAAACAATCAATGGAAATCACTAATTTTAAAAAACAGAATCATTCACACTGAAAGACTTTTCATTTGAAAAATTAATATGGTCCGTTTGAAAGAGGGAACTATTTCGAAAATGTACTAATTTCTAGCATGAACATTTTTTTTACATTCTGACAAAGTTTGGTTATGTTGATGCTAGAAATTAGTACATTTTCGAAGTACCCTCTTTCAAACGGACCATATTAATTTTTCAAATGAAAAGTCTTTTAGTGCACTAAATTAGAATTTAATGATTGCCGTCAAGACGTTTATCAATTAAAATTAAGCGTTTTAAAAATTGAATACGGTGGATGAAGTATCAGACATTAACCAAAATAAGAAGTAATATATTTAACAGAAGCAGTTGATTGCAATTAGAAAAATGTCCTTCTTTGAGTTACACTGGTCAAAAATGATGCTAGAGGTATATAGAATTTTATTGTAAATGGAAACAAATAAATGTCAAATTATGTTTCTTTGTGAATTGAAAGTGGTGGGTCTAATGTAACGGAAAAATTTTTTATATAAAAATTTCAAATAAATGCAACATTTTTTTGAAATTTTCGCCTAAATCATTTTAGGCGTAAATTATAATTCAATGTTCAAAAAAATTGTACATAAAACATTTCCAAAAGTGAGACATTGCAATTTGTACACAACTTTTTTACACAAAATTGCAATAAAACAGTTCAACAAGATTACTCACAATTTTTCAAAAAATGAGGAAATTGTCGGTGCTATGAGAAATGACTAATTTTCAAATTTCTTGTCCACCAATCCACAAAAAGGAAATGTTTTTGAATTTTTATTTCATATTCACTTGTAATAAATGAAATAATTAATTTTCATTAAATTTATAAAAAATGTCAAGACATTGTCTGTGATGTGAGGGTATTTTCATTTAGTCTTTACTAATTTTTAACACTTGCTTTTACATTATCACTTTACGCAGTCTATAATAATTATTGAGCGATAATATTACATAAATTCGAACAATTTTTTAATTGTAAATTGTATTTTCTTTAAAAAAAATTATTCATGATAACTTTAAGTGTCATTAGTATAGCTGATACATTCAATTTTTAAAGCGGCCCAGTTTTAAATGATAAAGGATTGGCAGATTTTAAAAACTTTTACATTCATAGCCCATGAGTGAGAGTGAGACAGACTTATACGAAAGACATGTTTTCTATGATTGACATGATGGTCCTCTTATGGTATAAATATTTACAGAACAATGGCTCACTAAACGTTGAACGTCCTATGAGGTTATTTTCACAGAGAGGTGTAAATTTATTCCTCGCGGAGGATAAACGAAAAGAATGTATTTGGTTGATATTGTCTTTAAACTTTTTTAAATAAACTTTTCGTTTATTCTCCGTGAGGAATAAATATATACTCGAGTATATACCTCTCAATGAAAACAACCTCTATGTATAAAATTTCTTGTTATAATGCAATATTAATATTAATATTGAAATGTTTAGCAACGTTGAATTGAGTACAGCTCAAGTGAACAAAGCCATGACGGACAAAATTCGTGTGTGGAAAAACGTACACGTTCCTCCTGTTCCAAATCATTTGGTTCACCTTCCATCAGTTTTGCAAACTGAAGCTTGGAAGAAAACTCTGCAATACACAATTAGTGTAGAAGGTGAAATTCGCGATTCGAATGATATCATTACCGAATCAATTGAAGTTGATTCGGTTACAGATGCCGAAGGATTTATGTCTGTCATGTTTTATAATAAACATTTGGCTGAAGCTTGCTGCTCTACGACAACAATGAGTGTTGACGGAACTTTTCGAACAATTCCCAATTTACCTGGAGTCTTCCAACTCGTGACGTTAATGGCGATGATTAACAAGAAAGTAAATAATTGTTTCTCTTTTCAATTTTTCAATAATACTTTGGGAATTTAACCATAGAACGTCCTAGCGCTTGCCCTGTAAGAAGGTGCTTTTGGTACTCCCTTTGTACAAGAAGAGATGAAAAGGTAGGAATATGTATAACAATTCTTTTTATTGTATCTACAAAAAGTATGTCATTTCTGGCATTTCATACAGGCGCAAAGTAACTGATTGTCGTTCAGTGTTTTAACTTTTTAACGATATATTACATCTTGTAATGTCATTTGGGCAAATACAAACTAGTATATATTTGAGCCAATTTTACAAATTTAAAAATAAGTACTATGTCAACATTTCAACCTCAAGTCATCTACAAGAGGTTGTGAACATTGACAATTTTATATTTTGATCATTGACAATTCCATACTACAATTAATCGCTTAATGTATAAAAGATTGAAAATGCAAGTTTCACTCTTTCATTATTTTGTCTTATATTTCAAATTTCAATACAAATACACAAAAAATTCATAATAAAATTTATAATTACTCCTTATTAATGCTATAAGAAAAAAGTGATTTTGATTTTTGACATCTGTCAACTTTTTAATAAATAATTAATTGTTTACATTTACCCCGAGAATTCGAAGACTCAGGGTAAATGTTAACAGAACTTATTTACTTTATTTATTTTACTTTTACTTATTGGCCTGGCGCTCTTCAATAAGAGTCCCCGAGGATACTTTTTTTCGTTGCAAGCATAACCCTCCTGCTGAAATTTAAAATTTTTCATTCACCATAACCTAGTACACCTACAGTGCGACTTTCGAAGCTTACAAATACTCACATTGGCCTGGTATTGTAAATACAGTGCTATTTACATTTATCCCCAATGTTAAAATTTTTAAATCTGTAGGTAAATGTAAACAGTCATTTTCAGGTTGATCAATATTTTTTTGTATCTCATAAAATTTTTCCAGGGAATTAAAGTAACAAGTTTGTGCAAAATAAATGTATCTTTTAACGAAAAAAATTAAATTTCGTTGAATAATAGATATTCCATTTAATCATTTATCAATGAACCCTATTTATCTTTAGCTATATTAATTTTAGAAGCAGATAAACTAAAACCTACCGGCAGAACACGTTAGCTCTTGGACGTTCTATGTTTAAAGTAATAATGTTTGGATATGCATGATCGTATGTAAATTCTAATTATTTTCTTTTTTTATTTGCAAAAATGAAGCGAAATACAATAAATATAGAACAATATAAATTGTTGTAAATTAATTAATGATTTCATTTTAGGAACCCATAATATTTCGATTTTAAAACTTATGTAACATACAATTTTTATGAAGCCTTAATAGAAAAGTTGACAACTATTCTCATTATTTTTGCTTCCTCGTGGAGGAAGCTATGTAGTCCTTTCGTTTATAAAATTTTTAGAAATGGTGAAAACAAATTTTCCTCTATATAGAAACATGTTATATGAGATTCTGATCAATTGTCCGGATGTATGTATGTGTGTGTGTGTGTGTGTGTGTGTGTATGTGTGTGTGGATAGTTTTTGTGAACACGATATCTTTAACAGGTTTTAATGGATTTGGATAAAATTTGGTAGGCTTATTTAACACATTAATCTCTCAAAAATGACGAGAGGATTTTTAAAAATACCCCCAAAAAAAATTTTATCGTCTTTTTTCCAAAAATTTTTTTTTAATTGAAAAAATTTTTATATCGAAAAATTTAAGGTAATATATAATAATAATCGTCTTCCTTATGTCAACATGAATCGATTGATATATATAAAGTATAGATTTGATTGAAATTTAAAGAATTAATGAAAGTTAAAAAATCAAAAATTCTCATTTTAGCTTAAAAATGTTGTGTTTTTTTATATTCATGTTTATATATGAAATAATTTTATTCCCTGTATTGAAACAAATCGGTTGGTATATATAAAGTATAGATTTGATTTAAAATTTGAGAATTAATAAAAATTGAAAAATCGAAAATTCATATTTTAGCTAAAAAATTTTGTGCTTTTTTAAAATTCAAGTTGATGACTAAAACGAATCGATTCGTATATATAAAGTTTATGTTACACTAAAAATTAATTAAAATTTTCTTTATTTTTCAGAAAATTTAATTAATTTAAAACATTTTTAACTCGAAATGTTTTAAATCAATCAATTGAATTGGACAAATTCATTGCTTCCTTCACGAGGAAGCGAATTTTTTGCTTCACACTATGAGGAAGCATAATGTTTATGAAATAAACATAAAGGACCCCCTCCTTGTTTATTTTTCTTTTAATCATGCATACATTCTTATATCTCTATATAATTCAATAATTTTTATTAACACTCTAAAATAAAAGAACCATGTTACAAAAAAAAATTGAGGTTGTAATTGATTTTCAAATTCTAAAGACAAAAGTCTAAAATACATTTCATTTGACTGTGATCAAATAACACTGATTATGTAACTACTATTTTTTAATTGATAGTTCTGAAGAAGCAGTACTAGCTTGAGACTATTGTTTCATGAAGAATTGTATATCTTTTGCATTGACGAATTATT
Source organism: Leptopilina boulardi (assembly GCF_019393585.1). Classification (NCBI taxonomy): domain Eukaryota; kingdom Metazoa; phylum Arthropoda; class Insecta; order Hymenoptera; family Figitidae; genus Leptopilina; species Leptopilina boulardi. The sequence continues at coordinate 828,198 of NW_026137919.1, forward strand.
TACTTTATACGGCTCAGACACTAAAGATGAGAACTTTTTATTGATAATTTCAGAAATTATTGAATTAATTAGTGATATCTTTAATATTCAGTTATTGATGGAAAGAAAGTTTATAGCAATATTTGTTAAATCTGATAGTAAATTTTAATAATATGTTATACAAACGCGGATAATTTTAACTCAGGTGCGAATTTCGGTCGACCGCAGTTCTGCTTAACGAACCAGATAGAGACCAGTAGTAAATTTGGTAAGAACCTGATACAAACCCGTATGAGCTTTTACCTATTTTAATTATGTTTCTACATGGTGAGTGTGGAATGTATCCGATTTAAAATAATTTCAAGCCGTTTTGTTTGCAAATAAAAATAAGTTTTATTAGGTTTCAATAAGGTTTAAGGGGGGAACACCAGTTGTAACTCAAAAAATAATGCTTTTTTCAAGAATATTTTCCAAAAGAACAATGAATCTTTTTAAAGAATACTATTTATTAGTTAAAAGTACATGTAAAAAGCTGTAATTTAAAAGAAAAAAAAAATTTTTTTAACAAAAACTTTTGGAGATATGAGCCATTGAAGTGGCGTCTTAAGAAAAAAGGCGAATTGCGGTGACCAGCATTCTGCAAGTATACTTCGTCTGAAATACAAAAATGAAATTGATTTACATTTATTATAAGATTATCTAGTTCGTGATCGAAGGATTTAAAAAAAAAAAAAAATTTGACAAAATGGCGACCTGTCAAAGTCAAAAGTATGATTTTCGTTAAAAAAATACGGTCGATTTTCAGCTATATAAAAAAAAGTTTTGATTAAAAAAAAAAATCCTTCGATCACGAACTAGACTTATATGTGTAAATGAAGCACACTAAATTTTAAATAAATCGGTTTAATGGTATTCGAGTAATCGTGGTCACCGACTTGGAAAATGTCATTTTGAGAAAAACGCATTAAAAGTTTCAACTTACTTCTTTTTGTTCAGAAGAAATTTTGTTTCTAAGTTACAAAGAGTCATCGATTCCTGGACCATATAATAACTCTTCCGCAGTGGTTGCCGTTTCTAAATCATAGGAAAAGGCCATCTGTCGTTAGGGTCAGGTATGGCTGGCCACCTTGTATGAAGCCACGGGACGCGCCGCTGCAGTGTTCTGTATATCTCATTTATTTTTCACCGGATCAACTTTGAAATTTACAGACACATTTCTAAATATGTATACTTTAAGAAAATGCACCAAAAAAAAAATCGATTTTTCGAAAGTTACAACTGGTGTTCCCCCCTTAATGTGGAACTTTGGATGCTAAGTGATTGAACATGGTTTGTAACTAAATTTTAAATTGCAACATGAGATAAAGATTGTTTTATACGAAATAAGGCGTCGTACACAAACTACGTAAACCTTTAGAGAGGTGGGGGGTCATACTAATGTATGGAAAGTGTCTTATATGGGGGGAGGGGAGGTTAAAATTTTTCAAAAATATGCTTACGTAGTCTGTATATGGCCCCTAATGATATATTTATGATAAGTGGCAATCCAAGGGACCGAGAATTTTTTGTCACCTTTAGAGGTTTTTCATTAATAGAGGTTTTCAGTTATGTATGTCGAAAAGTGGTTTCTATCTTTTATGGAGGTTCTCGCACTTATAGAGGTTTTTGGTGTGTCTTCTTTCATGTACAGAGGTTTTGTTAATTTATAAGAAAGACGGAATTTAATTTATATATATTTCTTTCTTTATTTAAAGAAAATGTTAAAAAAAGTGTTTTATTAATTTATTTGAATCTTATTTAACTTGTCGAAAAAAGTCTGTTACTTTTGTTTGTTTTTAGGTTTTACAATTATCGACAGGCTTTCCTAGTTTGTAAATTTTGTTAACAATAGATAAATCAACTCAAAAAATATATGAACTGTTTCTAGACCAGTTAAAACTTCTTGATGATTTGGAATTGAAACCTCTTCAATAGTCGTATTATCATCTATTGAAATTTTAATTACATAATTTCATTGCCCTTTAGATAATTTAAATACGAAAAATATTTTCACTTATAGAGGTGCGGGATAAATTTGTTTCACTTATAGAGGTCTAGGATTTTCAGTTATAGAGGCTCAAGAAGCGATTCGTTCACTTATAGAGTTTTAGCCGAAAAGGGACCGGTCAATTGCAAAGTCGTCACTTATAGAAGTATTTGCAGTGGAAAGTAATGGGAACTGACGATGGCCATCACTTATAGAGGTTTTTCACTTATCCAGGTTTGACCGTATAATATTTCTTTCAAAATTAAATACAATCAAATTAGTTTCTGAAAATAATAGTTCGTTTCTGAATTTAAAAATCGAGATTGTCAATTTCAGTGCACAAGTATCTCAGGAATATTTTTCTTTGTAACACCCGTCGAGGTCTGCTAACGTTATCAATGCACTTGTTGGCTTGACCATCAGTTGCCATAGGAGGGCCGACAATGGTTGAGCCAATCGCCAATTTACACTTGAGGAGTTGATAATGAAAGTCGGTATATTGTTACCAATTTTTAGTATTGATTTCAAATGGCTGTAGTATGAAGCACATTGCAATTTTTGATAAAATGTTGGTAACATTTGGAACTAACGGCTAAAAAAAATTAAAACCCTTAAATATTTCCTAAATGGGCTTTTTCATATTATTCTTTAAAATGCTTTAGTCTTATCTCTGTTTCTAATTATAGTTTCTCAATGCGCAATCACATACACATAATGCAGTAGTTCCTTTACTTGGTTTATTTTATTCCAATAATGAAAAAAACACATACATATATAAATGCAGTATACATTTATAATAATAAAATCCTTACATTTTATTATATATCAAAGATAAATTTGTGTAATAAAATGTACCGTTCAAAAATCGGCACCACGTGCTATTAGCTCATATTATAAAAATGATTTTAATATTTACATAGCTTTAAGCTATGTAAAGACAATTATAAACCAATTCGTAGGCTCCATCATGGATGGGTACTTCAACTAGTATAATAATAATAAATATTGCTACAAATTTTCTTTCTGTGTTGACTTTGTTTACAATGTTTTATGCGTAATTTTAAATAACAATTTTCAAATATTTTAGAAAAATGGTCATTTCATCCTGGGTTTCTAAAATAGTTTCTAACTCCATACTGGACAATTCTCTTCAATTATTTGCTTCCAATTGACTTTTAGGGAATATCATTTTTTTATATTCTAACTGGGAGAAAGACTCAACACAGCTACGAGGCCATGTTTCGAAAAGTTAAGGAAATTTGTCCAAACCTTAATCCCAGTGTGGTGAAATGCGATTTTGAAGTGGGACTAATGAACGCAATCCAAAATGTTTTGGGAGCCATTGCACAAGGATGCTTGTATCACTTTGTAGATGTAATGTGAAATTTCATTCTTTTTAATATTCGTTGTTTAAAAACAAATTTTGATAATGAAAGAGGCTGTTTTCTTTTTCTGTCTTAAACAGTTTCATATGATGCTCTCAATAATCACTGAATGCACTATGTGACAGGACACCACATACGGTACATTAAATTTCGTGCCCGGTCAAAATTCATGTCATTACTCATTTCAGTATTTTACACTGTAAGTCTTTCTGAAAAAAAATCTTATTGCAAAATGAGTTAAAATCAATAGTGTTTCAAATAAAAATGAAAACGGTTAAGAAAATCAAGAAACTGAAATTCTAAGGAAAGTAAATTGAATTGTATATTTATTTTTAGGTAGTATTAGTCATCTAGAAATTCTAGAATGTAATAATTCTATGGATTCATCCTTAACCTTCAGTTCAAGTCAACAGTGTAAGGGTCTTAAAAAGTATCCCAAAACTATACAATGGTATATTTAAACAATTAAAAAAAAATTGATTCAATTTCCAAACAATATTATTAGAATTTATCATTATGGGTGTATAGCTTTGTTTTTTTTCAATGGGAGGTCAATTCTCGACTTTATGATCATACGAAAAAAAAGACATTTTTAAACATTTGCTAAACCTCTGCGACCTCAGACCAACTTTTCTCATCATCAAACCATCGGTCAGTAAAGGGAGTTAAAACTCCAGTATTTTGAGCGGCGGTCGCAGGTGCGCATAAATTTAGAATTTAGCTTTTAGGGTTGACATATGTGACATCTCCAGTGAGAAACAAACCATTTCACCTTTCAAAAATTTTGAGCGGCTTCTACAATACAATAAAACATCAGCAGAGTGAGTTTACATAAAAGAATACTGTAGAAATTTATAGTATTTGAAAATCAGTATGAAAAATATAATGTAAAATGATAGTTAGATAATTAATATTTACTTGAAACATTTAAATTTCTTTAAGTCAGTCACTTACGCATTTTTTCTGTAACATTTTTTGTATCGGAAGGATCTACATTGTAAAATACTCTAATAGCAGTCATTTTTATGAGGCCTGAAATACGAAATTTAATATTCCTGTGGGGTCCATTTTACGAACTACAAAACTTGTTTTGGAAGATAATTATAATTTCAAATTTCAATTCTATAGAACCTGACTGATTTCGAGAAGGAATGCCATTTGACAGATATTATCAACAAGTGCAAAGATGCACGAGATTTTTCTTTTCGCATGAAGAATCTCCTTCTTCTTCCAGACAAAGACATGGATCCGGTATATTACCTGATGAAATCGAAATTAATTTCAAATACCAATCCAATTGTCGTTGACGAAGTAGTAGAAAATGGGGAAAAAACCGCCATCACCGCAACACTTGAAAATATTTTTCAAAAATATTTCGATTACATCGAAGGCTATTGGCTGAGCGTTATCACATCAAAAAGAATGTCTGTCTTTCATGAACCAGTAAGAACAGACAATGACATCGAAAGGTTCCATCGAAGTTTGCGAGGGTACTGGGGTATTCGTCCAGCGACATCGGTCTTCCTTGGTAAATAAACACTTGACAAAAAGTTATCTACATTTCCAAATGTTTAAATTCCAATATATGTAAATAGCAAATTGTCTAATTCACTATTTATCTGAAGAACCAAATGTACTAGTTCCAATTTATTTGTCATTTATCAGAAATGCAAAATGTGGAAATAATAAATGATACAGTTGTGTAAAAAGATGTAAACCGCGAAATCCGACCTGCAAATTTCAGGCTTTTCTATTTTCGGGTCGGGCTTCTTTACAAACCCAAAGAAATGGAGAAAAAAACGCGACCTGACTTTTCGGAATTTTTGTACAATAATACTTAGAAATGTCTTCTGTGTGAATTGTTAGACAATGAAATATGAAAGCGGCAATTCACGTGAATGACATTTGTAAATTTTACTATACATAGTAAATGAGTATTTAGACTTTTGGTATTTCAGATAAATTAGAATTTGAACATTTTGCATTTCGGATAAATGACATTCAGATATTTGAGAATTTGGAAACATTTATACATCTCAGGGGTAATGGTTCTGTACATTAATTAACTTCATGTACACGGAAAAACGGTTGAGAAACGCTAGCTGCTTACCAATGTTGTGGTAGCCTCAATGCTAAAACTTCGGTCAGCTTATATTACTGAGAAAAATGTTCACCGCATTTATGGGAGAACAATTCGTCCAACTTTGACTGATACGGAAATTCGATGACGCTGTACCATTATAAATAACACAGCCGTTCACGCAATACTTTTTCGTGTAGTGTATTTATGATTTTTAAAAACGTTTAAATACTACAGAAAAAAATGCGTACGCGTTTTTCGTTTCAGATGTGTGTATCGGAAGGGATGTAGCAGGATAAGCATTGAAAAAGTGCCCCCATGTGTATGACATGAAAAAAGCATTTTGTTAGTGACACATTTTATTTGTGATTGTAAAAAATATTTTTTTTCTCTGAATTAAGTGAATACATTTCTATGAAAAAAATTAATATTATACAACATATAAAAATCGTTTTAAAAAGAATATCGACTAAATTAGGCAGTATACGTACTTTACAAACGATTCTCTGAAATATTTACATTCTGCTTGTACATAAAACATAGGTGTTTTCGAAAACGATTATGTGAAATAGATATATTTCAAAATGTTTATAAGAGATTTATACATTCTACTTGGGGTGAACGAATTGATCAGTGCCATAACTGGACCAAGTTAAATTTTTCTGATCAAAGATGTTAGATTCCATTTAAAAGTCACAAAATAGTTAATTTTTGTTATGTAACACTAATGACTAGAACCAAAATTGAGCCTCGTTTTACCTTTTAAAATTTAAAAATTAATTAGGGTCTGACTTTAATTTTAGTAACACTAATATTAAACCAATCCATACTTTCTAAATTAGTGTTGCAAGCCGTGCTATACCTTGAGCCAGATTGACTCTAGCCATTCTATAATATTTTTCTATATCGAGTGTTTTGAGAAGAAAATGTAACAATTTTTTTTTATTTATTTATTTTTTTTCTGATAATATATTCTATTCTATTCCACTCACAAAATGTAGTCTTTATTTTTTTAAAAATGTTTTTATACATTGTACAACATCAATAAATTTCATACTGGAACAAAATTGTTGCATGAACATGGACTTGATTCATACGAGGACACTTTGCGTTTATCCAGTTAAGGGCTTTTTAGAATTGAGGATATCATTTTTAGCATTTCTTTTTTTTTGTAATGCACATTATTCATTTTTTTATAACTCATCATTATGACCTTTAACAGTGTTTACTATAATTTACTTTATGATAATTTGAAAATATTAAACTCATACTTATAAATTGCTATATATTTAATAGTGGGATTGATCAAACTCATGCAAAACTACCATTTTGAGTACTTGACGATCATGAAATTCGGCCACAAGAAGCAGCCGCAAACGCAAGAGGCCATAATCAAGGAATCGCGAATTGATCAATTATGGGCGGATATTCAAAAGAACATTGATTACCAAGTAGAAGACACGCGAAGACGACAAGAAATATTGAATTCAATGGACATTCTAGTGGGAGCAACGCGAGAATTTGTAGAAACCATCGAACGAACACGGATTGAAGGTTCGACACAAAGATATTAGATACCTGAATAAAATTCTTAATTCTGTTTTAATTTTTTATTAATTTCTGTGGTTCTCTAATGGCCTTCTTTGATCTTCTATGATTGTACTATCATTTTCTCTTATTATCTTTGATTTTCTTTAATTCAGTTCTGTAAGATCCTCTACAACAGAGATTTATACTTGATTCCAAAGATAGTAACTTTGTTTCACTTGCCCAAGGTCATATCCAAGGCTAAATTTTGAACCAATATTTTATCCAATATTAGTCCCATATTGTGATATTGGCAACTAATATTTGCCCAATGTTGAACCAATCATCGTTTTCCTATTGGGATAACCGAATAAAATGGTTCAATTTCTTGAAACAACTGTGCCATAGCATTTCACTTTGGAGCCTAAATCTTGATTCCACTGAAAAGCTTGTTTCTTTCTTACACTTTATACTTATTTTGTTTCATACAAATTTTATAAGTTGATAAACTAGGTCCGGCATATTCTTGGATCTTGTATGGTTAATCTAGTTAGATAAATTTTATTGACAAACTAATGGCTAAAAATTGTTTTCAACTGTAATCGTTTAATTAAAAAAATTTCATCTACTTTGCAAATAGTAAACTTTATTATTCTTCTTTAATATATTGTATATTTTCAAGTTTCTTATTTTTTAAATTATAGCTATAATTTTATTTTCAATAAACTATAAACACAAGTTGTAAATGGAAAATATAGAAAACAATTATAATAACGGTCTTGTCTAGAGTAACGACTTTGCCCCTGTCTCCCCTATGTATATTTTGACTATTGTTTCAAATCTTTTTGAAGGATGTTAGGAAAAAGGAAGAGATTATGTCATGCAATTATCATATCATTGTCTAATAATATTTTTTTCTTATTTCATAGAAAGACATACTTTTTTAATTATAGTAAAATAACCAATTATTAAAATAAAATAACTTTTTAAAAATACAACACGAGATTTTCAACATTTCAAATAGTAGATGAAATATGAGAATAATATTTATCAAAACAACAATAGTTAATATTAATATAAATACATGAGAAATGAACGAAAAAAGTTTATGTGATTGTAAAACTAAATATTGAGCTTAAATGAATTTATATACAGAAAACATCCAAGTGCCAGAGCAAGCAGGAGAAAGTGATAAAGTGGAGAATGTGATGCGAGAAAACAACGGTAGGGCACAGCTATTAAATGTTCAGAAAAGTGCCTTGCAATGTCCGTTCTGTACCAGAGAGTTCAGGATACAACATCACTTGAACATGCATTTGTCAAAGATACATCCTGGACGAGGTAATTTTCCCTTAAACCCCTATCACCTTCAAAATATACCCACACAGTTGAACAACTTGTTAACAGCTTTAGATAACATTGATATGAATTGCAAATATCTGTTTTATTGTAAGCTTATTCTGAGAATTATGTATTAATTTCACACCGTAAATTACCGATAATTTTATGGCTTACGTGACTTTATTCATGGTGGCCACTAAAATCAGTCAAAAATTTCCCTGACTTATTACAAAATTCCCTGACTTTTTCCTGACTAATTGTAAAATTCACTGATTTTTCCCTGACTCGAATTTTTTCCCCCGATTTTTCACTGACTTTCAGGTTTTTACTGACCAGTGGCCACCATGTTAGTGCTATAGGTTGTTAAGACGATGTTAAAAAGTTATATTGAAAAAAGTAGTTGCAACTATGAAAGTAGCTTCAAATTTGATGTGAATTTTTATTTTCATTTTTCATTAAAGAGTGGCAAATAATTTGTAATGCAAGATCTTTTTTACGTCATGATTTAAAGTGTAAGATTAAACTCCATTATTAGGTGGAATTTTAATTTCTTTTCATTGGTAACAATAAAAGATGTAGAGATAAAATTTTCTTCGTACAACATTGGTCAATGAGCGAAGATGAACTGAAATGTAAAGTGTACTTGAAAAATAAATTTTTAACGATGGATATTATATTACTTACGATTTTGAATATTTAAATGGAGGGGTCATTTTTCGTAATTATTTGTAAAAAATTTATTATAAATTTTAATTATCTTTTCATTATTAAAAGCAACTGGAACAGCAACCAATGACTCTGAAATTGTCCCTGTGGAAAATGAGAATCCTGTTGTTGAAATGCACACAGAAAATTCTGTAGGAGCAACTGCAGTTGGAATTGTGGAGACCGAAAGAGAAGAGTCAATCTCAGAAATTTGTAAGTCATACCTAATAATTCCTCTTGATCTTATTTCATTCCCTTCCCTCTACATTGTTATCCAAACCAGCTGTTCCTTCCAACACTCCTCAAAACACTCAAGGCCTGAGCAGAATAGAAACGTAACCGGAATCGTAATCGCAAACGCAACCGGAAGAATGAGTTAGAGAACGATAGACATATTGATTGTCCTTCTCTAACTCATTCTTCCGGTTGCGTTTGCGATTACGATTCCGGTTACGTTTCTATTCTGCGTTGGCCTTGATTGTGAAACGCTTCTCATGGTCAATGCGAGTACTTCCAATGAAGTCCAAGAACATTCAGCTTTCATCTGCAATGAAGAAGAAACAACTTTTATTGAACAATTCGAGACTCTAATCGAAAGAGAAATCTCATTTTCAGAAACACGTAAGTATTAACTTACAATTATTATTCATCTTATCCAATTCAGTTACTAATTCATGCAAATCCAAACCAGTTGCATCTCCTGTCGTAGAAGTTGATACTTCAAAGAAGCAACTCCATTTCGTGTCCCCTTCTGTCGGTACGCTTACTGCAGAAGATGTTCTTATGGAATCTTGTCCATTAAATTTCGAAGAAGCTGCAACCTCCGCCGCATATACAGAGATATCTGTTGAAACAGAAGAAGGATCAGCAATTTGTAAATAATATTTTCTTTTAATCTTACCTAAATGTGCTTATTGCGTTCAATTTAACTATTTCAATTCATTTTTAATAAAAAGCAGATGATAATCGAAACAATCAACTTACTCATGAGTCCCTTTGCAATGGCACGAGAACTTCTACGAATGTACTAGTGGAACATTCTTATTTTAATTTCAATGAAGTTACAACCTCTACCACAGATACCGAGAAACGTACTGAAGGAGGGGAAACATCAGCCACTTGTAAGTAATGTTTTCTCTTAATCCCATCTAATTGTATTGTTATGATTCATTCTTATTTTTATAATAAATTACAATATGAAACAGTTGATACCCCAAAGGAGCATCATGATTATGATGACCTGATCATCATTGAAAGTACTTCATCTGATGTTGTGGAAGGTTCTCACTCGAATGTTAATAAAACTTCAATCTCCATCGCAGAAATCGAGATAGGTGCTGAAGGAGGAGAAACATCGGCCACTTGTAAGTAATGTTTTCTCTTAATCCCATCTAATTGTATTGTTATGATTCATTCTTACTTTTATAATAAATTAAAATATGAAACAGTTGATACCCAAAACGAGCATCATGATTATGACGACCTGTCTATCATTGAAAGTACTTCAGCTGATGTATTTGTAGAAAATTCTTATTCGAATGTAAATAAAGCTTCAACCTCCATCGCAGAACTCGAGACAATTGATGACAGTGGATATATAGATTCCGAAATTCGTAAGTCATTTTTTTTCATAATATTTAATTCTTCTTTTCCTGTAATCTATTTCATTTATTATAATCCTAGAATCAAGATTACAGAAATATTTCTATAAAGTTCTTTGAAGAATCTTAAAAGAAACCCAAAACGATATTTTTTCAATTAAACATTTCCAGCTATCATTATCTCAAAGTTTCTGAAGATAAAATGATTAGTCTCAGCAAAAATTAATAGATTACATTTACGAAAAATATTATTTTCGGATATTTTGAGACATGGTAAAATTAAAGATCTTTGAAACATGGTTTAATATCAATTATTAAAGACAGTACAATATATAATAGGATTCAAACAAAGAAAATTTCAATTTTTTCTTTCTATTTTTTTAAAAACTCTTTCTCTACTATTAAAATTTTTTTAAGGATTTCTTGAAGGTCATCTTTATAGGATCATTTATTGGGATCTGAAATACTGTCATACGCCATCTGGTGAGAGCCTTGCTGTGGTAACCATTTTGTGTTTTGTCTCTTTTTAAATATATGTTTAAGAAAGAGACAAAAAATCAAAACGGACGGTTGGGCCATTTTCGTGAGACTTCAGATCCCAATAGGATACTTTATAACATCCAGCAACAAACCAACATACTTTATATTCCTTGCCAGAGTTTGATAATTGGCTCCAGTTTGATGGAATTGTAGTATGTAAAGTTTGATTCGTCAAAGCTTAACTAACCTAGACAATTAAAAGTGCCCAAGCACGGAAAGAAAAAATATAGGAAAAAATACAAAACTCATTTTTTAACTATAGATGTCACGATTGTTTCACTATATTTTCAATTTCTTCTGTTTCATTAAGTTATACAATTACTTTGGTAATAGTTTAAAATATTTCATCACTTTGAATATTAAAGAGAACATTAATAATTCAAGAAAAATGAAATGAAAATTTGCTTATAGTCCACATAAATTTTTGAGAAACCCTTTATGATGAATTACTGAACTATTTGTGGAAAATGTTTAGTTAAAAAATACGAAACAAATATGTTTTTTCCTCTCGTCGATCAAACTTATTCACACTTCATAATACATATATACATATAGTAGGGGGGCTTCGCTCCACTGCGCGCTTCACGCGTCAACCCCTGTAATTTATATTTGTTTAAAAAATGTTTCACTTTTTTATCCTCCAAATTTTGGTACAATTTAAAGGTACTTTTCTTTTGACTATTTTAAAATTTCAACTTCAATTTTGTTATTCTGACCTAATGTACAAATTGTTTTCATATATTGACTGATTATCTCTGTCTAATTGTTAAGACTATATGTGATTAAACTTTTGACATAAATTTTTTAAAAAGAACTTTTTGTCTCATTTTAATGTAACGTTATACTTTTGACTTTTAATTGAGAGTCTTTAATCTAATTTTAGGGATAATGCGTTTGTCCCTACACCTATAATTCAATTTTATTTTAAGCTAATATGATTTAAGCCTATGATCCATTTGACCCCGGTGTGGCAAGTAGAAGTTAAGGTTGTGTTTTTTCTCTCAGTCTCCCCCTCAATATGTACCTTAAATTAAACCTAAATTTTAAAGTTATCTTTCTTTATCTGATGGATGAGGATTTCCCGTTAACCCTTAACCTATAGGTAAAAATTTCCCTTAAGTTTAAATTAAGTTTAAATGCAAAAATGGTCATGGAGCTTCTACATACCATTTTCAACTTCAGTTAAAGATGTAATTGCCTACAAGTAGGTCAAAACTGCCCACAAATTTAAGTGAGTGGGAATTTCCTGTTAACCTTTGACTTGTAGGTAAAAATTTTCCTTTAGTTTGACTTCAATTTTGAGGGCAGAAATGGTCATGGAGGTGCCCTGACCTGTCCTCGAATTTGCAGTGGCGGATCCGGAGGGGTCATGAGGTCATGACTCCCCCCCAGTCAGCGCCAATTTTCCATTAAAAAAAAAAGTCGCCTCATTATTATGGTCGCCAAATGTTGCTCCTAAGGATGACCTAGTCTGAAATACTTTTTCGATTTGCCAGTGCAAATCTGGCTTTCCCTTTAAGTTTAGACTTATACGTTAAAATTGACCTTAAATTTGACCTACATTTAGACGGCAAATTATGTCAAGGAGTGTTTTCTTGTAAAGTCTTGACCTTATGTTCAAAACTGCCTTTAAATTTAACTTAAATTTTGACAGCAGATTAAGTGAAAAAATTTTACCGTCAAGTCTTGACCCATAGGTCAAAACTGCCCTTTAATTTTATTTTCAATTTTGACGGTAAATTAAGTCAGATGGAGCTTTACCGTCAAGTCTTGACCAATAGATAATGGAATCTTGAAACACATGAAACATTTAATTATCTTAAACAGAAAGTTAATTGTAGAGAAAAATTGACTACAAGCGGATTAGAACTCTCGTCTTCGTTACAGAAATCGGATGTGTATCCCCTGACCTAAACAAGATATACATAAAAACTACTTCTTAATAGAATCCTATAGGTGAAAATTTCCAAGAGTAATAAACAACCACATGATGCACAATGGTTAAGTGTGCATCGGAGTCAAGTCCCAGTTTCGTAATGTTTCAGGATCAAGCTCTTCATTTTGCATAGAGAGTAAAATGAAAATTTAGAAATGTAAATAACTAAATATTCATTTGAAATTGTATAACATCTCGAGAGCTTGTCAAAAGAAACTATTAAATTTATTTTGAAAAAGTACTGAAAAAATACTAAATTATTTTGAGATTTTCTTGAAATCTTTAGAACTTTTAACATTTAGCCACCAATAATGAGAGTTGAACCAACCATCGGCAGAAATACATAAAATATATTTTAACAGACTATGAAAGTTTGCTTGACAGAACTCTAGAATATGGATGGCCAAGTGGTTGAAAAAATTGTGGGAAAAATAGATTACAAGACTTTTATATATTTCGGTTAGTGAAATTGTAGGCCACATTTGGCACTGCAATTGGCGAAACTCTAGAAAAGGAAGTTTAACCTTAATTAGTTAAACTCTGGACCATGCTTGACCCAGAGGTTAGAAAATAACTGGAAAAAAGTAGTATTAAAGATTTTTTAATCATTATTGGCTAAACTGTAGATCTTGGTTTCCTTATGAAAAAAAATTACTTGATCAATTAATGAATGAATTATCAGATTTGTGTAAAAAGCTTCAAAATTTGAGTTGCATCGGGTTCAGGGTACCCAAAAAATCAATCTTCCATACAATTTTTGGATAATCGAAAGTTTAGGGTAACAGAGTTTTTTCGGATAAGCTGAATTTCTGTGGGATTTTAAAACAAATCAAGTTAACAAAAATTTTGATTCTTTAAAAAATTCGATTAATGAATGTATTCAATAAGTTCAAACACGGTTCAAGTAGCATTCCAATAATGGAAAACTCAAAATTTTTCTACTAAGAAATAAAATAACATTTTAACAATAAAAAATTTGAAAAACCCGAATGCATTCGAGTACCCGACCCGAAAAAGAAAATTTTCGGAATATTCGGATTGGGTATAGAGTTTCGGGCTTTTTGTACAACTCTACAAATTTATAAATTTATATTTATACAAAATCTATAAATTTATATTTATATTATAAATATATTATATTTATAATAATTACTAGATTAATTGCTAGGAAATACAATCATGATTTCATTATACATTGTTCAAAATTTTACTTCTTGTAGACTAACTTTCTATGGGTCCTACGTCTGTATAAAATCTTTTTTGTTGTAAATTAAATATATAAACATATACTGAACTTAACATTACAATTTTATTAAAAAACCAAAAAATTAACAAATAATATATTTTACTGAAGAACTAGTGCACTTCACAGTTATTAATCCAGTAATTGTAAATATTGAATTTCTAGTAATTCATTCAGTCATTCATCAAGTAATTTCATCAACAGTTTTATTCAGTAATTATTTTTCTCAAGGGTTGTCCCCATTTTAGGCAGAACTATAAGAAAGATTGCTTAAAAATGTATAACCTTTGGTTGGCTCAACACTTGAATATGGTTTACCCCACAGTTGTGAAAACTCCAGGCAACTTGAATTACAAGATTGTAAAAGTTTTGATTGGTCAAACTGTAGATGTGACTCGGTGACATCGTTGCCAATACTGAGCCAGTATTGGGATTTTTTGGTTTTGACACTTGGGAAATTTCAATTTCTTTTACATTGATATTCTATACAAAAATACTGTCAGCAAGACGTCCCTAGAGGTCTATAGAAAAATAGTTATAGTATATAGTAATAGAATATAAGATTAGTAACATATTGCAATATGTTTTCATTTTGTATAGAGAAAATTTACAATGAATTAGACATGGAGTTTCAAGAAAAGGTGAAAAACAAACAAGGAAAACATCGTCAGCACTGTACAGTTTGTGGACAACTGCAGTTAAATTCTTATGAATTGGAGTGTCATATGACAAATGAGCACGGAGTTGAAATAAGAACAGAAGCTGAATGTAGTTATAAAAAGAAGGTAAGATTAAACTTCATGTCATATTTAATATATAACAGTAAAATGTTAAGATTAATGCCTTGTAATTCTTCAACTTGTAAATTTACATCTATTTAAAGGTTGTATTTTACCTACAGATGAAGTAATTTAACAGTTCCCCTAAAACACTATTTAAATTAAAGAATTATATCAAATTAACGGTCGATTTTCATTTCACTGTAAGCTGATCTTTTTATCATAAATTACTTCAACAAAGAAATAGTTTAAGAAAAATGCATATAGTATAAGTCACTAAGGTGTCTAGCGACACGGGAAATTGAGAAAAACCAGGAATTTAGTTTAATCATGAAAATACATTGAATTTTTTTTCAAAGCCGGGAATTTTTTATTTCTAACGTATTTTTGGTATTATTTAAAAATAATATATTTCTTTAACTCTTTTCGACCCTTTGTTTAAAAATTAAAACTATTTTTGATTTTTTAAAAAATTCTTTTCTACATTAGTGAAAAGAATAAGATAAAGCCTTTTTAAAAACAAATATTTTTTAATGCATTTTTATGAGCTTAAAAAAATTACACTTTCTTAAACTCTATTAATTTACTTTCAAATTGTCCGAGAAAGTTGTTTAAAAACCCAAGAAAAAAGAAAGAAAAGCCCCAACATTTTAAACTGACAAATTGCTAGACATCCTGGTTACGAAATTCCTATTTTTGGGTTTCATTAATGACTATTGTCCTAGTTCGTAAACAGTATAAAGAAAGAACACTTTTTTTATGAAAAAAAGAATTTTTCTTACTAAATCAGTTATTTGGAATAATTTTTTTAAGAACGATGATTTTTGCTTTAAAAAATTATATTCCAATTGATTTTAATCAGGTTGGCTATATTGTTTTCTTAATGTACTTGATAAATTACATCTCAAGTGAGAATTGAAGTTGGTCGGTTGATCTAACTTTGGCATGCAAACATTGTTCTGTCAATGTTTGGCGATGAACATAATTTATTAGGTATAAAAATTTTCAATAGTAAAAATCAAAACATTGTATTTTAAAAATCTAACAGAAAAATGAATTTTTTAAAAGTATTGCAAATTTCAAATATTTTTAAATTTAATTAAACTATATGTTTCATTAGATTAAAAATTATGTTTTTCTAAATTTTAACCAATTTAAAATTAAATTATTTTTAATTTAGTCAAATATATATTCAATTACTTCTCATACCCATGTATCATAAATTCAATTATTACACCTTCCGAAGACTTAAAAATCAAATTACTAAAAATACCGAGAAAATATATTCATTCAATTATTCCAAATTGTAAGCAATTCAAAATTCAATTATTCTAAACATTACACAAATACAAATTCAATTATTCCACCTTCCAATGCAATTACAATTGAATTGTTTATAATTTCTTCCAATTAAAAACACAACTATTCCACCTTCCAATACATTGAGAATTGGATCTTTTCAAATTTCTTGTAATTGACAGTATTAACGGGTTCAATTAAGAAGTTGAAAAGACGACAATCTGTGATGGTTGATATAATTTTAAATTCGTACCAAATTATTGATGTTTGAAATTTTTCAAAGACAAAAAATAAAATTTTCAGGACTCCCAGGATCAGTAGACACCCGAAAAGTGGTGAAAAATAACTTTCTTTTATTTTCATTATGTCCGAATATAAAAGAATGTACTTGCAGCCAACTTCCTTTGCCAGTTTTGCAAGCTTGCAACAAGCTTGCTGCAAACTTGCAATGTCCCACCCTTTACAAACGTGCAGCAAGCTTGCATCGAGTTCCCTGCAAGTTTGTAAATTCAACCATATATTTTTTAAGAATATATTTTTTATAAAACTAAACACGATGCGCAGTTCAATTCTATAGCATATAGGGCTGCGCAGTACATTTTTTACCTTCCAGTCATGGTACCAAATACACATATAAGGGAATTTGTATCTAAAATTAAATTAATAATGAATTAATGTAATAACAAAATAATAATATTCTAATATAATGTATGCAAGTTGGCTGCAAGTTTGCTGTCAACTTGCGTGCTGTCTTGGATGACTGCTTTTCGTCTTTAAATATTTGGTATTTAAATAAAAAAAATATTAAAAAAAAAATAATAATAATCGTTGCAGGGAAAAAATTCAAATTTTTGTTTGTTGTTTGTCCCCACATCCCCACATTGAGAACCTTCCCTTAAAGTTAGAAAATAAAAATCATAATAAATTTATTCACATTTAGATTGAAATGTCGCAGATCGAAGCTATGAATAAATTTAAAAGAAAGAAATCCAAGAGCAGTAGAGCCACTGCGAAAAAGAAGAAGACACAAAAAGAAAGACAAGTGATTATACACGAGTTGGAGGAAACACAAACAATGGAGATATCAAGAAGTGCCAGACTGTATGAAAAATAAGTTTCAATTGCTTAAAATTATTAACCATTTCTGATTGCATGAAACAAAAAAACGACTTGTTTAAAAAATAATGTTATATTCTATAACTTTTTCAAAAGTACAAAATGAACACAATTTTCCTATATTCACTACAATATTTATTGGCTTTTAAATTATACTTTGTAGAATACTTATGGTTCATTGAATAATGTTGTATTTGAGATTCTTCTAAATATATAATTGCAAAACTTAAAATTTGTGTCGATTGTTTACAATTAAAATCAATATTTATGCGTTACCATAATATATGCGTCAATTTTAGTTAAATAATCAATTTACCATAGAGAAAAAAATCTTCAAATTTCAATGTCGTACAAAATTAATACTTTTAAGCCTTTATATCACTTTTTCTCCGATTTTCGTAAAACTTAGTTTTTGAGTAGATATTAACAAATTAAGAAACACGTGATACTTAAAAATGAAAATTTTTTATTTTTTCATGAGAAAATACCAAAAGAAAGAAATTCAGCTTAGAGGCAAAATTAAGTTACTATGTTTGAAAAAATTAAGATAGTTGTCAATTTCTGGAACATTACTTAGTAACAATGTATAAATTGATTCCACATATTTCTCATGCAGTGTTAATGAACACAACGCATTTTTTCAAATTGCATCAATCACACATTTTTCTTAAAATATTGACTCTTTAACAAAAAGTTCAAATTTTAAAAAGGAAATGCTATTTAATTGTTCCTTTTTGTATCAATTTTGTAGAGGAGTGTGTAGCCAACGAGATGTAATGCTCAAAATTTGTAAAAAAATAATACATTTTTTTATAAAAAATGTAGAACGGTATGTTGCTTTTAGGCAACAAAACCATACAAAGGGTTAATTTAGAAAGAAAAGTATAATTATGCTTTCTTTCTAAAATGTACTCTATTTTCTTTAAGGCCGACATTCTCATCACGGTACTCACGCTTCGCGCTTGAAAATTTAAAATGATGTAATTTTTAAAATTTGACTTTAAACAAGAAATGTCAAAAATAAAAGTTGGCTAGTTTTATCTGGACAATAAAATAGCACAGTTGAAATTTTGAATAAATTAAGAATCAACATTTTTTGAAATGCTCTAGTTTTTACAATTACAAATTCAGTAAATTTTCCAAAACTTTTCTAGACTAGCGGATACAGCCGTTTCCGCAACTGAGTTCTATAAAATATGATGAACATTAAAGATAAACTCTACAACTTTTCAGTATTTCTACTAAACTTTTCTAGAGTTTATGTAAAATGTTCACCACATTTTACAGAACTCAGTTTCGGAAACGGCTGTAACCACTAATCCAGAAAAGTTTTGAAAAATTTACTGAATTTATTTTTTCCGTGTGTACAAGAAAATGGGCGGCTAACTTGAACTGTACTCTCTAAATTTGAATCAGTGAAAATTTCAGTGATTACAATTGGTTTCTCACTGATTTTCAATGGGTTTTTACTGTGAATCAGTTAACATCACTGGCTAAATTAGTGAGAATTTACACTGAATCAAATTCAGTGACTGGGTTCTCATTGATTCAAATTAAGAGAGTATTTGACCTTAACTTCATGTGTGCGAAATTGCAAGTCGATCCGAGTTGATTTACAAAAGCTATTGTGTCAACAATATTTTTTGTCTACAGACAACCCACACACAGACAGACACCACCACAGGACCATGATTTCTCGATTCAAAACACCTCAAAACGTGAAGATTTCATAAAATTAGCGAAAGTCAAATGACCAAAGTTAATACTTTCTCTTGTGATGAGAATGTAAAACGAGACGAAAAAGTAGACTCATTTTGGAGGTCCATAAATTGTGTTCAGTTGTTGAGAGCAATGAATAAAAGTGGTTCGTAAAGGTAAATCTGTAAGACATTCAGGTCCAATGTAGTCGTTAAGGAACCTCCTCTGTTTTCCCTTAAGGGCCCTAATTCGCCATATCATTCATCATGGCCAGCGAACATTCTACCGACCATAACATAACAAAATCTGCGTGCAACAGCTTTTGTCAAATCTCCAGAATATATGCATCCCTCATCCGAAACGACGTGAGCTTTCAAACTATGAGCAGATTCAAGACAATCAATCACAAATGCCAACTTTAACAATATCGGCACCTATATGGATTAAGTCCACCGACATTTCGCCCGTGACAACGTTTCCTGTCATTATTATGTGTTTTGGGTATTCAACCCTTAATTTGTTGACGAATTTCATTGCCAATAAATGTTATTTCCGGTACGTCTGCTAAAACACTAACCAAACGAAGATTATCATCTACAATTTCAGTAGTAGCGGCAGTGTATTTGACAAAATCTAGATTCCCCTGAGCAAATATTTTCCACTCTTCGGCTGGGTAATATCTGTTTTACGTGCTTTCCCAACACTTTGCCCATTTCAAAATTCCCAATTCATTCAATATTCGCCGCCATTATAGATATTCCCTTAAAGGTTTATCCGGAATAGAGAAACTTCATCTCCGAGTACTTGTACTTTATTTATTTAATAAATCTACAGTTATGACATTAACCTTCTAAATCTTATTGTTGAATTAAATAAACTGAGCAGTGCTTACTTTTGCCAGAAATCCAAAATTTTAATTTTATCATGAATTTTTGCTAAAATCTTTGAAAATAGATAAATGATAGATAGATTAAGACAGATTAAACACATCCTAACATTGGAGTGGAAAAAGTAACAAAAAGATTTAAAACTAAAAATTCAATTTTTAATTAATTTTTTTTAAATATTTCATTTAAATTTACAGTTATTATTGTAAAATTAGTTGCAAATAGCAATAATCAGTATATTTTATGTAACTTTGGTTAAATAAACTTAAAATAAACATTTAAAATAATATATAATGGAAAAAATATTTTTGATAACACACCACTAAAATTTTCGGCGTCCGAAAAGAAAAAGTATGTCCCGTAGCGAAATACTACTTTTTTGGTAAAAACTCATGTTGCATGGACCGTTTCTTTTTTCGAATAATTGAACTTCTTTTCCTTCCAAGGATTGGACTCCTTTTTCTCCCAAGAATTGGACTTCTCTTATTTTCAGATTTTTCTTCAATATTTTTCACATTTCCCTTTGCTATAAGATAATAACAATTATGATGATGATGATTAAGTATTTATATTCAAAACCAGTAGTTAACGCATTGATAAAAAATTTAAATATTTAATTTATTATAAAATAAACAAAAAGATGGATCCTTCTTTATAAAAGAACATTATCTCCTAATAAGGGAAGTTGTTTCTATGTTCATTTCTTGAACACCGTGCTTCCTTGTTAACATTTTTTTAATCAAATTACAACTCATATTTGAAAAATAATAATAATTTCATTGCAAAAATTATGCCAGTAACAAGTTACACGAATAAGCTGACATTTTCATAGAACTGTTATGTAACTGTTACATGCATGTTACATGAGTTTGCTGGGTATGGGCAAATCCACGAAACCTTAAACTTTCAACAATAAAATTTTTTGTTTTTTAATTTACAGGCACATTGAACTTAATTCATGTATGTGTTTAAGTATATTTTAGAACTACAAATTTGTATCTGCCATTTATTCCTAGCTCACACCGTCAATGTTTAGCTCGTTATTGTTAAGAAATTACAGACCTACCAAATTTGACATTTGTTATTATTTTTCATATATATCATATATATCTCAACAAAAACGTTTGTCTTGCCAGTAGGCCCTTCAACTTTGTATGGTTAAAAGAAAGCTTCCTGATAGGATATTCGAAGCTAATAGGATATGTTTTACAACATTCAAAAAGTATCTACTACGGCTCTGCTTTATTTTTCTCTATTTATTCAATTTTTAAAAACTGACATCAAATTTGTCTTCAACAACCCCAAAAACCCCTAGACATCATGTCTCATAAAGAAGTATTCATGTTTAAAATATATCTTGTCACTTTGTAAGGGTTGCTTTTACTTTGAGAAACAAACAAAAATTCATTAATTTTTTAAATTAATTTTTAATTTTACATACCACATGATGTTTTTTCATTTTTATTTAAAGATTTACTGTCATTTGATGTGTTTCCCACATTATTAACATCCAGAACATCTAAAAGACAATTATAATACAAAGTATTATTACTTCCTACTGTACACAATAACTTTAAGAGAGTAAAACATTTTACAATTATGTTCATTTTACTAGATTTTATTTACTTAAAATGAACATCGTTGTGTGTTATCAGATAATAATTTTTAAAAATTGTCTATATATTCATTGTCGACTTAGTATGCTAACATATTAAAAAATTCTATTTATTAATTTTTTTCTTGTATTTATTTACATGTCTACAGGCAATAAATTTTTGTACAAATTTTATTATAATAACATGTCATGAAATATAATTTGAGAAAAAGTAATAAAATACATACATTTTACAAAACGTTAATAAAAAAATTTGAACGTCAAGCTGACTCAGTGTGGTACGTAGTTCAACTAAAAAGAAAGTATACACTAACCTTCCTCAGAGTCAGCTGGAACTCTTGTAGTGGGTTCACAGCTGACCCACAATGAGGAAGCAATGGGCCTACCGTACTCGCACGGAAGCTCTCAAATATGTTTGCCCGAATTAAAATTTTGAACCAAAATGTAACGTGAAATTCCCCATATGTATTCAAGATTGCAACTCGTGTTAGGCTGCAAAAACCAATTTTTTTTATAAACAAACTCTTTTTAATCTTAGAAATATTCACTACAATTCTACTCTTCTGAATGTTGTTGACAATTATATACTCAAGTGCAAAATGCCATGACTGCCAATACGACCCAAGATTGGCTCAATAATGTCTGCCGAAATACGGTAGACATTACTGGGCCAACACTGGCATTCAAATCGTCCCATTACTGTGCCAGTATTGACACCGTTCCTGAATTTTTTTAATTGCCAGCATTGAACCGAATCACGGCCCAATAATGGCGCAACATTGGCACCGATTCTCAATTTTTGTAATTTGTCGACATTGGACCGACTCTCGGCCAAATAATGACGCAACATTGGCACCGATCTTCAATTTTTTTAATTTGCGGACATTGGGCCGAATATCGGTCCAATAATGGCGCATTAACGGTCCGAATAACAAATTGGTAATGGCAAATTAACATTGCCAAAAACAAGACGTAACTCGACCCATTAACGAACCAATATTGGCACTGATAGCCAGTTTTTCCCTATTTTTTGAAACTCGGCCAATTTTCGGCCCATTAATGCACCAATATTCACACCGATCCTTCGTTTTTCTCCAATTTCTGAAATTGAATCGAATCTCGGCTCAATACTGGCGCATTAAT
Organism: Leptopilina boulardi; assembly: GCF_019393585.1. Taxonomy (NCBI): domain Eukaryota; kingdom Metazoa; phylum Arthropoda; class Insecta; order Hymenoptera; family Figitidae; genus Leptopilina; species Leptopilina boulardi. The sequence goes on from NW_026137919.1 coordinate 851,098, forward strand.
GGCCCAAGTAAAGAATCAACAATCGCGAATTATCACTGCCAACGACGTGACGTATCTCGGCCCAATAATGACACAATAACGGCCAAAGTATCCAATATTTTAAAGTCAATTTATGGCTGCCAATTATGAGCCAAATCTCGGCCCAATGATGGCGCAATAACGGCCAAGAGAAATAGAACTCTATTATTGAAACAAGTGAAAATAAATGTAGTTAAATTTTAATAAAGGAAAATTGTATATGTTTTAACAATAATAGTTTGAAAGATTAAAAAATATTTTTTCCGTTTATAACTGGCTGAAAATATCATATTTAATTGATAAATATTCTAAATAAATATTCTACGTAATTTAAAGTATATTTTTAATTATTTAAATTAATACATATAATTGAATTATGTTATTAATAGTTATTTATTAAAATATATTTTTATGTTATTAATATAATGATTTACTAATATAACATCGTATAACATCGTTTATTTACTTTATTTTAGCTTCTATATTTTCGTTATTTTTAGTTGTTGCGCCAATATTGGCGTGGCTCCGAGGATGTTAACCACGGCCGCCGAGATGCAACCGTGGTTAACATTCAAGAATCGGCCCAGATTGACTGCCAAGACTCGCCACTACAGTTGCCAGTATTGGCCCGTATTGATTTTCGCACTTGGGAATATTGTATTGAATAATGTTTTTCAGAAAAAATTATTAACAAAGTGTACATTTTGTAAACAAATTATTGTCAACAAACTTTATCAAAGTAGAATTCTGTTAAATGTTTTTATGATTAAAATGAGCTATATTGTACATGTTTATGATAATTGGTTACAAATTTATAATCTTCAGTGCGTATAAAGAAAAAGACACAAAACGTAGATGAAAATATCTTTTTTTTAAATTTTACAACTTAATTTTTCAAAATTGGATGATATAAATTTTAAAACACTTTTATTTTCTGTTAAAAAAAAATTTTTATTTTGAGTTTATATTCAAAGATGAAACCTCCTGTAGGAGGTCACAATCACCCCGCTCTCCCCTATCATATTTTTCCCCCCTTTTCTCTTGGATAGCACATTTTGCATATAAAACTCGGACACTTGAAACTTTTATATAACAAATTGTAGCAATGTGGCATGTTTTAATTGCACAACAGGGGACATTTTAATACATTTGACAAATTTTTAAGAAAAATTACCATAAAATGTTAAGATAATTAATTATCATAGCATATTCAATCAATACAGCGATTTTAAAAAATAAATAAATTTTGTTAAACAATTTTTTATTTAAATTAAAATAAAAAAAAACAATAAAATAGAGAGATAAAAACAATTGTGCAGTGTTTTTGAGGTTATATGAACATATGTTATCTTTTGCAATCTATATAACAAAACAAATATACCTATACCTGTAAATTGTTTTCTTAGAGACAACAAAATACGGTCAAAGTCTTCCATTTCGGTACAATTTTTATCACTTTAATCACACAAGATTGAATCAACTCCTTCCATGTTGTTATTTTGGCATTCTAAACTTTTCTCTTGTTTTTCTTACAAATAAATTTTAACTTGTATAATTATTATTGATAAAAAATTGAAATTTTCATTTAAATTTAATATATTTCATTTAATAGTTTGTGAGATTACAAAGAAAATTGCTTGTTTTAATTTTTGCTGACAAGTAAACAGAAAATTTAATAATACCATTTTATACATTATTGTTTAAATAAAGAAAAATATCTGAAAAAACACGAGTTATAACAATCTTTAAACTCGTTTTTCTCAAAACTATAGTATTTTGACACTTCCAACTTTAGTCTTAAAGCTTTGTGAATTTTTCATCTATAAGACTCTAAAACCACTCAAAATTTTCCAAATCAAGAAAGGAATATGCCCATATACATAACTCCAAATCGGCACAGTGGTCCCTTTTAATACGAACGTCCATATATTATAATTATTATACTTTTCGTGTTTATTGCAAATATTATTTATAAATAAGTAATTATATATAAAAATTATAAAACTATTAAAATAGAATTATTTAAAATAATAATTACAATCTCTGCTCACAGAGATTTAGTATCTATTCTGCTAGAGAAATTGAAACTTCAAGATTTGTGTTATAAAGAATAGTTTTTAAGAATTACACTCCTAGAAAAGAAATTAACCCATTGATTTACAAATTCATGACATTCATTTCATTCGGGATTCTTTTCAAAAGGCATAATTTAATATAACATTTTTTAAAACAAAAAATTTCAAAACACCTTCTCGCCACAATATTTTTCAGAACAAATATGAAAAAAATGTTTTCAAGGAATATCACTCAATTTTTTAAAAAATCATCAATCATAAAAAACATAAGGAAACAATAAAGAATCAAGATTCTTATTTACCGCAAAAAATACATTTGAAAACACTACTTTCATGTAAGGTTTATGCAATTTGCGTATGCTTTTGTTTTTAAAAGCTTTTGACATTTCATCAGCTTGAATAAAAGTTTATTCTTCTTGTATATTGATTTTGATACAAGTAAGTGTATAAAATATTTAATTATGACTTTTTAAACACGAAACAAACTTATAAATTTTATAATAACTTTCCTTTTTTCAAACAAATATAGAAAAATTGAAACCTAATTCAACCATTCAACAAATTTTTATTTATAACCTAAAACATTGAAGTTCAAAAAAAAGTTACTACTTCATTACTATAAAATGTGAACAGTGATTAAAAATTTAATAATTTTAATATATTGAAATTATCATTACATATTAAAATAATTCATTCCATTAGTTAAGTTATAAGAATAGTTGCAAATTTCAAATTGTAAATAAAATGTCAATTCATTTCCAACAAAAACGTTATATAAAAATTTCATTTTGTAAAAAAGACTCAAATTGAAAAAAAAATTTTGAAATAAAAATATCATAAAACACAAATGTATATACAAAATTATTATTTATTCTTTCTATAAGAGTCAGAATTACCTGCAATATAGTCATAAAAAAAATGATGACTCATTACTTCTGAACAACAAATGTGACATTGTATGAGACAATTCAAAATTTTCGAATTAACGTCAACAATTTTCTTGTGATTAATTATTAATAGTATATTATTTGGTATAGAATTAAAGAAAATCAACTTTGTAAAGTGAGGTTATGTATACTATATTTAAAGGCCAACGCACAACTAATTCTTGAACGGGAACGCAAACGGAATGGAATGAGTAAGAGAAGGACAAACATTATGTCTATCCTTCTCTTACTCATTCCATTACGTTTGCGTTCCCGTTCAAGAATTAGTTCTGCTTAGGCCTTAACATGTTGAATTCACACAATTGACGCAATATTTTATCTAAAGGTACGATCACACTTGTGCATGAAGCATATGCTCTAGAGAATATTCGCAGCATTTAGGGGCCATCCATAAATTACGTTACACTATTTTTCACCATTTTCGACACCCCCCCCCCCTCACATTTGTTGCACTTTTTGCATACATTAGCGCCATTTTTTCTGTTGCATATTGCAAATTCTTGACCCCCCCTCCCCCTTAAGCGCAACGTAATTTATGGATGGCCCCTTATGCAAAACCGGATCATTTTTGGGCAATTTTTGAGAAAATTGAGAATTTAAATTTCAGTGTCTTTAATTGATTAACTTTTTCAATTAACACAACAAATAATAATAAATATTCATAAAAGAAATCAGAAAATGAAGTCGTGACTTTTGGTTTAGTGATGAAACAATATTTTTAATGTTAATATTCTATACAAAGAAATGTAAATTAAATTGTTAGAATGTTTTATATAAAATTGAAGATATTTTTTGAGTTAAAAGACCTAAAAATATAAATAGACAATAAAATATCTGAAAAATGTTAATAATAAATTGACTAATAGACTAGCAAAAATCATAGCCCAACGTTTGGCAAGGTTTTCCCAGTTCTTCCATGAGACTGCCCAGACAGCAAACTTGCATCAAACTTGCTTTGCCAGTTTTGCATTATTAGATTGCAAGTTGGCTGCAAATTTGGAGGCGCATGAATTTTTCCTAAATCCCAAATGACCGAATTCCCATTTAACCAAAGTTCAAAATGTCGAATGCCCATTTATCCGAAAAGCTAAATGTCCGAATGTCCATTTATCCGAATACCCAAATGTCCGAATGCCCATTTATCCGAATTGCCAAATAGCCGAATTTCCAATTATCCGAATGACCAAATTACCGAAATCCCATTTATTCGAATACCTAATCATCCGAATTTCCATTTAGCCGAATTACCAAATATAAAAGGGAATTTACATCTAAAATTAAATTGATAAATAATTAATTAATTGAATAATAATATAATAATGTTCTAATACAATTTCTGCAAGTTTGCTCCTTGCAGTATCTCATCCTTTGAAACTTGCATTCCAAGTTAGCAAGAGGTGAAACATTTTTGCTGACAACATGCGTACTCTTTGGGTGGCAAGGGCCTTGCAAAGAATGTAATAAGGTAGTTCAACTTGTGTCGTAGCGTGACGTCACTTTTCAAAGTGGCGGATTGACGGAAGACAGTCATTGACTGTAGCCAATGGAACCAAGTCAGTTTTTTAAACATAACTTTTTTACAATTAATTTTTGAACATAAGTTTATTAGTAAATTATTTTTTATTTATCAAGCCCCATTTTTTAAAACAATAAAAACCGGTTTGACAATTGTATTGTTTTAAAAAATGGGGCTCGATAAATAAAAAATAATTTACCAATAAACTTATGTTCAAAAATTATTTGTTAAAAACTTATGTTTAAAAAATTGACTTGGTTCCATTGACTACAGTCAATGACTGTCTTCCGTCAATCCGCCATTTTTAAAAATGGCGTCACCGGACGACCTAAGTTGAAATACCTTATGATTTGGGGAGGCCTTGAAATTAACGTATACTTGAGACTGAGAAAAATATGCTGTAAATCGCTAACATTTCACTCAAAATTATAAGAATCATTTATTTAGGAGCATAAACAATACAAATTTATTTTTTATATAAATAATTTTCATTTATAAATGCAAATTACCTTGTTTTGCTCCATTTACAAACATGGCTCTTACCCGTTTTTCAACAAGTTTGACATTCCATGAATTTAGTGGGGTTTGACGTTTAAAATTTAGTGCCATTTTCTTTAATTAGGCTGTTCAAGTTGGGTGGGGGTAATCCAATATGGCGATTTGACGGAGGACAAAGAATAACGTTAACTCTTATGGCGACAATCTTTTTTTTTCATTTATCATGTTAAAACAAAATTTTCAACCCTATGTTTATTAGGATTTTAGTTTTTATTTTCAATTTACTATTTAATGAATTAAAAGAAATGGATTTTTTATTTTTATAAATTTTATTATTCCATTAAATGGTAAATTAAAAATAAAAACTGAAATTCTAATAAACATAGGTTCGAAAATTTTGTTTTAACATGATAAATAAAAAAAAAGATTGTCCCCATAAGAGCTAACGTTGTTGTTTGTCCTCCGACAAATCGCCATATTGGATTTATCCCCACCCAAGTTGAACAGCCTAATTGTGGTTGACATCCCTGCGCCTGCCAATCTCCTAACCTCAACTTTTTGTTTCTTTACTTCTAAAGTACCATAAATTGACTATAAATATTATGCTTTCTCCAGTGCCATGTGTTTGTCTATTAGAAACAATGATTTTAATGCATATTTGTGGGTATTATTTCTCATTTGTCGACTGTACTTGTGATTTAAAAAGATAAGTAGAAATGGCATTTCGAAATATCAGAAATAAACCATTTTGTTGAATAATGATAGAAAAAGCTATTTAAATATAGTTTAACAATAATCCATAATTAATTTAAAAGACAATATATTCCATTGAACTATGTTTAGCATCGATCATAAATGTCGTATAGGATTTATAAAAAAACTTGTTGAAAAACGAGGAAAAAGTTAGAAGGGCCATGATTTTAATAAAAAAAAAGTAGCAAAATTTATGCACAAGAACAATTATTTTTGTTAAATGTATTTTAAACTAAATAAAGATTATTATTTATGAAACATAATAAAAATTGTAAATGTATTTTTTTCATTAGAAGTCATGACAGATTCACCAATGTCAAGAGCCTTTCAACAACAAGAGGAAGAAAATTGCAGCGCTTTACGTGTGTATATAATATATTTCGCCTATTTACTGTAATGAATTAATGATAGTAGTTGATAATTTACAAACCGAAAGTGATTCACTACTGCAATAGTATAACATTTATACAAAAGACTTAGTTGCCCACTTTATAAAATTGTAAAAATTAAGTGACATTTCAAAACTTCCACTCATTCATCGAATACATACCCACACAGCACAATATCTTGCTGTAAGCCTCACGTAAGTTTTAACTAGAGATCGGAGAGCTTACAGTGTAAGCCCGGCTGAAAAAACTTGTACAAGAAAATGTACAAGTTCTTGTACATGTTCATTAATGAACTTGTACATGTTCGAGTAATGTTCTTGAACAAGTTCAGCATCCGGAATTGAGACATGTTCTTGTACCAGAACTTGTACAAGATCCTGGACAAGAAAATATACTTGTACAAGAAAATGTACATGTTCTTGTACATATTTTTTTGTGCAGGTTTCATGTACATTTTCTTGTACCAGATGTGGAACATGTTCTTGTACATGTTCATTTATGTCTTTTCAATTAAAAATTAAAAAGTTTAAAGGCTGCGCAGTAGTTTTCTCAAGCCTTTACAGCTGCGCAATAATTTTTAGCATGCATAAGTGAAGAGTCTTAACAATTGTAACTTATTAAAATTTCAAATTTTTTTCAAAAATAGTTTTAAACAAATGTTCTTGTACAAGAACATAAACGTGTTTATGTAAAAGTACTTGTACATGAAACCTGCACAAAAAAATATGTACAAGAACATGTATATTTTCTTGTACAAGTATATTTTCTTATCCAGGATCTTGTACAAGTTCTGGTACAAGAACATGTCTCAATTCCGGATGCTGAACTTGTTCAAGAACATTACTCGAACATGTACAAGAAAATGTACAAGTTCATTAATGAACATGTACAAGAACTTGTACATTTTCTTGTACAAGTTTTTTCAGCCGGGAGCTTCAGGTGAGATTCAGGTAACTTGCAAATGTCCGCTTTACCGTAAGCTCATTATGATAATCTTGTGGTAATCTTACACCATAAACTCACTGCAATCTTACGTCAAGGTTACATTACAATTTGTTAATATTAGTAAATAAATTAAACAAAATTATTCTTATATAGAAACGTGTATATTGCGAAATATGTTATAGAACCTACGGTAATTAGTTTAAAAAACTACTGCGCATAAATTATTTAAATATTGTTTTTACAAATTTTTGAAATTTAAAGAACCTCAGCAGAACCTTACGCCTAAAAGTTTAGCGCAAACTGACAGTATGACCTGTATTTATTTGGACGTTATGTGTACATAACCTCCAAATAAATACTCGAAACAGAAAGTAAATAAAACATTTAAATATAAAATAAAATACCGCTTTTTAAATATACTATTTCTTTAACACAGTTTCAAGAAAAGTTACAGTTTTTTTTATAAAAATCGGTGTTATTTGAAGAAACCACCCAGATAGCACGGCATTTTTCAGAAAATTTGTGGCAAATTTGCGGTGCAAAATTCGCATGTTTTCACGGCAAGTTTGAGGAAATAGGCGTCAAATAGCAAAATGTCGTTGGGTGGCAAGTTTGCAATGCAAACTTGCGACAAATTTTAGTGGCAAAGTTAAATTTGCAATTGATGCGCAGCCCCCACAGCACCGGATATTTAAGGATATCCCTGGGACATCCTGGGGATATCCATTTGCTTGTGGCGGTTTGGATATCCCTTGGACATCCTGAGGATATCCTGGGACATCCCTGGGATATCCTAGGGATATCCAAACCGCCGCAAGGCAATGGATATCCCCAGGATGTCCTAGGGATATCCTTAAATATCCGGTGCTGTGAGGGAGTAGTTTTCTATGGCAGATAGGGCTGCGCAATAAATTTTGCTAGCTTTCCCTATGGCACAGCAATTCAGGTATCTAATTACATAAATATGGAGAACAAAGAAAATTTTTAATTTGCTCCGAAACTTTGCTGCAAGTTTTCTGCAAGTTTGCATTGCAAATTTGCCACCAAACGACATTTTTCTATTTGCTGCAAGTTTGCTGCAAACTTGCGTGTAAATTTGCGAATTTTGCACTGCAAACTTGCTAGAAACTTTCTTAAAAATGTCGTGCTATCTGGGCATTTTTTTAAACAAGTTTTATTTATTGAATAACCGTATTTTTCGAAAAACCATTTAAAAAGAACAATTTAAAAAATAATACCAGTTTAAAAAAAAAAGAAAACCTGGATTTCAAAACCGGAAACCGGTTTTCGAAAATACGAAAAAAAAACGGTATACCGTTTTTTACGCACAGGTCTATAGCCATGCACATAGCTAATCTATGCATAAAGTAATTTTTTAAAACGCGGTGCAAAAAAGGCACTATTTTAGCACGCCGTTAAAAAAAGTGCGTTTTTTGCACCTTGTTATAAAAAGTTTCGTTCGTAACAAGTGTGAACATCTGCAGACTTTCGAGAAAGTGTTTTTTTGGGACAGCTTCGCCTACAGCTCGTCCCAAAAAACCACTTTTTCAAAAATCTGCAACTGTTTACACTCATTACAAAATATACTATTACACAATGTTTCGATATATATTTTAAAAAGTTCATGAAAAAAAGTTGAATTACGTCTAAATAAAAAGACAAACCCACATTTTTAGAATTGTAAAGTTGCATAAAACTTTTAATTAGCGTAAATTATTTTTCTAGAAAGAATGGATGATATATCAAAAGTAAGATATACTGAAGATGAGGCGATAATGGTCATGGGACCCTATTGTCCAAATAGATTTGAAACAAGTAAGTACATATTAGAGTTAAATAATTATTTACAAATATCAAGACGCACTTAAAATTAACAATGAAATTGTAAATTTCGAAAAGGGCTCACATATGTTTTTAAAAATTGTGTAATAAACACAAAATAATATTTAATTGATTGAAATAATTTTCATATTACAAATAAGCAGGAACAATTACTTTCTAATCTTTTGTTACATGTAGCAAGTTCAATATTGCACAAAGTTATTGTTTTAAAAATTAATTTTATTTAAAAGTTGAAGAAATATGATTATAAGTTACACTTTAATATAAGGTTTAATACATGTGACCTGGTCTACGAAAACGGACCTTACATGCGGAGATAAGTTTTCGAGAAAACAGCTGTTAAAAAAACAGGAACATTGAACAGATATAAATTTAGAAATTTTGTCTTCATTATTTGTAAAATTTTAAACTAATTAAGATTTTTCGTTATCACCATGTGAAAAAGCGTGTTAAACTCTATTCAGATTGATAAAGAAGTGAAAAATGATTTTTTGATACGTTAGGTCGCTTTTCGTAGACCATAAATTTATTCTTTGCAGAGAATAAACGAAAAAGTCTAGAAAGTTTCAGATCAGATTTCGGGCTCTTTACAAAAGTCTAACACATTGTTTATAGAGCTCTAAAAATTGAAAATTTTAGATTCACTGACAGTTTTTTTAAAACCATATTGAGATCATTTCGAAAATTGTAATTCAATTACAATAACGTTAAAATCATTGTGCCTAAACATACAAATGAAACAATTATTCTATATAAAGTTGATCAAAGATTAGAATGAAGTGTCAACATTTTTGGCACAAATATAAAATACTCATTTTCTGACACTGTAATGCAAAAAAGACAATTGTTTCATCAAGTTTGTTATCACTACTTATAGACTACTTTCTTATTTAATGTTTTATTTTCAGATAAAAAATAAGTTTTCTGTTCTTACAAAGATGCCATTCTCTTCTGATATATTTTTTCCAAGTTTGAAGGAAGGTCTTCTTACTGTTTTCAAGAGCCAATCTAAAAACTACACACAATCAACATGTAAAGAGATTATTGGATTGCACATATTACCATCGCTCATCTTTTTGCGTAAAAAAGAACTAGGTCTCTTCTTGCAATCCGCAAACGCACCCTTGCAATTTGTTATGTGGTCATATCCAAACCATCGTTGAAATCAGACGACTATTACTCACATTTCATCGTGGACAGCACATGATCCCCAGTTTCACCCTTCCTAGTTTTTACAACCTATCCGCTTTTTCTTGGACGGTGACTACAACTTTTTTAGTCATATGACAACTAGCTTCATCACTCATACCTATTTACCAAAATTGAATTCATTTCCTCATTCACTTATACATTGGATATGGAAATCAAAGTCGTAAATTTCAACGAAAAACTGTTCGATCTGCCGATTTCTCCCTAAACAAATCCTCCTCTTCCTTAATAACCACCTTATGTGTCATCTGACAAAGCACATTCCCTTCATGTTATTGTTGTGTTATTGATGTGTTATTATTATTATTATTATTATTCTTATTATTATTATTATTATTATTATTATTATTATTCTTATTATTATTATTTACAGTAACAGATAATGCTGCATTGTGTGCTGATTGGCTGGAAGTTCGATCACTCATCGTAATGATTGAAAAAATGAAAGCAACAAAAATTTTGCACGATTATGTCATGAAAGTTGCATTGAAAAAACGAAGAACTGTAACCAGAGAAGAGATGTGCAGCTTCATGTTCTCTAATAATTCAGTTCGCGAATTGACGAAGAATATAGAAAGGGAATGGACGGAAATGAGTCGTGTCAAGGGAGAAGACTTCACCGAACTATGTCCACACAGGATCATAATAAAACATCATGAATTGATGTCTGAAATTGCAATACGTGAGTATAAAAGTCATATGATAAAAATATTAAATATTGAGGTTTGAAATGTCCATTATTCGGAACCAAAAGTTTTTAAGTAAATAAATAAATTAATGCAGTGCACTTTATATACTTTCACCTTGAAAGTCTAAAATTTTTTACCCATAACATATACTCCAACTTTTGGATGTTTTTTTATGAAATAAAAATAATTTAATAACCCAAATACGAAATGCCACAATTGTTAAAAAGAAAAAAGATTTACTCAATAATCTCTACCAAAATACGACATAAATATTACTGGGCCAACAGAAATGAAAATCGTCCAATTTCTGCATAAAGGAAAATGGTTGCATAGTATATCCAATTCGTTGGACTCTGGAGCGCGATCCAATTACAGGGTAGCGAGTTTTTTTATCATTTTAAATTCCCGGTCAATTTTTCTGAATTTCCCGGTCCAAATTATATGAAAAAATTTTGAATCATAAAAAGAATTTGTTTACAAAAAACCAAAAAATTTTCAAGAAAAATGAGAAAAGTACAATTTTTACTGGTCAGGAAATTTTTTCTAGTCCCTGGTAGTTTTGTACCTTGTAGTTAGAAAAAGCAAGAAAAATCTTTTTCATGAAGGATCACATTTTCAAAATGGTTTATAAATTACGAAAACCCGAAAATTAGACCTAAAAAATTAGAAAAACATAATTTTAACTGGTCAGGAAATTTTTTCTAGTCTTTGATCCTTAGTAGTTTTGTAGCTTATAATTAGACAAAGCAAGAAAAATATTTTTTGTGAGGGATCAATGTTTTCAAACGGTTTAGAAATTACGAAAACCCGAAAATTTGACCTAAAAAATGAAGAAACAAAAAAAAATAATTTTAAGTGGTCAGAAAATTTTGTTTAAACTTTGATCTCTAGTAGTTTTGTAGTTAAAGAAAGAAACACATTTTACGAAAGGGATCAAAATTTGTAAATAGTTTAGAAATTACAAAAATCCGAAAAATTGACCAGAAAAATAAGAAACACACAATTTCTATTAGTCTTAAATTTTTTTATCTTTGGTCCCTCAGAGTGATAGTTTTTCATCATTTTAAATTCTTCGTCATTTTCCGGTTTATCCCAGTCAAAATTATATGAAAAAATTTTTGAATTATAAAAAAATTTATTTAGAAAATTTTTTTATATTCATTTACTTTTTATATGAAACATCAAATTTATAGAATTGCCAAAAAATACCAATTTTTTTAGTAATTTTCCTGGTCAATTTTTAAAATCCCGGTTTTTCCCAGTTTTCCGGTCCACTCGCCACCCTGATTATTGGTAAAGTTTTAGTACCTCTAGCAACAAAACGATAGGTCCTAAAAACTTCTACTTGGGCTCCAATTAAAGCTTAATCCTTCATCTGCAATCACTAAAAATCTTTTTTTTGCACCATGACCTGAAGGTCAACGTCATTCAATTTTTGAAAAGCAAAACGTGTTTTTGGCAAACTGGGTACCTCCATAGGCTTAGCTACAAAAATCTCAATTATATGAAGAATTTGCTCCATTCTTAAAGAAGACTAGGCCCCGCTTAGTCCCTACATAACTACGCACATGGATACCTCTAGCAACGAAACGAAAGGACGTAGAAACTTCTATTTCGGCTACAATGAAAGCTTAATCTTTCGACTATAATACCTGAAAATCCTATTCCTAGACCTCACCATCAAGATAATTAGTGGTTAACTTTTGACTTGTTAATTAAACTAAACTAAATGTGATATCACCCGCGTTTTATTTAATCTGCTAATATTTTTACCAGAAATTTTCCATTTGTGACCAAGATTGTGTTGTGACCAGACAAATTCTCATTCGTCTGGCATCTATTTTTTGGAAAAATATTTTACTTTTAGGTCATTTTATACGCTTATGTATTGTAGATTACTATTCCCTATCGGCTAGAACTGCTAAAGTTTTTCATTTAATGTTGTTTTCACATTTTTTTACCAAAAACTGGCAAATTCTCATTTCTCTGGGTCTCATTCGTCTGGCACTTTGGAGACAGAATGTACATTAATCACTAAAAACAGCGTAGAACTTACAATTTTCAACCATTTTTCGATTTTCTTGACTTAAAATAATCCTCATTACATTTTTAAAAGATTGATAATGTCCGATCTTTAATTTTCATTTTGCATAAATAAATATATTGATGCAAACAAACAAATAAAAAAAACTTGTTTCATATGAATGTTTATCTTTATAAACTCACAGTAATCTTGTTATTATACGCTTAAACTTACTTCGACAGATCTGTGATTTGTGCAAGGGTGCTATAGTAGATTATTCATAATTTGTTGTAAACAAATTATTAATTAAAGAGATGACTTACATTGATCCTCGTAAGATTTGTCACTCGGGGGTTTTCGGGGTCGCTGATTAAGAATCCTGCGTCAGTTTTAAAAAAATCAAAATGGCAGATCCAATATGGCGGATGTTTTTTTGAAAAAATTGATCGAATTTTATTAAAAATTGGTACTGTGGGGGTTTTAAGGTCTTTGATTACGAATCTAATGTTAGTTTTTTAAAATTCAAAATGGCTGATCCAATATGGCGAACGAAAATTTTTAAATCGCTCAAGATTTACAAGAAATATTTTATTCGGGAGTTTTTAGTGACGTTGATTATAAATCCAAAGTTATTTTTTTAATCATTCATAAAAATCAAAGAATTTTTTAAAAATCTTTTTCACAGATTAGATCCGCCTTTTTTAAATTTACAAAATTGACTTTGGATTCGTTATCAGCAACTTACAAAACCCACAAGTAAGTAGCTTAAAGTAATTTTAAAGTGAATTTTAAATATTCGACCGCCATTTAGTATCCGCAATTTTGAATTTTGAAAACTGAACATCGGGTTTGAATCAGTGACCTTAAAACCCCCTGAGTAACAACTTTTAAGCAAATCGCGTTACATTTTAAAATTGTCGGTCGCCATATTGGATCCGCCATTTTGAAAACCAGAAAAAATTTTTATTGAAATTCTTCCATTATTTTTTGTGTTAATGACAATTTTCTTTACACAATCTTAATGTCCTGGATAAATTATTTATAAATAACCATAACATTTGTAATTTTTAATATTTTGTCTGGCCACTTTTAGATATCTTTGTTAGTGTCAATAACTTGAAGTTAATGTACTTTTTAGACCTTAAATGAAAAAAAAATGTTGTGTTCAAATTTTTTTGATTTTCGTCCTTCGTTCGTAGAATCACCCATTTACTCTTGAATGTAGCAGCTAACGCTTCATATCTAGTATTTTTTATTTTTACACAATTTATCACTGCTTTTTATTTTTTATAAAAATATTTATTTATTTCTGCAGGTGTGGATCATACCGAAGAAGAGATCATCGCAGAGGCAGAAGCAGAAGCAGCAAGATTGGGAGAAGATTTATATGGGGATTTATCTTCTATTTATGCTTCTGCTTCTGAAATGGAGGAAGAAGAAGAAGAGGAAGAGATAGAATTTTTCGATTTCGACGAAGAAGGAAACGAAGAAGGAGAATAAGCACAAAATGCAAAAAAAAGATTAATAGATAGGAAATGAGTTAAAGTCGAATTGCAATTTTATTCTATCATTTTATCTTTAGTTAATTTATGGCACATTTCCTCCAAAATTAACAGTTATATTTTTATTTTCAATTTAAAACAATAAAATTATTGTATTATAATAAATATTATTTTAAAACAAGTTATAAAAAAAATATAAACCTCATCGAAATATAATTGTGGATCCTATATAACACAGGTCTGCAAATTGAAACTTTTTTTTGGGAGAGCATATGCGACTAGCTGTTTCCGAAGGGAAAATTTGCACTGAACACGAATCCGGAGTCCAAAATGCTCCATCACGTCAAGTTTTTGAGAAAAATGGGGTTGAAACCCCTAAAAACAGCGTTTTTGGCACTTTTTGAAAAATTGTGGGTCAAAATCCTGACGTGATAAAAACTTCACTATTAGAAGAAATTCAAGCTTAATTCATGCCTTTTTAAATGAGCCCTTTGTCGATCAATTTGCTTTAACCCTTTAAGCAGGGGGTGAGTTTTTGTCCAGTAACATACAGTGCTCTTAACAGGACACCGCGTGGATGTAAAATAATAAGCTTCTAAAAAATTTGTTTGGCTATAATGATTATTGTTTCTTATTTCTAAGACCCTAAGGCACCTTATTAGCAAAAAAAAATTTCAATTTTTTAAAAGTTTCACAGTGGTCTAACCCCTTAATTTATACGAAACCTTTAATTACTATACCTGTCGGACGTTAAACATAATTTAATAATATTTTTAAGAAATCAATTACTTTAAAAACAAATAGGAAAAAAAGTAATAGCCAACATCATAAGAGAAGCCAGCTGCGCTTAAAAATCTAAAAGACGCTGCCTTTGATAATGTAGTACTGCAACATTTTGGCTGCATAAAAAACAGGAACATCTAAATGTATTTATTTAACACTAAGTCTGTAAACGGGGGTCATTCGTGTCCAGGCCAAAACTGTTTTTGTTAATAATTCTCTGACAAGCGTTAAATGGAGCTGACAATAAAAAATAAATTTTGACTTTTTTATTACTGATATATAAAGTTGAAGGTTTGAAGAGTTATAACATATTTTTTTTTTGAAATTTTTCGATTGCAATAATACAGTGAAAAAAACAGCTGGACACGAAATACCCCCGTTTACAGACGGAAGGTGCCGAAAAAATGTTTACAGACGGAGTGTTAAAAATGTTCAATGGATCAATAGCAGCGGGTGTCAAAGACCTTCTCAAAAACGTAAAACCGAAAGAAAATCTAAAAACCAATACGCTTTCTTTTTTTGTTTCGTTTTCTTTCAATTGAGTACATTTGAAGACAATTCTGAAAATTGCCTTAAAACCAAAACAAGTTGTAAATTCAGATGTTCATTACATGAACATTTTGCTTCCTCTTTACGATCAGCAAAAAAATTTGCTTCCTCGTGGAGAAAGCATTAACATTGAAGTAAACATACAAAAATAATATAATAATATAAACATTTGAGTACCTATACATTTGAGTTAAATTTAAAGAATTAATGGAATTTAAAAAATCAAAAATTCATATTTTAACCGAAATTTCTAAATATTAATGAAAAGTAATATATAATTTATACTTATTTACAATTATATCGATTCGTTTTAATGCAAGGAACACAATTATTTAATATTTAAACTTGAATTTAAATAAATACAAAATTTTTCAGCTAAAATGTGTATTTTCTATTTTTAACTTTAATTAATTTATTAAATTTACCTCAAATGTAAATTTTATATATACCAATCAATTCGTTTTCATGTAAGGAATACAATTATTTCATCTATAAACTTAAATTTAAGTAATCACAAAATTTTATAGCCAAAATGTAAATTTTTGATTTTTTAACTTTCATTAATTCTTTAAATTTTAATTAAAACTATACTTTATATATACCGATCGATTTGTCTTGACGTAAGGAATATGATTTTATTATATATAACCTTAAATTTTTCTATTTAAAAATTTTTTCGATTGAAAAAAAAATTTTTGGAAAAAAGACGATAAAATTTTTTTTTGAGGGTATTTTTTAAAATCCTCTGGTCAGATTTGAGATATTAATATGATAAATGAGCCTACCAAATTTTATCTAAATCCATTAAAACCTGTTAAAGTTATCTTCTAAACAAAAAAGGGATCCACACACACATACATACATCCGGACAATTGATCAGGATCTCATATAACATGTTTCTATAAAGAAAAAAATTTGTTTCCGACACTTTGAAAATTTTTAAAAATTAAAGGACTACAAAGCTTCCTCCACGAGGAAGCAAAAATAAAATTCTCCACTAAGCGGCAGGCGCATCAAAGAAGTAATAAAATTCTTCTAATGGCAACCCTTTCAGCCAAACAAGACGTTATTAACTATACAAAAAAAAATTTTATTGCTCAATGTTCCTTCAACGTTGCCACGCTACCTGGAAACCTGGAGAAGCTGGAATTGTCAGGGAATTTTTTTGAAACTTGAGAAAACCTGCAAGTCAGGGAATTAATTTTTAAAACCTGGAAAATAGCAAAGTTTTAACGAATTTACATCGAAGACTGACTTTATTGTATGTTTTTTGTATTTATAAAATTCTATTTTTAATTTGTTGATTTTTACAATATCTTTTTAGGTAGTTTCCGTTTCCCATTTTTCTAAATCTCCATTCTTTTTATTTTCATTTGCATTCCAAGTTTTCTGAATTTTGACTCTTTTGAATTTATATTTTGCCGAATCTTAACTGAAATTTTTCTGAAATTTATTTCTCCAAGTTTTAATTCATCCAAATTTAGTTCTTTAAATTTCAATTGTTTGAGGATTTCAATTTTATTCAAATTTCCGCTATTTAAAAATCTCCCCCTATTTTTTTATTTTTCACAATTTTTATTATCTCATTTTTATTTTTCCGAAATTTACATTTTTAAATTAACTTTCATTTCAATTGCGAGTTTCAAAATTATTTACTCTTCTAAATTTGAATTGTAGCAAATCTAAACTACACTTTTTTAAAATTGATTTTCCAAGTTTATATTTTGCAAAGTTTAGTTTTCTGAAATTCTGCTATTTGGAAAATTGTTCCTTTTATTTTCTTATTTATCAACATTTTTTTTGTCAGGTTCTTAATTTTGCTAAATTTTGACTTTTCTAAATTAGAGTTTTCGAAATTTTGTTTTTTCAATTTTAATTGTTTGTGAATTGTAATTTTATTTAACTTCTGGTATTTCGAAGATACTCTTCTTTATTTTTTAATTTTTAAGAATATATTTTTTGTCTATGTTTCAAGTAAAAATTTCTTTTTATTCTTTCCAACTTTAATTTTTGAAACCTGGAAAATCGTAAATTTTTAACGAATGTGAATCAGTGACTGAATTTTTTCTGATTTAGTTAAATTATACCAATGAATTAGTAAAAAGAAATTTTTTATTAATTGATCAGAAAAATTTAACAAAATGATTTCAAAAATTCAAGCCTTTATTGGATGATCAAATGAAAACAAATAAATAAATTTATGTACCCAAATATTTTTATTCCTTGATAAATTTATAAATTTGTCTTTTGCCAAAAAATGGAACAATTACATTTTTTAGCCTGGAAAACCTGAAAAAGTCAGGAAATTTTGATAATTTATAAAATGTGTGGTTTCTAAAATAATTTTACATAATCCGTTTAAATTGGAAATAAAAAAATTTCCACTTAGTGCCGGTTGCATCAAAGAACGAAATCTTCTTTCAAATTGGGTCTTTTAACCAAATTTTAATGCTAAAAACAACAATTGAAAAAAATATTGACAAAATACCTTTTACTTATCCAGTAAACTGTTTTTTAAAAAAATAAAACTGTATAATCATTTTCACAAACAATACTATTCATTTCCAGGATTTTCAAAACAGCGACAATTAAGCGTATTCAAACGCATTAAAATGAAACGTAAATGACCTGAAAATAAAACAGTTTTAATATTTAATGTTTTCTTCTATGACTATACATCTTGCTTTAATTTATTGCGTGTATATTTCAAAATAATTTATTGTAGTGCGTTAAAACTTAAAATTAAAAACTTGTAACTGAGCTCCGGTTCTATCAAATAACAAAACTGTCTTTGAGTTTCGCTCTCTCAAATTTCAATTACAAAAACAAAAAATTAAACATAATTCTGACAATATACTATGTAATCCTCTTTTCCACTAAATTACGTTTTAAAAGAATTAAACAATACAATTACATACAAAAATTGTGCTTTCAAGATTTTTACAACATAATTAGCGCTTAAATAGTTGAGAAAAAACCTTGAATGACTTTAAAATAAACAAATTCTATTGTTATATTTTTTTGTCGTATCTTATTTTAATTCACTGTGTATTTATAAAAATAATTAAGAAATAAATTACAAATTTAATTTACAAAATAAAATTCATTAAATAAGTTAATAATAAATAGATTAAAAGTTTCCAATAATTTTCCGCTTAAAAATAATAAATTTCTACTATTTTTAATTTGAGGTTAGACAAAATGATTAAAAATACTGTTACAAATTTTCAAAATAACAATACTAATATTTAAAATACAAATTATTAAAAGGGAAATTGTTTTTACTTACCTTAATTTCATTATTCAATAAAACTGTCTCACAGTCTTCCATTTGTTTACATTCTGTCAAAAATTACTTGTTTTGACATTTCAATAACACTAATTGCTCCATCTCTTGGTCAATCTCTTTCATCATTTACTATTATATTTACCGACATTTCCATTTTTCCGAGGGCGCATGGCGTTCTATATATTTTGTTTACATTGCCATAAGTCGAGCACTCTGAAGTTTAATAACAGTGGACAAAACCAACTTTGGTGAAAAAGGACTTGGGCAAAACGTCATACTACCGATTGTCCCCATAATATATCGATTGTATTTCCCATCAGCACCGCGTAACCGTGGTGGCGCTGCGGTCATATCGATCGCTGTATCGATTATATTACACTTCATCGCCGCGTAACCGTAGTGGCGCTGCGGTCATATTGATCGCTGTATCGATTGTCACCTTAACATATCGATTATATTTCTCTTTGTCACCGCGGTGGTGCAGCAGCCTGTGTAGCAAGTTTTCCATGAGGATCAACCATAAGGCTAAAAGATATATACAGATACCTCTAAAATTTTAAAGCATGTGGCCCTAGACCAAGTTTCATTCAAAACAATAAACAAATGTATCACAGACGAAGTGATAAGATGTATTTTAATAGTATTCAAGTGAATGTCTTACTGAGAAGAATTTTAAAAGATCTCAATATAAAATATTTAAAAATAATAGAATTTAAAATTTAATTGAAACATATATTTAAATAAAAAAAAAATTTTATTAACAATAATTTAAATTTAAAAAAGCAACAAAATGCAAGTAGAAGTAATTAGAAGTAAGAAATTAAATGATCCTAGGATAAGTAGTAATTTAAGAAGGGTAATGTATTTACCATTACCACAATTCACGCATGATGCGAATATTTTAAAAATTAATACAATTAGACATGAATTTCAAAGAAGAGCTCGAGATACTTTGACTGAATCTTTTTAAGCTTCGTGATAGTGAATTGTCCTCCCACAGTTAGCTCGGACAGCGGCTTCGTGGTCAAGAATTTCTCCATCCGTCCAACAGCATTGATATTTGAAAAGTCCATGTTGCTTCTCAGAGAGTTGTCCTTGGAGATGCTTGTCGTCTAGCTCAGAGCAGGTTGAATGGCAAATTCACCTCTGGCTTCACCCTTTTTATACTCGAAAATCATCCCCTCCCTCCAGCTAATCTCAATCCCCACTCTAAATACTCACATATATTAATATGTATAGTAGAACATTTGCAATGGCGCCACCGTCGTATATCTCCAGTCGGTATTACCTTTGGTTGGTATGTCCACAGTCAATAATATAAATTTCTACTTTACCATAAGTTGGTAATGTAGATTTTTAAAATTTTAATTTACACTTTAAAATTTTCTTGGTGCTGGCTTTGGTTCCCTTGGTACTGGCTCTGGCTTTGTTGTCCTAGGTACCGGCACTGGCTTTGGTTGCCTTGGAGCTGGCACAGGTTTCTGCTTATTTGATGATTCCATTGTTCTTCCTTAAGCTTACTGATAAATAATGAGCAAATCAATTTACGCTCTCTAAATTTATAGACTTCTTACTTTTTCACACACATGCGCATTACCTTTCTTGTTTTTATTTTATATCTTAAACTAATAGGATAGGATAAAATCAATTAACAATTTATTATAACTTTAAAATGTTTATTTATAAAAAAGTTTAGATGTTTCATAAAATTCTTTAAGCGATTCCGTAGAATTTACAGTAAAATATTCATTATGATTATCAACTTCATCTACACCCTGATCAACATTTCTTACATCACACTCATTTGTAGATTTTATAAGCCAGTTTCTTAACATTGATGCATTGTTTACTGCACACCATTTATTACACAAAGTATGATAGGTACAAACATATAATGAAGCTTCTAATTTAAGTTTTTTAAGTGAAGGACAATTAAAATCTTCAACGTTTCGTACATTAATTACAAATTTTTCAAGCCACTTTTTTTTCTCGATGCCCTTTACATAAATTGTGCGAGCACCAGCTAACAAATCCTGCAGAAGTGATTGTAATTGATCATACGGCACATCACCAGAGGTCCATTTCAGTCCATGGTAATTGTGCATCAACCATAGATTTTCACTCTTGTATCTCCCAGGTAGGGAACTCCAACTGCAGGGTGGCTCGAACAGGAACACCATTGGTTGAGCATCTTCCTCAATTGGTAGAATGGCCAGCTCCTTGAAGATGAAGTCATTGTAGGGCCTTTTGAAGCCTTGGATGTCCACGATGAAGTCCATGGTTGCAGCAACTGAGAATTTCAGTTCATATTCCTCCTTTTTATACTTGAGATTCACCCCCCCCACTACTTATGTTACTTTTTTAACAACACCACTGATTGGTTTATATTGTATAACTCGATCATGAATAATCAAGCAATATGCAGCTGTATTAGGTGGGAAATTAGCACTCGATTCAAATTCCAAACGTACATCAACAGAAGCTTGTTTAAGAAATTCGTTTTGTTTTGAGCAATCTATGACAGCCAATAGTGCATAATCTTTAAATAAACTTTTGGTAAGTAGAGGCTCAGAATCTTTTCCATAGTATGATGCTTGAAAGTTACAATACATGTCATACAGAATAGAAAATTGGTGATGATTAAAATCTAAATTTAAATTTCCATAGGGATAGTATTGTGAGTTTAGGAATAATTTTACATTTATGAGATTACAGTTGTCAAAAAAGTTGGCATATCTCGTGTGATTATCTTTTCGATTGGTTTGAAAACCTAGGATAACATATCGAGGTTTTTCAACTTGTGTAGAAGTTTTTACAGTCCAAACATGTTTCTGAGTCGCAGGTATAAGTGGATATTCATACATTTCCCACGATCTAAAGCTCATACTTATAAATGGATCCTTTTCAATAAATCTTAATAATTCAATTTTCTGACGGTCACCCACAAATAAGTATGGTATCATCCATTCAATTTTATTAATCGAAATTCTAAATTCTTCACGCTCCAGACCCTGAATATTAACTATAGCATTAAGATCTGTCCGAGATCTTGTCAAAATAAGTTCATGTTTTGCATTTACAACTATTTTTCGATAGTCTTCAGCAAATCCAAGAATCATACTCAATGGTATATTAACATCAAAATATCCATCATCATTTGTCACTCTACTGATATCTTGAAAGTCAATATAACCTGCATTCTCAGCATAAATTATCTGACTAGGTGTTTGAGAAATATAAGTTTTCATAATGGTTGTAAGACCAACATTCTTACAACGATCAATTTCAACACCATTCAGTTCATAACGAATCTCATTAAACAAATAGGAAATACCATTGCTGATTAATTTTGTATTAGTCACAACAGTATTATTAGGTTTAATTAATCTTCCATGTACATGTAAGGTACTTTTACAAGGAAGAACATATAAATCTTGATGTTGAACTGCAATGCGAATCTCATCACTATTATTAAATGCTGATGAAACATAAGGTTGATGAGAATGGATCTCATAATGTGCCAATGAATCATCATATTTCACTGGACTTAAAATATTCAAAGTCCCTTCCATTTTTATTACAACAACAGCAAATAAAAAATGCACTAATTATTGGTTTTGCTATTTTCTTTTTTCTTGACGAACTCGCAGACCGAGTTGTTTCAGAAAGAGTATGTTCTGAGATGTTAATCTCTTGTGAACTGATTGAAGACTGAATGTTTTCTGGCATTTTGACTCGTTTATATAACTTCCACCAGATTTTCTATCAAACACAATACCCATTATGCTGATTTAACGTGCAGTCGAATTGTTATAGTTTCCCCTCGAAAATTTACTAAATCTCCATCTTGATCAACAATTCGAAGTTGAATATTATGTATTGTCTTCACGGCGACTGGAAGGTAAATGACGTTTGATGGTACTTCAACAATCTTATATCCAGCCGGCACTACTGGAAAAAACTCGTGAATAGTATGGACTTTTTTATTATTAATATAAGCACCTGTAGTAATACTGCATTCAACTCTGATGGAATTCACCTTGAGTATAGCTACTGGTAAATCAGATGTATGTTTTTTATTAGGTGATAAGTGTCTCGGTGCAAAACCCAGTAATTGTGCAATTGAATCTTTTGGTTTAAAATTTATTTTCAGGCTGCTTTTAATTTCACTGCGTAACGTGTTATTATTTAGTTTTATACTTATAACTTCAGGTCCATCAGTAATGGAATTTTGAATATATTTTTCAATGTCTTCAATTTCATAACTTCCAGGAGGGATAGTAATTATTTTATTTCCAACATGAAATTTATTTTTTCCTTCATCAACATTAGGAATGGAATTAAATGTTAAAAGTTCAACAAGCCCAAGAATGTAATTTTTATTTGGTAACAATTCTATGGGAGGAAAATATTCAGCCTCTAATACAGAGGAATTACCAGAAATGGTCAGTGTGAACGATTCATCCATGATGATGTCTTTTTAAAAACTGATTGTTCACATTACTTTTCCTTTATTTATATACTTTTTAACTTATTAAAGTTTTTTGAGATAAAAATTTAAGACACAAATGACCACAATTAACAGTATTATAGTCTTGATAATTTTTATGATTATACATTATTAAAGTATTATCACCCAAATAAGTTACGAGTTCGTATGGTGGTTGAAGATTGCCAAAACTGTCAAAGTACTGTGCCTTATTTTTAATCTTTTTATATGCAACCCAATGCGTTCCAGGGCCATTTTTATCATCAAGGTTAATAATTGCTGATTCATTCTTTCCAGGTCCTCTTTTTGGTAAATCATTCCTCATAAATACCCCCCGAAAATGAGGAATTTTTAACTCCTTTGCGTATTTCATCAAATTATAGTTAGTTAATGCTTGTTGAGGAAGCATTAGAACTTTTTTTTTTTTTTAAACATTTTCTCTTTTTTTTATTCCTTGTCCTTTTGTATAGGGTTTCAAGTGAAGTCCCCCACCTTTGGGAAAAGGTTTTAAATGAAGACCTAATCCTTGTCGATAAGGTTTTAAATAAAGTCCTTTACCTAGTTTAACATCTTCAATGACTTTATTATGACGTTGAGCTTCTTTTAACTGTTCTTTCGCATTACTCGCATCATTTATAGCTTTCGTTACTCCAGCAGCACCTCCAGCAAGAGCTCCAAGAGCACTTAATCCAGCGAAAATAGGAATAAGTGGTAAAACACCACCTACTTTTGAAGGTATTGGTAAAATTCGAGGTGTTAAAATCTTTTTTTTACCTCCTACTTTCTTGATAGCTTTTCGAGCAGTTGCAATAGCATCTTTGATTGTCGATTGAGCACTATTACCTGGAATTATGGAATTTCTTGCAACATCAACAATTTTCCGTAGTGCCGTACGTTTCACCTTCGTCTTCCTCCTCCTCCTCATCTTTTTCTTTTGCTTCTTTAGCCCCATACCTAATTTTGACTTGACTTTCATAGTACCAGATACAGCCAAAGCAGCTGTTTTTTCACCTATACTAGCGTCACGTGCAAAAACACGTTGTAATGCCTTTTTAGCTAGTATCCTATCAGCAACGTTTCTTGCTTCAATGTTATCTGGATTTTTTGAATATGAAATATCGTGCTCCTTACAAGCAGAATCCAAAGGATTTACACCAGGATCACCTCGAGCAAGACGTTTTGCTAATTTTGTACCTGGTCCACAGTATTGATAACCAGGTAGATGTAATTCAAATGGTAATTTGTTGATAAGACTATTCACTAGACCTTCACCGCTAATTTTGCGATGTACAGTCATACTTGCGATGTACAATCATACTTGCGTCTGTAAAGGTTGGAATTGAAATGAATGGAAGGTTATAAAAGAGGTGTATTTATACCTTTTTGCCACAGTCTAAACTATGATGCGATTCAATGAACAACCTCATAAGCTACCAGTCGTAAATCTTGACTCGATTGTTCAACAACAGGAGAAGAAAGTGAAACGTCATGGTAGTTTATTGTCAGGCAGTATTCGTGCAATATTCTGTGGTCCATCAAATTGTGGGAAAACAAATGTACTTTTGTCTTTAATATTACATCCTAATGGTCTCAGATTTGATAATATTTATCTTTATTCAAAATCTTTGCAACAACCAAAGTATAAATTTTTGGAACAAGTTGTGAGTGAAGTTGATGGAGTTGAGTATTTACCATTCAGTGAACATGAAGAAGTAATTTCTCCTCAAAATGCAAAACCAAACTCTATATTTATATTTGATGATGTTGCATGTGAAAAAGAAGATAATATTAGAGCATTTTTTTGTATGGGTAGACATGTAAGCGTTGATAGTTTCTATTTATGTCAAACTTATGCAAGAATTCCAAAACATTTAGTACGAGATAATGTGAACTTGTTAGTTCTTTTTCGTCAAGATGAAAAGAATTTAAAACATGTTTATGATGATCATGTGAATACGGATATGACATTTTCTCAATTTCGTGAATTATGTTCAGCTTGTTGGAATTCTGACAAGTATGGATTTGTTGTAATTGATAAAGATAGTAATTTAAATGAGGGAAGGTATAGAAAAGGTTTTGACTGTTTTATTTCACTATAAATAAAGATAATTTTTGAATTTGTTTTAGTTTAAATTGAGACCTTGATATATCAAGATGTATAATAAAGAGAAAGAATATTTACATCAAATTGCTAAAGCTAGTGAGGCAATTAGACATAAACATCGTTTATTTAAATTAGGAAAAGAAAATGCTGAAAATCTGTTGAACGAAACCTTCAAACCTATAGTTGAACCTTTACAAAAAATTATTACCATAAATGACATTAAGCGTGAAAATTTTAAAACGGAAAGGATAGAAAAGGAGGAAAAAGGTGATAATAAAGAGGAAGATGATAATTTGAGTTTTAAGAGTATTGAAGATAGTGAATCAACAATAATCCCAGACTTTGAGTATGATAAACTGCTAAATAAGTATATTTACTTGATAGATCACAACAGAAAACAGTGTTTGGATCCAGTATATGGAGTACGTAAAATGCGAGATGGATCACTTCTGATTGGTGATAAACCAATAATTTTTAATCAACAGTTTTTGAATGTTGGAAATAGACGTTTTACCATTACCCCTGGATTATTGGAACTTTTATTTAAAAATAAACCGGAGAATTCACACATTAGTGATCATGATATAAATAATTATAAGCAAATTCTCATCGACTCCAATGCACATAGAAAAAATACAGTGCTTCTGAACCTATTAATATAAGTAAAAGTTTTAAATACACTAATGTTATTTCAAATCTATTTCCTCAATCTGTAACTCCGAAAAGTAAGTCAAAAACTGGTACATCACTTCCAAAATTTATGATTACAAAAAGAAATTTTCAACCAGACTACATCTATTGGGATGATCCAAATGAGTTAGTTGATCGTTTAAGACTACTTACTGCATCACAAGCAGCTGGTAATCCAAGTCATAATAATGAAATTATGTCCATTATTGAAGAATTACGTGAAGCTAAAATTATATATTAGAAGTTGTTTTATCAACTACATATCAGTTTTAAAATGAGCATTGATGTATTCCGACATCCCCTCAATAGAGGAGGAACTGTAGCAGCAAAACGAGGACCACCTGGACCACCTGGAGTTGGTTTTAAAGTAGATCCAGAAGACAATTATGACTCTGGAGGGAAAAGAATTTGTAACCTTGCAAAAGCTAAAGCAGAGGGCGACGCAGTTAATTTATTACTTACTCAACGTATGATAGAGAACGAAGTGCGACTAGTATATCAAGTCACGTCTTCATTAAGGTTAGACATTGACAATAGTAATGTATTGTTAAAAATTCTTGAAGCTTCGGTAACAGATAAACTACAAAATCTTAAAAAACAAATAATTATTGGTGAACTGGATACTCGTATGAGAGTTCTTGAAAATGAAATGAAAACTCTTGAAATACAAACATCAGCTCGGTATCAGAAAAATTAAACAATCTTGAAAGACAAATAAATCAAGATTTATCATATCGAAACGCTGAAATTATTGGTGAACTAGATACTCGTATGAGAGTTCTTAAAAATGAAACGAAAACTCTTGAAATACAAACAAAGAAAAATATATTGGATACTGACAACGGTAATGTGTTGTTAAAAACTCTGAAAGGCTCGGTATCACAAAAATTAAACAATCTTGAAAGACAAATAAATCAAAATTTATCATATAAAAATGCTGAAAGTATTGGTCAATTGGACAGTCGTTTGAGAGCTCTTGAAAATGAATGACAAAAAGTTCACAGTACATCAATAATGAATCAATAATGAATCAATAATGAATCAATAATGAATCAATAATGAATCAATAATGAATCAATAATGAATCAATAATGAATCAATAATGAATCAATAATGAATCAATAATGAATCAATAATGAATCAATAATGAATCAATAATGAATCAATAATGAATCAATAATGAATCAATAATGAATCAATAATGAATCAATAATGAATCAATAATGAATCAATAATGAATCAATAATGAATCAATAATGAATCAATAATGAATCAATAATGAATCAATAATGAATCAATAATGAATCAATAATGAATCAATAATGAATCAATAATGAATCAATAATGAATCAATAATGAATCAATAATGAATCAATAATGAATCAATAATGAATCAATAATGAATCAATAATGAATCAATAATGAATTAATAATGAATTAATAATGAATTAATAATGAATCAATAATGAATCAATAATGAATCAATAATGAATCAATAATGAATCAATAATGAATCAATAATGAATCAATAATGAATCAATAATGAATCAATAATGAATCAATAATGAATCAATAATGAATCAATAATGAATCAATAATGAATCAATAATGAATCAATAATGAATCAATAATGAATCAATAATGAATCAATAATGAATCAATAATGAATCATTAATGAATCATTAATGAATCATTAATGAATCATTAATGAAGCAATAATGAATCATTAATGAATCATTAATGAATCAACAATAAATCATTAATGAATCAACAATAAATCATTAAGGAATCAACAATGAATCAAAAATGAAATAATATTAACTAACTATTAAAAACTAATTTAAGCTTCGAGATGTATTAATTACTTTAAGGGGGGCGCCTACTTTATCGGGTCAAAAAAAGCGATTTTTTTAAAATTGTCTTAACTGAAAGTACAACTATCAGAGAATATGCTCTTAAAATATTACGTCAAAATACAAAGTATTTTTCGAGTTACAGCTTGTAGAACGCAATAAAGTGCGTGGCCTGGCGCGCGACAACACTCGCAGTCTCTAATACTTTTCATAATTTGTTGCGCTTATCTACTATTACACCTACCATTAAACCACCTACCATTTATCAGTAAAATGTCGTCTTATCCAAGAGCTACCCATAAAAAATAGTCGTTCATCGAGGCCGCGAAAAAGACGTAAGTTTTTAATAAACAGCACTTACATGTTTTTCAATCTTTAAACTCGTTTTTCTCAAAACACTGTTTTTGTAGTTTGTGTACACGATAGACAAAAATCTATTCAACCGATTAAGGTCTACCTGGGCTTGTCATGAAGATAAAAAGTGTCTCTTCTGTATGAATTAAATTTGTTTTTGATAGAGTTAAATTTAGTGCTTTCTTTTAAAGAAAAAATGAGATTTTTTTGGCGAAAATTAAATTTTTTTTAAAAAGTCATGTAAAAATGTCAGTTTTTACTTTCTATTGAAATCTTTTAATTCATACAGAAGGCAATAATGTATATTTAAAGAAAAAATTTTGTTTTTTTGTTTTAGATAAGAATTGTGGACCATAGGTTGTACGCAATGGGAAAATTTTAGCAGCGAGGCGTTATATATATGGCGTTTATTTTATTATTAAATTCTATTTTCATTTAATCAAAAAATTATATTTCAAAGATTTAAATATATAAGAAAACATACACTAAATCTCGCATCGATTTATTTAAATGTGTTTGAGAAAAAAATTCCTGAAATGTACGCAGTTTTTTACCTTCTAAAGTAGGCGCCCCCCTTAAAGAATTTTTTAAATTGTAATATTTTGTTAGAAATTAATAAATAAAATGAAATGTATCTGGTAAAACTGTCCATTTATTTAGTAACAATTTTTATATTTACAAATTTTCACATATATACATTATAAGCTTAATCTCTTTCCTCTATTCTATA
Source organism: Leptopilina boulardi (assembly GCF_019393585.1). Taxonomy (NCBI): domain Eukaryota; kingdom Metazoa; phylum Arthropoda; class Insecta; order Hymenoptera; family Figitidae; genus Leptopilina; species Leptopilina boulardi. The sequence continues at coordinate 880,345 of NW_026137919.1, forward strand.
ATGTCCCCAAGCAAGAGTATCATAGCTATCTGGTAATAAATATCGCTTGTCGTCCATTGGACTTAAAGCAACTTTAAGTTTTTTAACAGTTTCAACGTTATTAAGTCGTGATCGAATTACATGTTGAGTTCTTGTCTGAATTGCAAAATTTTGTAGACAGTCAGTATAATCATTGAAATTGATAGTTTTTTACAACTACCGATCTAACTCGCTTAGCTTTCTTTGTAAAATCCTGACCATTTACACGAATACTGTACATCTTACTCCTTAAACCAACAAATTCTGTGATTATTTTTCCACTACATTCATCTTTCATAAGTCCAAGTACTTTGTTGTTGGCTTGAGGAATATTATAAATATTATCCTTTGGATAATCCGACGTATCAAACTTATGAATATCCTCCTTCATATCTACATAAATATCAGCACACTTTATTTCATAAATTAAACTATCAGTATCTGTATACATCAACTTACAAGATTCACCATACTTTTTTAACATGTAATCATAATGAAAGTCATAAATAAGTGACTTAGATACATCGAGTACTGCAAAACCAATGTAAATTGGCTTGCTTATCAAAATTGCGGTTTTTCTCAGTTCAATTGCAACAAGGTTTTCACAGAAAATTGACCGACTGTGGAAATTTGTTTTAGATATCAGAGCCTCAGCTCCATAGCGACCCTCCCACTTAGTTACAAGTTTTACATCGACGTGTTTGCGTACATTTTCCATGGTTTTTCCATAAACGGCATTATTCATGAGTTTAAACAGATTCTTTTCATATTCATTTGTCGCTTTACTTCTTTTTGCAGTATTAAAGTCAATATAAGGCTTAAGCCACGTCGATAGGTTAAATTGCATGACTCTGTGAATTTTTACCTACTTGAGTCCATTAGCAAGAACTTGTTTTAATACTCTATAATCGATAATGTACTTGCGCTTAGGATTCAGTGTAGTTAAAAGCTTTGCTTGTTTTGATTCCGATGGTGGATTTGAGTGTTCTGAGCAGAATGGAAAATCACTGTGACTGTTGTGCAATTCTATTGGATAATCTAAATCTACTTCTAAAATGTAGCCAAAAGGTGAATCATCTGATATATTAAAGTCAAAATTGTCGTCAACTTAAACCCACTCAAATCCACCATAAGGGAGTGGTTGTACCATACTCCAACCGTAAAGATTGTTTGCATCAAAATACATAATGTACTTGACCTCCTCATTTTTATTAAAATTTTCCATAAACGGATTATTAGCACAAGCATAGCGATTGCTACATTGACTTATACCTCCTCTCACACCACGTTCAAAAAACATTAGTTTGTCAATGTCTGTCAACAATTCTAACCTTACATTAGTATATTTCAACATCGCGTCCCAAGTTAATCTCGGTGTAGTATAGTAATGAGCAGGGTCAAGTCTATAAGCTTGTAAGCACTGATGTCTAAAATTTTTTAAGATGTCGGCTAATAGTAAAACATCTGTTTTCATGTATAAATCAACATATTCACAGAGATCAGAACAATTAAATGTAGACCAAATACGTTGGGCATGTAAGTAATCTTCATCAGAAACCGTACTATCATTCAATGTACTACAAAATTTTTCTTTAGCAGGTAAGTTTGTTTCTTCTAATCTTTGACGAGAATCCAAATATTCATACGGTAAAACCCCTTTTCGTGTAAGTAATTCAATTTCTTCAGAGGTGAAGTTTGAAAATACTTGATTCACAATTTTATACTCGGATAAGGATGATGCCAATTTCTCCAAAGACGATGCCATGAATTTAAATGAGTCTATAAATCGAAATTTGATTTTCGTTTCTTTTACATATTTAGTAAAAGAAATATATTTTTCTTTATTCAGTGGTAAAAGTTCAATCTTTCCCGAAAATTCTAAACAAATGACTCTAATTATAAAATGAGCATCATACCCACTCAAATTGTGAAATACAACTGGTACTACTCGTGAATCTTGATAATTTAAATTACATTTTTCATGAGCTGCACCTCGATATTTACCAGTTAAGTGGGAATGGTCTCGAACTTTCTTCTCACGTGGTAAAAATGACCCTTCACAAATATGACATATTTGAGCATCAACAAAAGCTTTAATCTCGTCATGTGTCAATCTATCCATTGGAATAGGGTTTTTAAAAATATTATCCAGAGTTTCAGCCAACTGTTTCAACTCCTGGACGAACCACTTGGCAGCATCTGTTCCATCTGGACACGAATTGTATTTGGATAACGAATCATCATAACTGCAATTTGAATAATATCCAGTACTGAACATTTCATGACGTTGAATCACTTCAGTATTACAAGTGGTTTCTTCATCTTCGACAGGATTCAACAAACACTCACAGTCAGCGTAGATTACAAATGGAACTTTTTCTCTGTTTCCATAATTTTTAAACTGAATAAAATTCTGTCCTGGTTTGGGAAGGTTTATTTTACACTCATTTAACGTCTTGCACTCCTCCTCATGTCTGGCTAATCTCTCCTCCGTGACAAAGTAATGAAGACATCGATCACAGATATGTTTCTTTTTTCTAAAGTCAAGTGTAATGAGACTGTGTTGTACTTTTTGTTTATTAAGCGAAGTCCATACAGATTAATAGAGATGTCATTATGTTTTTCAAATTTTGTTATATCTTTTAAGGAAACAGGAAACTCGATTCCGGTAAAGTTCAATTCTTTTCCATATCTCAAGTAATGATTCATCAACTCTAGGTGTTGAACTTTTGGGTATAAAGCTGATAAAACTGACCAGTTAAAACAATTGTATCCATATTTTTAACATTTATACATGCACGCTTTGCTTTGATTTCGATAGGTAAATCAATGTAGGACCCAACTCGTATTGCATTATATTTGTTAACGTTGACTTCTAATTTTGTAATTGAATGAAGTGTCCATTGTGATTCCTTCTCTTCAAACTCCCCCACTTGTTTTAATATATGCTCTTTAGCATTTTTGTTATACCATTCAATTAAAACAGTTGTTGGAAAAATTATATTACTTCTCACATTAAAATACTTGGGTTCAACTTTCTCTTCATCATTAATAATTTTTTTAAACTTTGTTGCAAGCACAGCATAAACTTTCAGTGAACCATGCTTTGTAACAACTTTTTAATAAAATCTTCAAAAAGTACACATGCATCATCTAAAAAAGCACTTATATCTAAGAGCACCAGGTTGATAATTATACTTGTTTGAAGTCGACATTTTCCACAGATCTACCCCCACCCACCTCCTCTACAGTACTCTCCTTCAACAATGCCTTCCGCGGTCACCCCCTCTTCTCCTCCACCGCTTGCTTTAACGATGCTGCACGCCTCGGCTGCCCTGCGCTGCTATCCCCCTTTTCCTCTCCTCCAAGATATCTCTGCTTGCCGACTGCTTCTGCTGCTCCTTCCGAGTTGCTCCAAGAGAATGCTGATCACTACTGTGTCCAACCCTTCTTTATATACCAAATCTCACCGATAGACACACTCACATGTGCGACTTGCGCACCACTTAGACATGGTGACTATACATAGTCACTTGCCCACTTGGTCGGTAAAACAGTTTCCTACCTTGCCGACCGAGGTAAAATTCATGTCAGGAACCTACATTACCGACTGATGGTAATACCGACCGACAGTGGCGCCATCTAGTGGCAGCCGTCGGAACTAGTATCTGCATTACCGACTGTAGGTATATACCGACCGGCGGTAAGCTACAGTGGCGCCATCTAGCGGCAACCAGAGGAACTAATTCCTGAGAGTGACATAGTTACACTACTGGTGCGTAATATAAAACTCAGGGTAAAAAAATTCTGAGAAAACAGACTACTCTAAGGTATGTTGAATCTGTTTTTTGGATTTTAACAAAAGCGCTTTAATTTTCCTAATATTGATTATCATCCATGTATAAAAGAGAGTAAAGAAATTGTGAATATTACAGAATTGTGATAAAAATGCTATTTTACGAAAGTAAACGGAAAAAAATGTTAGAAAGGCAATCCTATAAATTGTCATGTAGACTGTAAGAAAATTGTGTTTTAAACACACAAATTAGGAATAGCACAATCCGATTTGCGTTAGTACAGAGACTTTATGAAACTTGTTTGTTTCCCAAACCTCAGCGTTTTGTGAATACTCTAACCGGGTTTTTTAGATGGCGCTAGAGATTCTGTTAATAACACTATAAATTTTTTTGCGTGTAAAATAATGACATAATCAGTAAAAGTAAAATATAAGCGATTCACCAGGTAACTGTTGTTCTTTTTTAAATACATTGAATCTGAAATGCATGAATTCCTATTGTCTGTATATAAAATACATTGAAATATGTCTTACATTCTTATTTGAATACATTAGTAAATAATACAGTAAAAGGTTTGGTTGTGGACACCTCTTCGTAACTTTTGATAAACGAATGAATCAAATCTGACAAATGTTAAGTGTGTGCTATGTCCGTACGTAGTTTTTCATGCGAATATCAAAAGAAAAGGACACTCGTGCTTTGTGTTGTGAAGTAATTAGTTTTTTCATACCAGTAGATTGACATAGAAGTTTTTTTAAATCATTTTTCAAAGTGCAACAAGTTGATGTAAATCAATCGAGAACGTAAAGTAAAACCCCGTTTATCCGAGCTCGCTTCATCCGAAGTCTCGACTATCTGAGGTGGTGTCCTAGTAAGAAATTCTGCATTATCCGAGTTATTTGTAATTTTATTTTTTTTATAAATATGAGTTTTTTTATAATAAATTTAAATTGTTTAAATTATTATATAATATATATACCATAGTATATTCCCGTTTGTAATAAATAATTGTTTTAAATAATGAATATATTAAATTGTAATAAATATTTAACAATTCGGTTAAATTCAGTTTTCGCCTTATCCGGGGTAGGTTAGGTTCATATTAGATTGGATAACCTGAGTACTTCTGTAAGTACAATGCCTATTCAAACAGTAAATTTATTATTAATTATTAATATATTATTTCAAGTGTGCCAACATGAGTACCAGCTACTGACAATGCAAACATTGTAAAGAAATTGATAAATGATATTTTCTATTGTTGTTTTGCCGCTGAAGGTTTTTGAAATAAATAAATTGTTACACGGAGAAAAAAATCGAGCGAATATAGCAGAGACAGTAACTATACTACTTTCGCGGGTGCGCTTTTTGCGATATTCGTAGAGCAACATATTACATTTGCAGAGACCTATACTCTTTTAGTATAGGACCCTGCAAATTTGGTGTGTTGCTCTACGAATATCGTAGAAAGCGCACACGCGAAATATTCGCTTGATTTTTTTTCTCCCTGTACTTCTTTTTATATCTGCGGTGGTTTTAATTCATTTTTTCATATTTTTAGCAAATATTTAAAGGATGTCCAGTTGTCCACAACCGAACCCAAACTTATTTTTGATGAAAATAAACAATTTATTAAATTTTTAACATTTTTCTAATCGACGGAATGAGTCAAAAACAAAATGGTGTCCACAACTGAACCTTCTCCTTAAAAAAAATTACAATAATAATAAAAATTTTATTTAACTTCATCTATAGACGGACAATAGAAAATCCTAATTAACTTTTGATTCGATTGGCACAATTGTTGTCACAATTTGTATTCCGAATTTTTGTATATTTTTCAACTAAAACTTTCTTATAAAAATTACTTGCTATAGAATGCAAATTAGTCAAAAACAAGAAATTTTTATGTTATTTTCATGGTCAGAAGAGAGAGACTATTGCGTTAAATTTTTAGACGAAAAAAGTGTTATTTAAATATTTCAATTATATATTTAAGAAATATTAAGTTCGTGTATGGCTCATTTCACTTAAAATGTCATATTCGTGTCCCTTGCTAAACAAATTATTTGATATAACCTTAGTTGAAATTAATTTTTTTATATTGTAAAATGCAATATTTTTCAATAATTCTTCTACCTACAAGGACATAAAAGCAGGGACCTACCCGAATCATTCGTATCGTTTCCGTTTCTGTTGTGTACACACGAAGCTGAAGTACTCAACGTTTATATAAATGATTTTTAAAGAAATAATTTTTTAAAATGAAAAATTCTATAATACTTTGCATAAAAAATATTTTTTGTATAATTTGTTGATTAATGAAAACTACAAGAAATATTTTTTAGGCAAAACACTATAGAATTTTTCATTGTAAAAAATTATTTCTTTAAAAATCGTTTATATAAACGTTGCGTACTTCAGCTTCGTGTGTACACAACACATTTATACATTAACTAATGTGTTGTGTCCTGACACAAAACATTTCTCTATTGCCTAATGTGTTGTGTCCTGACACAAAACATTTTCCTATTGACTAATGTGTTGTGTCCTGACACAAAACATTTCCCTATTGACTAATGTTTTGTGTCCTGACACGATACTTTTCTACATTGATTATCGTTTCGTGTTTGGACACAACACATTTTCTCGTCGAATAATTTTTCGTGTCCGGACCTGACACTTTTAAAATAAAGAAATGTTTTCGTGTCAGAACACGACACATTTTCTCATGGAATTATTTTTTAAATTGTTACTTGCTAGTTTTTGGGATCACTGGATCCAAATGTAGTTTCAGAAATAAAAAAAATCAGAGTGGCGGATCTAATTTGGCGTAACAAGTAAATTTGTTCATGAGAATATTTTACAATGAGAAAGTGGGTTATATCCGGACACGAAAACATTTAAAAAATTTAATAGTGTCGTGTCCGGTCAGGGCACGAAAACATTTAATTTTTCCAAAAGTTTTCGATAAGGACACAAAAGCATTTAATTAATTTAAAAGTGTCGTGTCCTCACACGAAAACATTTTCAAATTTCAAAAGTGTCGTGTCCGGACACGAAAACATTTAATTTTTTTAAAGTTTCTGTTCAGGACACGAAAACATTTCATTAATTTAAAAGTGTCTGGTCAGGACACGAAAACATTATAAATTATTAAATGTGTTTGTGATTGAACACGACACTACACAAAATTGATTTGGCGTTTTGTTTCGTTTCCGTGTCAGTCCCTGCATAAAAGTGAGTTTTATGATATTGGTAGAACAAAAAGCAGGCAAAATGTCATAAGTGTAATGCGTCCCCGGCGACATTTTTAATGTTTAAATGAATTGAAAGTCGAAAGTTAAATGTTTAAACAAAAATATTTCGTGAAGGATTAGTTCTATATTTAAGAAAAATAGTAATTAAACTTTATTTTATACCACTTTCAGAAAAAATCAAAATGACGTGTCCCTCACTTTTGTATTTTTTTGTTTTGCGGGCAGAATTTCTTATATAAGATCCTACATAAGATTTCATGTAAGAATTCATCACATAGTAATTTATGTGGGATGTCATGTGTGTATTTCACTGTTTTAATTGTCCATCTAAGATACCAAGTCGGAAATTATATGAGAAATTATATGGGAAATTCAAATATAGATGTAGATCATCATAGTTCCACTCTTATGCCGCCAGATGGTGATAATTTTTTTCTCACAGTTGAGATTAGTCTTGAATACTATAAAAGCTGAGACTCTAACTCAGAAGGTGTATTGCAAAGCACAATTTCTTTTCTTTTCAGATGAATTGCAGTAATATTATTTGATTTTTAATTAAATAATTTTTAATTTTTATAAACTGACGTCTGGATTTTAATATATGATTTTATGTGAGATCCTATATAAGATCCTACATGAGAATTTTCAGTAGGGATTAATATGGAATCTCAACCAACTCACTGAATAATAGTGAGGGAAGGAGGGGATCCACTTCCTATACAATATAATTTGTCCGAAGGGGAACGTATGTTAAAGTACCAAGATCTTTTAGAGTTTTTAAAATATCAATCTTTGATTGATATTGACAAAAAAACTAATTTTCAAAATTCATCTTTAACAATATTATTTATATGTGACGCTCCACGGTGAAAGGGACCTTAGCTCCAAAAGACAAATTTTACAGAAAACGCGTTTAAAGTGATGCGTTCTGATTGGTTGGAGCGCTCCATCAGAATTCAGCCCCACCACCTTACTACTACATTGCTATTTTGTACATCGGTGAGTCAGACGCGTCTGAGATTACTTCGTTCATCTTCGGCTTTAATATTATGCGCGCCAATTTTTGAATTAAAACACGAATGAAAACCGGCTTTTTTTGGAAATGTAAGTTGATATATTTTTAATTAAAAAGCATTAAATTTTATTGTAAAAAACAACAAAAAGGAAAATAGAGAAAAAAATTATATAATAATAATATAAATATTTAAATAACTAATCTCCATGATTGGCTTTCCTAGGGCTCTGAGTGTATAGTTACGCTACTGAAAGAGCCGATGTCGCACGAAGCGAGTGAATCACACACACAAGGCGAGTATGATTGTGTGAAAAGTGGAGGGGCTGGATTTCTGATACTGCCTTGTGGTGACGTCACGTAACCAAAACATGCCCATGTTTAATTAATAATAACACGAAATCTAATAATTAAATTTTTTTTGAATTTTTCATGTGAAAGAGCAACTCCTAATCTATGGATTTACATCAATAACTAGAAATTCATGTTTTTGTAGCTAAGGTCCCTTTCACCATGGAGCGTCACATATTATCATGTAAGCGTTATTTAAAAAATATCAAAAAGTTTTAATACTGTTATGCTGTGTTATAAAAATAATTGCGCCCAATAAAAATTACTATCGAAAACTGTATATGATGAAATTGATATTTGGTTAAGCCTCATAATTGAAAAAGTAACAAAATAATTCTTTAAAATCTCCGAGCGATAAGTTTCAAGCCAATCCTAGCACTTTTGAGAAAACTCGACTGTCTTCTTCTGATTCGTGAACAACGACTCCAATAACGCCCGCGTAACGAATTTCAAGCTAATCCATTCGCTCGGTTTATCAGAGGCACGAAAGGGTTAAGATTTGACGATTTCTGCCAAAGAACCGTCTGCCATAAAAAATATATGACTCTTATTTTGTAACCACTATTAATTTTGTTAATTTAACATGTTAAACTGTATAAAAAATAGTTTCAACCTCAGAATCAAAATTTGCCAACTCAACATTTCTGGAAGCTGAATACACCGAAAAAACGGTATTCTAGTTTTAAGATTATTATTTTCTTAAAAAAATATTCTTAAAAATATTCTTAAAATATTCTAGTTTTAAGAATGTTATATTCTTACATAAATATTCTTAATAATATTCTTAAGCAGATTCTAACTTTAAGAATATTTTCTATGTACTAAATCTTCTTCTTCTTAAAACAAGAATATGCACTAGAATTGACGTGCTGCTAGCTTGTTCGCGTCGCCATTGACTAACGAGTCGTCGTGCAATTATTTTATTAATATAATTATAGTTTTTTTGATTAAATGTTGATTACCAAAAGTGGGCAACATTACCTCTATTTGCCGCGAAAACTGTCAAGCGTGTGTGCAGTCATCGCCACGATCCAACAACGTGTATATAGCTATATAGCTGTTATCGATTGCTTTTTCAGTGTAGCATCGATAAAGACGAGTGTTCTAACGTTGTTGTTGTTTTTTGCTTTTTTTTGTTTTTCTTGTTTTTTTTGTTCTATTTTTCAATGTTTTATATTATTATTTATATTTGTGTGTTGTGTCTAGGTAATAATGTAAACACCATGAAAAGAGTGAGAGGTCTTACTATGGATTTGATAATTAAGTTTATAGTATTCTTAAAACTGCTAAAAGTATATTTCTTGATACAAGAAGAAAATATACTTATTTTAAGATTATATTCTAAAAAAGTGATTCTAAGAAAATATTCTTAATATAAGAAGATTCTATTCTTGATTTAAGAATATATTCGTGGCGCCTATTTAAGTCTCGCATATTCTTAAAATAAGTTGAAAATTCTTAAAATTAGAATATCGTTTTTTCGGTGTAGGACAATTTAAATGAAATGAACCGTATAGATTTTTAATATATTACCTCATCTTCTGTGTCGGAATCAACCATCGGCTCACAATTATCAGCTGCAACCTACAGCATAATTTAATATGATTAATTATAGATATAGTCTCCTAGTATTCCGTATGTTTACATCTAAAAATTATTTTTAATTTTAGATATTTTATTTACATACTATGCAAGTATCTCTTAGGAAAATGTAGGTATAATAGGAAAATTCTAATAGAACCTATAATTCTTCTTCTAATATTTTTCCTATCATTTTTCCCCGAAGATGGAAAAATGATATGAAAAATAATAGAAATAACGATAGGAAAAATGATAGAAAACCGCTGCTAAGTTCAAGTATGAATTTTTTGTGTTCATGAAATGACACTTTGCTTCCCCATGAAAATTTTTTATCATCAATTTATGGTAACTTATTTAGTATTTAGTATTATAATAATTTTAAAAAGGTTTTAAGTTGTATTTTTTGTGCATTTGCAGAGATATATTTTTAACATCAATAATTTCGTAATATTTTACAATAAAAAGTTCAATAATAAGTAAATTAAGTCGTTTCAGATTTTTTAATAAATAATGCAAAAATGGTAAGTTTAAAAAATTTTTAAATTTCAAAATGTTAATAGCTCTGGATAAAATGACAGTAAGATATTCACTAATATATCAAAATATGCGCCTTGAAAAAGTTTACAAAGCTAAAGATAAATATCTATTGGTGTCAATACAGTTTTTAAGTTATGGGCAAAAAATGTTTTTCTCTAATTTTTAAACATTTAATAACTATGGATAGAATATCAGTAGAATACATCAAAAAATCATGTTCGAAAAATTTTGGTATTACAACGATAGGACAAATTGTAAAAAAATGATGGAAAAACGATACAAAAAAATTATAGGTAACATAATAAGAAAAATTATAGAAAAAAATGTTAGGAAATACACGGAGAAACTTTTTGTATCACTTTTTGTTTAATCATATACATTTTTCATAAGTTGACTATTAAAGTGGGGAAAAAGTGAGAAAAAGACGCTTATTTAATAGAAGTATCTTCACCAATATGGGATCCTTTTTTAGGGTTTCGTGGCCTAGGACCGAAAGTCTTATAGTTTCACTTTGGCGTCCGTCCGTCTATCTGTTGCACTCATATGGTTGCCATTGTAACAGATACCATAGCAACCGTCCGTCCATCCATCAGTCCGTCGTACACTCGTATGGTTACCATGGTAACCGTTTCCATGACAACCATTACCATAGCAACCATAGCAATTTACAAATAATGTAATCATAAATTGTTTATTATATGGGCGATTCCACTTGAGATTTATCATGTGGAATCGCCCATATACAAATAACTTTTAATCTGCATTTAAAAAGCTGCGAAACCCTAGATAGCTTTGCGCCTGCTTCTTTTTCTGATTTTTCAATATTTTGTAGGACATTTCAATGAGAACAATTGAATTTTCGTCCATGCGTTACGGTGACTAAAACGGCTGTATCTTTTTTCAATTTTCTTATAAAATCAAAAAATCTGTTGAACACGTTTCTACTTTCTTATCTTTCTCAAGTAGCAAAAAATTTTTATTTTTATATAATTCTAAAAAAAGTTACAGACAAATGTAGTCACCGTGACGCACCGACAGAATGTTTGTTTTTTCATGAAAATATCCAGTAGTCAAGTTAAAAAAAATTCGACATGGACTCAGAGTCATAACTAAAAAGGGCTCAGTGAAGCCCACAACTTAAACGCAGCAATTATTAATTAAATTATAATTGAACTATAAATAATATTAATGACCCATTGCTTCAGGTTCTTTTTCTGTGTTTTTTAATTTTACAATCTGGTTAAATTATACATCGAAAATACATTTTTTTCTGAGCTTGCATAAAACCCAAAAAAGTAACACATCATGTCATGTGCATCTCATATATTGAAGCTTATAATTATTTTAATTATCGAGAAACGCTTTCAAATAAATATATATTATTTCTGTTTTTTGTAAAGTTGGAGTTCATTTGTGTTGCTTCGCGTCAGTAAAAGTGAGGTAAGGGGCGATACAATATCTATACGAGAAAGTTATTTATCTAGACAATACAGCGAAAACACCAAAGCGAAGAAACAAATTCTTATCGGATCACGGAACTTAAGCAACGTTAGACGCAGTTGGTACTTGGATGGGTGACCACTTGCATTTTTTTTTCTATCATTATTCCTATCATTTTACCTATCATAATTTTTATCATTTTTCTATTGTTACTGAAAAATTATAGGAAAATATTTTAGAATAAGAATCGTAAGTTCTATTATAATTTTCCTATCGAACATCTTCGTAAGGGATGTTATGTGTACTTTACGTTATCTATTTAGCGTTACGTTTATCTATTTTCACAAAGAGTGAATACACATCCAGTTTAATCAAATATTTAAATAAAAATTTGTCCATTTTATTAAAATTTTTGTTTCCTCATAAATTGATTCAATTTTGAAAATTTTTGTTCAAGATCTTATACGTTGAAAATAACAATTATTTTTAAAAATTTAGATAAAATGTACTCTATTTATAGTTTTGCAGACTTGTTTTGATGGATTACGGAAAAAAGTTTCAGAAAATTTCGTGAAATAGCCATATTTACTTTTAGATACTAGATAAACGCATTTAAGTATAAGGAACTGTTTACTGAATTTTCTATGATTGTTAACCAAAATATAAGACCCTCACTAAAATGTAAAAAGTACATTTTCATCAAATTTTTTATGACTACTAAAAAAATTTCAAATTGCAATATAGCAAAAAAAAATTCGATTTTTTTCACAATTATTAGTAATGTTATGCACTAATTAACACTAATCTGCGATTAGTCCGAAATTGACGTAAAATAAAGTCGGAATTAGCCCAGTACAATTTGATTCGAAATACACTGGAGTCTCCCAAGAGAGGACTTCTGAAGAGAGGACTAAGTAGTGACGCGGCGCGGTAAGGAGTGAGGGGGGAAGAGATGGGCGGGATCAGAAAGAGGAACGTGAACTCAGGAGCGTTTGTTTTTAGAGTACCTTTCTCGCGCAGTGTTTTATGTATGTAATAGAATGTATTCTGTTAAAAAAACACATCTCTGTGATACGATATACGGCCCTGGAGTGTTTACAATTTTCGGCGTCAAGGACGAATTCCGTAGAGAGGTCCAAGACTCTTCCTGTCCTCTCTTCGGAGACTCTAGTGTAAATAAAAAAATAACCCCAAATAAATCCAGAATTTGTATGTAAACTAACAAAAAACTAAATCCGACATGAGTCTATAATAATTTGAAATCTTTTTGTGGAAAATCCGGTATTAGCCCAAAATAATCTTGTTTTAATCTTGTAAAAAATCCTAATCCGAAATGAGTCAGCAACAATGGTGGTTTTGAACATATAAATTCCGAATTTTCCCTGACTCATTTTTGATTAGGATATTTTAACAGATTAAGACTGGATTGTTGCTGACTAATACTTATGCCGCAAGGTGCAGTTTTCCAACACTTAAAATGAGTCTCAAGTTCTATGAGAACTATTCAATGTTATCATAAACGACATGTAGCCTTCTGACCAATACTCTCTACTTTGGTTAACACTCTTGAATGTTAAATATATCTGAAACAGCCCGGTTTTTAATATCCGGAATAAGTCAAGTTATTCCGCAATCAGCGTTATTTGTGAAACTTTTTTTATTAAGTCGAATCCATGTAGCAAAAAAATTGTTTCCTCTTTGAAGCCTTTTGCTACTTTATACATTTTTCAAAACAATATTTGTGTATAGCTGCACAGAGAGAACACTGTTACTATTTGTGCATGAGCAGTCTGTTCGAATATAGCACAGACACAACCTTTGTACATTGTTATAAAGCATATATCCATGTGCTGATTGTAAATGGATTTCGAGCAAAACGTGCACAAGCCGTGCAATATTACTACAAGCCTTTGCGTTAATAGCAACAAAAAATCATAACAAAAGTGCAGGAGTAAGTCTTGACAGTAAATTGGAACAGATTGTTCTCCGTATGCCTTTATATTTCCCAAAAACGTGTAAATTTGTACTGAAAAAGTAACACCAGAAAAAGGGAAAGACATTTTGCACAATTAATAAAAATAAAAACGTAATCGAAAAGGAATTTTATGGATAATCACCTAAATAGATTAATTAATTCATTTCCCTAATAGGTAAGTTTTTAACAAACATAATTTAGAGCATACAAAAATTTTTAAGCAAAAATAACAGGTCGCCACGAATAAAAAAAGCTTTCTCATGAGGAAGCAAAAAATTTATAATAATAGTTTAAAAATATATTTACTATAAAATTAAGGTATCAATTTAATACCAATTTTTGGTAATAAATAGTCCATTGGTTCTATTTTAATACCTGAAATCAGCTCGGCATTTTCCTTTCACAGTGTAGATACTTCACACGAAAGTAATTTAAGATTACCATGTAGATAACTCAATGTGACACTTAAAATGAATGGTTTTCGAAAGTACTTACAATGTCTAGATCTCTTTGTTTATAAACTTGAAGAGTTGAGCGAGGTACGTTTTTTTCATCGTCTTCAAGCCACAATTTATATCTTTTAGCTTTCCCTTCCATGGTCTAAAATGTAAGAAATTTAAAAAAAATTATAATGATGCTGAAGTTCACAATGATTAGGGATTTTTATAGAAATCAATTTTTACACGAAAAAAGCATAAATCAAAAGTGTAAAAAGGATAGTCATATATTTCTATCTCTCCAGTACTCATGAATTTCTATTTTGCATTCTTGATTCGTGCCACACATAAAATTATAAATTATTTGAAATTTTTAAGTTTATATTTGTTTATAAAAATTAATAACTTCTAGAGGAAAATTTTTTTCTTATCGAAAATATTTTTTCAAGAAGTGCAGGAAAAATAATATTAAAAATAATATAAACATTTCTTCTATGAACAGTATTAAAAAACTTGGAAAGGTTTAGAAATATACGTTCCGAAAAAAATGTTCAACTTTAACATCCCATAACTAGGCAACCCGACAATATAGAATTTTTATTCAATTGAATTTTTAAATGACAGAAATTCCTATACTCCAAAGTTTAGTTTGTCTAAATATGTATTTGTACAAATTTTTAAGACTCCGAAATTACAAATAGACTTTTTTTTACTAAATTTGATTCAAATTACTGAAAATAAATTTAAATTAATGATATTAAATGATTATAATAAATAAATAATAACAACTAAAAATGACAATTGAAAATTATACAAAAAATTTTAGGTTAAATATGATTAATCGCAAAATAAGTTTTATGTTAAGTCAAAGTTGTTTAAAATTATTTTTATTATAAGTTTTCAATAAAATAAGTATTTAAAAAGATTTTATGTCAACTAAAAATGCTTCCATGTGTAATGTGAAAAATATTCATGTGCTTGTTTAAAAATAAAGAATACATTCAGCAGAAAAAATAAACATATTAAAAAGTGATTTTAAAATTAGAGAAAAGCTCAATGATTAAAATAAATAACTTACCTCACTGCTTCTACTGTGGACGTGTATATGTTTAAAACATTAAACATTAAATAAGATCAACAAAAAAAAATCCGAACGATGTTCCAGCTGAATCGCACAAATGCGCCTTTCTCGGAATAACGAGAAATTATGACAGCGAAAATAAGTACCACAAACCTATAAGTCGAAAAACTCTTCTTGGTATTGTTAAACAGACTTATTTTACACTGACTTAACACCTCTGGTACAGCATGCGTACATGTAAAATTCGACTTGTTTAAAAAGTTGTTTAAATTAGAAAAATAGTTGCCAAAGCAAAACAAAATACTTTAGGGTTGGAGGGGATTTAGCTGCCTGTAAAGGCCAGCGCACAATAACTTTGCGAAAGTCGTTCGCAAACTGTCACGTCCCAGAAATTATTTACTAGATTTCCGTTAGCTCCGAACAGCACTACCAATCACAGGCTGGATCCTTGGACCGCGAACTTCGTTTAAAAACGAATGTTGAATTTAATTTTAAATTTCTTTATTGAATAAATATTTTCTTGGGATAATTTATAAATAAAACACTCAATTTGATTGGAAAAGCCCTTTTTGGATAAAAAACCAATTTTATTTAGACTTGAAATGTTTAATTATTAAATCACAATTATTAATTAATTTTTTTTCCTTTTTAGAATTCACAATCATTAATAAGTTCTTTCTTTTACAAAAGTTCACAATTGCTAATAAGTCTTTTCTTTAAAAATTCATAATTGCTAATAAGTCAAACACTTTTTATAAACTCAAAAGTTTAAGATTATTACATTTCAGTTTAACAAAATTGTTAAAGACTTATTTATTTATTGGTATATTTAACCAATCAGATTGCCGGTGACGTATTTTCTAACCAATAAGAAAAGTAAGTTTGAAAACTATAAATAAAAAAAGAAAAAAAAATTGACATATAGGAAAAGAGAGTTTGAAACTATAAATAAAAAAAGAGAAAAAAATTATATTTCTCTGGAATATGGCTATTTTTAGAATTTAACGGTTTTTGTTGAGTCTTTTTCTGTTTTTAACTTATGACTCATCATAAAAAACATAAAACCTTATTTTAATATTATTTATTTTATTAATTTTTTAAATATTTTTGCGAATATTATTTTATCCTAGATTTAAAATTAATAATTTTAAATCATAAAAGAAATTTTATATTTATTTTATGAAATAGAGATATTACCTAGATAATTCACACGAACGAGTTGCAAACATTACAGAAGGTCAGAGACAGTTTTTGTTCTTTTCTAACTCATATTCAATGCAATTGAATTAAATATATAACAAAATTAATTAACAACACACATTTTAATTTTATTATATGTCAACAAGCGTTTTGCATGTTTAAAATATTAGTAAAATTAATGAAAGGTGTGATTATTCTGTTGTTTTTAGAAACTTGTTTTGTTTACAACTTTGTACTCATCGAAACTAGTGCTAAAGGCCTGAGCAGAATAGAAACCTAACCGAAATCGTAATCGTAAACGCAACCGGAAGAAAAAGTTAGAGCAGGACAAACTATATATCCTTCTCTAACTCATTCTTTCGGTTACATTTGCGATTACGATTCCGGTTACGTTTGTATTCTGCTCAGACCTTTATGGAAAGTCTCTAATAGGAACCTAATAGCATTCGTAAACGTAGACGTATGACGTCACCAATACTAAACTACATGAGAACCAACGCGACGTATACGGAACGCTTGTTCCTTGGGTCCCATTGGAGACCATTTTAACAATAAAGTCACAAAATTTTTCTAGAGCAGGGTGCCGTAGTTGACGAGCATTATGACAAATGACGAGTAGGGATTTCGGCGAGTGGGGACAACGGAAACCAACCTGATATGTAAGTTCCCGCAACCGTATTTAAAGGCCTTTCTCCAATAGGTTACTAATGCCAATGTAGAGTCAGCATAAATGTTTGCGTTGCGTGACTGACTCGTAGATTCGCAAGCGCAGTGATCAAGCATTTATACCAATTGCAAACAAAAAGTTTGGTTTATGATTTTAAGACACTGAATTTTTTAATTATAAATATTAAATAATTAAAATTATTAAAAGCCGTCGAGAAACATTTGCATTAAAAATTGTAAAGTTGGAAAACCGAGATAAGAGGAACATAAACCAAACTATTTGTTCGTAATTGGTATTAATGCTTTGATGACGTCACTGCGCTTACGAACCAACACGTCTTTCACGCAACGTAAACATTTAGGAACATATTGGAGAAAGGCCTTAATGGTGCGTCTCCAATATTACCCTGAGCATTCGTAAACGTATGACGTCACCAATGCTAAACTAAATGGGAAACAACGCGACGTATACGCAACGCTTGTTCTTAGGGCCCGTCCAGAATAGACCAAAAACATGAACCTATACGTGAAGTATCCATTTAAGATAGATTGTGACTTTACGTATACGATCATGTCTTTGGTCTATTCTATACAGGCCCTTAATGGTGCGTCTCCAATGGGACCCTAGGAACAAGCGTTGCGTACACGTCGCATTGGTTCCCATGTAGTCTAGCATTGGTGTCGTCATACGTATACGTTTACGAATGCTCTTAGGTTCCTATTGTAGACGCTCCATCATAAGTTGCTTCTCCAATGGGCACGTTCGTACGTGGACGTGTACGTTCCGTGTGACGTCACAATGCTATTCATGCTGAGTCTATATTGTCTATATTGTGCACCTTAAATGGGGAACAAATTACAATTATTAAAGATAATAAACTTAAAATTAATTTATTCCTCGTATTTTTCAGAAATACTTGAAATAAAATTTTAAATTCTCTGCTGAAAAAAGGACACTGCATACTTCCCAAGTATACACTTTATCAAAAGTGCGACAAAAATCCCAATTTGGAAACGGCCGTAGTGTTCTAAGGACGGGTAACTTACGTCAAGAACAGAAAAAAGTATGCGGTAAATTACCGGCTCGTTCTTTTTCTGAGAATTTACAAAAAATTTTAAATGACTGGTTTTTTAAAGGCCTGAGCAGAATCGAAACGTAAGCGGAATCGTAACCGCAATCAGAATAATGAGTTGGAGAAGGACAAACAATATGTCTATCCTTCTTTAACACATTCTCCCGGTTGCGATTACGATTCCGGTTACGTTTCTCTTCTGCTTAGGCCTTAAAGGAAATGACCCTAGTTATTGTAAAAGCAATGCAAAGAACGTATAGTGCCCACACAACTTACGGCCTAAAGCCCTAAGTATAATTATTCGTATATTTACACGTATAATTATTCGTATATTTATACGTATAATTATACTTATCAATATTTTATAATATTTATGTATATATTAATAAACAAAAATATATTCCATATTTATATATTCCTAAATATTAAAAATTATAGACACGTATAATTATACGTATAATTCTTGTTTCAAATTCGTATGTCTTATTATACGTATAATTATACGTGTTTTTTTCAATAGGGTTGAAAAAACAGCTAGAGAGACAACAAAGCAGACGACAGAGCTTGTTAAAAGTTAATTTTAAGAGTGTTTAAATTTTTAATAAAAAATTGATAACCTGTCAGTAATCTAATTTGGTATACTTGATTGTATTATACAATGGATTTGCTAACTAAGACTCATCAATTTCAATTTATTAAATTAATCACGTGTCGTTGATTACCAAACAAAATAACATAACCTAAATGTATTCACACATGTATGCGCAGAAGTTTCATTTTTTCTCTAACGCGCAAACCACGCCATCCTTCATTTTCCTCCGTAATTTGCTTCACCCCCAACACTGTAGTTATTCCTCCTTATTCTAGTCTTCTTGATGTAAATGCAGAATGCAAAACCGAAAATAATGAGAATGAAAAGGACAGGGACATATTACTATCCTTTTTACTCGCATTATTTCCGGTTTTGCATTCTGCAATTACATCAACATGTAACTCCACCCTAAAGGCGCTTGTATACCTCACCGATACCGAGTATTCTTGCGTCGTGTACCATTGGAGTAAAAGAGAAAGAAATATCTTTTGTCTCTTTTACTCCAATGGTACACGGCAAAAGTATACTCAGGATTGGGAAGGTATACAAGCGCCTTTCGGCAGTTCAACTTGTGACGTTGCGTGACGTCACTTTTCGAAATAGTGGCTTGTCGGAAGACATACAATGCATAGAAGTCAATAGGTCCAAGTGTCAATCTCATGAGTGCGAAGGGGATAGGTAGTCTATCTATCTCTCTTGCACTCATGGGATATGCATTTGGACTTGCACTTGTACTTAGGTTTTGCGACTATTGTAGAACCTCCATCAATGTTTGCGTTGCGTGATTGACACGTTTGTTGGCAAGTGCAGTGACGTCATCAAAGCATTGATGCCAATCGCGAAGAAATAGTTTGGTTTATGTTCCACTTATCCCTGTTTTCCAACTTTACAATTTTTAATGCAAATGTTTCTCGACGGCTTTTAATAATTTTAATTATTTAATATTTATAATTAAAAAATTCAGTGTCTTAAAATCATAAACCAAACTTTTTGTTTGCAATTGGTATCAATGCTTTGATGATGTCACTGCGCTTGCAAACCAACGCGTCAGTCACGCAACGAAAACATTTAGGAACATATTGGTGAAAGGCCTTAAAGGCCTTTCTCCAATAGGAACCTAAACTTTTGCGTTGCGTGACTGACGCGTTGATTTTAGCATTGGTTGCCAATAGCAACCGACGCAATGCATACGCAACGCAAGAGTTTAGGATCCTATTGGAGAAAGGCCTTAATGGCCTAAGCATAACTGAGGGTGCAGTCCCAAGATGGCGAGAATGCAGAATGAAGGTGCTTTCTCACCTCCGTTGGAAGAAAAAAAATTTACCGATTTTGTCGGAATTGCGTTCACAGCCAAATTTTCACACTTGAGAAAATGTTTTTCTCTGGCGGGAAGTTTGAAATGTAGAATTTTTTAAATCAAATAAATAATGTGTAAATCTAAAAAATGACAAATTGTTATTAGATAAATATTATCTTTACAACAAATTTGAATATAAAAGTTATGTTTTTTCATTAAACACAAATTAAATTAATATTAAGTTGTTGTAATCTGAACTGAACGAAATTCATAGCAGACAACGAGTGCGACTATACTCTTTGCTCGTATATAGTGATGGATATTTTTTTCCAAGCATTGTTTTATTTTTAAACAAAATCATTGTGGTAAGTAATAATGAGAATTCTTTTTATTATAATATAAAATGTATTTAGTATATTTTATTTTTAAAAACTGACACAAAATATCTATACTATATATTTGTCAGGAGAACGCTATAAGCTATATACATAAACATAACCTATATTTCCTCTTATATATATATTTATTTATTCCTTGTGTTAATTTCAATTTAATTGCAATCTGTATGTTTTAAATTTATAGTTGAAGCGCAAATCTGGCTAATTTTGATACAAAGGGACTTTGCTAGCAATTATGGACGTATGTATAATGATCATTCTTTTTATTATTGCTTCGTATTGCAGATTTCTAATTTATAAAGCTTAATTGAAGATATTATTACTTTATAATATTGAAAGAATATTTTACATTTTATTTACATAACCTTCTGTAAATTTTGTTTTTTGTTTTTTTAAATTTTGACTAGATATTATAATTGATTATAATATGGTACAATATAATGGTTTTTATTATTAGGTTACAAATTATGTGAATAAAGATGACTCTTCCTCCAGTGACAGTGTAGAAGAAGATTTAATACTGTTACTTCTTTTACGGAGACGTAAACGGCGCCGGACTGAGAAAAGATTCAGAGTTCATCCATTTTGGGAACGACGAAATGAAAAAGGTAAAATTAAACTTTTCATTCTTATGGAAACAGTTGCTATAATTATTATTCATCATATCCAAAAAGAATATAATTTATGTTGAAACCATTCGTAATGAAATTACATTTAAATTTAATTAACTTTTTAGGAGCTCATGATTCTATTTTTTGTGAAATGGCTTTTTGCGACCCGTTAATGTTTAGAGATTATATGCGAGTTACTGTTACGCAGTATGAAAAACTTCTACAAGAAATTGGAAAAGAGTTAATTAGTGCTCCCACAAGAGATGATATCATTAGTCCATCTCAAAAATTGATGATTACTTTAAGGTATTATTAATCTTTAGATTATTTTACTTGTGATGAACTTTTTGTGTTGTTAAAAATGTACTATATACATAATTTAAAATATACATATTTAAATGTTTGTTCAATTGTTAAGGTTTTTGGCAACTGGAGAGAGTTTTAAATCACTTCAAGTACAATTTCGAGTAGGACTGTCTACAATTTGCAATATTATCCATAAAGTTCTTAAATGTATTTGGCAAACTCTTCAAAAACGTGTTTTGAAACCACCGAGTTCTGAAGAAGATTGGAATAAAATTATTAAGGGTTTCAAAGAAGAATGGCAATTTCCCAATTGCTGGGGTGCATTGGACGGAAAGCACGTAGTAATGCAGGTAACTATTTGTTTAAATTAAAATAATGTATTTAAACTTCATAACATTTTTATTACTTATTATTTCAAAAAAATTTTATCTTAAACTTGTTATATTTTTAATATTAGTTTTTCTAAGTATTTTAATTCTTGTATTATTTAAGGCCCAGCCGGAGAGTGGTTCCAAAAACTATGATTATAAGGGCCATCACAGTCTCCATTTGTTAGCACTATGTGATGCTGATTACAAATTTACAATAGTTGACGTTGGTGCTCACGGCAGACAAAGCGACGGTGGTGTGTTGCAAAATAGCACGTTTGGGAAAAAATTAAAAAATAATGCTCTTCATCTTCCCGTTCCTTCAAGATTAACTAAAGAAGGACCTCTTCTACCACAGGTGTGTGTAGCAGATGAGGCTTTTTCACTGACTACAAACATAATGTGTCCATATCCTGGAAGAAGTAGTGGAAAATTACCGAACGATGAGCGGATTTTCAATTATCGGCTTAGTCGAGCTCGTCGTATAATTGAGAATACATTCGGAATTATGGTTTCCCAGTGGAGAATATTTAGAAATTCCATTAATGGGAATATGGAATTAGTCAATCTCATTATCTTGGCAGCGGTTTGTTTACACAACTTTCTAAGAATCGAAGAAACTGATTTAAGTGAGGACGAGCATTTTTATTGTCCGCCTACTTTAGTAGACCGAGTTGAAAATGAAAGAGATGTTAATGGAGAATGGCGTCGTGATGTTAGAATGGATGCGTTCACATCATTTTCAAGCAATCGTGCTGCAAAACTTGCTGCCTTATATGTCAGAGACGAATTTAAAAATTACTTTATAAATGAAGGAAGTGTTCCATGGCAACAGAGTAGAGTTGACGAAGGTTCATACTAAAATTTTTTCATATATTTCGATAATTTGTATCACATCATACCATTTTTTTTATACATATATCGAATTGAAAAATTAATTTCATGATGGAGTTAATTTATTTTTATTATTTGTGTATTTTAATTTTAATATTTTTACATAATATTGTATCCTCAAAAATAATTATGTAATTATAATCATGAAAATATAATGTTTTTAAATTAATCGCATTTATTTAACAAATTAATTCACTTTTAAAATTTGTTAAAATCACTTCCGATGAATGAGTGAATGAAAAAAATTAAATTAAAACGATTTGAATAAAATTTTATGAAATAAATATTGCTTGATAATGTAATAAACATATAACTTCGTTTATTGAATACATATACAATATCACAATTTGTTGAAGTGTAATATCTAGTAGTTTTATAATATTAAACACAAGTAATAGCTTTGAAAATTTTAAGCTAATATACAATATTTGCGGAATGAATATTTTAATATTTTATATTAATTATTTATTTTTATCTAAATTTTGCTAATACTCCTTGGAACATCCCAAAGAATATTCTTTGATTTTTATCTGTTCAAATATTCAAACTTATAAAATTCAAAAAATGTTCACTTGCAAATATAAAAAATATAACGAACATTCATTATTGTGGGTACTTGCTTACAACATACTTATACAAAATACAACCTTTCTTTGGCATGTAAAATAATAATAATGAAAACTAAGTATATTAAATTAAACAAATGATTTATAAGAATGAGGCTTTACTAACTTATAAGGTTAATTATAGTTTAAAGTTTAGAACTGAAGCAATCTAACGCAGCAGGTATGCTGAGCTGAAGCATAAGTAAATCCTTTATCTGCATAAAAATAGGTATTTGCTATTTATACATAAATCAGTCTTTGTATGAAATAGAAATTACCTTATAACTGAAAGAAAACACAAATAAAAAATAATTTTAAAAAATAATTATCTTTAAAATTACTCACATTACTTATCGGATCAACATATTCTCCGTACTTATTGCAATTATTATTGCAAGACATAATAAAACGTGAATAACAAGATAAACAATGAAATATGAAAATTTCATAAAATGTATAAAGAAATAAAGAAGATGAAATTATTTTTTGGAATATTTACGATGCAAACAAACAAAATAAAATCTAATAAGACTAAAATTAGTTCTCAAGTTCCACGTTCATTTTTTTTTCATAAAGATATTGAGTAATGTATGCTTGAATTTGAAGCCTATCTACATTAGAAAAATTCTGTAATTCCTGAGCAAGCCATTGTCCCCACTGATCACATTCGTTTAAATTTTTTCGCGATTCACGTTGAGTCATTCTGCTGTTAATACTGTCAATCAAGGCTACCTCCAAAGGGTCCAATGCTTTTCTTTTTTTACCTACAACAAGAAACATATTTCAAATATATGTATTATTTTAAAACAAAGAATTATTATAATTCATAAAAATTCATAAAATTTCTATCACATTATTATTTATTATTATATATGCTTAAAAATTTTTTAAATTAAAATTAATGTGTTAAGAAAATAATTATTTTGAATAATCTGCGTTACAAGGAAGTAATAAATACATTTTTTGTTACATAAATAAACTCACTTGGTACAGGAGATGTTGCATTGTTGTTCTCGAAGCCTAATTCACTAACAGTTTCATTCTCAGTTGGCTCATGTGTTTCTTCAGAAGGCATGTTTGACGTCGTACTGCAAATAGCATTGCAATAAGTTATAAAAGAAATAATATTATTTCATTTAAAACATAATTTTATTCATCCTTAAAAAGCTTGTAGATAATATTTAAATATATGAAATTGATCGAGTTTTAACTACAAATTTTATTTTTAAAGAATAGTTGCAATACAGAAATAATGTTTTTACGATGACCAATAATAAAGGAAAAATCAATACCTTAAATTTAAATATAAAATATTTACAATACTTACCTTCCAGGAATGATGATGTCTTTAAGGAATTCAAAGTGTTTATCGAAAGGCCAAGGTTTTTTATTTCTGCCCGCCGATCCGCTCTTTGGTTTCATATTGCGACGTAAGAAAGTTTCTTTTAATTTTTGAAAATGATCCTTCGCTATTCTTGGAGTCCAACCTTCAAAATTTTACAAATAATTTAATAATAATCCTATTTCAAAAAGTAATTAAAATTTTTGAAAAATATAATTTATAAACTATTATAATTACCATTAAATTCGTTAGCAATATTGTACCAGGGCTGGGATTATGAGTAGCAGCGCACTAACTAGTGTTGCGCTAAGCAGCGCATTGAGCAATATTCACGTTATTCAAATTTGTCTCTACCGGGTGTCTAAAAGAACATGATTTAATTGATAGAAATTGGTTAGCAGAATAGTTTCTCAGCCATATTCAAAGCGTAAAATTGTATTAAATTCACATTCTCGTACGAAAATAATTGTGGTTGTTAATTGCATTTCTTTAAGGTTAAAATTACATAAAATAAAGAAAATATTTATTTACAACTCTAAATCCAAAATATATTTATAATTGAAACTCAAATTTTCAAATGACGTATTTATTAAAATTTAGTGAAACAAAAATAATTTACAATTCTTTCATCAAGCCAATGATTATTAAAAATTGACTTTTAACTTGTTAGTGTATAAATCTTTTGTCGGCGAATACAATAAAATGAGGTGAGTAAATATTAATATTCATAAGTGATTTATAAATTAGCATTAATGAATGCGGCAAGATTTAATATTAATTTTGAAAAATAAGTAGAAATCAGTGGATATATTATAAAATAAATTCATTCTCAGGTTAAACATATTTCAAATTAATTTTATTTCAAAATTTTGAAAGTAAGTGAAATTTTTGTATATAAGGTAAGTGAAAAAGTGATAATTATTCATTTATAGAATAAAATTTTTTATTTAACTCTATGTCATACAATATTATTACTTAATTTTTGCGATTTCTTTTAAAAAAATAAATAGTTCGTGAAACTCTCGAAAACTCGAATGATCTCATTGGCTAAAGCAAAGTAGCGCGCGTTAATTTTAAATAATATAAATTTCTAAATATGAATGAAAATATTACGTTTTTATTAGTCGTTTATTCATTTCTGAAAATATTCGTATTGAGTATTGTGAATATTACTATAAATCAAACTTTATTTCAGTCAAATAAATTAATTAATTTGAAATAGGTGACAAACCTCAATATTGACTAAGTCGTTTGGGTAGTGTACAAAGAAAAGTTAATATTTTATTAATATTTATTTTTTGAAAATATACTATTTTTGTAATATAAAAAAATTCAAATTTTATTAAAAAGTATGAACCAACTTAATCAAATTTTTTTAATATTAAAAAATTTAATACTTTACCCTTTCGTTAATTTTTTTTTAGAAAATAATAAAATATTAATTATAAATTAAATAACAGAAAAAATGTAATTACTTCTCTAAATTATTAATTAAACTCTATTTAAGAAAAAATAAATGAATTAAAAATGAATAATAATTTAATAATACAATATTTAGTATTACATAATTATAATTGATAATACTAAAATATTAATTTTAGATAAAATTCAATCACAAACAATAATTATTGTGAAAAATATTGTAACTTATAAGAAAAACTCTAGCAGCTATATTTAGTAGACACAAAATTTTCTTAAATTTATTCAAGTCAATTTCAAAATATCCGTTTTACAAAAAATTACAACACTTTCTATTTTTGGTCTTCCTTTATTCCTTAATAATATAATATCTTTAGTAAATTTGTAGAATTTTCAGAAAATTTCGTGAGTAGAAAAATGTCGATTTGCTTTGCAAGAAAGGTCGATTTTTTATTTTTATAAATATAATTAGTTAGTAAATTAATTAAAAATAGGAATAAATTTTATTAATTCCTCAATAAGAATATATTTAATTAATACAATTTTCGAACAATTTAATCAAAATATTATAAAAAAAAATAATGTTCCTAGTAAAAATTTTCGAAATAATTCGAAATTTGGAAATGTTGCAGTTAAAATTTTAAGAATTAAATTTTTTGAAAAATTCAATTTTTGAAAAATTATATTAAAATAATTTAAATAATAATTAATTTAGCGACAAATTTCAGACACCAATTTTTTCTGAAAATAACAAAACTAATTATTTTGTGTAATGTAGCGCCATATCTTTAGAATTTAAAATTTTTTTGGAAATTAAGAAAATGGCGGTTATTTTTTTAAAACTCAAAAAAGTTGATTTTCTTAAAAAACATAATTTTTTCTTAACTTGAAAATTTTTTTGGGGTTACTAGATAATAAAAAAGAACTCTTACAAATAGGTTTTGGTATCCACTAAAACGTCGCTAAAATCGCAAAAATTATTTTTTATTCTGAAAATGTTAAAAGTCGTTACTTTGGTTGATACAATGCCATCTTTTAGTTGGGAAAATTAATTGAAATTATTTTTGTCTTTTTAATTAATATATTTTTTGTTAGAAAAAATAAATGGTTTTACTGAAGATATTATTGAAAACATATATATTTAAAAAATAATAAACATTCTTCAGAGAGCTTGGAAATTTGTCACACATAAACGCAGTCAGAATTTATATATTTATATTAGCGAACATAAAACCGCTTCTTTTAGTGAAAAAATTCTTTTTTTTCTAGTATCCACAAAAACATTTTCATGAAAATATAAAATGATCTTTTTAAGAAAATTTAGTTTTTTGATTTTTTAAAAACTGGCCCCCTGCTTTTGAAGTAAAACAAAATCAGGCAGAAGATAATTGAATGTTAAAGAATTTTAAATTAAAAAAGGTTTAAAATAATTAGATTTTCGAAAATCTTGATTAAACTTATTAGAAATAATTAATTCTGCGAAGAATTCAAGTTAATATTAATTTAAATAACTGAATTTTGGAAAAAGGTAAATTTTATTAACAGATACTTATGAATATAGTAAATTGTAGTATTAATTATAGAATTTAATGTAAAATTTTTATAGTAGATATTTATTTATTTTATTATTATTTATGTAATTTTTTTCAAGTCGTATTTTTTGTTTCAAAACTGTTTTTAAAAAGTCGAAAAAGTCACATATTATTTAGATAAATAAAAGTATTTGCATTAATTGAAGAAAGTCGAAAAAGTCGTGAATTAATTTAATTTAAGAACAATTATTTATAAATTGTTGAGACAAATAATAAAAAAAATTTATATGTGGAAAAAATTTTAAAGATTTTAAATAATAAATTAAAAAAAATCTAACGTAAAAATTAATTTTCAAAAAATATTCGAAACTATTTTTTTGGTTCATGTCTAGTTTTATTATTAAAAATTTAATAAATAAATCAGTTATCTTTTATGCTATAAAATCTGAAATAAATCTCATTTTTTACAAAACAAATCAAAAGAGTTGAATCCTATTGAAATAAGTCGAAAAAAGTTGCATTTATGGAAAGAAGTTAAAAAAAGTTGAAAATGTACAATCGGAGGCATATAGTATTGAATCTATATAATAGAAAAATAAAACTGAAAATAATTTTCAATTTATTGAATTATACAATTAGGTAAAGACAATTGTTAAGAGATTATATTTATATTGATTTAATCGTAAATTTTACTTATCAAAATTTCAAGGTATTACGATTTATGAATATTTATATTTCGACGTCACTTGTGATAATGAGCTTATTCGTTTTAGAATTCTCACTTCTTCCACTTATACTATATTCAGAAGTATCTGTTAATAATATCTTGGCGTATTCTTAATCCTTCCGCATGAAGTCTGTTTCTTTGCCTTAAAGGGGGATGATTTCTGTGCCTGATATTCCCTACTGGAAAATCTGCCATTCCACCGAATTTACATATGTTATGTAAGGTACAGCAGGCATTGACAAGAAGACCAACGAAAGCAGGATCATATCTTAGAATTCTTTCTTCCATTATTGATCTAAATCTTAATTTAAGATTTCCAATGCCCCTTTCGACGCAGTTTCGTGCTCTTGCGTGCGCTTGTGTGTATCGCCAAGCTGAAGAGTTGAATGGCGCATGAAGATCAGGTGTTAGAGTCCATGGCTCTAAAGGGTAGCCGGAATCTGCCAGTACTTTCCATATTTGTCCGTCTTCGTAATTCCGTTGTAATTCTCTCCTGATAGCAGAATTTTTCCAAATAAAGGAATCATGCGTATTCCCGGCATGACGGGCATTAACGCTTAAAACTCGCAATTTGATGTCAAAAATCTATAAATAAAATTGTTTTATATGTAAAATTTAATAAACAAGTAACAATTGTATTTCTCCGTAGCAAGACTCTTTGTTAGTGCCGTTTTATTAGTAAAAAGATTAAAAACTTAAAAGGCTGTAATAAAAATTTTCTCTAACCCACTCTTATTTGAGTGAACTATTTTAACATTATTTATATAAAATAATAGTTAGTAATTATACAAAAATTATAGAAAAGAAAAATTAAAGCAAAAAAAGAACTGAATTCAGCACTTTTTGAAATGAACTATTCAATATTATTAATGTAATAAGATCTTACTATTTGAACATTCTTTGAATGTTGTTGGTGTCTATTTACATAATTATGTTCTTCGTTAATAGGCCTTATTATAGCAACAAAGGTGCAGTCCACGGCACCTATAATACCAGGGAACCCAATAATTTCTTCGAATTCTTGAGATATTTCCTGCTTCTGGATTTCACTTCTTGGAAATTTTATCATTTCGTCAGCCAACAATAAATTAATTAATTCTGTCACCCCATGTATTGCATTGCTAATCGATGATTGAGACATGCAGGTGAGGTACGATTGGCCTGTTACTCTTTGATAAGTACCCGTACCATAAAAGATAAGTGCAGCGAAAATTCGTAACTCTGGTTCAATGCCATTAAATCTTGCACACATTCTCATGTGTGGTTTTAGGGTGATAATTATAAACTGCACCATATATTTATTAAGACGAAACAAATTAATAAATCTCTTTTCTGGTAGTGTAAATGGATCACTGTTTATACGTAAAGCAATATGCTTCAAATGAAGTTGACGAAATTCCCTTCTCCGAATCTCTTCCAATTTTTGAAGCTCATTTTCATAATTAATTAAAGCCCAATTAGCAGGTAGCATCTATGAAAATAATAACACAGAAAATCAGATAAAGTTTATCTCCTTGTCAAGG
This sequence comes from Leptopilina boulardi, assembly GCF_019393585.1. Taxonomy (NCBI): domain Eukaryota; kingdom Metazoa; phylum Arthropoda; class Insecta; order Hymenoptera; family Figitidae; genus Leptopilina; species Leptopilina boulardi. The sequence goes on from NW_026137919.1 coordinate 910,387, forward strand.
ATTATTTACGTGTAAATTATTTTTTTTTAAGAAAATATAAAACCGAAATATATTACTGATAATTAATTGAAAATATAACCGTTACAGTTGTGAATTAATGTTTTAAAAAATTAAGTGTTTTTATATTTCTGAAGCATGAATTATTGTAATTAAATCTTACAATCGTTAAATATAATATTGAGAAAAAATTTTATTAATAATTATAATTATACAAAATATAGAAAATACTTACCTTTTCTTAAAATGACACAAAGTATTCAAATTTTTATGACAATTTAAATAAATAATGATTTTGTCAAACTTTTGTCACAAACTCTTAATTGCATCGACTAATATTTAAAAATGAATTTTTTGTTTATTTTCGTTACCTTGGTGACATGTAATTTTTACAAATTTGAAGTTAATAAAGTATTAAAAAATTGATCGATTTTTTACACTTATATATTGAAACGTATATATTTATGTTTTTTAATTAATTATATATATAATTGATTTAAATTATATTATATATATATATATATACATATATATAAATATAAGAATATATGTTTATATTATATAAAATAATTAAATAAATATTATCTGTAATTGATAAAATTACATTCACTGATTGATTCGAAATAATCAACTGTCAATATTTAAATCTTATCCAAATAACAATACACTTAATATCAATAATTATCATTTATCGTACTAACAATAAATATAATATAACAATAATATAATAAAATTATTAAAATTATTTTGTTTCAAACCACTTAGAAATAAATTTATAATAATTATTTCTTAATTTCAGAAAAAGAAAAATAATTATATTAAAATAAATTTTTAGAAGTTTCAAAGATAAATAATGCATTTTACAGTAATAATAATAATTATCATTTAAAATAATAATAAACGTTCTAGTATAATTATCTATCAATTATGCATCAATATCTGCTAGACTAGTTTAAACATAAGATGTCATTTTGTTATTTCTTACCGTAAAATAGTTTTTAATAATATTTAATTATTTAATATTCAATAATATTTAGTTTTTAATAACATAGTTTTTAAAGATAATGATTTTTCACTTGGTTTATGACAGTTAGTTTAAATTTTTTTTGTCAGATATACTTTTTAACTATAAAAATTTTTATTTACTTCAATTTTTTTAATTATTATTATTCAATTGAAAGTTACAAGAAAAATGTAATAAATCAGAATTAACAGTATAGTTTGGAATTTTCGATATTTAAAGGAAAAAGATACAACACTTTTATAGATCAATTAAGTACTGCATTTTGTTTGAAATATCTAAAATGGTTGTATAATTTTATGAATTTTCAAAAACTTTCAGCTTAACATATTTAATAAATATTTGGAAAATGATATGTTTTTTAAAAATTTAAGTTCTTAAACAACAAAAATATGTGAAGTCATGTTTCAAGCTATGTTAATACAATTAAATCGTCGAATAGGTAACAGTTAATTAATAAGGAGATTTTTTATTCTAGTTAGAAATGATTTTCTTCAGCAGTTTAAGTATTTCTGTCGCAACTAATAATAATTTTGTCACAGTATCTAAAATCTGTTTCAAGATAAAGTTTGATTTCTCGTTCATCTCTTTACTCACTTCTTGGATCTGGAAGTAAATATTGATATGAATGAATTGTACTCAGAATATTTTTAATGGCTTTTTTAAAATTTATAATGAAAACTTTCATCAAAATGTAATTAAACTCAAACTTCAATTTTACTGAGGCGTATTTAAAAGATTTTCGAAATCGAAATAATTGTGTAAAGATCAAGTGTAAGGGGGTGACTCGAGCATTTGAATGCAGGAGGATTGTCTATTTAAGGTAGTTTGCTTCGCTGATTTAAGAAACGACCAATCGAACAGTCGGTAAAATTCAAGTTTGAGTGAAATTAAAAAAAATTTCTATCTCAAAGGAAAAAAGAATCTCAAGAGCATTAAAAACAATTTAAAAATGGAATCTTACATAACTTTCAAGATTAAATAAAAAACACTCTCTTTGTTCACTATTTGTTTTTAAAAGATCCAGTACAAATTAATTTTTTGTAAAATTTGTATAATTTGATTGATACATACTGAAGACATTGAGGACATTCTTATGTTATCTACGGAAGTTAAAATATCCTTCTCACGATATGGTAGTGTTTTGCAAATTAATAATTTCTGCTTTTTATCTCCAACAAGTTTTTGGTTAGTGGTGATTTCTGTGTTGTTTGGTGAGATTTCCATCAAATCATTATCTTCCAATTCAGACTAAAAATATAAATTTTTAGAAAAAAATGATTATTTTCGAGGTAAGTAATATTTAGATTCTAAAATTTACAATAGGTATATATACATCATCACTCGCGTCAGATTCGGACAGACCAATCTCTTTGGTTTTGCCATCTCCTTGTACACTCGTCATTCCTTTCACGGCTAATAGCCGATCTTCTAGCTCAGTGAGGCTTACGTTTCCTTGAGTGAAGTTTCCCCTTCCCGTAGTTCTTTTGCAGCGTTTTATATCAGTTAACTTAGTTTTAGTTTTTGATACCCAGGATGACAAAACCTTTTTAATAATAATGTTTATTATGACAATGTATGAAAGTATCAATTTACATTATAAAGTAAATACAATCAAAATTTTATTAAACGCCTATTACAATAAAAAAAATTCTTAATATTTAAAGTAAAAGAAATTAAAATAAAAAAATTCTATAATAATAAGGGTTTTTTAGTCCCTGATTACCCATTTGAACTAAGATTTTTGAAATCCAAAGTAACCACCCCAAAATATAAAGGAATTCAAAAAGTGCATAAATTTTTATAAAAAATGAAACTAGGGGCTTTTTTGATAATTGATTATGAACATTTTTATAGATTCATAATCAGTGATAAAAAACTTTAGAAGATAATAACTTTGTAAATCTTACTTTAGATTGGTAATAAAGTAATTAATAATAAATTAATAAATAAAATGCAAATTTGGTTAACTAAGAAATTTCTAAAATAAAATTTGTCATTGTGAAAAGGTTCAATAAAATCGCTAAGTTATGGAGTAATTGCCTCAGTCGTTGGCAATACCTTAGTGGTTGATATCTATCATTGTATTTCTTAATTACAAGGTATAATAAAAATATATCTTGTTATGTAAACGCTTGTTTAATTCTTAGTAAATAATATTCTACCGTACGATGTAAAAACTCGGTTAACTTACATTGTTGCTTAGGACGATATTCACAGAGTTTACTGCGCAAAAATAATCCTTAACTACAATGTGACTTAACCGAGTTTTTACATCGTACGGCAGTATTGTACTATAGTACAAATGACTAGAACAGAGAGTTGAATACAAAGTTTAGTTGTTGTTACTATGAACACTTTTCAAACTAGTTTTAAAATATCATCAAGATGAGAAAATGAGTGAGAAAATGTTAACAAATATGGCGAACATTTACATGTTAATTGTTACGTACATATTGGCGATTCCACGTGAAATTCATCTATGTCATTTTAAATTCCAAAAAATATTTTTTTTCTGCGCAGAATAAACGGTATACATATTTCCTTATAAGAGCCCAAATTTTTGAGTTATAAATTTTTTAAAATCTTAGTGATCCTGATAATTTTCTTTGTTTAAATAATTTGCTTAAAAAGTTTTTTGTTTTTTATTTTTCTAAATAAAAGGTTTTTCGGTTAGTAAGATTTTTTACTTTACTTATAGAAAAGCAAACTAAAATACACTTTATTTTGATAAATAAAAAAAATTGAAAAAGAACAAAAATGTGTTTTACACAAATTATTTTAACAAAAATAATCACCAGGACAACTCTAAAACTTTTTGCAAAGTGTTCTTAACTCTAAAAACACAGATTTTTTTAAATTCATAAAACTGTCATAGGTAAATTTTACGTGGAATTGCTCACATATTACTCTAAATGTTTAATTATTTTATCTTTTATAGTTTAATTGAACTCTTGAAGTCGAAAATTGGTTTAAGGTACCAACGACAAGAAAATTCTACGGTAATGAAGTCAACAACATTTATAATCAAGGATTAAAAAAATGTTTTTGAGACAGAAAATTATACAAATTTTTACCTACAAAATTTTTTTTCTAATTTTTTATCAATAAACATGACAAAAAATATTTTTGATATTTTTGAATTCATAGAATTTTTCATTTAAAAAAATTCTTGGAAACTCATTGACCATAAACCTTGTTAACTTCATCATTCTCTTAATTAAGTTTAAAAAGAATATAAAAATGACACTTTAAAAAAGAGGACAAAAAAATTTTGCATTTACAATAAAAATTAAAATAGGGTGTAAATAGGGGATATCACGCCAAGTGGTCACGGTTAAAACAATTTTTTCTCCAATCACGTTTAAAATCGAGACATTTTATAGTACTCATACAAGGAAAAAAATTTCGTGCTATTACCCCATGGACTTTTTCGACTAAATTTTTCCATGAACTTAGTATGCAAAAGTTACTACAGATGGTGCGAAAAATGCATAGCTTTTGTAATTTGTACATGAATCCATCCGATTTTGGCATGGATTTCAAGCAAATTACGCATAGGTGTATAAGTGCATTATTTGCATCAGATGTTCATGTGAAAATAGGCCGATATTTCATTCCGTGTATAAATATTTTTTAATTTAGTCCAATATTTTCCGAGGGGGAGAAGTTGAAAGTTTTGGGTTTTTACTAGAGCTGTGCAAATGTCAAAAATTCGATTCTCTCCATAAGAATTAACATGGACTCGGTTCGGTTCGAATTTCGAGTCCATGTAAAATTCGAGTTATTGCACACCTCTAGTTTTTACGGTAGACCTCATAAGTTAATAATTTTTTGTAATATAAAAAAATGTATTAACAATAGTTTTAAAAATTTTTTTGATGTTTTTTCAATTGGTAATATGCACTTTAGAAAATAAAAATTTTGACAAAAAAATAAAATTCAAAAATAAAATAAAATTTTTTGGGGTAAAAAATAAGACTAAAATGAAGTTTTTTTAAAACAAAAGCTGAGGTTTTTTCCTACAATAATATATAGTTGAAAAAGTGGGACTAAATTGTTAAAATATGGATAATTAACATTTTTTTCTTTTTTTGGCTATTTTTGATCATTTTTTACTATTTTTCAATTTCTAAAAATTCTAGTCCCACATTTTTAACTATTTTTAACTATAACTATTCTTATAGGAAAAAACCTCAGCTTCAGTTTAAAAAAAGTAGCATCAAATTTATTTTGGAATTTCATTTTTTTGGTTACATTTTTTTTAATGCATATTACCAATCAAAGGAGCATAAAAAAAGCTGTAGAAACTGATTTTAATAAAAAAATTCATTTTAATTTAAAAAAAAATAATTCAGAAAAAACCATTTTTTCTCTTTGACCATTTCTCGTGATTTTCTTCATATATTATAAAGAATTAAATTAAAAATATTTTACCCTCTGCCATTGTGCCACAGTCTTGGTACTTCTTCCATTGTTCAATTTATTTAATTCCATAGCAATCTCCTTCCATTCTCGATTATACAATTCTCTTGATAGATGCCTAGTAAACTTTTTAGTTAAAAGTGTTTTGTTTTCTTCAATATACTCTAATAATCGTTGTTGTTGCTCACAAGTAACCCGATTTGCACGTTTTTGTTTTTTAGGAAGTGGTTCTGTTTCGCTTATTGACGAAGTATCAGAGTCAAAATCTACATCTTCATTTGATGAAATGTTGAAAGATTCACTTGTTTTGTCTGACCTTTTATTTTCTCTTTTATCAAGCTATAATAGTTATAATTCAGTATAATACAAAAATCAAAAACTTAAACATTTTGTTAAAAAGAAAATTTTACCTTTTATTATTGTATTTTCAAAAATTACTTACGTTTTTATCAGATTTTAGAAAATTATTTTTAATTGTCAGAAGCCTCTCATCTAATAAACTGATTTTAGCTGTTTCCAAATCATATTTTGTAATCTTTCTTAACCACGAAGATAGAACCTATTTAAAAATCATCGTATTAATTGTAGAGTCATCATATTTAAAAAAATGCAACATTTATATAAAAGCATCATTATTAAAAATAAACGGTCTCTTAGATTAAAGTACCGAATTTATATTTTACAAAATTTCTCTTTACGGAACTGTGCTTTCAAAAGAATTATAATCATTAATAACTTCGAAAAAATTTTCGAGTAAAAGGTTCGTAAATAGGTCAATCGATGCATTTTAAAATATTTTTAGATAATTATAAAGTTATATAAAGATTTTTTAATAATGTAAAAAAAATGTTTTTTAAAAATTTTTCAATTTAAAAATGTCAATAACTCTGAACATAATTACTGTAGAATGTTCGTTAATTGGTCAAATATTCGCTTTGAAAAGCTCTTCATATACATCTTGAAAAATTCTATAAATTTAATAAAAAAATATCCATAGGTATCAATACATTTTTTTTAAAGTTAAGGGCAAAAAAAAATTTTTTTTTAATGTTAAAATGCAAAAAAAAATTAGTTTAACTCGATTAATTTGGGTCAAAGTACTCTTATTATTTGACAGCCGTTGAGATGTAAAATTTTAAATAAAATTAAGCCCGTTAACTCTTAAAGTATTCGAGATATTTATGAAAATCTTATGCTTGTACACACATACATACACATATGGAACGACATTTTTTAAAAATGTCATTTTTGGATTCCTAGGGTCGAAAAACATAAAAATTAGTGATACATTCGAGCGAGAAATCGCTCGAAAAAACGAGAATCTTGTGAAAAACACAATGAAAACAAATGAATGTAATTTTTTCCTCTTATTTCTTTTATGAAAGAATAGATTCTCGTCGTGCATCACTAATAAAAATACATCAAAAAATTTTTCAATGATGAATCAATTTGGAGTTTTGAAACAAAATCAATTTGGAAGAGTTTGATTAAAATTTTTTAGAAATAATTGAATTTCAGAAGATTTACAATATAAACTTTTATAAATGTAAATCGTTTACAAAATATCAAAAAGTAACTGAATTTTAAAGAATTTTTAATTAAAAAACGTTTTAAATAATTGAACATTTCATAAATTGGATTAAAATTGTTGAAATAATTATTTAAACAAAGAATTTTATAGACAAGAATTTGGAGAAAAATTTTTTAATTAGATTAACATTCAATTAATTTTAATTAAATTTGTAAAAATGGAGTGAAAATTTTTTTTGAGAAATAATTGAATTTCAGAAGATTTTAAACTAAAACTTTCATAAAAAAATAATTGAAATAATTAAATAATTTAATAATAATAAATAAATAAAATAATAATAATAATAAATGAATAAAATAATAATAAATAATAATTTAAATAATTTTTTGCAACTCAAAATTCTCTACAATTCAATTATTGACTGAATTTTATAAAATGTCTACAGCAATTCAAATTAACAAAAAATAATTTTTTGCGTGAATTTTAAAATTTAACAATCAGTTTTTTAAAATAATTTTTAATAACAAATTTTTAAATCTACGCCAAAAATTTTCTTTCGATTGCTAGTTTAGCCCTTTTAATTTTCAGACAATTGAAATCCATATTTTTAAAAATTCGTTCTAATAACAATTATTTTAGTTATGACATTAAAAAATTCGAAGTACTTGAAATTCTATATTGAATGAGAATTTTGTTAAATTAAAAATTCTATTCAATTAGAATTATTAAAAAAAAAATATTTGGGTAAAGAGAAATTTTTTAAATAACCATTCTGTCAAAAAATTCGCTGAATTAAAATTCTATTGAGTAATAGGTCACTTGCAAGAAAATTCTGTTAAATGCTATTTATCAAAATGATAATTCGGGTCAAAAATAAATATATAAAGCAGTAGTTTACGCGACCAATAATAAATCATTAACTTGACAAACTTTTTGGAATAAAAAAACCAATAAAAACCATATTTGATTTTACATAATATGAAATAGAAACATTTAATTAAGATAAAATTGTTTCAAACATAACCTCAAAATGATTTGCTTTTTAGTTTCTTTTATTTTGAGCGTGCAATAATTTATAATGAATACAAATTAAAAAATATTTTTAATTAGACTTTTTACGAAAATGAAGAGTTGAACTTCTGAAAATTATAAATTTTTATGCAAGTAAGAAAGATGACATATTCGAAAAATTTATTATTATTATTATGAAAGAACAGGAAGAGTGAAGGTATAAGAATGATTATTTTTACCTTTTTCCACTTGTCGCACGTTTTAGCATTTAGTTGGTAGTTTGCTGCATTAAGAATTTTCGTTAAATTTGCCCATGTTTTATTATATTGTTCTTTGGTAAATTGCGGTGTACATTTTTTTGACAATAAAATTGGATTTTTCTCCAAAGCTTCGATAATGAGTTCCTGTTGTTTGTATGTGACGCGGCCTATGCGCCTCTGTCCCTTCCAATTTTTAAGCACTGAAAAATTACAATTTTTATTGTTTTCAAATGTAATCTTCATGATTTTTATAAATAATACTTTTACAATTTACATGTCAAATTTTTTTGCAGTTACTTACTTGCAAATTTTAATATTCGAAAAACGTTGTCATCAAATGATAGTCGATAGCAAACAAAAACAGTTGATAAGAAACAAGAACATCGATTTATATTAAAAATTTTCCGTACAAACTGTCTTTTATTTCAATGTATTCTTCAACTTTAGTGTGTTCAGCGATGCATTCTTTTGTTGTCACATTCATATAACATGAGTGTTTAAGATCAATGCGGTTTCGTTTTTATGAAATTAATTGTTATTTTCGCTGATTATAATATTTTGTTGATTTTGTCAACCGGAAACTAATGTGCTTTTATTGAATATATAAATATTTAGAGCAACAATGTTCTTTTAAGTATTATGTATATGTACATTACTTAAAAAAGATATTCATAATAAATTTTAGTGAAAGACTGTTAATAAAATAATTCTAGTTAATAATAAAGAGAAGTAATAATAATGATATATTATAATTTCGCTAAAACACATTATTATTAATTGTAGTATATTTCTTGGTTAGGATATAATTGAAAATGTATATTTTGCAAGATTGAAATTTATAGGAGTAAACACAAAGGTGCTGATAAATGAAAATGAAATAAGAGGAACTAAAATTAAATGCAATTTTAATAAAGGTCAATTTAAAAAATACGAAAAATTGATTTAACGAAGGACGATAATTTTTAACAAATTTGAGATTGGGAAAGAAGAAGAAATTAAAAACTATTTCTTTGATTAAATTTAAAAAAGGTTCGATTTAAACTGTAGAATTACATTAGTATATTGGAATATATAATAATAATAATATTCCTTTTTATTAAACATAGACAACATCGGACTTAGGCCCCTATTCTGCACTTTAACCGAGATTCGTGTCAATTGCTTTCACCTTTATATTTAACTTTTTTTATGATGACAGATAACAGTTCATTCCCGAAAGAACCCATTTTCACCAGTTTGCAATATTGAGTGTGCTCGCCAGAGTTAAGAGAGAATGGAGAGTTGGATTTGCACAAAGGGTTTAGTCACTCTTAAGGCGCATTCAGACCTCTGCAGCCTGCCTGCCTGCAGGCGGACGGGGCAAGGGGAACGTAAGAGTGTGCGCGAGAAAAAAATTTGAATTTGAATTCTCTTTCTCGCTTACACTCATGCGACCCCCTTGCCCCGTCTGCCTGCAGGCAGACAGACTGCAGAGGTCTGAATGCGCCTTTACTCTATTACTGTTACTATATTACTTTTCTTTCCGTGCCCTGGAGAAAATGAACGCCTTTGAAAATGAGCTTTGGCGGGAATGGACTGTTATTAAAATGAGTCAAAAAGGTTATGTTTACCAAAATATTTGTTTTCAAATCATATTTTTATTGCTCAATTTTTGCAGCAACACGTTGACCCGGACTTCAGCCTCATACACTGAAGTTAAAAGAAACATGTTAAAACAAAAGACAGTTTATACGGAAAATTTTCACTATATAAATCGATCTTCTTTTTCTTTATCATTAACGGTTTTAGTTTGCTTGAGTTTGCTGCGGAACGTATCGAATCGCTTCTGGAAAATTATAATTGAAATAAGTAAGTAACGCCATCAAATGTTGTTTTATATAAATTATGACTGTAATAGAAACGATCATACATATACATGCAAAATTATTAATAATCATGATGTATCATAGTGTCTGAAAAGCAGGAGGAAACAAATATGACATGTCAGCATCAAGAACGTATGGTCGAGTTCTTAAGAAAATATCCAATTTTGTTATCAAAAAATTTTACAAAACAGTTCACCAAAAAAGATTACGATGAAGAATGGGCGATTTTATCAAGAATTCTTAATGCAGTTAACAATCATGTAGATGCTATGCCTTCAGACAAATGGCAAGAGGTAATAATAATAATTTATTGCATGTATATGCAATAAATATATAAAATATATTCACATATATAAAATTACGCGTATAAATTTTGTAAAATTTTATATTTTTATAATGCCGAAATCGAAAAGTATTTTTGATAAAAAAAAATTGAAATTTCGAAAAACTTGATTTTTTAAAATTTGTATTTACTGTCTCAAAAGTAAAAAAAAATTTTTAATTTGCAAATTATCAAAATAAATTTTTTCATTTTTTAAAATCGCACATTTTTTATTTAAGTAATTTCTGAAAATTTACAATGGCTCAAAGTTTAAAAATTTTAGTTTTTTGCAAAAACCAATAATTATCGAAATATTAACTATCTGAAATTGTTCTAAAACTAATTCTTTATTTTTATTTACTGTTTATAAAAACAAAACAGTAAAAAAATTGACATATGAGTTAACTGAAATTTTTTGGGAAAATTATAAAATTTTATATTTTTTAAAATCGCACATTTTTTATTTTTGTCAAAATGTTGCTTCTAAATTGATAAAAATATTATTGAAAATTTTAGATGAAAATTTGAAATATAATTGAATTTCAAAAGAATTTTAATTAAAATTTTAAAAATAATTGAATTTAGAAGATTTTGATTAAAAATTTTTAGAAATAATTGAATTTTAGGAAATTTGCAATGTAAACTTTTATAAATTTGAATGGTTTACAAAATTTCAAAAAGTATCTGAATTTTAAAGAATTTTTAATTAAAAAACGTTATAAATAATTGAACTTTTCAAAAATTGGATTAAAATTGTTGAAATAATTATTTAAACAAAATAATTCTATAAACAATAATATGGCCAAAAATTTTTCAATTAAATTAACATTCAATTATTAATTGAATTTGAAAGAGTTGCAGTAACGAATTTTTTTAAAAATAATTTATTCAAATTTACAAACATTTTTATTACTTATTTCAAAAATCTTCGTAAATTCAAATTTTTTAAACAGTTTTTAATTGAAATTCTCTAAAATTCAATTATTGTTACAACTTTGTAAAATATTTTCATGCATTTAAATTTATTAAAATTTTTATTGCATACCTTCTAAATTTTTAATTTTTTCTAAAATATATGTTTAAAATTCTTCTCTAAATTATAATTATTTCAATAATTATAATTATTTCACACATTATTTTAAACCAATTTTTTAAAAATTGAATTACTTGTAATATTCAAACAAAAATTAAAATTTGAAGAATTTTGAATTGGGAAATGTTTTAAATAATTGAATTTTCAAAAAAATTTCGATTAACATTATTAGATTTAAATAATTCAGCTCATTATTTTAGATACAAAATTTGGAAATAATTTTATTTTAGAAATTTTAAACTTATCCGCATATGATAAATGTACACTCTCACCTCCGGCTGCCTGCACAGGCAGCCTCCCACCAAGCTGAAAACGTCCAAGAGTAAGAGAGACAGAAAATTCAAATTTGAATCTTCTGATTCTCTGATTGGTTCTTGCTGGCTGCCTGTGCAGGCAGCCGGAGGTGAGAGTGTACCTTTAGGTAACAATCCTTATAAAAAGAGGTTGATTGAAAAAAGTTAAAATGATTACAAATATGGTTCAATTCTATAGAATTAAAATGAATTATAAACCATTTAATTCCGAACTAAAGTCATTTTTTAGTTTTCATGTTTTAATTCCTTTCATGACAATTCGTCTGTACACATTTTTATATTTTTCAATTCTTGACGAAAATTGTACATAATTTAATTCCGGTAGGGTAGAAAGGATTGAAATCAATTTAATTCTGTTCAATGCCACGAAAGTTTGGAACCAATTTAATTCACTTTATAACGTAAATATTGATGACACTTTAATTATTTTCAATAAAACTAAATGAAAGCACATTAAAGTGATTGAAAATATGACCAAACTTCTTCACGCTTTTAATCCAAACCAATGCCATTTTTGTAATTTAATATACTCATTTTAATACATTTGAATGAACCTCTTTTTTCCTGATTTACATAATTTTCATAATATTAATTTACTTTTATATTTTATTAACAAATATTTAAATAGGCCTTGTCATCTTGGATAGGGAAAGTTTTAGAAAAAATTAATTAAGGTGATGACCTTAATATTATTGAACAGAAACTCATATTAATAAATGGAAATTTGTTGGAATTTCATAATGAGGTAAGAAATTATTTATAAAAAATAAACATAGAAATTACTTTAAAAAAAAACATTCAATTTTTTTGTGTCCCTATTAATATTACAGTTTAACGAAAACAAACAGAAAATTTTGGAAAATAATATTCATTCTCATTATATTTCATCCGAGGAAGATGAAGATTTTGAAACTGATTTGCTGCCTTCTAAACAGAAAAAGGTATTTTTAATTTATTGCGAAATTTCATTACTTTTAGTTTAGGTTTATTATTTCGAATTACCTATCAATTTTCATATTTTTTGAAAATAGTTTAATTGTATTAGTTGGTCCAAAAACAACAAAATCCTTTTTTTTCTAAAATCACTTTTTTGTTAAAAATTGTTTTTAAAATTCAGCTCTACAATCTGGCAAAATATTTCAGAGATAAACTCCTAACCCTTCAAATAAAATAGTCAAATTTTAAGTCCGTGCAGAAATTAAGTCCGTGAAGAAATTAAATAATTGAATTTTGAAAAACTGATGTTTCTAATTTGAATGATTTATAAAAATATGAGAATAATATTTAATTTATAATTTTTTAATTCATATTAATATTAAAATTTGCAATATTCTAAATAATGTTTGTTGAAAATATTTGTGAGAATTATTCTTAATAAAGAATGAAATTTTTGTTGATTCAATTCCAAAATATTATAAATAAATAATAATGTCAATAATATATAGAAGATATTTTATATCATAGGCAATACAGAATTTATTAGCTAATAAAATATATTAAGAATTAAGAAATCCATTTTTTTTGATCTAGCACTCAGAATAAGTTTTTTGAAACAACCAAATTTTGGTTAAATTAAACAAATAAATACATCACATTGACAATAAAAAATTTTATCTCTTGATTTCCTGTGTTTTTTATAGATACCTATACTAAACTGAAAAATTTGCGCTGATATCAACTCGACTTTTGATTTAACCCAGTGGGCACAAGGACATAGGATGTTTTTAGGACGTCCCTAGGACATCCCTAGGATGTCCATGTCCGTTCAAAAGACGTCCTGAAGACATCTTATGTCCAAAAGACGTCTTTAGGACATAAAATGTCCTTGGGACGTCTTTTGAACGGACGTGGACATCCTAGGGATGTCCTAGGGACGTTCTAACGACATCCTATGTCCCCGTGCCCACTGGGAAACATTTACTTCAGACACTAAATAATTTTTTTAAACACGAAGCACTTGAATTTAACTACATTATTTGGTGCAGTGAAACAAAGTACATTGTTCAAAATAAATTTTTTATTTCTGTAAACAAAATAAATTTCATGCATTTTTTAGAATTAACAAAATTTTTAATGTAATGAACAAAACTGTTTTATTGAATCAAATAAAATAGGTTAACTAAACTCTTTGATTAAAGTAAAATAAAAATTTTCCCTGAGTGATAGTACAGTCTAAAGCGATTTCTTTTGCACCCCTAAAGTCGATCCGAGGCCTTATATAATTCGATCTTTGTAGATTAAACAGGAGGAGGAAAAAAACGTCATTGAATATGAGAAAACTGTTGCACCGAAGCCAATCGATAAAAAGAAACGGAAATCATCTATAATTATGACTAAGCCATTTCTTAAAAAACCAGGCAGTCCTCAATTAAAGCAACCTTCAAAGTCCTCAGTATGTTTTAAGAAAAATTCCTAAGGCCGACTCCAAAATGGGCTTCACGCAACACAGACGTGACAAATCCCCATTGCGATAAACATTGCGATGCGTTGTGTCTACGTTGCAAGAAGCTCGTTCTAGAATCGCTCTAAATGAAATTATTTTATAAAAAAATTGAATGTTTATGAAATTATACTAACATTTTAATTTATTTTAGGTCCAAGAAGTTTATAGGGGAGTAAAAGAGTGTCTGGAAGAATCAGCAGATTCATTAAAAAAAATTTCTGATACTTTGACAGACTTGTTAGCAGTTACCGCTGAAACTCAAAATTTATTGAAAACTGTTGTTTCACATGACAAAAATTAATCGCCTTGAACATCATTTAAATGACTTATCTGTTCATTTGTTATAATAATTGTCTTCTACTTTGTAATAAAAATTTAATTACGTTTAGAAACTACTTACTACTATAATAATTTCATTGATTACGTTCAAACTACTTGTTATGTAAAATCTACTTGTTAAAATAATTTTTAAATTAAAAACTTATAACTGTGCAACTAATATTACTGTTTTTAATTAATTAAATTAAATCTAGGAATCATTAATCATTATTATTTAATCATTTTTTTTCATTTTTTATTAAAACATTCGATGATTTAAATTTTAATCGACTCTAAATTTAATATATCCAGATTTGAAATCGACTAAATGTTATTTAAAACTATTTTTAATAAACCTTAAATATAATTCAATTTCTTGATAAACAATAATGATTTTTAACCAAAAATTGTAACAATTTTTTTTACTATTTCGAAAGTCGACAAAAATTAAACTATTTTTTTTAATAGTTTTTATCCAAATTCATTCAATAAATTAAGTTCAGACTGAAATTTTTTTACGTCACTTACAATGAAAACAATTGAAACAAAAAATAATTTTACACGGAAAATTTTGTTTATGAAACGATATTCATTTTATTTCTTCTTAGCAACGCTTCAGTTTGCTGCATATCGTTGCATTATAACACTTCTTCAATCTAAAGATTCCAAGTAAGTGATGATACGAAAATTTACCTAATAAATTATGAAAAAAATAATTTATTCATAAAGCAATTATGCACTCACATAATAATTAATAAAAACTTTTAGTGCCTAAAAAAGGAATGGCTGCAAAAAAGCGAACAGGACGCATCACTTACAAACAACAAGAACTAATTCTCGAGTCAATAGAAAAAAATTCAATCCTATTAACAAAATCGTTCTCTTCAGAGTTTACGAAGGAAGATTATGAGGAAGAATGGAAGAAATTATCAAAAAATCTCAATGCATCAAACTACCAGTTAAACGCTCGAACTTACGACAAATGGCAAAAGGTAAAATTATTTAATTACTTCTTACAATTAATTAAAATTAATTAATTATATTTTTTATCAAAATTTTAATTCATCTCAATTTTAATAAATCTTACTATTAATTTGTCCTAACATTCCAATTCAATATAATTTGAATCGTCAGCTTAAAACTCAATTATGCGATCTAAATTTCAATTCTTTAAATTACAATTTATTTAAATTAATACAAATTTTAATCGTTCTAAATTTCGATTTGTAGAAATTTTAATCCACTTAATTTTCAGTTCATTTAGATTAAATATAACTCACATTCAATCGATCAAAATTGCAATTCTAACCAAATTTTAAAAGACTCAGTGTTCAATTATTAATAAAATTGCAATTCTAACCAAATTTTAAATGTCTCAGTGTTCAATTATTAATACACATTTCAATTAATGGAAACTTTAATAGATATAAATTATTTTTTTTATATAATGTGATTTACAAATTTTCTTCATAACTTTGTCTCGACTTTTTACTTATTTTATGAAAAAAAATACCGCGAAACTTGTAATGCAAATCTAACAAAGAGAAGATTAATTAATCTTAATATTAAAAAATACAATTTTTAAATAGGTTTTGTCATCGTGGTTAACTAAAACCTTAAAAAAAGTTAAAGAAGAGAGCAGTCTCAATAACTTAGAGGAGAAACTTTTAAAGATAAGTGGAAATATAGCCGAAAAAAATGCAGATAAAGAAAAGAAGAAAATCGTATTAAATCCCGAGAATTCAATTTCTATTACATCTTCTTCCGAAGAAGATGAAGAATTTGATGATTATCCACCAATTCAACAAAAAAAGGTATTATTTATTTAATTTTGAAATTTGCACTTTCTATTTTGAATTTTTCCTTATCATTTTTTTTATTTGTTATATATGAGAGATTCTTTTTCAATCGCCCCAGCCCAAAAAGTCAATGTTCTGGGATTGGCTTCATACTTTGGTAAATTGTTGTCCTATATGATAGTAATAAATCCCTAAAATATAAACTCATTAAAAAAATATTTGTAGAAAGTAGAGGGGGTTGAAGTTTTGACGTTAAGGGTAACATTGTCATTTTCAAATCCGTATAACTATGACAAAAGTTAATGGATTTTAATTTATCTATAATGAATTTTATTGCATTTTTCACGTACTTTTCAAAAATGTATACGAAATTTAAAAAAAAAAATTTTTAACCCCTTTTTTTTCAAAATCAACCCTTATTTTTCGATTTTCACCCCTTCGGGTATTTTTTTTTTTTTTTTTTTTTATTTTCATTGGAAAGCTGAGGTTTTTTCCGATGAGCTATGTAAATATGAAAATGGGACAACAATAATTTTGTGAGTAACAGAATATTAAAGTAGGCGGTGCCGATAAGGGTGCCGTTAAGGGTAACATTGTCATTTTCAAATCTGTATAACTATGACAAAAATTAATGGATTTTAATTTATCTATAATGAATTTTATTGCATTTTTCACGTACTTTTCAAAAATGTATACAAAATTTAAAAAAAAAAAATTTTACCCCTTTTTTTTCAAAATCAACCCTTATTTTTCGATTTTCACCCCTTCGGGAATTTTTTTTTGTTTTTTTTTTATTTTCATTGGAAAGCTGAGGTTTTTTCCCATGAGCTATGTAAATATGAAAATGGGACAACAATAATTTTGTGAGAAACATAATATTAAATTAGGCGGTGCCTATCTAAATCCTCAAAGATGATCTCCAGGTACACCCCTTATCGGCACCGCCTACTTTAATATTCTGTTACTCACAAAATTATTGTTGTCCCATTTTCATATTTACATAGCTCATCGGAAAAAACCTCAGCTTTCCAATGAAAATAAAAAAAAAAAAAAAAAAAAATACCCGAAGGGGTGAAAATCGAAAAATAAGGGTTGATTTTGAAAAAAAAGGGGTTAAAAATTTTTTTTTTTAAATTTCGTATACATTTTTGAAAAGTACGTGAAAAATGCAATAAAATTCATTATAGATAAATTAAAATCCATTAACTTTTGTCATAGTTATACGGATTTGAAAATGACAATGTTACCCTTAACGTCAAAACTTCAACCCCCTCTACTTTCTACAAATATTTTTTTAATGAGTTTATATTTTAGGGATTTATTACTATCATATAGGACAACAATTTACCAAAGTATGAAGCCAATCCCAGAACATTGACTTTTTGGGCTGGGGCGATTGAAAAAGAATCTCTCATATATACTTATTATCAAATCACACCTCTTCTCTTTATGTTGAGTGGACTGAATAAAAAGAGCGTTATTGAAGATGAAAACGATCCAAAGCCGTCTACTTCACGACTAAATCATTCAAGTGAGCCAATTAAAGAAAAAAAAAGAAAAATTTCCTCCGATGAGACCGGGAAACCTGCAAAAATAGGCGGCATTGCACTCTTAGAAAAGTTGAGACAAGCGTCTAAGTCCTCGGTCAGTTAAAAAATAAAATTTCAACATAAAAACCTCATACACATTAAATAATACTCAAGCAAACAATCACGAAATGAATCTAATATTTCTGATAGTGCCATGTTTCGGCACGACTTGAATATCGTTTAAAAAAGGTTTCATGTTAGGGCACAATACACAACAGAAAAACACATAGACCGAAACAAAAACAGGGTTGCTACTGTCCTGGAAAACCTGGAATTGTCAGGGAATTTTTTTTCGGTCAGGGAAAACCTGGAAAAGTCAGGGAATTTTATATAATTTTGTTTAAAAAATTAATCTGCCGTATTTAAATCGCGGAAATTTAAAGTTGACAATTCTATTTTCTATTTTTGTTATTTAAACCAATGATTCTAGATGAAATAAAAGTTTCGTATTCATTTTATTTTTCATTTTTCTAGCATCAAATTTTTAAAAAATCCTATAACTAAATTGACAACTTAGATACAGAACAAATTTTTTAACAAATTATTCCCTAAATTTTCCCTGATTTCCAGGTAAAATTTTCACTTTTTTCCTGATCTTTCTAAAAAAATTAAAACTGTTAAAAATAAAATTAGTTACTGTATCAAACTTCCCTCGATTATTTATAAAAATTAAAATAAAATTTTTTTAAAATTCAATAACTGTTAGTAGAATTTAGAAAATTTCAATTGCTTCACAAATTTTCAATTACTTCTTTATAAAGTTTCAATCATCTTCAATTCAATTATCAAAAAGAGAATTGAAATATTTCATAAACCAAAATTTTTAGAATTTTAAATACATTTTTTCGAAACTTCTATTAAAAGAAAGTAATTTAAATCTTTTTAAAATTTTCTTCTTAATAAAAATTGTAATATAAATCTTTGTAAAAATCAATTCAAATTATTTTTTTAACTCAATTGTTTAAGACACTTGAATTTTGTTACATAATTTTATTTTTGAAAATGATCAAAAACAATTATTTTAGAATTTTAATAAAATCTTTTAAAACTTAAATAATTTTTAAATTAAGTATTTAATTAACAAATTGTATTAATTTTAAGAAAATTTTACAAAATTTCAATTAATTTGATTATTTTTCCATAAAATTTATTCAAGAAATTCAATTATCATTGAAAATTGGGATTTTTTCCAACTAAAATTTTTATAACTTTAATAGAATTAATTAACCTGAATAATGTTAAAGAGTTTTTTTATTTTAAATTTTATTTATTTTATTTAAAATAAATTTAATCATTTACAGATATAAGCAAAATTTCAGGAATTATTTTTAAATTCCTTAAGATTCCAAAATCTTTAATGTGAAAATGAAATTTGAAAGGTGAAATTAAGGTTTTGTGTTTTTCAAAAATCAGAATTTTTGTATTAATTTTAAAAATTTGTTATTTTTCTATAGAACTTTTGATATAACTCCTTGACTTTTCTCTGAATTCCTTAATTTCTCTGATATATACATCAACCCAGAAAAACTATATAAATAATTTATTGTAAGTTTCATTAAACTGTTTTATAAACAAATAAACTAAACCTTTATTACAACAATTTTACATTTGGTCAGGGAATTTTCAAAAAAATGGTCAGGAAAACCTGGAAAAGTCAGGGAATTTTGGAAATTTGAAACTGTAGCAATCCTGAAAAAACTCGTGTCTATTAAAAATTGTCTGCTTTTAAAATATTTAAAAAATACTCTTTTCATTGCATATTGTTTACCTTCAACATTTTTTATTTCTAGAGCCCAGATGTCAACAAAGATGTCAAGAAAATGCACGAGGAATCGACAGATCTATTAAAAGAGATTTCCGGTACATTGACGAAATTGCTAGCAGTTACCGCTGAAACTCACCATTTATTAAAAGCAGTTGTTTCCCCTGAAAGTCATGAACATTGAAAGCCTTGAACATCATTTAAATGACTTATCTGTTTATTTGTGATAATAATTGTCTTCTAATTAATGTAATAAAAATTTAATTATGTTCAGCAATTACTTCTTACTATATTATTTTCATTAATTACGTTCAAAATAATTATTGTTAGTAATTTCTTTTAGATAAAATTTAGATTGTTAACTAGAAAAAATATTTCTATAACTTCATTGCCGTTTTTGAAAATAAAAGCAAGTTTTAATTCTCAAAAAAAATTCTATAAAGAAAAATTATCAAAAATTTTAATTTTTTTAAAAATTAAAAAAAATTAATTTTTGAATTGAATCATTTCGAATTAATTATTAACTGAATATTTAAAATTTCTTCTCAAATTAAAATCCGATTAAAATGTGAAAACGGGTAATATATTTTTGAAATAATTTTTTTACAGTTAAACTATCTTACTTTTCTTCGAAAAAATGGATAAAATATTTTTAAAAAATTTTTATATAATTTGAAAGCATTTTTTTGTTTAGCGATAAAATCATTCATTGTGTTTCCTCTCAAATTAAAATTCTATTAAATTGGCAAAACTTTTTTTTAAATTTTGAAATAAATTTAAAAGAGCTATATGAATCTATTCTAATAATGAACACGTTTTCAGTTGCCTTCTATAAAGAAATTTCATATACATTAAAATTGTTTAAATAAATTTGATTTTTTAATAATTTAATCTTAAAAGATGATTTATTTTATGATACATCTGCTGATTTCTGTTGTTATTTTTAAAATTATCTTACTCTTACATTTCCAAACAGTAAAACATTAAGCATTTATTAATGATAGTTTATATATTACTAAGGAATATTTATATTTACTTACCTTGTTTTATTGTCACACACAAATCACACACTGAAAAATGAATTACAAACTAAATTAAAAATTTTGTTGATAATCATTGACTGTTTTAAAGAATTGTATGTTATTTCAGTTTTATAAATATTTATAACAAACGTCATTTGAAAATTTGAATTTTATAGTTTGCTTTATTCAGTAAAATTTTAACCTTGAATCGAATGCAATTAACAATTTTACTTATTTGTGTACAAGAATATGATGTTAATACTGTCACATATCATACTTGTCACATCGAGATAATTAGAATTCACTTCCAGCAAAAGAAAAAATTTGTATTAAGATATTTTGTTCAGTAAAAATAATTTACAATCAATTCTATTTTTTTTGACACTGTATGTATGATTTTCTCATAAGAAAATCAGTTGGCAAACATGTATTGATTGAACTATTACGATGTTCATGTCTTTTAAAAGTTATGTTTTTCATAGCAATTTTAACAATATGGCTTGTCAAATCGCTATTTAGTAGGGTTAAGTTAAGTTTCACCGCTAAAATAGAAGCTTGTACTTTAAATTTTTAAAAATCTGTCATAAAAATTCGACTTTACATTTAATTTGCAATAAGTCCCATTAAGGATAATTTAATTTTTTTCGCTAAATAGCGAAAAGCGCTACTTAAGGACTTGCGCTACTTGTAATCCCAGTCCAGGCATCACCAACAGAAATCTTATTCCGCTTACTAATATGTAAAGTATAATTCCATATGCATTCATTTTCTTTAACTAGTTCTAATAGCGTTATTAGATTTTTAACACTATCTGTTGCATTCTTATTTTCGTCAAATTCAATATCCTTTGAACCCGTGTGAATCGATGTCGAAGATTTTAAAACCGTGTTAGTTGATGGTGAAGATGTTGAAGATGTTGAAGCTGTGTGAGTTGCTGGTGAGGAGGTTGAAGCATCATCTGAAGCAGACAATCTTGGGGTCAACATTTTCAGACGTTTAGCAGTATCACTATGTTTCTTCCAAGAAATAAAAGATCCTTTTTCAATGCTTGTAACTTTTATAGAGTTGCTGCCATTATATTTTGTGGCACTGTTGATATTTTCTTTTGTTGGCTGTAAAATCTGAAAACAAAATAAATGTTATTGTCATAAATCTAAACATGGGTGAAACATTTATTTAATTAATTAAGGTAAGTTTACTGCGTAAAATAGATTAGATTGTACGGTAAGTTTGCAGTAATTTATCCTTCAATTTGTGTACTATATATATGTATATATATTATGCTGACAAAAAAAATGACAAACTTTATCTTCAAATTATTAAATATATTGGAAATTTTTTAAACATAATAAATAGGAATAATATAATAAAGAAGTTATAAATTATGTATTAGAAAGTATAATAACCTCTTCATCAAGTTCTAAATCTGATTCTAAATATTCAACATTCCCGTCAGTTGTTTCGTTGACAATTACATTGCCCAAGCAAAGTAGATTTTCAAAATCAAGATTTTGAAAACATTTATGTTTCCATCCATCTTTGTACAGCATTTTACCTTTACAAATGGCACAGTAAACAGTGTTTAAAACCTATGAAACAATTATAACATACATTATATTCCAGCTTTTTATAGATAACATCACTTTAAAATCTTAATAATATTTAATAATATATTAAACTAGCTGTAATACCCGTCTTCGACGGTTTTTTGTAATCTACAAAGCAATTTAAAATTTTGTCTTTACATTGCTTAAAACTATCATTTAATTTAAATTATATTTAATTACATGTTTGTTACGAAGCTAGATGTATAAAAAAATAACTTAAATAAATGTCATAGGTGTTTCGGGAAACTATAGACCCACCCGTCGCCTGTCACAATTATTGCATATATTATTAGTGATAAATTTTTTTATAGTTTGGCACAAATTTATGGAAGCCAACATTTGTAATTTGTAAATTTTATTTTTCTATCGAAACATCAATACCAATACCAAGTTTGAATAAAATTAATAATAATAATAATTGATTTTATAATTCTTTAACTTTAAAAGATTTTAAATCACTATTTTGAATTTAAAATTAAAATTTTTCAACTATACTATTCTAATGATGATAGAATCTTAATCAAGGGACTAAAAAACAATCCTGCATCAAGTTGTAGCACAATTTTGAATTTTCAATTTTTGAACCCTCAGATATTCTATTCCGTTATTTTCAATTTACAATTCGAAATGTTATTGTTTTAACGATAAAATCTTCAACAGGAGACCCTAAAACAACACCCTTAACAATACTAAGTGCACTTGATTACAATTGTTTAATTTATAGTTTTTTGATCCGAAAATATTTCAATTACACATTTCTCTTTTGTAATTAATAATTTTACTCTTCTCACGACAAATTCTAATAAATAAACCCAAAAAATACCAGAAAATTAAGTTTAAGAGCAATTCTCTGCAATTATTGATTTTCGATTTTTTTATCCCAAATAACAATTTTATATTTACATCTCAGATCTAGTTGGTAATTTTTGCAAAATTATGTTAAAATATTACTAAATAACATTCAATATCCTATTAAAGAAAGTTGAGAAAAAATCTATCAAAAAATGAATAATTTGAAAATTTTTGATTTTTTGGAATTTTTAAAAAAGTGCCATAACCTTTCATTAAAATCAATATTTTTTGACGGGGTATGGCTATAAATTTAATTAATTATTATTTGCTTTATGTCATTAACAGTGAAATAATTAATTTTGTGTGTTAATAATATTAGATTGATATCTAATTAATTACTATTAATTAATTAATTAATTTAAAAAAATTTAATTTTCTATCAAGTTTTTATGACCTAATTTATTGAAAATATACTAAGATGTGACTAAAAAAACATTTAATATTCAATTCCAGAAAGTTGAGTAACAATCTAGCAAAAAATAAATAATTTGAAAATTTCAGATTTTTTGAAATTTTCAAAAAAATAGTATATCTCCCGTTCTAATTAATATTTTTCAAATCTGAAAATTTATAAACCTAACTTGGGCCAATACATAACACACTGCCAAGTTTCACTCAAATCGGTTGAGCCGTTTATGAGTGATTGGAGTACAAAGTTTTGTGACGTACATACATACATGCATACATGAAATTTTTTGTTGGAATTTTTGGAATTCTTGATGTTCAAATAGACGAATTATGTAAAAATTTTGAAGCTGTAAGCAGTGTACCGACAGAAGTCTGATTTTATTAATATGGATGTAAGCAAAAATTATTTTTCAACTTTAATTTAATTTTGCGAATTAAAAGAATTGTATAACATTTTATAATATAAATCAGTAAACAGAATGATCATTATACATACACCATTATAATTGTAGTCCATAATTGCTAGCAAAGTCCCTTTGTATCAAAATTAGCCAGATTTGCGCTTCAACTATAAATTTAAAACATACAGATTGCAATTAAATTGAAATTAACACAAGGAATAAATAAATATGTATATAAGAGGAAATATAGGTTATGTTTATGTATATAGCTTATAGCGTTCTCCTGACAAATATATAGTATAGATATTTTGTGTCAGTTTTTAAAAATAAAATATACTAAATACATTTTATATTATAATAAAAAGAATTATCATTATTACTTACCACAATGATTTTGTTTAAAAATAAAACAATGCTTGGAAAAAAATATCCATCACTATATACGAGCAAAGAGTATAGTCGCACTCGTTGTCTGCTATGAATTTCGTTCAGTTCAGATTACAACAACTTAATATTAATTTAATTTGTGTTTAATGAAAAAACATAACTTTTATATTCAAATTTGTTGTAAAGATAATATTTATCTAATAACAATTTGTCATTTTTTAGATTTACACATTATTTATTTGATTTAAAAAATTCTACATTTCAAACTTCCCGCCAGAGAAAAACATTTTCTCAAGTGTGAAAATTTGGCTGTGAACGCAATTCCGACAAAATCGGTAAATTTTTTTTCTTCCAACGGAGGTGAGAAAGCACCTTGAAAAGCTGAAAACTATAAGTGTAAAAGAGATGGAAAGATATCGCTATCTTTTTCACTTTCATGATTTCCATTTTTGCATTCTGCATTCGCGCCGTAATGGGACTGCACCCGGAGTCGGGTTATATTATAGATGTATCTCGTTATCTGCCGAGGTGTGACCGTATCCTTACGTATCCCGTATCCAACTTGCGTACCCTACTCAGTTGTGCTTAGGCCTTAACAGTTGTTCCAAAGTCATTGTTTGCTGGCGCTTAAAACGTTGCTATGGAGAAAGAATAAACAGAAGGTCTAGAGTCTGGAATGTCGAAAAATATCTTAACGGAAAAATTGAATGAATCAAAAATGTTCGCTTACGTTCGCTTTATTCAAGATAAAAGTTTTTACATATGTAAAGTAACAAATATAAAACAGTTTCATTGTGATAATAAAAATGATTTCGATAATAAAAAAATTTACGAAGTTGTATGGGAAGATGGGCATGTCTACGATGCACAAATAGTCTTCCTTGGCGGTAAGCATTTTATTAAAAAATATATAAATAAAAAAATTATCTATTACTATCATTTTCTCACTAAAATATTTATTATTTATATATTTTATTTATATTTTTTCGCACCCACTTCACCTTGATTATAATTTAAAAAATTATGAATTCATTCACAGATATAATAATTTAGTTTACAATTTAAAAATATTAAATAAAAATTTCAATAAATTAAAAATTGAAAAGATGAAAACTAGTTACTTTACCAATTTTATAAAAAAATATTTACTGTTAATTTGAAATGTTCATATTCACTATCATATGCAGTCATATATCTTCAACATAAGTTTATGTATTTTAATTTTAAAAAAGGGATTTTAAAGGAATTCATGTACAAAAATAAGTTTATTCACAAAAACGTTTAATCAATTTTTTTAAAGTGAATACCCCTTTATTTTTTATTTTTGTCTATATTACGCCTCATAAACAGTTTTATTATTTCTATTGAAGGTTTCAGCTTTTTTTATCAAACTTTGTGAAGATAAAAATGGGACAACAATAGGTTTGTCAAAAAATGAAAAAAGCGCAAAATTTGTTGATTTATCTTTCAAAAACATTTTGCCTCATAGTCATATGGTTTAGAAAGTAATAGTGTTTTTTAAAAACCAATATTTTAACCCGCACTGCGCTTTTCATAATTTTTATTCCATTAAGCTAATATTTTAGTGATTATAGTTATATATAACGGACCATGATAAACAGTGTCTTATCTCAAAAAAATGTAGGTTATGTTTCTTATATTTTGAATGAAAATACACAAAGAAAACGAAGAATTATTTAATTCTTAATATAAAAAATTTATGTTTAAGTGTTGATTACAGTCAAACAATTCAGTAAACCTAATTTTGATTCTACCTTATTAAAAGAGAAACTTTTTATTAAGGTAAAACTAACATAAATCATAACTTAACATTTTTTGGAGGTAAGGCACAATATCTAATAGACCGTGACATATACTCACGTACATCAAATTTACGAATATATTAGCATTAGCGTGGTCAACTGTTATTGATAAAAAACTGTAGGATGACTTCAAAAATGCGGATAATAGTTCAATAATAACACAGCCCCACAAAAAAAAAAAGTATCATGTACTTTTGACCGGAATACCCTAACCCTATGTATTTTGACGCGCTGAACACGAATCCGAAGTCCGTTTTGCTCCATCACGTCAGGATTTTTTTCTAACCTCAAAAAACATGTCGGATTTTGTGAAGTAGGCGATTTTTTTAAAAATTGATGTATTAACTTCAAACTTGGTATCTGGGGGTTTTTTGTGTCGCTGATTACGAATCTGAAGTTAGATTTTCAAAATCCAAAATGGCGGATCCAATATGGCGGACGAATTTTGAAAAAATTTTAAGATTTACTTCAAACTTGGTATCTAGGGGTTTTTTGGGTCGCTGATTACGAATCTGATGTCAGATTTCCGAAATTCGACATGTCTGATTCAATATTAAGGAATTGTTTTTAAAAAATTGTCAGATTATTATGAAATTTGGTATCTACAGGTTTTCTAAGTTGCTGACAAGTAACACTAGGGAAGTGCCATACGACGATTTTTCTGAAACTTGGCAGTTTTGTAGTTTTTTAAAAACAATTTGACACGTATGTTTTGTTTTTCCGCAAAATATTCGTAATCAGCGACCCAAAAAACCCCCAGATACAGATAATGGCGTATCTAATATGTCCGATAGAAGTCCATGTTGGATATGCCATTTTGAATTTTTCAAATCTGACATCATATTCGTAATCAGCGACCCAAAAAACCCCCAGATACCAAGTTTGAAGTAAATCTTAAAATTTTTTCAAAATTAGTCCGCCATATTGGATCCGCCATTTTGAATTTTGAAAATCTAACTTCAGATTCGTAATCAGCGACACAAAAAACCCCCAGATACCAAGTTTGAAGTTAATACATCAATTTTTAAAAAAATCGCCTACTTCACAAAATCCGACATGTTTTTTGAGGTTAGAAAAAAATCCTGACGTGATGGAGCAAAACGGACTTCGGATTCGTGTTCAGCGCGTCAAAATACATAGGGTTAGGGTATTCCGGTCAAAAGTACATGATACTTTTTTTTTTTGTGGGGCTGTGTAATCCGAGAATCTTCAAATTTTTTATAAACGTTTCTTTGAATATTTAAGGCTATTGTCCGAAATGAAAAATTTTAATTTAATATATATTTAATTGGAAGATTAAAATATGTAATGAATAATTGTATGTACCTATTTGATAGCAACACTACGTGATATAAATCTCTTTTTCTTAAAAAACAAAATTTCACTTATACTCAGCCAGAATCATTTTATAAAGAATGTTAAATATGTAAAAAAAATATGCATACATTATCTCACAGAAACATAATAGAAAGAGGTAAAAAGATTTATTTCGGTTGTATTATTTAAAATTTAGAATTCCAAAAGTGCTTTGAAATACTGTACCTCGGAAACTATTGTAGCTATTACGTTGTTCTTTTTTGCAAATTGTCAGGAATTTAGTCAGCTTCTATTTACTTGTAGGTCAATTTAAAAAAACATTATTAGTTTCAAAACTATCTTTGAAAAACTGAAAATATTGGATTTGGCTAAAGTAACGACAAAAATTTCGTTTTTTGCGAAAGCTATATCTTGGTCAATTTTTGAGCTACATGGTTCCTTTTTTTATTAAATTACTCAGAATTATATACACCTTCTTTTTAATGAGAACAATATTTATGCTTAAATATCATAGAAGGCGGCAATTTGCAAAAAAACTGATTTTTTGCACTTATTTCTTTAAAAAAAACGAAGCTGAAGTGCGCAACGTTTATGATAAACGATTTTTAAAGAAATAGTTTTTTAAAATCAAAAATTCTACAATTTTTTTCCTAAAAAATATTTTTTTATAATTTGTTGATTAATGAAAACTACAAGAAATATTTTTTAGGCAAAAAATTATAGAATTTTTTATTTTAAAAAATCATTTCTTTAAAAATCGTTTATCATAAACGTTGCGTACTTCAGCTTCGGTAAAAAAATATAAATTCTTATAGGAGTTCTAAGTATCAAATTCAGGTAGTTTATTTTTACTCGAAAATGAAGGATTTGAGTAAAAAAATTCAGGTCCTGAGTTAAAACATCTAAAAATGCTAACTTGACTGGACCATGTTGTTAATTTCTGATGCAATTTTTTGGAAAATAACATTATTTCAAGTAAAAATAGCTATAAATTAAGATGCACTCAGCAATTCACAATCTGAGTCATCATTCTTCTGAACCAAATTTAGAAACGAAACATTAATAGATATAAATTATTTAAAATTTTGTACAATAAATTTATCATCTTCGAACATGATAATGCATTTCCAGTTAGAAGAAAATCAATTGCTATTAAATAAAATAAGAAAGATAATAAAAAAAGATGATATCGATTATCCTGAGTCAAAGATCCTTGACTCAGAATCATCGAAATCATCCTCTCTTATTATTAAACACTACCGAGTGAGAGAATCAAAATTTAAACAAAATAAGAAAAATTTGGAAACCGTCATTCCTTTTTTTTATTGACAATATCATTAATAAATTTACTAAAATTAAAGCTAGTCGCACTGAAGTATAATTATTCAGCAATAAGTGTTATAATATTAAATGTTACTGAAATAAAATAAATTGACATTTACTTATTTTTTATTTTAATCTTCACAAATTTATAAATGACGTTCAACGATTTAAGAACGTTTTTGGAACAAAATGCGTTTTTTGTCTACTAGATTGTCTACTGAAGTATACATTCATCAATAGAATCATAAATAATATATTACTTACCTTTTAACATAAATAATTTAATCTCACATGTATAAAGACGAGAATACATATTGTATTTTCACTTGCAAAATTCCATCAATTTCATTCCATAAAAAACAAGATTTAATAGCAGGATATTTAATATTTTAATTCGTAATTATAATTGTAATATTTTGCAAACATAATTGCAAAAAGTATGTAATTTTAGACACTCTAGGATAAATAAATAGCCCACAAAAAGTCGCGTCGTGACACATTTTTCGACAGGGCACATTTGAGTGTACAGTACAAAAATAGAAATTAATTTAATTTAAGTATTACTGGGTATTCTTAGGTTATTGGGGTCACTGATTGCTGAAGAATATGGTGTCCGTTTTTCAAAATTACAAATGGTGAATCCAAAATAGCGGACGAATTTTTAAATAATCTTTCCGATTCGCTTGAAAATCGTTGCTTGGGGGTTTTCGGGTTCAGTGATTTCGAATCTGATGTAAGTTTTTCAAAATTAATACAATTTACTAATATCACATTCGTAATCAGCGACCTTGATAACCCCTTAATAACGAGTTTCAAGCAAAACCGTCAAATTTAAAAAAATATGTCCGCCATATTGGTTCCGCCATTTAGAATTTTTAAAAAGTAACATGGGGACTGAATTAGCTCGCTCTTCCGGCCATCCCGCGAAGCGGTTGGTACAATGTGCTTCGTTTCTGCTGCTGGCGTCGAGTAGCTGACAGATCGTCCGCCCGACTTTTGCAAAGCCGAGGTCTTCTCTGGTCGGGGCGGGCATCAAAATAATATGAAAAATTTAATTAAACGCGGAAAAAATTAATTAAATTAATTCTTAATTTTTTAAATATATTTTTTAATATAACGTGATTTTCGTGCATACAAATAAACAAACATGTCACATACATTTTTAGTAACGACATTCACTAGTCCTGTAATAAGCGTTGCTATGTAGTTGCTATGCTATTATGCTATTATGCATAACGTCTTCAAAAAATATTAAAATACTACATTTATGTATCGAAAACTTTATACGCGTTTTTCTCGAAACGTGTTTTTTCGCGCGCCGTGCAATGTAGCTCAACTAATTTTTAATGGATTTTAAACAAACTTACAATAAATCTTCTTTATCTTATTAACTATTGAATGACGAGCTCTTTTTATGGAAAATTTTTTTTAACAATTGGTTTTGATCATTGTTTATGAAAAAGTGATTTTTTTCAAAATGGTCCCAAATTAAAGAAATTTTTTTGTTTTCTCTTCGTCATGCAAAGCGTATTTGCGTATTTTAACGGTAAAAATTTTTAATTTTAGTTGAGATTTGTGATCTGTAGGCTGTAATGAGTGTCATGCGAATCCGATAAATATTTCCAAATTTTTGCGCCACATTAAATCAGATATTTTTAATTTTTAAAATTGAAATTAGCAACTCCAAAAACTCTTAAATAGTCGTTTTTACGATTTCTAATTAACTGAGACTGATTATTAATTTTATAATTTTTAAAACATTTTTCAAATTTGACTTATTTGATGGCGTCACTTTGTCTACAATTGGCAATATTTTGTTGGGGGACGTATTTCACAACCTATTAATTTCCCTAAGTACACTTTTTTCAGTCTATTATTCTCCCAACCTTTAAACCTTTGACCCACTAATTTCATATTGCTTTGAAATTACAAATTTGTACAAAACTAATATTTTCTTTTACGTTC
This sequence comes from Leptopilina boulardi, assembly GCF_019393585.1. Classification (NCBI taxonomy): domain Eukaryota; kingdom Metazoa; phylum Arthropoda; class Insecta; order Hymenoptera; family Figitidae; genus Leptopilina; species Leptopilina boulardi. The sequence continues at coordinate 941,242 of NW_026137919.1, forward strand.
AGATAGTCGCAAAGAAATCAATAAAAAAATTGATGATTATAAAAAAAAAGAAAAAAGAATAAGAGTGGGACCAGCGCGAAGAAGTCTAACGAAGGAGTATGTTAATGAACTTGAACCAAAACATTCAAAGGAAGAGAAGGTATTATAAGTCTCCTTACACTACTTTGTGCCTTTAAGGCCAGGTCCAAGTGAGGCAGCGCCATATACATTGAAACTGAAATTTTTGAAAATTTTCAACAGCCTTTTCTTGAAAACAACAAGGTAAAATGCTTTTTCCTTTATGAATAATTGATTATTGGCAAGATATACACCAGCTAAAACTTTTTTTGAGTTAAAATAATGAAAAAAATTTCATGTCGATAAATTAAATATGAGCACTTTTTTCACAAAAACTGTAACAGTACTTTCTCAGAAATTACAATCAAAAATGCAATTTCCATTTGGAAAATTAATAAACGCTACAAAATAGCCCACCTGAGATTTACCAATCACAAAAATAAGAAAAAAAATTTTATTAAATATTTAACATATTGATACTGTTTTACTGATTGTGACAGCCCTTTGGTAGATTATGTATTTCAGGTCGTTAGCAACAGCACCAATCTCCTCCTTTTGGCAAAACCGCGAAACGTCTGGTGACATATATAACATGCCAAACGGCTGTCAGAATGAGTAAAATATGTTATGTTAAAAAACTTTTTTTTTGTTATTTTCGTGATTGGTAAATCTTAGGTCGTGTATTTTTTAGCGTTTATTAATTTTCCAAATGGAAATTGCATTTTTGATTGTAATTTCTGAGAAAGTACTGTTACAGTTTTTGCGAAAAAAGTGCTCATATTTAATTTATTGACATGAAATTTTTTTCATTATTTTAACTCAAAAAAAGTTTAAGCTGGTGTATATCTTGCCAATAATCAATTATCCATAAAAGAAAAAGCATTTTACCTTCTTGTTTTCAAGAAAAGGCTGTTGGAAATTTTCAGAAATTTTAGTTTCAATGTAGATGGCGCTGCCTCACTTGGACATGGCCGTTAATAGTAGTGTATTTCCAGTAAGCTAGAAAGCAAGAATACGAGTTGATTTTAAGGTTGCGTTAGCCTTTTGTCGATGAACTTTAACGTAATTTTGAGTTTATTTTCGCCTCTTTCAAGGAGAGTGCATTAATGTTTACAAAGCTTTCTGCATCAGACATACAGTACAGATTAACTCTTATTACAAAAGTAATAATCCTAAAGTGTCAATTAAATTATACGAAAAATCAAATTTTGAAAATTGAATTGATAATTGAAAATCAAACTTACGTTTGAAGAATTTTTTTACATTTTTTTAATTTTTATAATGTCAAAAAATACGCATATAAAATATTATGAAGAAATTCAGATTTTTAAAAAAGTTATACATAAATATATTGCTGCATGCACAAAAAATTAAAGTAAAACCGATGTGAACATAAACTTTAAACTCGGTTTTCTAGAAACAGTTTTTTTTAAAAATGTTACCCCCTGCAACAAAAAATCTAAACGATATTTGAAACTGAAACTGGCACCCAGTTATCAACTTTAAGTTAATTTTTGAAAACGTTTATGTTGGTAATAACTTTTAAACAAATGAATGAAACACATCAAACAGTTTGACAGTTCTTGCGCAAGTTACGCAAATCCTTAGGTTATAATTTGAAAACAAAAGAATTAAATTCAATAATATTCAAACCACGTCTTCAAACACTGAACAGAAATATATGATTGATAAAAATAATAATAATAATAATTCTAATAATAATAAAAAAAACAAAAATAATCTTCTGTCATACAAAATACACTAAATTTGAGAATTTACAAAATATAAAAAATACGACAACTCAAAAAATGTTTTCTTCCTGGAAATTGCAAAATAAATTCACAACTTTAGACTTGAATAAAACAAAAATATAAAACAATTTTTTCTATCTTTCACTTACTCCTAGAAAGTACAAAAAAAACCATAAGAGGACACTACACGAACCACAGACCCTTTAAAAAAATTTTTTCCAGAAAATTGAAAAAAAAATTGGAAAAAATTCATAACTTTCGCCTTGACGAAAACTAAAATATAAAATAATTTGTATAAGATTTTTTCGATTTTGGAAAACAGGTCAAAAAGTAAAAAACACTTTTCTTATTTTTATAACGACGACGTTTCGATAACTAAGTTTGTTATCATAAAAATATAAAAGTAAAATAAGTAAAAGTCTTAAAAATAAGAAAAGTGTTTTTTACTTTTTGATCTGTCTTCCAAAATCAAAAAAATCTTATACAAATTTAAAAATATGGAAAGAAAAAAAATATTCACTACATATAAAATAATTTTTTTTAACTTCCACTTACTCCTAGAAAGTACAAAAAAACATTAAAAGACGGTACGCGGACGTCAGCTTCTTCAAAAAATGTTTTTTTCCAGAAAATTGAAAAAAAAATTCGAATAAAATTAATTACCTTCGCCTTGACGAAAACTAAAATATGAATTAATTTTTTTGAGCTTCCACTTACTCCTAGAAAGTACGAAAAAACATTAGAAGACGGTACGCGGACCTCAGCCCCTTCAAAAAATGTTTTTTTCCAGAACATTGAAAAAAAATTCGAAAAAAATTCATAACTTTCTTTTTGACTAAAACTAAAATATAAAATAATTTTTTTAAGCTTCCACTTACTCCTAGAAAAAAAAAACATTAGAAGACGGTACGCGGATGTCAGCTTCTTCAAAAAATGTTTTTTTCCAGATAATTGAAAAAAAAATTCGAATAAAATTCATTACCTTCGCCTTGACGAAAACTAAAATATGAATTAATTTTTTTGAGCTTCAACTTACTCTTAGAGAGTACGAAAAAAACATTAGAAGACGGTACGCGGACCTCAGCCCCTTCAAAAAAAGTTTTTTTCCAGAAAATTGAAAAAAAATTCGAATAAAATTAATTACCTTCGCCTTGACGAAAACTAAAATATGAATTAATTTTTTTGAGCTTCCACTTACTCCTAGAAAGTACAAAAAAACATTAGAAGACGGTACGCAGACGTCAGCTTCTTCAAAAAATGTTTTTTTCCAGAAAATTGAAAAAAAAATTCGAATAAAATTAATTACCTTCGCCTTGACGAAAACTAAAATATGAACTAATTTTTTTGAGCTTCCACTTACTCCTAGAAAGTACGAAAAAACATTAGAAGACGGTACGCGGACGTCAGCTTCTTCAAAAAATGTTTTTTTCCAGACATTGAAAAAAAATTCGAAAAAAATTCATAACTTTCTTTTTGACTAAAACTAAAATATAAAATAATTTTTTTGAGCTTCCACTTACTCCTAGAAAGTACGAAAAAACATTAGAAGACGGTACGCGGACCTCAGCCCCTTCAAAAAATGTTTTTTTCAAGAACATTGAAAAAAAATTCGAAAAAAATTCATAACTTTCGCCTTGACTAAAACTAAAATATAAACTAATTTTTTTGAGCTTCCACTTACTCCTAGAAAGTACGAAAAAACATTAGAAGACGGTACGCGGACCTCAGCCCCTTCAAAAAATGTTTTTTTCCAGAACATTGAAAAAAAATTCGAAAAAAATTCATAACTTTCTTTTTGACTAAAACTAAAATATAAACTAATTTTTTTGAGCTTCCACTTACTCCTAGAAAGTACGAAAAAACATTAGAAGACGGTACGCGGACCTCAGTTTCTTCAAAAAATGTTTTTTCCAGAAAATTCAAAAGAAAAATTAATTACCTTCGCCTTGACGAAAACTAAAATATGAATTAATTTTTTTGAGCTTCCACTTACTCCTAGAAAGTACGAAAAAACATTAGAAGACGGTACGCGGATGTCAGCTTCTTCAAAAAATGTTTTTTTCCAGATAATTGAAAAAAAATTCGAATAAAATTCATTACCTTCGCCTTGACGAAAACTAAAATATGAATTAATTTTTTTGAGCTTCAACTTACTCTTAGAGAGTACGAAAAAACATTAGAAGACGGTACGCGGACCTCAGTTCCTTCAAAAAATGTTTTTTCCAGAAAATTCAAAAGAAAAATTCATTACCTTCGCCTTGACGAAAACTAAAATATGAATTAATTTTTTTGAGCTTCCACTTACTCCTAGAAAGTACGAAAAAACATTAGAAGACGGTACGCGGATGTCAGCTTCTTCAAAAAATGTTTTTTTCCAGATAATTGAAAAAAAATTCGAATAAAATTCATTACCTTCGCCTTGACGAAAACTAAAATATGAATTAATTTTTTTGAGCTTCCACTTACTCCTAGAAAGTACGAAAAAACATTAGAAGACGGTACGCGGACCTCAGCCCCTTCAAAAAATGTTTTTTTCCAGAACATTGAAAAAAAATTCGAAAAAAATTCATAACTTTCTTTTTGACTAAAACTAAAATATAAAATAATTTTTTTAAGCTTCCACTTACTCCTAGAAAAAAAAAACATTAGAAGACGGTACGCGGATGTCAGCTTCTTCAAAAAATGTTTTTTTCCAGATAATTGAAAAAAAAATTCGAATAAAATTCATTACCTTCGCCTTGACGAAAACTAAAATATGAATTAATTTTTTTGAGCTTCAACTTACTCTTAGAGAGTACGAAAAAAACATTAGAAGACGGTACGCGGACCTCAGCCCCTTCAAAAAAAGTTTTTTTCCAGAAAATTGAAAAAAAATTCGAATAAAATTAATTACCTTCGCCTTGACGAAAACTAAAATATGAATTAATTTTTTTGAGCTTCCACTTACTCCTAGAAAGTACAAAAAAACATTAGAAGACGGTACGCAGACGTCAGCTTCTTCAAAAAATGTTTTTTTCCAGAAAATTGAAAAAAAAATTCGAATAAAATTAATTACCTTCGCCTTGACGAAAACTAAAATATGAACTAATTTTTTTGAGCTTCCACTTACTCCTAGAAAGTACGAAAAAACATTAGAAGACGGTACGCGGACCTCAGTTTCTTCAAAAAATGTTTTTTCCAGAAAATTCAAAAGAAAAATTAATTACCTTCGCCTTGACGAAAACTAAAATATGAATTAATTTTTTTGAGCTTCCACTTACTCCTAGAAAGTACGAAAAAACATTAGAAGACGGTACGCGGATGTCAGCTTCTTCAAAAAATGTTTTTTTCCAGATAATTGAAAAAAAATTCGAATAAAATTCATTACCTTCGCCTTGACGAAAACTAAAATATGAATTAATTTTTTTGAGCTTCAACTTACTCTTAGAGAGTACGAAAAAACATTAGAAGACGGTACGCGGACCTCAGTTCCTTCAAAAAATGTTTTTTCCAGAAAATTCAAAAGAAAAATTCATTACCTTCGCCTTGACGAAAACTAAAATATGAATTAATTTTTTTGAGCTTCAACTTACTCCTAAAGAATACGAAAAAAACATTAGAAGACGGTACGCAGACCTCAGCCCCTTCAAATAAAGTTTTTTTTCCTGAAAATTGAAAAAAAAATTCCAAAAAAAATTCATAACTATCGCCTTGACTGAAACTAAAATATAAAATAATTTTTTTGAGCTTCCACTTACTTCTAGAAAGTACGAAAAAAACATTAGAAGAGGGTACGCGGACCTCAGCCCCTTCAAAAAATGTTTTTTTCCAGAACATTGAAAAAAAATTCGAAAAAAATTCATAACTTTCTTTTTGACTAAAACTAAAATATAAACTAATTTTTTTGAGCTTCCACTTACTCCTAGAAAGTACGAAAAAACATTAGAAGACGGTACGCGGACCTCAGTTTCTTCAAAAAATGTTTTTTCCAGAAAATTCAAAAGAAAAATTAATTACCTTCGCCTTGACGAAAACTAAAATATGAATTAATTTTTTTGAGCTTCCACTTACTCCTAGAAAGTACGAAAAAACATTAGAAGACGGTACGCGGATGTCAGCTTCTTCAAAAAATGTTTTTTTCCAGATAATTGAAAAAAAATTCGAATAAAATTCATTACCTTCGCCTTGACGAAAACTAAAATATGAATTAATTTTTTTGAGCTTCAACTTACTCTTAGAGAGTACGAAAAAACATTAGAAGACGGTACGCGGACCTCAGTTCCTTCAAAAAATGTTTTTTCCAGAAAATTCAAAAGAAAAATTCATTACCTTCGCCTTGACGAAAACTAAAATATGAATTAATTTTTTTGAGCTTCAACTTACTCCTAAAGAATACGAAAAAAACATTAGAAGACGGTACGCAGACCTCAGCCCCTTCAAATAAAGTTTTTTTTCCTGAAAATTGAAAAAAAAATTCCAAAAAAAATTCATAACTATCGCCTTGACTGAAACTAAAATATAAAATAATTTTTTTGAGCTTCCACTTACTTCTAGAAAGTACGAAAAAAACATTAGAAGAGGGTACGCGGACCTCAGCCCCTTCAAAAAATGTTTTTTTCCAGAAAATTGAAAAAAAAATTCGAAAAAAATTCATAACTTTCGCCTTGACTAAAACTAAAATATAAACTAATTTTTTTGAGCTTCCACTTACTCCTAGAAAGTACGAAAAAACATTAGAAGACGGTACGCGGACCTCAGCCCCTTCAAAAAATGTTTTTTTCTAGAACATTGAAAAAAAATTCATAACTTTCTTTTTGACTAAAACTAAAATATGAATTAATTTTTTTGAGCTTCCACTTACTCCTAGAAAGTACGAAAAAACATTAGAAGACGGTACGCGGATGTCAGCTTCTTCAAAAAATGTTTTTTTCCAGATAATTGAAAAAAAATTCGAATAAAATTCATTACCTTCGCCTTGACGAAAACTAAAATATGAATTAATTTTTTTGAGCTTCCACTTACTCCTAGAAAGTACGAAAAAACATTAGAAGACGGTACGCGGACCTCAGCCCCTTCAAAAAATGTTTTTTTCCAGAACATTGAAAAAAAATTCGAAAAAAATTCATAACTTTCTTTTTGACTAAAACTAAAATATAAAATAATTTTTTTAAGCTTCCACTTACTCCTAGAAAAAAAAAACATTAGAAGACGGTACGCGGATGTCAGCTTCTTCAAAAAATGTTTTTTTCCAGATAATTGAAAAAAAAATTCGAATAAAATTCATTACCTTCGCCTTGACGAAAACTAAAATATGAATTAATTTTTTTGAGCTTCAACTTACTCTTAGAGAGTACGAAAAAAACATTAGAAGACGGTACGCGGACCTCAGCCCCTTCAAAAAAAGTTTTTTTCCAGAAAATTGAAAAAAAATTCGAATAAAATTAATTACCTTCGCCTTGACGAAAACTAAAATATGAATTAATTTTTTTGAGCTTCCACTTACTCCTAGAAAGTACAAAAAAACATTAGAAGACGGTACGCAGACGTCAGCTTCTTCAAAAAATGTTTTTTTCCAGAAAATTGAAAAAAAAATTCGAATAAAATTAATTACCTTCGCCTTGACGAAAACTAAAATATGAACTAATTTTTTTGAGCTTCCACTTACTCCTAGAAAGTACGAAAAAACATTAGAAGACGGTACGCGGACGTCAGCTTCTTCAAAAAATGTTTTTTTCCAGACATTGAAAAAAAATTCGAAAAAAATTCATAACTTTCTTTTTGACTAAAACTAAAATATAAAATAATTTTTTTGAGCTTCCACTTACTCCTAGAAAGTACGAAAAAACATTAGAAGACGGTACGCGGACCTCAGCCCCTTCAAAAAATGTTTTTTTCAAGAACATTGAAAAAAAATTCGAAAAAAATTCATAACTTTCGCCTTGACTAAAACTAAAATATAAACTAATTTTTTTGAGCTTCCACTTACTCCTAGAAAGTACGAAAAAACATTAGAAGACGGTACGCGGACCTCAGCCCCTTCAAAAAATGTTTTTTTCCAGAACATTGAAAAAAAATTCGAAAAAAATTCATAACTTTCTTTTTGACTAAAACTAAAATATAAACTAATTTTTTTGAGCTTCCACTTACTCCTAGAAAGTACGAAAAAACATTAGAAGACGGTACGCGGACCTCAGTTTCTTCAAAAAATGTTTTTTCCAGAAAATTCAAAAGAAAAATTAATTACCTTCGCCTTGACGAAAACTAAAATATGAATTAATTTTTTTGAGCTTCCACTTACTCCTAGAAAGTACGAAAAAACATTAGAAGACGGTACGCGGATGTCAGCTTCTTCAAAAAATGTTTTTTTCCAGATAATTGAAAAAAAATTCGAATAAAATTCATTACCTTCGCCTTGACGAAAACTAAAATATGAATTAATTTTTTTGAGCTTCAACTTACTCTTAGAGAGTACAAAAAAACATTAGAAGACGGTACGCGGACCTCAGTTCCTTCAAAAAATGTTTTTTCCAGAAAATTCAAAAGAAAAATTCATTACCTTCGCCTTGACGAAAACTAAAATATGAATTAATTTTTTTGAGCTTCAACTTACTCCTAAAGAATACGAAAAAAACATTAGAAGACGGTACGCAGACCTCAGCCCCTTCAAATAAAGTTTTTTTTCCTGAAAATTGAAAAAAAAATTCCAAAAAAAATTCATAACTATCGCCTTGACTGAAACTAAAATATAAAATAATTTTTTTGAGCTTCCACTTACTTCTAGAAAGTACGAAAAAAACATTAGAAGAGGGTACGCGGACCTCAGCCCCTTCAAAAAATGTTTTTTTCCAGAACATTGAAAAAAAATTCGAAAAAAATTCATAACTTTCTTTTTGACGAAAACTAAAATATGAATTAATTTTTTTGAGCTTCCACTTACTCCTAGAAAGTACGAAAAAACATTAGAAGACGGTACGCGGATGTCAGCTTCTTCAAAAAATGTTTTTTTCCAGATAATTGAAAAAAAATTCGAATAAAATTCATTACCTTCGCCTTGACGAAAACTAAAATATGAATTAATTTTTTTGAGCTTCAACTTACTCTTAGAGAGTACGAAAAAACATTAGAAGACGGTACGCGGACCTCAGTTCCTTCAAAAAATGTTTTTTCCAGAAAATTCAAAAGAAAAATTCATTACCTTCGCCTTGACGAAAACTAAAATATGAATTAATTTTTTTGAGCTTCAACTTACTCCTAAAGAATACGAAAAAAACATTAGAAGACGGTACGCAGACCTCAGCCCCTTCAAATAAAGTTTTTTTTCCTGAAAATTGAAAAAAAAATTCCAAAAAAAATTCATAACTATCGCCTTGACTGAAACTAAAATATAAAATAATTTTTTTGAGCTTCCACTTACTTCTAGAAAGTACGAAAAAAACATTAGAAGAGGGTACGCGGACCTCAGCCCCTTCAAAAAATGTTTTTTTCCAGAAAATTGAAAAAAAAATTCGAAAAAAATTCATAACTTTCGCCTTGACTAAAACTAAAATATAAACTAATTTTTTTGAGCTTCCACTTACTCCTAGAAAGTACGAAAAAACATTAGAAGACGGTACGCGGACCTCAGCCCCTTCAAAAAATGTTTTTTTCTAGAACATTGAAAAAAAATTCATAACTTTCTTTTTGACTAAAACTAAAATATAAAATAATTTTTTTAAGCTTCCACTTACTCCTAGAAAGTACAAAAAAACATTAAAAGACGGTACGCGGACGTCAGCTTCTTCAAAAAATGTTTTTTTCCAGAAAATTGAAAAAAAAATTCGAATAAAATTAATTACCTTCGCCTTGACGAAAACTAAAATATGAATTAATTTTTTTGAGCTTCCACTTACTCCTAGAAAGTACGAAAAAACATTAGAAGACGGTACGCGGACCTCAGCCCCTTCAAAAAATGTTTTTTTCCAGAACATTGAAAAAAAATTCGAAAAAAATTCATAACTTTCTTTTTGACTAAAACTAAAATATAAAATAATTTTTTTAAGCTTCCACTTACTCCTAGAAAAAAAAAACATTAGAAGACGGTACGCGGATGTCAGCTTCTTCAAAAAATGTTTTTTTCCAGATAATTGAAAAAAAAATTCGAATAAAATTCATTACCTTCGCCTTGACGAAAACTAAAATATGAATTAATTTTTTTGAGCTTCAACTTACTCTTAGAGAGTACGAAAAAAACATTAGAAGACGGTACGCGGACCTCAGCCCCTTCAAAAAAAGTTTTTTTCCAGAAAATTGAAAAAAAATTCGAATAAAATTAATTACCTTCGCCTTGACGAAAACTAAAATATGAATTAATTTTTTTGAGCTTCCACTTACTCCTAGAAAGTACGAAAAAACATTAGAAGACGGTACGCGGACCTCAGCCCCTTCAAAAAATGTTTTTTTCCAGAACATTGAAAAAAAATTCGAAAAAAATTCATAACTTTCTTTTTGACTAAAACTAAAATATAAAATAATTTTTTTAAGCTTCCACTTACTCCTAGAAAAAAAAAACATTAGAAGACGGTACGCGGATGTCAGCTTCTTCAAAAAATGTTTTTTTCCAGATAATTGAAAAAAAAATTCGAATAAAATTCATTACCTTCGCCTTGACGAAAACTAAAATATGAATTAATTTTTTTGAGCTTCAACTTACTCTTAGAGAGTACGAAAAAAACATTAGAAGACGGTACGCGGACCTCAGCCCCTTCAAAAAAAGTTTTTTTCCAGAAAATTGAAAAAAAATTCGAATAAAATTAATTACCTTCGCCTTGACGAAAACTAAAATATGAATTAATTTTTTTGAGCTTCCACTTACTCCTAGAAAGTACAAAAAAACATTAGAAGACGGTACGCAGACGTCAGCTTCTTCAAAAAATGTTTTTTTCCAGAAAATTGAAAAAAAAATTCGAATAAAATTAATTACCTTCGCCTTGACGAAAACTAAAATATGAACTAATTTTTTTGAGCTTCCACTTACTCCTAGAAAGTACGAAAAAACATTAGAAGACGGTACGCGGACGTCAGCTTCTTCAAAAAATGTTTTTTTCCAGACATTGAAAAAAAATTCGAAAAAAATTCATAACTTTCTTTTTGACTAAAACTAAAATATAAAATAATTTTTTTGAGCTTCCACTTACTCCTAGAAAGTACGAAAAAACATTAGAAGACGGTACGCGGACCTCAGCCCCTTCAAAAAATGTTTTTTTCAAGAACATTGAAAAAAAATTCGAAAAAAATTCATAACTTTCGCCTTGACTAAAACTAAAATATAAACTAATTTTTTTGAGCTTCCACTTACTCCTAGAAAGTACGAAAAAACATTAGAAGACGGTACGCGGACCTCAGCCCCTTCAAAAAATGTTTTTTTCCAGAACATTGAAAAAAAATTCGAAAAAAATTCATAACTTTCTTTTTGACTAAAACTAAAATATAAACTAATTTTTTTGAGCTTCCACTTACTCCTAGAAAGTACGAAAAAACATTAGAAGACGGTACGCGGACCTCAGTTTCTTCAAAAAATGTTTTTTCCAGAAAATTCAAAAGAAAAATTAATTACCTTCGCCTTGACGAAAACTAAAATATGAATTAATTTTTTTGAGCTTCCACTTACTCCTAGAAAGTACGAAAAAACATTAGAAGACGGTACGCGGATGTCAGCTTCTTCAAAAAATGTTTTTTTCCAGATAATTGAAAAAAAATTCGAATAAAATTCATTACCTTCGCCTTGACGAAAACTAAAATATGAATTAATTTTTTTGAGCTTCAACTTACTCTTAGAGAGTACGAAAAAACATTAGAAGACGGTACGCGGACCTCAGTTCCTTCAAAAAATGTTTTTTCCAGAAAATTCAAAAGAAAAATTCATTACCTTCGCCTTGACGAAAACTAAAATATGAATTAATTTTTTTGAGCTTCAACTTACTCCTAAAGAATACGAAAAAAACATTAGAAGACGGTACGCAGACCTCAGCCCCTTCAAATAAAGTTTTTTTTCCTGAAAATTGAAAAAAAAATTCCAAAAAAAATTCATAACTATCGCCTTGACTGAAACTAAAATATAAAATAATTTTTTTGAGCTTCCACTTACTTCTAGAAAGTACGAAAAAAACATTAGAAGAGGGTACGCGGACCTCAGCCCCTTCAAAAAATGTTTTTTTCCAGAACATTGAAAAAAAATTCGAAAAAAATTCATAACTTTCTTTTTGACTAAAACTAAAATATAAACTAATTTTTTTGAGCTTCCACTTACTCCTAGAAAGTACGAAAAAACATTAGAAGACGGTACGCGGACCTCAGTTTCTTCAAAAAATGTTTTTTCCAGAAAATTCAAAAGAAAAATTAATTACCTTCGCCTTGACGAAAACTAAAATATGAATTAATTTTTTTGAGCTTCCACTTACTCCTAGAAAGTACGAAAAAACATTAGAAGACGGTACGCGGATGTCAGCTTCTTCAAAAAATGTTTTTTTCCAGATAATTGAAAAAAAATTCGAATAAAATTCATTACCTTCGCCTTGACGAAAACTAAAATATGAATTAATTTTTTTGAGCTTCAACTTACTCTTAGAGAGTACGAAAAAACATTAGAAGACGGTACGCGGACCTCAGTTCCTTCAAAAAATGTTTTTTCCAGAAAATTCAAAAGAAAAATTCATTACCTTCGCCTTGACGAAAACTAAAATATGAATTAATTTTTTTGAGCTTCAACTTACTCCTAAAGAATACGAAAAAAACATTAGAAGACGGTACGCAGACCTCAGCCCCTTCAAATAAAGTTTTTTTTCCTGAAAATTGAAAAAAAAATTCCAAAAAAAATTCATAACTATCGCCTTGACTGAAACTAAAATATAAAATAATTTTTTTGAGCTTCCACTTACTTCTAGAAAGTACGAAAAAAACATTAGAAGAGGGTACGCGGACCTCAGCCCCTTCAAAAAATGTTTTTTTCCAGAAAATTGAAAAAAAAATTCGAAAAAAATTCATAACTTTCGCCTTGACTAAAACTAAAATATAAACTAATTTTTTTGAGCTTCCACTTACTCCTAGAAAGTACGAAAAAACATTAGAAGACGGTACGCGGACCTCAGCCCCTTCAAAAAATGTTTTTTTCTAGAACATTGAAAAAAAATTCATAACTTTCTTTTTGACTAAAACTAAAATATAAAATAATTTTTTTAAGCTTCCACTTACTCCTAGAAAGTACAAAAAAACATTAAAAGACGGTACGCGGACGTCAGCTTCTTCAAAAAATGTTTTTTTCCAGAAAATTGAAAAAAAAATTCGAATAAAATTAATTACCTTCGCCTTGACGAAAACTAAAATATGAATTAATTTTTTTGAGCTTCCACTTACTCCTAGAAAGTACGAAAAAACATTAGAAGACGGTACGCGGACCTCAGCCCCTTCAAAAAATGTTTTTTTCCAGAACATTGAAAAAAAATTCGAAAAAAATTCATAACTTTCTTTTTGACTAAAACTAAAATATAAAATAATTTTTTTAAGCTTCCACTTACTCCTAGAAAAAAAAAACATTAGAAGACGGTACGCGGATGTCAGCTTCTTCAAAAAATGTTTTTTTCCAGATAATTGAAAAAAAAATTCGAATAAAATTCATTACCTTCGCCTTGACGAAAACTAAAATATGAATTAATTTTTTTGAGCTTCAACTTACTCTTAGAGAGTACGAAAAAAACATTAGAAGACGGTACGCGGACCTCAGCCCCTTCAAAAAAAGTTTTTTTCCAGAAAATTGAAAAAAAATTCGAATAAAATTAATTACCTTCGCCTTGACGAAAACTAAAATATGAATTAATTTTTTTGAGCTTCCACTTACTCCTAGAAAGTACAAAAAAACATTAGAAGACGGTACGCAGACGTCAGCTTCTTCAAAAAATGTTTTTTTCCAGAAAATTGAAAAAAAAATTCGAATAAAATTAATTACCTTCGCCTTGACGAAAACTAAAATATGAACTAATTTTTTTGAGCTTCCACTTACTCCTAGAAAGTACGAAAAAACATTAGAAGACGGTACGCGGACGTCAGCTTCTTCAAAAAATGTTTTTTTCCAGACATTGAAAAAAAATTCGAAAAAAATTCATAACTTTCTTTTTGACTAAAACTAAAATATAAAATAATTTTTTTGAGCTTCCACTTACTCCTAGAAAGTACGAAAAAACATTAGAAGACGGTACGCGGACCTCAGCCCCTTCAAAAAATGTTTTTTTCAAGAACATTGAAAAAAAATTCGAAAAAAATTCATAACTTTCGCCTTGACTAAAACTAAAATATAAACTAATTTTTTTGAGCTTCCACTTACTCCTAGAAAGTACGAAAAAACATTAGAAGACGGTACGCGGACCTCAGCCCTTTCAAAAAATGTTTTTTTCCAGAACATTGAAAAAAAATTCGAAAAAAATTCATAACTTTCTTTTTGACTAAAACTAAAATATAAACTAATTTTTTTGAGCTTCCACTTACTCCTAGAAAGTACGAAAAAACATTAGCAGACGGTACGCGGACCTCAGTTTCTTCAAAAAATGTTTTTTCCAGAAAATTCAAAAGAAAAATTAATTACCTTCGCCTTGACGAAAACTAAAATATGAATTAATTTTTTTGAGCTTCCACTTACTCCTAGAAAGTACGAAAAAACATTAGAAGACGGTACGCGGATGTCAGCTTCTTCAAAAAATGTTTTTTTCCAGATAATTGAAAAAAAATTCGAATAAAATTCATTACCTTCGCCTTGACGAAAACTAAAATATGAATTAATTTTTTTGAGCTTCAACTTACTCTTAGAGAGTACGAAAAAACATTAGAAGACGGTACGCGGACCTCAGTTCCTTCAAAAAATGTTTTTTCCAGAAAATTCAAAAGAAAAATTCATTACCTTCGCCTTGACGAAAACTAAAATATGAATTAATTTTTTTGAGCTTCAACTTACTCCTAAAGAATACGAAAAAAACATTAGAAGACGGTACGCAGACCTCAGCCCCTTCAAATAAAGTTTTTTTTCCTGAAAATTGAAAAAAAAATTCCAAAAAAAATTCATAACTATCGCCTTGACTGAAACTAAAATATAAAATAATTTTTTTGAGCTTCCACTTACTTCTAGAAAGTACGAAAAAAACATTAGAAGAGGGTACGCGGACCTCAGCCCCTTCAAAAAATGTTTTTTTCCAGAACATTGAAAAAAAATTCGAAAAAAATTCATAACTTTCTTTTTGACTAAAACTAAAATATAAACTAATTTTTTTGAGCTTCCACTTACTCCTAGAAAGTACGAAAAAACATTAGAAGACGGTACGCGGACCTCAGTTTCTTCAAAAAATGTTTTTTCCAGAAAATTCAAAAGAAAAATTAATTACCTTCGCCTTGACGAAAACTAAAATATGAATTAATTTTTTTGAGCTTCCACTTACTCCTAGAAAGTACGAAAAAACATTAGAAGACGGTACGCGGATGTCAGCTTCTTCAAAAAATGTTTTTTTCCAGATAATTGAAAAAAAATTCGAATAAAATTCATTACCTTCGCCTTGACGAAAACTAAAATATGAATTAATTTTTTTGAGCTTCAACTTACTCTTAGAGAGTACGAAAAAACATTAGAAGACGGTACGCGGACCTCAGTTCCTTCAAAAAATGTTTTTTCCAGAAAATTCAAAAGAAAAATTCATTACCTTCGCCTTGACGAAAACTAAAATATGAATTAATTTTTTTGAGCTTCAACTTACTCCTAAAGAATACGAAAAAAACATTAGAAGACGGTACGCAGACCTCAGCCCCTTCAAATAAAGTTTTTTTTCCTGAAAATTGAAAAAAAAATTCCAAAAAAAATTCATAACTATCGCCTTGACTGAAACTAAAATATAAAATAATTTTTTTGAGCTTCCACTTACTTCTAGAAAGTACGAAAAAAACATTAGAAGAGGGTACGCGGACCTCAGCCCCTTCAAAAAATGTTTTTTTCCAGAAAATTGAAAAAAAAATTCGAAAAAAATTCATAACTTTCGCCTTGACTAAAACTAAAATATAAACTAATTTTTTTGAGCTTCCACTTACTCCTAGAAAGTACGAAAAAACATTAGAAGACGGTACGCGGACCTCAGCCCCTTCAAAAAATGTTTTTTTCTAGAACATTGAAAAAAAATTCATAACTTTCTTTTTGACTAAAACTAAAATATAAAATAATTTTTTTAAGCTTCTACTTACTCCTAGAAAGTACAAAAAAACATTAAAAGACGGTACGCGGACGTCAGCTTCTTCAAAAAATGTTTTTTTCCAGAAAATTGAAAAAAAAATTCGAATAAAATTAATTACCTTCGCCTTGACGAAAACTAAAATATGAATTAATTTTTTTGAGCTTCCACTTACTCCTAGAAAGTACGAAAAAACATTAGAAGACGGTACGCGGACCTCAGCCCCTTCAAAAAATGTTTTTTTCCAGAACATTGAACAAAAATTCGAAAAAAATTCATAACTTTCTTTTTGACTAAAACTAAAATATAAAATAATTTTTTTAAGCTTCCACTTACTCCTAGAAAAAAAAAACATTAGAAGACGGTACGCGGATGTCAGCTTCTTCAAAAAATGTTTTTTTCCAGATAATTGAAAAAAAAATTCGAATAAAATTCATTACCTTCGCCTTGACGAAAACTAAAATATGAATTAATTTTTTTGAGCTTCAACTTACTCTTAGAGAGTACGAAAAAAACATTAGAAGACGGTACGCGGACCTCAGCCCCTTCAAAAAAAGTTTTTTTCCAGAAAATTGAAAAAAAATTCGAATAAAATTAATTACCTTCGCCTTGACGAAAACTAAAATATGAATTAATTTTTTTGAGCTTCCACTTACTCCTAGAAAGTACGAAAAAACATTAGAAGACGGTACGCGGACCTCAGCCCCTTCAAAAAATGTTTTTTTCCAGAACATTGAAAAAAAATTCGAAAAAAATTCATAACTTTCTTTTTGACTAAAACTAAAATATAAAATAATTTTTTTAAGCTTCCACTTACTCCTAGAAAAAAAAAACATTAGAAGACGGTACGCGGATGTCAGCTTCTTCAAAAAATGTTTTTTTCCAGATAATTGAAAAAAAAATTCGAATAAAATTCATTACCTTCGCCTTGACGAAAACTAAAATATGAATTAATTTTTTTGAGCTTCAACTTACTCTTAGAGAGTACGAAAAAAACATTAGAAGACGGTACGCGGACCTCAGCCCCTTCAAAAAAAGTTTTTTTCCAGAAAATTGAAAAAAAATTCGAATAAAATTAATTACCTTCGCCTTGACGAAAACTAAAATATGAATTAATTTTTTTGAGCTTCCACTTACTCCTAGAAAGTACAAAAAAACATTAGAAGACGGTACGCAGACGTCAGCTTCTTCAAAAAATGTTTTTTTCCAGAAAATTGAAAAAAAAATTCGAATAAAATTAATTACCTTCGCCTTGACGAAAACTAAAATATGAACTAATTTTTTTGAGCTTCCACTTACTCCTAGAAAGTACGAAAAAACATTAGAAGACGGTACGCGGACGTCAGCTTCTTCAAAAAATGTTTTTTTCCAGACATTGAAAAAAAATTCGAAAAAAATTCATAACTTTCTTTTTGACTAAAACTAAAATATAAAATAATTTTTTTGAGCTTCCACTTACTCCTAGAAAGTACGAAAAAACATTAGAAGACGGTACGCGGACCTCAGCCCCTTCAAAAAATGTTTTTTTCAAGAACATTGAAAAAAAATTCGAAAAAAATTCATAACTTTCGCCTTGACTAAAACTAAAATATAAACTAATTTTTTTGAGCTTCCACTTACTCCTAGAAAGTACGAAAAAACATTAGAAGACGGTACGCGGACCTCAGCCCCTTCAAAAAATGTTTTTTTCCAGAACATTGAAAAAAAATTCGAAAAAAATTCATAACTTTCTTTTTGACTAAAACTAAAATATAAACTAATTTTTTTGAGCTTCCACTTACTCCTAGAAAGTAAGAAAAAACATTAGAAGACGGTACGCGGACCTCAGTTTCTTCAAAAAATGTTTTTTCCAGAAAATTCAAAAGAAAAATTAATTACCTTCGCCTTGACGAAAACTAAAATATGAATTAATTTTTTTGAGCTTCCACTTACTCCTAGAAAGTACGAAAAAACATTAGAAGACGGTACGCGGATGTCAGCTTCTTCAAAAAATGTTTTTTTCCAGATAATTGAAAAAAAATTCGAATAAAATTCATTACCTTCGCCTTGACGAAAACTAAAATATGAATTAATTTTTTTGAGCTTCAACTTACTCTTAGAGAGTACGAAAAAACATTAGAAGACGGTACGCGGACCTCAGTTCCTTCAAAAAATGTTTTTTCCAGAAAATTCAAAAGAAAAATTCATTACCTTCGCCTTGACGAAAACTAAAATATGAATTAATTTTTTTGAGCTTCAACTTACTCCTAAAGAATACGAAAAAAACATTAGAAGACGGTACGCAGACCTCAGCCCCTTCAAATAAAGTTTTTTTTCCTGAAAATTGAAAAAAAAATTCCAAAAAAAATTCATAACTATCGCCTTGACTGAAACTAAAATATAAAATAATTTTTTTGAGCTTCCACTTACTTCTAGAAAGTACGAAAAAAACATTAGAAGAGGGTACGCGGACCTCAGCCCCTTCAAAAAATGTTTTTTTCCAGAACATTGAAAAAAAATTCGAAAAAAATTCATAACTTTCTTTTTGACTAAAACTAAAATATAAACTAATTTTTTTGAGCTTCCACTTACTCCTAGAAAGTACGAAAAAACATTAGAAGACGGTACGCGGACCTCAGTTTCTTCAAAAAATGTTTTTTCCAGAAAATTCAAAAGAAAAATTAATTACCTTCGCCTTGACGAAAACTAAAATATGAATTAATTTTTTTGAGCTTCCACTTACTCCTAGAAAGTACGAAAAAACATTAGAAGACGGTACGCGGATGTCAGCTTCTTCAAAAAATGTTTTTTTCCAGATAATTGAAAAAAAATTCGAATAAAATTCATTACCTTCGCCTTGACGAAAACTAAAATATGAATTAATTTTTTTGAGCTTCAACTTACTCTTAGAGAGTACGAAAAAACATTAGAAGACGGTACGCGGACCTCAGTTCCTTCAAAAAATGTTTTTTCCAGAAAATTCAAAAGAAAAATTCATTACCTTCGCCTTGACGAAAACTAAAATATGAATTAATTTTTTTGAGCTTCAACTTACTCCTAAAGAATACGAAAAAAACATTAGAAGACGGTACGCAGACCTCAGCCCCTTCAAATAAAGTTTTTTTTCCTGAAAATTGAAAAAAAAATTCCAAAAAAAATTCATAACTATCGCCTTGACTGAAACTAAAATATAAAATAATTTTTTTGAGCTTCCACTTACTTCTAGAAAGTACGAAAAAAACATTAGAAGAGGGTACGCGGACCTCAGCCCCTTCAAAAAATGTTTTTTTCCAGAAAATTGAAAAAAAAATTCGAAAAAAATTCATAACTTTCGCCTTGACTAAAACTAAAATATAAACTAATTTTTTTGAGCTTCCACTTACTCCTAGAAAGTACGAAAAAACATTAGAAGACGGTACGCGGACCTCAGCCCCTTCAAAAAATGTTTTTTTCTAGAACATTGAAAAAAAATTCATAACTTTCTTTTTGACTAAAACTAAAATATAAAATAATTTTTTTAAGCTTCCACTTACTCCTAAAAAGTACAAAAAAACATTAGAAGACGGTACGCGGATGTCAGCTTCTTCAAAAAATGTTTTTTTCCAGATAATTGAAAAAAAAATTCGAATAAAATTCATTACCTTCGCCTTGACGAAAACTAAAATATGAATTAATTTTTTTGAGCTTCAACTTACTCCTAAAGAATACGAAAAAAACATTAGAAGACGGTACGCAGACCTCAGCCCCTTCAAATAAAGTTTTTTTCCTGAAAATTGAAAAAAAAATTTGAATAAAATTCATGACTTTCGCCTTGACGAAAACTAAAATATGACTTAATTTTTTTAGCTTCCACTTACTACTAGAAGTATAAAAATTGCTGTTTGGTCAATCTTCATTAGGAGTTTTGTTGTTTTTTTCGTACATAGGTAGAAAAAAGCTGAACTCAAAATATTCCTTAATATTTTTTATGAACACAAAAAATTTTATAATTTTTTTATGATTTCAAAAATTTTATGCGATGCAGAACAGGAAAACAATGATTGTAAAATCTAAGAAGAATTTAGAAAAAGAGACGTTCTTAAAAAAAAATGGTACTACTTCAGCATAATTCATTATCAAAGAATCCAACAATTAATACACCATCGGAAAGTTTAGAAATTATTGTTTTGAAGCAGAAGTTGAAAGAAGCAGAGGAGAAGCAAAGAATAATGGAATCAGAATTAAGAGGTAAGTTTGATAAAATTGTTATTAAAATATATAGGGTTAGTTGGGTTAAATGGTGACAAGAGGTGTTGGAGCTTAATTTACAGTTTTAAAATAAACTTCAACGTCAATTTTTAAACTTCAGATCACCTACAAGAGGTTCTGAGTATTGCCAAGCTTTTATCTCGACAATTGGAAGCAAAATAATTCAAGTTATCGCTCAACGCATAAAAACTTGAAAATCATATTGAAAATTTCAGTATTTTGTTTCGCATTTTAAAGAAAAAAGACTTACAAATCATACAAAGTTTTTTTCTTATTCTTTATGACTCCAATTTGAATTTTTGATTTTTGGCAATTATATTAATAATATCAAGAAAAAAAAATTTTTTCGATTTTTTTTACATTTTCTTAATCCTTATAATGTCAAAAATACGCGTATAAAATATTATGAAGAAATTCGGATTTTTAAAAAGTTATACTTGAATATATACCTGAATGTTCACAAAAATTAAAGCAAAAACGATGTGAACATAATCTTTAAACTCGTTCTTCTCGAAACAGTTTTTTTAAAACTGGTATCCCCTGTAACAAAAAATCTGAACCAGACTTTGAATTTTTTTGCATGTTAAAAAACATATTCGTCAGTGAACTAATTATCAAAGTATTGAAAATTAAATTTTTTTCCTTTTTTTATAGCCAAGAATTGTAAAAAACAGTGACATTTTTAAATATTGATTTTAAAAGGACGCCATTTTGTTTGTTTTAAATATTTTTTTTAATTCCATGAAATTAGTCCACTGGGTATTCATGATCAGTCGAAATTATTAAATTTTTATAATTAATAAAATATAATTTTTTATATCCTTAGATAGTGGAAATAAATGTGTAAAATATTAGACCAAAAATTTTTTTTGCTAAGGTTATAAACAATTAAATTTTTTAAGTGTTAAATGGAAACAATCATTTTTTGAGTGGTTTTCAAAATATTCAATCTTTTGATTCCGTGAACCTTTTTTTAACATAACACATTCTATGATATTTTTATCTCGACATTATAATTTGCTTTGTAGATATAGAACAAAATTTACACTATAAAATAAATAATAAATCACGTTTATCATTAATTGGACTTAAATTTTTACAGTTGCAAAAGAACATGAGGCAATTAATTCTATGGGAGCTTGTTATACTTCTAGTAAAGGTGATTATTTAATACTAAGATGTTTTTTTAAATTTCAAGAGTATGTTGCTTATATTTGACGCTCTATTACAAAACACACCTAATACGGCAAAAAATCAATTCTATTTTTTTATGTCAATCGATAGTGTTTTAAATGCTCTTTCACTTCCTAGAATTAGAAATTGTCATCATCAATTACTTTTTAAGATATAGCTCAGCCAAGTTGATAGAAAAACAATGATGATGACAAAACGGATTTTGAGTTTCTGACGTGAAACGATAGTCTTAGAGTTGTTTTTTCACATGCAAAAGTATAAAATTACTTATGTTAATTACTTTTTGTTTTATTATGGAGTTTACATTGACTTTTGTATAACCAATATTCACCAATCAAATATGCAAAACTTTAAATAAAATTTGTTTTGTCGCGTTAGGTACCTTTCACCCTGGAATGTTACATCTTAAAAATTTACTACATAATTCAATAATTATATAATACTTTTTAAATCAAATAAACAATTTATATCATTTATTGAATCAAAATATTAATAAATAATAATTATAATACAGCCTTCGAAGATGAAGAAATGCCTCCTGCTGCAAAGTTATCCGACATTGATAGTGATACGCAAGCTTCTGATTCTGGTATTATACATTGTTCAATTTTTATAATTTAAGGGGGTAGCCTACTTACAGTTTTGTTTTAAAGAGTTAAATTTTTGGAATTTACTGTGGCTAAAATAAAAAAGATCTAACATTGTCTTTGAGACTATCTTAATTGAAAAATAGATTTTTATGCATTTGAAATTGTTTACAGCCTTTTTTGTACAAAAAACAGTAAAAGCTGTTTTTTTATTAAACAAATCATTATCTTTTTATTTAATTAAACAGTTGGTTAAATCTCTTGCCACAAAGTCCATTACTCCTTTTTTAAAGCCGTGGTTAATTATTGAAAAAGTGGACTGTAAGTAGAATATCCCATAGACTTGTGACTGTTTCAAGAAGGATACTGTTCTTTATTAATTAATAGAAAATATAAGAATAATGATAATAGTAATAATAGTATTAATAATAACAACAAATAAAAATTCCAAAGTAAAGTACTATGCACAAAAAGGCAATCCAGATTCGGGTATTCTATTAATAAAAGACACAGACAGAAAAAGTATTAGTTTTGGCCCCTAGTGTATGCAGATGAGATTTATACGTGTCACGTAGGCTTTAGGGTGTACGTAAAAAAGTCGACTTTCCAATTTTATTTATGCTACCTCCAAGATCGGTTCCAATACAATAATATATTTTACAGTAAAATCCCAAACAGATTAATTGATTTTAATTCGTGCTAGGTAAAAAATGTTTTTCGAAATTTTTTGGTTCAAATAGAAGAGGGATTAATAAAACAAGTCATTATTTATTAAAATCTGTCAAGGAGTTTTCTGTAATATAGTAATATATACACTACCGTCCGAAATTGTGCGAACTCTGCTTTTTCAACAACTATAAAACTGTTCAAATCTTCAAAAATATTAAATCTAAAATTTTTTCCTCTTTATTTTATTAAAGCTAATAAAATTCTGAAAGAAATGACACCTTGACAAAGAGAATATGTTAATTTTTCAATTAGATATCTAAGAAAAACCCAATTTTCAATGTTTTTACAATTTTTTTTATTTCTCTGGCAAAAATTAATATTTTTAAACGTTCTTAGGCTCATTGAAATCGTATTTTGTTATGCAATTCAAATTATATAAAACAATTCATGTACACATTCTTCGCTAGCGTATGCAAACCCTGAAAGTTGGCTCATAAAATGTCAAAAAATTGTGATTAATATTTATATGACAAAAAATGATCAGTAAAATGTATAAATCTTAAATTTACTTACATAAATCAGAGAAGTTTAGAATGATATATTTACTTGATTTTTAAACATTATATTTTATTGTAGAATTAAATTTAAATTTTTTGACATTTTATGAGCCAACTTTCACGGTTTGCATACGCTAGGGAAGAATGTGTACATGAATTGTTTTATATAATTTGAATTGCATAACAAAATACGATTTCAATGAGCCTAAGAACGATTAAAAATATTAATTTTTGCCAGAGAAATAAAAAAAATAGTAAAAACATTGAAAATTGGGTTTTTCTTAGATATCTAATTGAAAAATTAACATATTGTCTTTGTCAAGGTGTCATTTCTTTCAGAATTTTATTAGCTTTAATAAAATAAAGAGGAAAAAATTTTAGTTTTAATATTTTTGAAGATTTGAACAGTTTTATAGTTGTTGAAAAAGCAGAGTTCGCACAATTTCGGACGGTAGTGTATAATATAGTAAACTACATATATATTTCTATTTCTCGAAATTCTTGGTCAGTATCTTTTTTTTCCTAACAATCTAGAGGTTAAGTGAACCCGGTGAATTTTAATTTTGTCAACCATATTAAATCTACCATTAAAATTAAAATTTTTAATAACTGTATATCAGATTCGTAATTAGTGACACAAAAATCCCCTAAAAGAACATTCAATCAACTCAAAATTTTTAAAAAATTCTTCCAGCATTTCGAATTTTAAAAATCTAATGTCATTTTCGTAATCAGCGATTTCGATAACCCTCAAAAATAATGATTTTTAAGAGAATCCTATGAACTAAAAGAGTAGTAGTTTATTAATATATTTCACGATAAATAAAAAAATCAGGAAAAGAAGCAGGCTCAAAGCGCCTACATCTAGGGTTTCTTGACTTTTTAAATTTATATTAAAAGTTATTTGTATGCAATAACTTATATTTATATTATCTGTGAATTGCAATGGTTGCTATGAAATCGGTTGCCATGAGAACGGTTACCATGGCAACCATACGAGTGTACGACGGACTGATGGATGGACGGTCGCTATGGTATCTGTTACCATGGCAACTATATGATAACGACGGACGGACAGACAGACACCAAAGTGAAACTATAAGGCTTTCGGCCCTCGGCAACGAAACCCTAAAAACAGACTAAAGTCGATGTGGTAGTAGCAGTTAAGAACTCAGCATACCTAGCATGCACAGCGATGGCCTATCAAAGTACTGTAGGAGACAACAATTGACAATTTCTATTTTATACCTTTCACTCCCACAATGAAATTAAATGGACTTAAGGATAATAAACTTTAATTATTACTTAATTTAGATTTAGAGTTATTTATAATTTTTTAAATCAAAAAATTATTAACCTATAATTATAATATAGAATTGGAAACTGATAAAGCATCTCATGCTGCTACGTTATCTGGCACTGATGATGAAGAAGATGGAGATGATTCAAATTCTGGTAATATATCGTAATACATTTTAAAAACATTAACTCTTTCATGAAAGTAAATCATCTAGAAACGTTTTTAAAACGTACTTTGAAGCTTATATTTTTTCTCAGACAAAGTTTTATAAACATTTTTGAAATAAAGACGTTTTTGCCACTCTAAAAACATTTTATCTACGAATGATTTAATTAAATATCTTATATTTTCTAAATTAGATAATTAATCAATTTTAATTAAAATTATAGCTATCTGACAGAGGGGACTTTACTTCATGTGTCGATCGAATTATTTAATCCGAATCATTAATTGACAATTTCTATTTTATACCCTTCACTCCTACATTGAAAATAAATGATTTTAAGAATTGAAGCCGCGCGTCGAAGAGGGATCTAACTATAAAATGTTAGTTTTGAGAATAATGAAAAAAAAGTGAAATTAAATTATTTTAAGCAAGCAATTATTTGAAATATTTTTTTAAAGACGTCAATGTTCGCTATTATAATATTATAATTATACATTTTTTATTGCAGAATTCAAAAGAGTAAATGGGGAAATCCACGAAACTTTTAAGAAAAAAAATTTTTTTTTTCAATTTGCAGGCACATTTATGTCACTTTGTATTCACGTTTAAGGCCAGGTCCAAGTCGAGTCAGCTGTTCCTTTGAAGTTTCAATGGAACAGCTGACACGACTTGGACCTGGCCTTAAGTACATTTTAGCACTACAAATTCATATGCGTGATTCATTTTTAGCTCACGCCGTCAATGTTTAACTCTTTAAACTCTTTAATGTTAATAAATTACATATAAAATTGAAAAATTCAACTTTTTTTTATTTTTGATATCGGAGTGGTTCCCAAAGTATTATCGTGCTCTGAACACGATTCTGGCACCCAAATTTGTTTAGCACATCAGGATTTTGAGAAAAGAAGGGGTAAAGACTCCAAAAAAGTGTTTTCAGCATATTCTTAACTTAATAAAATTTATTTCACTCAAAATCCTTAAGCGGCGTTTTTGTGTTCAAATATATGTATGAAAATGTTTCGATCACAGCATAGATTGACCTGTTTAAAGCAAAAATGCAGTTGTGCCTTTCAAAAATGTATAAATTTAAATAAAATTTTAAATTGTTGCCACAGGAATACTATTAGAGGCTCAATCAAACCTTCGTATTCGTATAAGAATATAAACTTTTTCAAGAAATTCAAATTAAATTTAATCATTTTTTCACTTTTTAACTTATAAAACTAATGGTCAAATAAGTATTTTGTTCTAATACTGTACGTAAATGTTCCTTTCTATATAATTTAGCAAAAAAAATGATACCCAAAGTTTTAATTAAAAATAATTCAGATTTTTAAGTGTTCGATTCAAGAATCACAAAAATTAAAAGTTTCGTGGATTTGCCCATATTCAATATATTCTACCCTGTTGAAAATTCCCATGTGAGAACACATATGGGATCCCATCCACGAACCCTCATGAGTTCTTATGTGAGTTCCTACCTGAGTTCCCATATATGATCTTTTGTATATAAGATCCTAGGATGAACTTGTGTGAGATCTGACGACAGATCCTATGTCTTTGAGAAGGCAAACAACACATGATCCCATGTAAGTTCCTACATAAGATCCTATGTCAACAACCCTACACATAGGAACTCTTATGTGATCCTATCGGAGATCCTGCATGAGTCCCTGTACAGGTTCACACATAAACAACATGAGAACATTTGTGAGATCCTATATAAAAAATGTATGTGTTCCTACATAAGTTCATGTGTGAATTGCAGGCTGAAAAAATCTCGTGCATGAACCTATATGAGATCTCGTATGAGCTCTTGCACAGGTTCCCATGTAAACAATCTACAAATAGGAACCGTTGTGAGATCCTATATCAAATGTATGTGTTCCTACATAGGTTCATGTGTGAATTGCCGGCTAAAAAATCTCGTGTGTGAACCTATATGAGATCTCGTATGAGTTCTAGTACAGGTTCACATATAAACAACTTACAAATAGGAACCCTTGTGTGATCGTATACGGGATCTTATAAATTCTTGCATAGCAGGTTACTATATAAACATGCAAATGAGAACCCATTGTATGATGTTATTCGAAATGTGTGCTATTTTACACAGGTTCTGTGTATGCATAAACAACCTGCAAATAAAGAACTTTTGTGGGATATCTAATATCTAATGTATATCTATATCTTCCTTTAGTAGTAGTTTAAAGATTTTTAATTTTCTAAAAATAATCTTACTATTAAAATGTGCATTAATAATTTGAAGTAGACTTGTGCATAATAAATAGAACTAAACTACGATAGAGAGACAAACAATGACTTTTTTAAAAGATTATAACCTGTATCTTTACAATATCTAAAAGTTGAATTATGGAAAAAAATTTTTTGTTGCTTAACTACTGTAAATAACAAAAAACATTTCGATTTTTTTTCATCAACTTCAAACTGATACCATTTTAAAACAAATCAATTAATAATGATAATAATAATAATAAAAATAATAATTACAAAATACAACATTTTATTTTTTAAATTGCAACACGCTTTAGCCACTTTCGTGTGGTTACAAACAAGTAATGTTTAATCTTAAAATTAAATAATTATATAAAATTATAAGTACTTACAAAATTTTTTTGGTACTTGTAAATACTGATCGTTTGCTTATTTAACAAAATCTGTACGTTTAACATTAGGTCTGATACATCATTAGCAGAGGTTTACTGGTCTGTCTGCTATACTTTTATGACATTTAAATATAAAGGGTGAACATCAAATGAATTTTGGCTTTATACAGACAGTTAAATTTTCTCTTTTTCAAACTATCTTATGCGTGTAAACGCAGGGCATGCGTGCTGACAGGCTTACATTTTTTAATGCCATGAAAATGAATAGTTTTCAGGTTACACAATAAGCCTGAAACCGACCATTTTAAACGTATAAAACTTCTTTCAGCAAATAAATAAAAACAAAAATATTTTTTAAAAAAGATAAGTAAACTTTAAAATGGAGTCTTTAAACTCTTATGGCTCATTCCTGTTTAGTCCTGTAAGAGAAAATAAGAATTGCTTAATATTCTATTTGAAAATATTAAACTGAAACATTGCAATTTTTATTTAAAATAATCTTAAAATTTTCCAATAATACTTCAAATTTATTGTATTTAGAGTAATTGTAAGAACAGTTGAGATAGATGACCCTTCGAATGTGATTGGTTCAGACTAACCTCATCGAAATCAGATGTCAATAATTCTTATCAAACATTTCGCTCCTCAGAGATTTAGAAACTTTTAAGCCCAGAAATATAATTAAATGACTAATATTTTTTGTTTATTAAACACTTACCATATGAAACTAACTATCTGAATTTTGTGGGTTAAAAAATTGGAACATAAATGATAAAATTTGGCAAAAAAGCTAAACCGCGATAACTCATGCACCCACCGCCTACCGTAATACCCTCATTTACCCTATGTCCTATTTGTTCGACTTGAAAACTTAATATTCCAGGGTAATTTTTGGAAACAAATTTGAAGAGGCTGGAATCGAACCCAGGATTCGACGGATGCTAGCCAAAAACCCTAACCGATACGTTAAACAACGAACTGTCTGCAAATATAGAAATTATACATTTCTTTTTCAATCTCTAAGATCACTTTTGCTTAAGGCCAAGATTTTGTTTTTCTCTGATAGTTTGTTGTTTAGGTTATCGGTTAAGGTGTTTGGCCAGCGTCCGTCGAATCCCAGGTTTGATTTCAGTCTCTTCAAATTTTGTTACAAAAATTTCTCATTAATGTTAAGTGTCCAAGTGGAGCAAATAGGACACAATTAATAAATGTTAATTTCAAAGAGGTTATAAAAATTATTTTTTAAAATTAAAAAGATTTTTGAAAACTTGCAACAAGTTTGCTACAAGCTTACAAAAACCTTGCAGCAATCATCCTTGCAATCTTGTAGCAATCCTTCATGTCAAGATTGCAGGAACCTTACATTGCAAGCTTACCTTGCATTAGACATTTTGCTATCTCAGACAAGCTTGCCGCAAGCTTACGTGTTATCTGCGCAACCGTCTCAACTCTCCTTTTAAGTACTCTAAATGTATTAATTTGATAATATTTAAAACTAAATCACAATTATGATTTAATTAACGGATTCGAAAAAACACTTTTTCAAATTAAATTTTAAGTACTAAATTATCATAAAAGTAATTTTTATAATCAAAAAAATAATATCTTTGGTAAAATTTTAATAAATATTATTAAAAAAAGAGTTCTGAATTATAAAAAATTCTTTTGATTTAAGTTGAAAAAGTAGATGAAATATAATAAACTAACAGTAATCTGGAAATATTTGCTTTAAAAGATAATTATAAATAGAGGGTGTCTAGCGACCGGGAATTTCGGGAAAACCGGAAATTTGCCAGGATTTTAGTTTCACCGGGAAACCCCCGAGAAATTGCCGGGAGTTTCTAAAAATTTCTACTAATTCGTTAAAATATTCAGAACATTTCAATCAGAGAATTTAACGCAATTCTATATGATTAAAAATAGTATTATGGGATAATTGTCCTATTCATGTTTATTTGTTTTTACATAAACTACCGGTCAAA
The DNA here is from genome assembly GCF_019393585.1 of Leptopilina boulardi. Lineage (NCBI taxonomy): Eukaryota > Metazoa > Arthropoda > Insecta > Hymenoptera > Figitidae > Leptopilina > Leptopilina boulardi. The sequence goes on from NW_026137919.1 coordinate 970,569, forward strand.
ATTGAGAGACAATCCATTTTCAGGTGAATGAAAAACATTTAAAAACATAAAATTTATGGAAAATAAAATTTTTTTCTTTTTATTTTGTGAAAGATCATAAAATTTTGAAAAGAATAAGATCTTACACAAGTCATTTGGCCAATATTTTATTAAGATATTTTTAAAAAACCGTTAATCTTTTATAAAAATTTGTATAACTTCTAAAAACCATTCTAGAAAATATATAAAACAGGATATGGTTTAGATTTTTCAAGGGAATTGAATAAAATAAATATGTTGGAATTTTAAAAACAATTTTTCTGTTGATAAAATGATTTCAAATTTTTCAAATTTTTTTTGTCTAACTTTGACGACCTGTATTTTCTAAGAAAAATATTACACATTAATGCCTATAAGAAATTCTTATTAAATAGAAAATGACCTTTAAAATAAACCTAAAAATAAAAAAAGCGTTCATTATTTTAGAAGTTATACAAACTTTTGTAAAACATTGAGAAATACGATTTCTCAAAAATATCTAAATAAAATATTGGCCAAATGACTTCTGTAAGGTCTTGTTTGTTTCAAATTTTTAACATCTGTTAAAAAAATCTTTCAAAATCATTGTCCAAAAAAACTAAAAAAAAATTTTAGTTTTCATAAATTTCATGTTTTAAAATGTTTTTCATACACCTGAAAATGGGTGGTCTTTCAATTCTGACCGGAACTGTATATTGTATGTAATTGTTTTGTAAACTTAAAAACAAATTATATTGTATCTTTCCAAATAATTAATATTTTAATAAGAAACAGCTATTAATCATTAAAAAAGAATCAGGGAAAAATTTGACTTAAGATTCGGGAAATCCGTGAATTTGCCGGGAATTTTGAAATCGTGTTTCGCTAGACAACCTGAATTACATAATAATTTATAATTATTTCTTTGATTACCTCGTCTTTCATCTCGTATTTTAATGAGTTCTCTCCTTTCTGTGCTTGATAACACCGTCTTGTTACTGTCGTTTAATAGGGATGTCATATTAGTTCTGACGAATGATTTTATGCGATCTTTGTGCGTTTCTTTCCCCCTAAATTCCAACCTTCTTTTAATGATATCTAGTCATAGAAAAAAACATACTTTTATTTTGCATTAAATGTCGTGATAGAAAATATAAAAGTTATACAATACCGTCCACACTGAGAAAAAAATGCTATTGATTCTATATGTCGTATATTCATGTACGTTCGAAAGTAAATGTCGTTTACTTAAACTGATATTCAATTAATCCTATAACACTGCTTTTAATTCAAGGGAGCAGTTTTTATTTCAATAGCAATGCAATAAAATCGACTAAACATTATATAAGAAAAAATACATTTGCTTTTGAACGTATAATTGCAAATACGTGATATATTATTAATACAACTATTATTTTGATGCCTGAACAAAATAGTTAATTGTATGAAGAAAACGCCGAAAATACATTTTCGTTCATTGTTGCTGCAAATCTTTCTAAAATGTTATTTTGCAAAAATAAGGAAAAATAATTTCGAAAATGAAGTTACGGTTTTTGAGTTTTGCACGGCAGAAAAGTCTTTCGAGTTTTTCCCGCAAAAATCGAACGTCTCTAATTACTCAAAATTTAAAGGTTCCCATTATCCCAAGTTTAACCAAATTATATGACGTAGGTAAAACTTCTTTATTATCAAATTGTAAATTAGAAAAAAAGCAATAATTATAAAAATAAAAAACCTTGAATAGCTTCCAATTTTCTCGGTTCGCACACAGTGCGAGTTTTTCCGCCGCTCCGAGGTTGAGCTCTATCGACATTCAAGCATTTGGAAGAAAGATCTCCTTTCCAAATAATCCTGGCCGCTGTTCTCACCATCATTGTTTCTTTTTTTTCGGAATCAATCTTATCCCATTCTTCTTTTGTAAATGAGACTTTTTCATTTACATAAATCTGTATGAAAAAATAGCACAAATAGATATAAAAAAATTGTCTAGCATGTGTCAGGGCTGCAATAATTATAATCATGAATTAAATGAAAAACTCTATTCAATAAAATTTTTAAAAATATTTCTTCATATACCGTTTTCAATTTATTATTAAAACATTTAAAAATGTGGACGTCCGAATAAAAAGGTACCACTTTGTCGGTTCTAGATTCCGAGATTTTCGCGATTTACTAATTTCTTAGGAAAATCTCGAATTTTTAAATATTTTTGTTTATTAATCTACATGGTACTACGTGTCGAATTATGTAGTTTTCATAAATTTATGGCTACTTTAAGTATTATATTTCATTGTTTGAAAAAAAGAGATAAGGTACCAATTTGTCGGTCTATTGCGAAAGTTGTAAATTTCTGTTGTTTCCGGCAGTTTATTGCAACACTTCAGCTGGAAATATATTTTTACATGCACATATCTAGTTAATTTACTTTAAACATATAGAAAATATACTTGATATATAATAAATAAATATATCTTCAATTTCTTTTTTCTGGAACTGAAAATTTCGATATTTCTTAAGATTATTCATAAAAAAGTTAATTAAAAACTTTTTTTGTCTACTTTTTCTTTTTTTTCTTCAAATAATTCAATTAAGTAACACACAACTGTTAACTTAAAAAAAATTCTGTTTATTAATTAAAAATAGCATTTTTAGAAAAGGTACCACTTTGTCGGTTATCCATTATTTTGAAAATGGAGAGGGTGGAAAAATTCTAAACCTATTGATTTTTCATCTTTAAGGTATTCTTGAATTAAAACAACTCTCATCTGAATAATTTCCCAAAAGAACCAGAGATATTTGCATTACAATCTTTGATTTCGTTTTTCTCGAAATGGGGTTTTTGGCACTCTAAATTTAAAAATTCTGTAACTCAGTGAATTTTGTACCAAAATGAACGTAAGACCCCTCAAAAATTTCCAAATTTAACAAGGAATTTGACCATATAGATAAATCCAAACAGACAAAGTGGTACCTTTCACTCGGACGTCCACAAATAATCGTGCTTCTTCCAGTAAATGAGAGTAGTTAGTGGTACAAGCTCAAACGTTTGGTGACCGGTTTCGGTTGCGATTCGGTTGCGTTTCAATTGCTGGTGAAAAATCTCACGAAAAACTATTATTTGTACTTAATTTAAAATTGAGAAATAAGATAAATGTAAGAAATAAATACAAATAACATAATTTCTAAATTTGAATATGTAAACTTTCATATATTCGATGTTATAAGTCGTTTTCGCGTTCAGTAAGTGCATACGCACGTGAAATAAGTGACATTTTTATCAAAACAAGTGAAAAATTAACATATTAAAAGTACATAGGGTCAGTTGGGGTAAATAGAAACAGATTTGCTAAGTTTCACCAATAACATAAGTTTTTTCTTTTAAATCGTGATACATTCGGTTTTTTTTGTGTATTGAGTTATTATTTCACTTTTGTAAAACAATTTTATTGGGTAGTAGAAAATATGGGTATCATTAAATAGCAATAATCAACTGTTTCTATTTACCCCTAAGTTTTTCAACTTTGTTAAACTTCAAAAATAAATTTGAAACAGTAATTATTTCTTACAAAATTTAAGAAAAAATCAATTTCAAGTATGCAAATGCTAAAAGATACAAACAATTACATAAAAAATGGAGCTATTGATAAAATAATTCAAACTAATAAATAACAATGCATTGCATAAGTTTAAAAATAAACAATGATAAAAGTTGAAACGCATTGCACAAATAAAAATTTTATTAACTTTGACAAGTTTTACATAAATCTGTTCAAATTTTTATACAATAATATTATAATTTTTATATTTTTTAATGTCGCTGAAATTTCTGTTTCTATTTACCCCGACTTTCCAATTTTTAGGGGTAAATAGATAAAGTCTCGTATTTTCAATTAAATTTTGCAAAATCAGAGTTAATTTCTGTTGTAAAATTAATAAGAGATAACTGTGAATAATAATATAAAATTTTAGTTTATTTTTTTCCAAATGCGAGTGAAAAAAGTGAGAGGGTGTCTTCTTTGATTTTCAATTTTTTATGCAACAGGAAATATTTTTGTATATACTGCTGCTCACTAACAAACGGAAAATGGAAGAATACTTGGAAACTATTGGGGGTGATCTAGGGTTCATGGTTTAAGGCCGTATTTATTTTTAAAAAGTTTCATTTAACTGAAATAACTACAGTTTCGATTTACATCTTGTTTCTATTTATGCCAACTGACCCTAGACACTTATTGAACGAGAGAACGAATCATAATATGGAATATGTGAAATTTCACTTATTCAGATTTAGAGTACTATTAGGAGATAGTAATATTAAGCAGTACGAATATTATTGTCTTCAAATTTGGAAATAAAATAAGTTTTTCTTAAAATTCCAGAAAAATACAGGAAATTCCATGAATTTTCCAGTAAAAAATGAACTTAATTTTTTTTTATTTAAAGAATTTCTTCTACTAATAGGCCAGACTCATTTTTTAAATCATACTTTTTTGTGATGAAACTTTTTCCTTACATACCTTTTCATTGTAAATGCGAAATTGCTTCTTTCTCGGAGTGCCTTGTTGCTGAGGTTCTTCCCTTTCAGAATTACTCATCGTTTCTTCCTCATCTACACTTCCATGATCACTTTGACTTTCATTATCAGTTTGATTTCCATTATCACTTTGATTTCCATTATCACTTTGATTTCCATCATCACTTTGATTTCCATTATCACTTTGATTTCCGTTATCATCTTTACTTCCAGTAGTAACTTTTCTTCGAGTATCATCTTTACTTCCAGTATCAGCCTTCCTTCCAGTATCAGCTTCACTTTCAGTATCAGCCTTCCTTCCAGTATCAGCCTTCCTTCCAGTATCAGCCTTCCTTCCAGTATCAGCCTTCCTTCCAGTATCAGCCTTCCTTCCACTATCAGCCTTCCTTCCAGTATCAGCTTCACTTTCAGTATCAGCCTTCCTTCCAGTATCAGCCTTCCTTCCAGTATCAGCCTTCCTTCCAGTATCAGCCTTCCTTCCAGTATCAGCTATATTTTCAGTATTAACATTCCTTTCAGAATCAGTTTTACTGCCAGTGCCATCTTCATTTCCAAAATCATCTTCACTTCCACTATCTTTTTCATTTGCACTTGGATCATTGGTTTTTTTCGCGATTTTGGCATCTTGATTATTGTCGCTCGTAAGTCTTTGTCTTCCTTTTAATAACAAATCTCTTTTATATTTTTTAAATATTTCCTCCTTAGTGGATTTTTTTGCAGCAGCTTGCAACTTTACCCTCTAAAAGACAAATAAAAGCAAATATTCAGATTTTTTAGTCTATAATTGATTTCAATAAATTTTAACCCTCTATTACGTACTTATTGAGGGATTCCCCTCTTGATTTTAGTATTTTATAAATAACTTTTTTACACACTACAGGACACTATCCGTCTCTATACCTTTCAACAAAATCCTCATGTACACTTTCGTAAAAACAAATTTTATTTTAACTCAATAAATAAATTATAACTAATCATAAACTTTCAAAGACGACCGAATGCCAAAAAAGTGAGGGATTTCCTCTAAAATCTCACAATTGATAAATATGTAAGTAATAATAAATAATCAGTTATGCCTTTTTTAAAACTTTTTTACTTATGGGTTTATAAATATGTGGGTGATGAAATTTAAAATATCATTTTATGGCGTCTACAAATGTGGATTTTGTGATGTCTTAATTTGGTGTTGACAGAAGTTATTTTCATGAAAATGAATGTATATGATAGAATTTTTTAACTCCTATAAAGCAGAAAAAATAGAATATTTTAGGTAATTTAAAAGGTTTTTCGGTCATTTGAAAAAGCCTTTTAAATTACCTAAAATATTATAATGATCGGTCACTAACGTCAAGGATATAAAGAAAGAATAAATTTGACAAATTTTTCTGCACTCTTTCGTTTTTATCACAATTAAATTTTTACCAGTTTAAATATTAGAAACATTTGGATAATAATCGGATTTCGGCCGGTTTCGATTGCAACTAGGTTACGTTTCAGTTTCTAGTGAAAAATCTTACGAAAAACGTGAAAATGTATAGTAAAAACTATTAGAATGAATAAATATTTAATTCAAGAGTTTATTCCTGCAATATTTTTTTCCATCAATTTTCACGTTTTTCTTGAGTTTGCAACTGAAACGCAACCGAGTGTCAATCGAAACCGGTCGCAATCCGCCAGGGTTTGGAAATATAAGTCGTCGTATCTCTGAAAAAATTGTACTTGCGCGGCAAGCTTGCAACAAATTTACACTCAAAACTTGCAGCAAGTTTGACGAGTAAGCTTACCACAAACTTGCAGCAATAGGACATTTTATTGCTTGCAACAAACTTGCCACAAGTTTGCCGTGTAAGCTTGCACACCTTGCAAGGTAAATCACCCGCGTGGTTTAGATTGTGATTTAGTAATTTCTATTTAGAGATTTTCACTAAAGTACAAAATCTATGCATTTGGGCAACAAAATACGTTTTCTAGTTTCCGATATACTGGGAAAAAATAGGGTGTTTTGTGCCTTTAATCAAGAACGATTATGATCAAAATTTAATGGAATAATTCTTTTAAAGAAAATTTTACTTATTTATATTCAATTAGAATTAAAAGAAATTTACTTTATCCTCCTTCTTCCTCGGTTCATTACTCTCTTTGCCTTGAGATAAGACAGACAACATCTTTTCAGTCGGTATTTTCAAACGACGATTTGAAGCCATACCCTCTTCCACTTGATTTGCAACATCATCTTCACTGTCTATAAAAAATTGAAATGTATTTTTATGTATTTTTTAAAGCAGGTACGTTTTTACCTCGTAAAAAATATAACCCTGAAACTGATAGGTGCCAAAAAATTGCCTTTAATGCTTTAAACGTTCTGTCAGACTGTTATGCCTTTTTGGACTCTATTGAAGTTGTTTAATTAATTAAAATTTATTATAATATTCTAAATAAAAAACGGTTTCGAATAAAAAAATTTGAGAAGTACCATTAACTTTTTTACATATCCCTCTTTCAGAATCTACAATTTCTTTGTAAAGAAACAAGGTTTAAACATTTTTTTAAAGTGGATATTTTTAAATTAAAGTTATTTAGTATTCAGATATGTGCGTAAAACTCCCAAATATGATTTTAAAAATGTTCAAATTAAAAGATATGGTAAAATGTATTTTTAAAAACTCAAGATATCAGGTTAAAAATGGTCACCAAATTCAAAATTTTAAAAAATATATTAACATAGGATAAAAAATTTGACAAATATAATATTAGACTAAAAGAAATTTTTGAGAAAACAATTAGCGAAGCCAATATTGCACAAAAATTTGAAAATGTTCTGTATAGCTTGAAATTTGTTACTTGTGAATTTTTGAAGTCGATGAATGCAAATCCGTGGTCATATTTTTAAATTTCAAAATGTCAGATGTAATAATAATAATTTGTTGAAATGTTTCATTTAACGAGAATAATTATTTGAATATTGAGTGAACTAAATTTCTTAACAATGATGTGTCTTTGTAATATAAAGAGTTTGTCTTTCTAGTAGAAACCTACATATAAAACTGTTTCCAATAGCTGAAATTCTGACAGGTGGGTAAAATCTATGCCGGACGTAATAATAGAAAATTTCAGATATTACATTTATTGCTTCAATTTGTTTGAATAATAACTGATTTTGTTTCAATTCCTTCATTTTTTCATTGTTCTTTAGGACAAATAAAAAGACACGTATTTTTTGTATTGCAAAAAAAATTTGCGAACTTAGAAGCACTTCGAATAATATCCGCTATTTTGTTAATTTTCAAAATTTTTGTAATTTTCAACTTTGCAAAGAAAGAGTTTCGAAAACACTGCTAAAATTAACAAAAACAGAATATATGTATATGAGTAACATATGGCGCTACACTACCCTAAATTATTACTCTTGTTATTTTGAGAAGAAAAAATTATTGAAAAAAGTTAGTTTTTTATCTGGTATCCAGATACAACAAGTATTCAAGAAAATAATAAAAAATGATGTTTTAGAAAAAATCGAGTTCTTTATTTTTTAAAAAATGATCGCTATTTTCTTAATTTTTAAAAATTAAAATATTTTAAATTTGCAAAGAAAGAGCATCAAAGACACTAATAAAATCAGAATACAGAATTAAAAAATATTAATTTTTGAAAAAATTATAAAGATTTTTAAAACAATGTCAGCTGTTTTGCTCAAAAACCTTTTTTTGCCGTAAATTTTTGAATACTCGTAAATCATAAAAAAAATTTTTTCTCATAACAAAAAAATTAGTGTCTTTATTTATCCTAATATAAAAAATAAAAAATACAATGATATACATTATTTATTATTTTGAACCTATTCAGCCTGCATGAATTTAAATAGAACCAGCCTAATGTGCATTTGGAGGTTTTAGATTTGTATAAATTATTGTATAATTATTTAAACAACATGAACTATTATAGTTTCATTAGTTATAATTTTATTTTCTTCAACATAAATGTATTTTACATTCAAAGGCAACTTGAGAAGCAACCGCGCAATAATAATAATATAATATCATATAGGTTAAGATTTGATTTTTAAGTAAATACTTACAGCCAACATAATGCACCACAGCATTAAACAAATACCATTCCTTCTCCTCTTCGTCAAACCATTCAACTTCATACACTGCCTTTCCGGTATCTTGGAAATCTTCTTTTCTTTCACAATCAAATTGTCTAATTCGATCAATCTCAATAATTTCTTTTTTGCTGTCACTTATGTATGTGACATAGGCGTGCGAAATAATTTCATTTTTACCACCTAATCTTTGCTTTTTGGCGTTGGACGACATTTCGCGAAAGCATAAAAAGCAAAAAAAAACAGAAAGCACAAATTGAAATGCGGATTACAATTGATTGAAAATCACAGTAAAAATCACACCTTTTACGTCGTTATAAACGAGAGAAAGAAAGAATGTGCGTCATTTGAAAATGTTGCCAAATTAAGGGTACGGTCACAGTGCACATGGTGGCCACAAGGTAAAGTTACTTTAAGGGAGGTTCGCAACCCATCTTTACAGTGGAGCATTCTTAATCTGACACTTTTCGAAATATTGTGCTTAGGCCCTTATTGAAACTAGCCTATATTGGTTCTTAATAATAATAACCGTCAAGGCCTAAAGGCCTTTCTCCAATAGGAACCTAAACTTTTGCGTTGCGTGACTGACGCGTTGATTTTAGCATTGGTTGCCAATAGCAACCGACGCAATGAATACGCAACGCAAGAGTTTAGGATCCATTGGAGAAAGGCCTTTAAGCAGAACTAATTTTTGAACGGGAACGCAAACGTAATGGAATGAGTAAAAGAAGGATAGACATAATGTTTGTCCTTCTCTTACTCATTCCATTCCGTTTGTTTTCCCGTTCAAGAATTAGTTGTGCGTTGGCCTTTAACCGCTTCCTCCTGCGTTCCTCCTTTTTATCACGCTTGTGATTTGCTATTTTGAAATTTCTTTGTGCAACTGACGTACGTGCTTGGTAAATAGCAATGTTTTAAATAACATAAATTTTAGTGAGTGTCAAAATTTACATAGGAGAATTATGGCGGAAAAAAATGATTCGTAAGTATGATTATAATTATATTTTTTTACAAACTAAATTCCTGCTTTCTTATAATTATAATGGATTCCACGTGCTTCAAATTCACCCTAACCTTAATATTACACTGCCAGCACTTTTTCACAAATATCTATTATTTTCTTGAATGTTTTCGTGTGGTTACGAGACAATAAAAATATAGTGCTTTTCAATAGGTTATATTATGTATACTAAGAAGTTGAAAATAAATTTTTTTATAAAAATACTGGAAGTCACGTTGCTTGTATTGCGGTTGTTACAGTAAGATTCTTTAATTAGAAAATCAACTGGAAATTATTTTTTGCTTTAAATTAATATTCTTTTATATGAATGATCTCATGAGGACATATTGTTGATGAATTACTTAGCACAAGTTTTGACGTTACAGAAATAATTCCAGTTCCCTTATTAGAAATTTTTTCTTTATTATCTCATGTTGCGCGCACCCCTTTTTTCATGAGTGAAGAAATGCGTTAAACGTAGAAGATAAAAAACAAATTTTTTCCATTTTTTTCTTAAAGGCTGATGAAATTATAAAAAAAATGACTTCTAATTTGAAGAGGTTATGTTATGTTTTGTACTAGATATGTAAAAAAATGTAGATTTCTACTAGATATATAAGAAAATGTAGATTTTACAAGTTTTACTCAATTTTTTAATTTCTCCAAAGCCAATTAACATTTTTTAATGTTCTTGGACTTGTTTTAAACGTTATTTAGCGTATAATGACAATTTGTTACTGTCTTTTTGATACATGTTCGCCCCTTTCAGCTGCAACGAGTGAAAGTTGGCTTGAAAAATGCAAAAATTATTATCAGTACCAAAATGTAAAAAAATGGGAAGTAAAATCTGTAAATTGAAGATACTAAAAAAATTTTTAAAAAAACTCTGATTGTACATTTATTTCATTTTTAAATTTAATTTTATTACTCTAAATGAGTACTCTTATTTGTCGAATATTTTTATGACACTTTGATATTCGTTGCACCTTTTAATAAAAAATATATATCCAAATACCAGTAACAAATTTGAATTCTACATTAAGTAACATAAAAATAAGTCCAAGAACATTAAAAAATGTTTATTTTTAATTGGAGATATTGAATTGAGAAAAACATGCAAATCTCACATTTTCTTACAAATATGTGACAAAAAATTTAACATAACCTCTTCACGTAGGTGTCATTTTCTTCAGAATTTAATCATCTTTCAGAAAAAAAATACAAAGAAATTTTATGTTTTTCATCTTTTACGTTTAACGCATTTTCTCACTTATGAAAAAAGGGGTGTGCGCATAATTATGGACTTTGACTAAGCAAGAAATTTCTTTTTGCTTAAGCAAAGGAACATGTCTTTTTATATGTCCTAGAAAACAAGGAAAATTATGTGAAGTGTGATTTAGAACCTGTTCACCGTGTATTAATTGAAATAGAATCAGCCTATAATATGTTAAATTTTTTATATTTTTTAAATTCCAGTATATTAGTAGATGGTAAAAACGAAGATATTAATGATCAAATAATTTTAAAATCTCGTACAAGTAACAGGAGCTTCACCATAACATTTCCTGAGTTTCAAACGTTTCAACGTACTTTATCTTCTATAGAAACAGTAAAGTAAGTAGTGAATAATTATTTTTTATAATTATTTGTAAATTGTAAAATTTATTATCCTCATTTATACTACGTACTTTTCATTTTTGCATTTCAATATCGTTTTGCAAAAAATAGTTTTTATAAGATTTTTATGAATCAAATTTCATTTTTTTAATGATAATTACAAAAATAGGTAAATTTGAAAATAATCTATTTCTTTTATTTTCAATGTTGTAAATGCAGGATTTTAATTGTCAAATTTTTCGACAATTATTTGTAACCTACTTTTATATAAATGACACTATTCATAACACAAAATTTTTTTTATGTTAGGGGAAATTATGGCAGCTAATAACACTCCTTATTTCACATATAATATTGTGTTCAAAAATATTTATTTATGTGTTTGTCATGGAACTATAAATTAAAAATATTGGATATTTCAGTTCAAGTTATTTTTTTAATGCTTTGACTCATCCCGTTCATTTTCATTTCATAAAAATCCTTCTTAGTAAATTTAACCTTAAAGTGTCGTCAATTTATTTAGAAAATTTGTTACACATTGAATGTCATAGAAACATTACGCCAAACGGACATTTTCCATTTTATTTATTTTTTTTACATTTTTGTACTCAACGAAAAAAACCTTCATAAATTTTATAAATTTAAGATAACATTTTTTTCTGATTGCTTATAAATTGTACAAAAATTAATCAATTTTAATGTTTTTATATGAAAATTTGCAGTTTCAGATTAACTGTTTAAAAATGTAATGCAAAAAATTATCAAATAATTATTTCCCATTTTTTAAAATTTATAGATAAAAATCTTATTTCTAAAATTTTTTGTACGATTAGATTTTCTTTGGAAAAATTTCTTAAACAAACGTCGTTCTTTTATTCAAATTTTGAGCCTATACTCCTGTCATGCTGATGAAACAATTTTTTCAGATTTTCTTGATACAACACGTACTCTTGTATTTTGATGTACTGCAATTACCAAAATCGTAGTCATAAAAAAAACAAAATTTCATTCTTCATTCTCACTTTTCAAAGTCAAAATTTAATTTTTTGAAAAATCATTAAAAAAATTGTAAAATTTGAACAGAAAAAAATGGAAAGTTACTGGTCGATGGGAAACTTTCTGAACAATACAATGCCATTAGAATTTTTGAGCTATCTCTAAACGCATGCGCAGTAGATTCAAAAAACTTAAAAAAATCTAGTCTCATAAGCTGAGTAGCGTTTGCAATTAAAATTAGAATATTTTATAAATGATATAATAAAAGGTGATAAAATAATATTATAGATTATATGTGGAACAACATTCTTAAAAATTGACATGTTAATTAATTTTCTTCAATTTGTTTATTAATTTAGCCCATTTGAAGATGATGCTTTTGAGCAAACCAATAATACACTGCTTGATGATCAAAACATTAAGTCTCACTTACCTCATGAGAGAAATAAAGGGAAAACCAAGGTAAATGCGAGAATTATTTTCTATAATTATTTTCTAGATTTATAGAATTAGTTTCTATCTAAAGATTCATTAATGAATTTAGGATTTCATAAATTAAGTAACGCATCAAGGATGGGAGAAGGGTTGTCAAAGTATTTTTTACAAGCAACAGAACAAATTTTGATGACTTAGTTGAGAGAGGGGAGTTTTAAATTTAAAAAAATGCCTTATACACTGATATAATCTCCAGCGAGGGGATTTTTACATTTTTATTCATATTAATATTTTTTCGTTTCTATTTATGAATATATATGTATTAATAACACTGCATGATAACAGAAAACATTTCTTATCGGAACTGTTGGAGGTTGTAGGTCTGAAAAGACTAAAAAGAATGGTATATTTAATTGCCGAAACACCTTAAAATTGAGAGTAAAAAAAACATTTTTTCGTTTCAAAATTTCGATATAAAGTAATTTTTTTAATGGAGACGACGTTTGCTTCTAGTCATTAAATTTTACATTTTATTGAAAAATTTTGTTTTCTTATATTTTCTGGTCCTTTATCAACATCTTCAAATTCTAACCACTGATATAACATTAATTTTTTATTTGCAATAGCTTATCAACAATTTTATATACTTTGGGGATCCATGGGACACAAGACTGGAAATACTTGAAATACTAATAATACTGAGTTTTAAAATATTTTAGGCTCATTCTATGCTGGTAAATTTTATTTAAATAAATATTATTTAATGTTTAAAAACACAAAAAATGTTATACCATTTATTTTAGTTTTTTGAAATCTACAACCTCCAATAGATCCGACAAGAGATTTTTTAATTCTTTTATGTTTGTGACACAGTGTTATTTAACTAAAGTAAATACTTGCAGGTGAAAACAGGCACTGAAACTGCAAAGTTTGAAAACATTTGCAGCGAACAGAGAATATTTCAACCACATGACAGAAATGAATATACAATGAAAAGTAATCTGGTGAATAGTATGTCTTCGATGGAAGTCGATGAGGTACATAATTTTATCATTCGATATTTAAAAAACAAAAGAAGGAACAAACAGAAAGTTATTTATGTTTAAAGTTCGTAAAGTACACTAAATAATTATGCGCACACCCCTTTTTTCATAAGTGAGAAAATGTGTTAAACGTAAAAGAAACATAAAATTTCTTTCTATTTTTTTTCTGAAAGATGATTAAATTCTGAAGATAATACATACATAATACTTCACATACGTGAAGAGGTTATGTTAAATTTTTTGTCAGATATTTGTAAGAAAATGTGGGATTTGCATGTTTATCTCAATTCAATATCTCCAATTAAAAATAAACATTTTTTAACGTTCTTGGACTTGTTTTAATGGTTATTTAGTGTGAAATATAAATTTGCTAATGTCTTTTTCACATTTTTCCCCTTACAAGCTACAAGGAGAAAAAGTTGGATTTAAAAAATTCAAAAATTACAGAGACACAAAAAATGTTTTTTTTGTCCGAGATACTACACTATAGTGTATTTCCATATATTTTTTCCCTCTGAATCCGAATCCGAAGACAGAATAGTCAGATTTGCTCTTATTTTTGAGATATACTCAAAAAACGTCTGAATGGCACAAATGAAAATCATAAAATAAATATTTATTTTCTTTGACACTATAATAGTGTATTTCCATGTATTTTTTTCCTCCCGAACCTTAATCTGAAGTTAAAATTGCTAGACAAGTTCAACCTTTAAAATAAACTTAAAAAACTGGTCAAAAAAACCATTTTCGAGTTTATTTTTAAAGGTTAAGCCAATCTGGCAATTCTGACTTTGCATTCGGAATATATAGGAATACATGGCGTAGTGTCTTGGAAAAAAAAATGTTTTTTGTCTGCCTGTGTTATCAGTATTAAAATGTAAAAAACGGCGAGGTGGTTAATTGTCGCCTCACTATGAAGCAGCACTGACGGATTTAAATGACTTGAAAATTGGTAAACTCATTTGCGAATCAATTTTTCTAAAAAGACTGACACTTTTCACAAAATCTACAAACTTAGCAAAGATTGTTGTCTCCTAAACTACCAAAATCCAAAAGATCTGGATTCATGCAAAAATGTGATCATGAAATGAGCAATGATAAAGTAGTGTAATGACAGTGGCGATGGCTGCAAGTTCGTCCAGTTAGTTTCTTAGTGAGGCGACAACCAGTGCCCAAGATTTTCAGAGACCTTCCAAACCTTTCAATCCGTTTAAAATTTGAACAGAAATGTGTTTGAAAAAATTAACTTTGCGACAGTCACATGCTGGTAATGTTACTCTTTGCCGAAATAATAGTAATTTAGTTGAAATAGAATTGTTAAATTTGAAATTTCATACAATTTTTTCTTATTTTGTTTCATATTGCTATAAGTTTTGTTATTTTAATTTAAAAACATTATAATACTCAAAATAAAATGAAAATGAAATGTGAAGTAAAAAATCATGTTACAGTCTTATGAAGGAAACAGCGATTATTTGCAAAGAGAGAGTTTCGATTTGCAATCACAGTATAATTCTTCAATAAATGTGGAAACATTTGAAGCTGGTTCATCAATTAAAGTAATGAATGTGGAACTAATAAATGATTCCGATTCCATTGAAGAACATTTGTCTATCAAAAATATTCCGAGTAAGGTAAAACTTAAAATTTTTGAATTTTTACAATATTATTAAAAATTTTCTTTGTATATAAATAAAATAACAAAAGGTATTTGTTGATTAGGTTTAATACTTTTCTTCTGGGCTTTCCAGAGCTATATATCTGATTTATTTATTTGTCTAAGGGGCCGTTCAAGTATTACGTGAGCACCTTTGGGGGAGGGGATTTTTTTATTTGCTTCCGCTAGTGTTAATCGAGAAAAAGGGGATAATGTAAAAGTGCTTACTGGGGGGGTAAAAAACCACGAAAATGTGCTTACCTAATACTTGCATGGCTCCTTACGACATATATAAAGCAAACTTTGATTAATTTGTTGTTACTTAATTTGTTAAATGAAATGTGGAAAAAAATGACATTTAAAAAGTCACTTATATTTTGAACATAATTTATAATTTCTTAAATTTTTCTATGTACAATTATGAGAACCATGAATACATCTCACAGCGAATTAACTCGAATTTTACGGTGATCAAATTTTGCAAGGTGAATGTATTAAAAAACTATAATGTTAGTATATATTTTCACTTGTTTGGTGCCTTTAAATAGGCATATACAAGAGGAGTTTCGCAAAATAAACTATAAAGTTATGCATAAATTATCCAAAAAAAATATTCATTTTGCTTGAAAGCAACACCAAAGGATTAAGAAATTGTTAAGGGAAGTGTGCGCGAAAGGATTAAAAAGGGGTTGAGACTCCTACATGTTTATAAATTGACAATCGTATTGTCCCGAGACTCAACACGTTAAAAAAAATGAGGAATCGTATCGGATCTCGACCTAACACGATTCTCAATTTATAAAGGACAGCGGTTCCACATGTATGCGAAATCGCAGAGTGGTTGCGATCATCGTACCCCCACTGTGCCATCTGCTTAATGCACTCCCCTCCGTGACGTCAGAAGGGGAAAGCATTAGGTAGGTGGCGCAGTGGGAGTACGAAGATCGCAACGATGGCACGATTTCGTCTACATGTGGAACCCCTGTGAGTTAAGTCTCGCCACGGTACGATTCTTAAACCGGCAATCATTGTGTTACACAATGTCATGCAACGCCGTGACACTGATAGAAAATAATGCTAAATTGCTATCACCTTTACTTAATTCTATTATTAAGGTCAATACATTTTAAAATTAGAATTTTTTTAATATGAGAAGAACAAAATTTGATTAGAAAAATGTTAGGTAATTTTGCAAATAAAATTTTGTGATCACTCTGATAAATAAAAATTGTATTAAATGCTAATTCATTTAATAAAAATTATTAAGTAAATAATAAAATTGATTTATAATGATAAATTCGATAAAGAAACAATTTGCTGTAATTGAGTCCGTTTTCTTCTGCACATCAGGTTTATGAGATAGTTGCAATTTTAATTTTTTACTGCTTTAAACAAATGTTGCTGCAAACTATAATATATTACATGTAAAAATTAATAGCTTATTTAAAGGTTTTTAGGGTTGCTAATTACGAATTTAAAGTCCGATTTTCAAATTTTTAAATGGCGAATCCAATTTGACAGATAATAAATTAAAACTCAATTAAATTTGCTTAAAACTTGAAACTGAGGTCACAGAATACGAATTTAGCATCATATTTTTAAGATTAAAAATAATGAATTTAATATGTCCGAACCCTGATTAGCAAATTTGAAACAAATTCGATTGATTTTTAAACGTTTTCTTCTACCGTATTCGGATTCACCATTTAAATTTTTTTAAATCTTATACTACTTTTGTAATCAGCAACCCCGAAAACCCTATATATTCTGCGCGGACGCGAATTTAATCTTCTCTGTTTCTCGTGGAGTATTTTACTCTGTGGATAAATTTACGCCATCGGTGTAAACAGCCTCTATATATATTTAATCAATTCGTCTAATCATAAATTTGCTTAGTGAAATTCGATCACCTAGAAATTCAATTCAATAAGTATGTTCATGCTTCGATCCTAAAAAAAGAGCATGACTGTGTATATGTTTTACTACATGTTAATGTAGTATGCATCTCCATTCACATATTAATATGTTCTCTAAATCTGAATTAGTGCAATTTCACTGATGCATCAGTGTATTCTCACTACTTTGAATAAGAGGTATATACTTATTACTGATTCAGATTTAGAAAACATATAAGCAAACACATTTATGGACATGTTCATGTTTAACTTTTAAAACAAACTGATCAAATTTTATAAAAAAAAGTCTTTATCATATTTTTTGTAATATTTTACATATTAATATATATGTATATACGGTCAAACCACTGGAAATCATTTGAAAATGTTTGCTAGCATATTCTAGAAAATCTAATTTTAATATTTTAAACTAGATAATTTTCTAAGTTTATTGACCACAATATTATCCATTAAAGTTTATTTCGTTTAAAAATACTCTTATTCAGAACTAGGAGGTTCACGAAGTCATTATTCGTGACCTTAAATTTTGCTCTTTTTTAAAAACATTACTATTCCAAAACTATATAGTACTATAGATATAATATTACTTACTTATAATATTACTTATTTTGCACGTAGGAATATTAAAGTCATTGTAAAATTATTTTATTTGAAAATTATTTCGCTGAAAAATTTTCAAAATTTTGGAAGTTGTTACTTTTTTCTATGGATACTTGAGGAAACTTGAGGTTTTGCAAATATTTCATAAATATCATAAATATCTGCAATTAAAATTTCACGAAGGTATTTTGCTTTGTTTCTGAGTAACAAGTTTGTAGAAAGAATTTAGAAATTTTCAAAAATTCTGAATCTCGAATAATATTTTAAGTTTAAATAATTTTATATGAATTCAATCACTTTTACGTATAGAATAAACTGATTTACGTTTCTGGTAAGTAATATTATATCTAACATGATATAATTTTGGGAATACTAATGTTTTTAAAAAGGAGCAAAATTTAAGGTTACAAAATTACTTCGTGAAGCTCCTACTTTTGATTGGGAGAATTTTTAAACGAAATAAACTTTACTGTATAATATTGTGGTCAATAAACTCAAAAAATTATCTAGTTTAACATGATATTAAGTTTAGATGTTTTGAAAATATAACAGCAATCACTTTCAGATAGTTTTCAGGGGTTTGATTTTATAAAAATTTTGCACATTAATATTATTGTCATTTTGTAGGCAGAAGGAAATATATATTCATTAGAATTGGAAGACTTAGCAAATTACACTGATGAATTTCATCACAGCGTTTTGGACACTCCTTCTCCTTTAGAAAATAGTCACCGAGAATCGATTTTTTCTAAATTATATTCATTTTTGGAAAAGCCAGCTTCGCACAATGTTGTCAAGGAACCAATAAATAAAAGTATAGGAGAAATTGTTATGATGGTTTTACAGTTCGCAATAACGTATGCACTTTCTCAAACTGCGGTAACACATCTTTTCCAATTAATCAATTGCATGTTTGTATCAACCATTTTACCGGATACACGTTATCTAATAGATCAACTATTTAACCCATCGAAAAATGCAACATTTCACGGGATGTGTCCCGATTGTGGCGCATATCTTGGCATTTTCGAACGTTCAACTGCACTCTTGAAATGTCACATATGTAACATTAACATTGTAACAAATAATTTAACATACAATGACTTCTTTGTTAATTTCGACGTCTCTTCGCAAATATCAGAATTAGTTACATCTAATAGTGATTATTTCAATTATGTTATGTCAGAAAGAACTTCCCAACAAGATGTTTTCCGAGACATTTATGACGGGAGATTATATAATGAGTTTCTTGCATATTTAAAACCATCTGAAAGAAAACAATACATTACTATAAATTTTAACAGTGATGGTGCGCCGTTATTTAAAAGCTCTTCATATTCCATTTGGCCAATCTATTTACAGGTTAATGAGTTACCATTCCATGTTAGAAATTCTGAATTAATTATTGTAGGCCTATGGTTTGGTAAATCCAAACCCAACATGGACATCTTCTTAAACCCCTTCGTCGACAATATAAACAAATTCAATTCAACTGGAATTCAATGTAAAATAAATGATGAAGAAGTTATGATTAAAGTTTACCCTTTAGTATGCTGTGTTGACTCAGTCGCACGCGCACCGATGCAGGGTTTTACCCAGTTTAATGGCAAATTCGGATGCCCCTGGTGTCTCCATCCGGGTGAATGGGTTCCTAATCCTCTAAAACCAAATTCTGGGAGTCATAAGTACCCATTACAAGATCAAATTATTCAACCTCGAGATGTAAATGATACCATTGCGCACATGGAAAAAGCAACTCAGTCAAAACCCTGTTTCGGTTTGAAAGGTCCATCGCCTTTGATAAATCTTGCATTTTTTAATATTATTGAAGGGTTTACCCCTGATCCTTTACATATATTGTCGGGAATAGGGCAGCAGTTTGCCAATGTATGGTTCGGTATAAAAAGTAAATCCTCTGGTCTTATTTCGAAAGAAGATGTTAAAAAAGTAAATGACCTCATGAAAGATTTAAAAGTTCCCTGCCAAATTGGCCGTTTATGTCGTACTATTGATGAAAGGGCATTCTGGAAGGCTAGAGAATGGGAAAACTGGATCTTGTATTACAGTATTCCCATCCTCCAATTAGTTATGAAGGATAAAAAATTCATTAACCATTGGCTTCTCCTGGTTGAAGCACTTTACATTCTTCTTAAAGAAGAAATCACCCTTTCTGAAATTGATTATGCAGATTTTCTATTGCATCAATTTGTGTGTGAGACAGAAAATTTGTATACGGGGATCCAAATGACGTTTAATGTTCATCAACTTTTACACTTAGCTAAAAGTGTACTGAATTGGGGTCCATTGTGGGCACACACCACTTACGGGTTTGAAAGTGCGAATGGTGAATTATTAGATATTATACACGCAGCGAAAGGAGTACATCAACAAGTATGCAGGCATATCGGGTTCAAGTTTAGCTTAATAACAATAAAGCGGCAAATTTACAAAAATTCTTCTGCAAGCACAAGAAATTACATTGATCAATTATGTGATGCAAAAGTGCAAAAAACTTTAAAAGCTTCTCAAGCTCGATATTTCGGAAAAATGTCTAAAGTTAGTGACGAGTGGATTAGAAAATTAAATCTTTCAAACAGCGCTGTATCGTTCAATAAAATGGTTCGAAATGGTTGTCTTCATTTATCAAATAAAATTATTAATAAACGATCAGACAATACATTTGTTAGGCTTGTAGATGGCTCTTACGCAAACATTGTTGAATTCATTGTAGACAATGAAAGTAAAAAAGAATACGCACTTTTACAATTTTTGAAAACTCGATCTGTATTTGGAAAAAATCATTTAGTTTATCAAAGAGTTCTAAGTGCAAAGAAAGAAGTCATTGCAAAAGATGTTGCAGACATTAAAACAGTCTGTGTTTATATAAATATTGATGAGCAGAGTTTTATCTGTGCCGTTCCTAATATTCTTGCATATTAATTGTAGAAAAGTGACAAGATAACTTCTTAAATTATGTGTAATTCTTTTTCCTAATTTGAACACATACTTTAAAAAAAACAACATAACTTATTATAGAATTCTAGAAATCAGCAAAGAAGTTATTGCCAAAAATGTTGAAAAGATTAACACTTTTATTTGTATAAATATTGATAGACAGAGTTATATCTGTGCGTTTCATTCATTTTTATTGTAAAAAACGTGATGTATTTTTGAATCATATGCATTAATATATCTTTTGTAACTGCGCATATTCTTCATGCGAAATAAAAAATGTATAATTTCTTTATTCAATTCAAATTTGAAAAGTGTTCAGAAAATTTGAATATCCATATGAAATTCTTTATATTTGGTATTTTTTATTTCTAATTACTAGAGAAATGACGGTTTTCTGTGAATTCTCAATACTTTGAACTCACATTTTAAGTGAATTAATAAAAATTTTAACTTAACTACTTTCATTTTTCATAATTGTTAATGAACTCTTGATTGAAAAAAATTATATTGATTTACATTTTTTATTTTGTTTATATTATGTATGTCTTTACATTTATTGTACTTTAATTGTTGTTCTCTTTGTTTCCTGGGCCAAAATAAAGAAATTTAATCTAATCTAATCTAATCAAATAATTTCAGAAAGTCCATTAATTTAAAAAAAGAGGTTTCAATGGCTTTTGTTGAAATATAATAAATTAACCATGTGCATTTTGTGAAGATGAATCAATAATAATAATTTCGTTTAAATGCGATAAGCTCATGTCTCGTGGATATTTGTTTCTGAAGAAATAATTTTCATTTATTTTTCTCCATTTACAGGTAAAATAAGCCAAACGCAATAAATATTTAATTTTTTTATATGCTATTTTTTCCTATTTGTGAGTAGTATATATGGGAGCCTGTGTAGGACCTCATAGAAGATCCCGTATACGATCACACAAGGGTTCCTATTTGTAAGTTGTTTACATGGGAACCTGTACTAGAACTCATACGAGATCTCATATAGGTTCACAAACGAGATTTTTTAGTCGGCAATTCACACATGAACCTATGTAGGAACACATACATTTGATATAGGATCTCACAACGGTTCCTATTTGTAGATTGTTTACATGGGAACCTGTGCAAGAGCTCATACGAGATCTCATATAGGTTCATGCACGAGATTTTTTCAGCCTGCAATTCACACATGAACTTATGTAGGAACACATACATTTTTTATATAGGATCTCACAAATGTTCTCATGTTGTTTATGTGTGAACCTGTACAGGGACTCATGCAGGATCTCCGATAGGATCACATAAGAGTTCCTATGTGTAGGGTTGTTCACATAGGATCTTATGTAGGAACTTACATGGGATCATGTGTTGTTTGCCTTCTCAAAGACATAGGATCTGTCGTCAGATCTCACACAAGTTCATCCTAGGATCTTATATACAAAAGATCATATATGGGAACTCAGGTAGGAACTCACATAAGAACTCATGAGGGTTCGTGGATGGGATCCCATATGTGTTCTCACATGGGAATTTTCAACAGGGTATACAGTTAAAATTCGATAAAATATGAGTTAGATCCCTCTTCGACTCGCGGCTTCAATTATAAACTTCGATTATTACTTAATTTAATATTGACAGTCATTTCTAATTTTGTATATCAAACATTTAATCAATTCTAATTATAATATAGAATTGGAAACTGATAAAGCATCTCATGCTGCTACGTTATCTGGCGCTGATGATGAAGAAGATGGAGATGATTTAAATTCTGGTAATATATAGTAATATATTTTAAAAACATTAACTCTTTCATGAAAGTACATTAATCAATTTTAATTAAAATTAAGACTTGGAAACTGATAACAGTTCAGAAAAAAATCTATAGGAATTAATTACAAATAACAAAAAATTTTACGTAAAGCTTTAAAGATGAATATTGTTAATATTTTTCACGATGAATAAAAAAATAATAAGGGTAAAGTCAGGGTGGTAGTTTCAGTTTAGTACTCTATTTTCTTTAAATTCCCATGTGGAAAAGTGAAATGGGGACCATGTGGTACCAATGTAGGCTACCTAGGTTCTAGGTGAGGCCAAAAAAGGTTATCCCAGGATTGCATTAAAAACCACTAAAAAAATTTAGTTTAATTGTTTAGTTTATCTGCCACTTTTTCAATAATTGGAAAACCCAGGTGGGGCCTACCTGGTACCAACTTTCAAAAAATAATAAATTAATCAAAACTGTTATAGAATTTAAATAATTTGATTGTATAATAAACCAATAAAAGAATTTAGTTTATTTTGTAGTAATTTTCAAAAGTTTCAAAAATTGGAAAGTCCAGGTGGTGTCCAACTGGCGCCCACATACAAACTGGGCTAACCTGGGAACTTTTCTACACAGGAATTAATATTATATTTTTAAAAATGAAAAGTATACAATTGACGATTGAAAATTTCTTCTTTATAATTTTTTACTCCTATATTGAAATTAAATGACTTTAAGAATAATAAACTTTGATTATTACTTAATTTAAGATTGATAGTTATTTATAATTTTTGTACATCATATATTTAATAAATTTTAATTATAATATAGAATTGAAAACTGATGAAAGGCTTGATGCTGCTACGTTATCTGGCACTGTTGAGAGAGAAGATGATCTAAATTCAGGTAAAATATCCTAGGGTGCACAATCTGTAACTATTAAAATAAAGAACTATAGTTCTTTATTTTAATAACCATTCTAGAATAATTACAGGTTGTGCACACTAGAATATTAATAGATTTTAATAACTTTTTCTCTTACAAAAAAATAAATCATTCAGAAACATTTTTTGAAATTTACATTTCTTCTCAAACGTTTTATAAACATTTTTGTAATGAAGACGTTTTTCCCACACTGAAAACATATTTTCTACGAAAGATTTTAATAAATACTTTATATCTCCCAGGCTTCGAAGTAACATACTTTTTGATACTTTTCTTCAACAAGGCGACATTTTTACCACTAATTTTGGCCAAAAGTCACTAAACACTACTTTTTTCAAGAAATAATTTTAAAAATGACAGAATTTAAAATTTTAGCAAATTTTTTTATTTCTAAAGGCTCTCCAAGTTGATGATTTATTATTGGTAGCATGAATTACTGTTTTATTTAATTATTTTTTACACGAATGTTTTTTTTGAAAATAACATTTACCATAATTTCTTTTTAAACGATATTTTACTCAATAGACTTTTTAATTTGTCAATTTTTTTGACAGAATTTTTATTTTACAAAATTTTTCTTTACCTAACTGTTTTTTAAAATGTAAGCCTGTTAAATCCCATTTTAAACTAGAACTTTTAAATATGTATAAATTACTTTATATAGGTACAACTTTAGAAAATTAAATTTTTTTTCATAACTATTTAAATAGTAGAAAATATGTTTTATAACTTTTAAGAATACCATAAGGGAATAGTTCCCGTTGTGGGCACCCTTTTTTTATGGCTCATAACTTTTAACCAAATGCATATTATGAGACTTGTGTGTATTAGTGGTAATCTAGAGGCCTTAGGTAACTGTATAAAAAACTGAATTGATTTCTTCAATTGGATAGATTTTATTAAAAATTTAGTGAAGTGATCACCTGTAGTGGAAAAAAGTAGTACTTCTCTAAAAAGTGATTTTTTTAAAAAAAATGATATAAAGGTTTTCAGGAACGCTGATTACGAAGATGATGTCAAATTTACAGTTTGTAAGTTGACAGCTGTCAATTCAACAATCAAGTATTCTAATCAGTGATTATTTTTAACAAAAATGATAGTTTACGAGGATTTCTCAGGGTTGTTGATTCCAAATATAATGACATATAATTGTCAATTTGACATCATATTCGTAATCAGCCACCCAAAAACCCTGTTACTTCTATTTTCGTTAAAAATAATTACTTTTTAAAAAAGTTGACAGTTTAATTGACAGCTGCCAACGGTCAATTTGACATAAAATTTATAATCAGCGATTTTAAAAACACCTATAGGATGGTGTTTCATTATTTTATACCTATTATCAAATTTTCTTTGGTGTTAAAAGATTAATTAAATATACGCATTAATTGTAAAAAACAAGGGTGCCCACAACAAGAACATACACATTTTTTTAAAAAAGACCAACAATTTATGTAGTTTTGATTTTTTGGTCAATTTCAAAATTAAACCACAAAATATAATGTAAACCGTGAACAAAAAAATTGCATTCACCTTTTATAATAATTTACAGCTATTTAACACACTTGGAAAAAAGTAGAAAATCACTCTTTCTTTCATTTTTTTCAAGATATTTTCATTATGCTCACTGTTTCTAAAAACTGCGCGTATCGCTTCGGTATTAATACAAAAACAGTGTACTGTTAACATACAAGTTTGACCATATTAAGATCAGAATATATATTTGTTGCCAAATATTACGTCCCAAGAAGCACCTAATATATCCTTAATATCAAGGTAATATTACACGTGAGATTCGTAATATAACGCTGTAATATTACAGTAATCTTACAGTGATCTTAAAATGTCCGCCTCAAGGTAATATTACCGGGAATATTACTGTAATATTAACGGTAATATTACAGTAATATTACAGACTGATTTGAGTTATTCATAAAGCATAAAAAACGTAAATATATTATAAGTCAATTTGGCTTGTTGGTAAAACTCTGGACTCGTGTGCTTTGAGTTCAGGGTTTGATTCCCTGGATGGGTAGATTTTTTTCGTAAAAAAATGTTCCCATAATATTACTGTAATATACTCTTGTAATATTACCTTAATATTACGGTATAAAATTACTGCAATATTACTGTAATATTACCTTAATATTAGCGCGTAATATTACAGTAACATTACCGGTAATATTACCTTGAGGCGGACATTTTAAGATTACTGTAAGATTACTAAAATATTACAACGTTATATTACGAATCTTACATGTAATATTACCTTGATATTGAGGTTATATTACGTGCTTCTTGGGGTAGGGGTGCTCACAACCGGCACTCTTCCCTTACTATTAGTCAGTTTTGTGTATTTTGGAGAAAAAATTAGACCTTCATGATTACGAGTAACTCGTAGCTTAAGAATTTAACTTTAAAGATACGGTCACATGTCTACTACTTGCCTACCTGTAGGAAGACAGGGCAAGGGGGCAACATGAGTGAGAGCGAGGAAAAAAAATTTGATTTTGAACAATTATTATTAAAATCACTTCTTGCAAGCCTTATATTATTCTTCAAATTTTATCAACTTTTGGAAAATACGGAGAGAAAATTTCGTTTTAATTTATTATAAAATAAGAGATTCCAAAAATCTGACCGCTAGTACAGTACTCTTAAAAAGCCTAAACATTATTTTTTATATAATACTGTCACGTCACCGTAACATTTTTTATAAAAATAATAATTAATAATAATTAATAAATAAATATTTATATAAAATAAATTCTTTTATAAATAAATATATTTGTAAATAAATAATTGTTCTTTAATAAACAAATATTTGTAAACAAATATTTGTGGATAAACAATTGTTTATAAATAAACAAATATATTTATAAATAAACAAATATATAATCATGTCACCGTCACATTTTTTTTATAATAAATAATAATTGTTGTTAATAATTAATTTTAATATAATAAATATTCTTGTAATATTAAATTATAAATGAGCGTTTATAAATAAACAAATATTTGTAAACAAATATTTGCAAATAACAAATGTATTTATAAACAAAAATAATTGTTATCAAAACTAAATGTATAGACAGAAATAATCAATGTAAATCAATATGTAAAATTATTATATTTCATAAAAGTGTGATGTTCTTAATATTCAAAATTAGAAAAGACGATCTAAAAACCAGGAAATCTATTATGGAGTCACCACTACTAAAAGAAAAAGCAATAAAGATTTTTCGTGTCTGTGAGGTCCCAACATTGAATCTACCCATAGAGGCGAACTGGTCGGTCCCGCTGCGAGAAATACATTGGAAAATATTACTATATAATGGGAGACCTTTCACTAACAAGGCAGTCCCAAATTATACGTAAAAAGATCATAGTATCGAGTCCCAAAATATATATACAAGAAGTTCTTCATAACAAGTGTAAAATACAGTTTTAAAGTGTTGTCATCAGTTAAAAGGTTTCCAGTAATAAAATCTTTATTACCTCAATAGAAGATCAAAGTCAGGTGCCAAGAAACGAAGATTGGGAAACTCCGCCACCACAAATAAAAAGGTAGTTTTACCAAATCAAATTAAATAGATTTTCTAAAATATTTGATTGTCAATTAAGAACATTTACACTTTTATTTAAATAAATAATTTTTATTTTTAAAGAAACATTCATTTAATAATCCTTTCCCCAACTTAGTTAATTTAACTAAGTTAAATTAAGGAGTTAGAACAGGGTATAATTATAAGTTTAGATTAGGCAAAATTAATAATTATTTAAAATATGACATAACAATACCATCAACTTCAAAAACATGACATACTTTTCCTGTTGAGTATTCTCATAAATTATAGCTGGATTTTCTTTTACATATTTTTCATGGATTGAAAACTAAATGATTTTAATAATTAATAAAAATTACAATTATTATTTTTTAGATAGTTCCGAAGATGATGGAAATGAAGAGAGAATTAAAAAGTTTGCGATTATTACAGAAACAAAGGAAAATAACCGAAAGGTGAACTCAAACATTGAATTATATTGAATTTTCAATTGATCAACTTTTAAAGAAGTACTCTGGAGTCGACTATAAATTACGTAAGACGTTTTTGGGGAAGGAGGGGGTCAGAAAAATGTCCATTTAATACATATGGGGTAAAATTCCTGTAGCAAACTAAGTGAAAAAAAAGTTGATCGGATCGGGCTGTAACTTGTAAATAGTTTAGCCCTAGGGGTGAGTAATTTAACCATGAAGTATGGCTAGGTTTTTTCGAAAACTGTCGGAGAGGGAGGGGGTTGAATTTTTTGAAAAATTTTAATACAGAATTTTTGAAGACATGTAACTTTTAAACAGAAAGAAAAAAAATTGTGCTATATGTTTTCCTAACGTTTTCTTGTGCTCTTTCGATTGGTGAAAAAAATTCTAAATTTGACCCTTTTTTCTAAAAATCAAAAATTTTTGTGTCTTTTTTTAAATTTATTTATTTTTTTTAAAGTACTTTGGGTGAGTGGATTGTTAATAAATAATTGGCTAACATAGCAATTGTTTATAAAAAAATCCTCTAATCCAAAATAGTCCACTTAGGGCTCGTTGAATGCGGAATTACTATGTGCAAGTTACAGCCCTATCCGATCAACTTTTTTTCACTTAGTTCGCTACATGAATTTTATCCCGTATATATATTATTACAATATATTTATTAAATATTTTTAAAACTAAATCATATCGACGGGTGTTACGAAGACTAACATTATAAATTTGTGGTTCTAAGAAAATTAACACTTCCTACACCTCAGGGCGAAAATTAACACTCTTGTCATGCTTGGGGCGAAAACTAACATTTTTTAGATGGTCAGGGCGAAAACTAACACTTCAAAAATAATGAGAACGAAGACTAAAATTCTCGAGATTGTAATGTTTTTAATATAACAGCGCGCTGTTATAGCAACACATGAAATAGGTAGTAACAATTCAAGCCATTTGAAATCATAGTGAGGAGTGTTAATTTTCGCCCTGAAGAGCCGAAAACGTTTTTATTCTACCCGAAAAATTCAGGATTGTTTTTATTGGTCCTGAAGAAAGTAAGAGTGTTTTTATTCGTCCTGGGTAAGTCCGAAGTTTTTTTCTTCGTCCCGAGAAAGTCATAATGTTTTTATTCGCTCTGAAGAAGTCAGGAGTATTTTTTTTCGCTCTAAAGCTAAATTGTGTTAATGTTCGACTTGAATCTAAACTGTGTTAGTGTTCGTAACACCCGTCGATATAATGTGAACAGTATTTAAAAGTTACATTTAAACGCAAAATGCGTACCAAAGACTAACATTACAGATTTTTTAAACTTATTTTTTCTTCCAAGGGGGAAGGTGGGTCAAAAATAGGTTGAAAATGTCTTACGTAAATTATAGACATCCTTCTCAGAGCGAAGCGCGTGCCACAATTTCCAGTTGTTCAAACCTAAACTTAATTATTCAACCCACTGTAATTTAATTTAAAAATAATTAGTTAATTTATTGGTTTTAATTATGTAGTTCATTAATTAATCAGCGTAAATAATAATACATGAGACAAATCTGACAAATATGATATTTGACCAACATGATATTTACCAGAACTGACATTTAATTGACACGATACTTAAAAGAATTAAGTCTTAACCGACACGATATGTTACTAAATTTTCATTAAGTAAACAAGAAATGTAACAGATTTGGAATTATGATATGGAATTAATTAGATCTGAATCTAATTTCAAAATTCGTCATTTCTATTGCATATCATGTCGATTAAATGTCAGTTTTATTGGATGTCAGATTTTTATGTAGGGTAAGTCCGGGGGAGTTGGCCATAGTTTTTTTAAAGGTCTGTAAAAATAAAAAGAAAGTGATTTAAGTATTATCTTTTATTGATAATTAAACATTGAATATTTAACTTACAAAAAATGATAGAAATGAGAAATTTTTTAAATGCAAACAATCTTAAAATTAATATTTTTTAAAAAACGCGTTTGGCCATCTCTCCCGGAATGTACGGGGGAGATGGCCATAGGCGTACGGGAGAGATGGCCAATACTTTAAAATCAATTTTTAGCTTTTCGCTTTATCAAAATTTTTAATTTAAAGGGATTAAAGTCTTTTTTTCTTGTTCTGACTACATTTCGAACATTTATGATTAAATTCAGTGCAATTTTCATAAGCGCTGTCTGTCTGTCTGTCTCACCAACACAACAAGGCTACAAGGAAATTTTTTGAGATATCAGAGTGGTTTCTAATTTATTTTTGTGTCCTGAACATGATTCCGGGTTCTAAAATTACGTATCACGTCAGGATTTTGAATAAAGTGGGGGTAAAGTCTCCAAAAATCGTGTTTTTGAGTGTTGTCAGTATTTTTTTTCCCTTAACCTGACGTGATAGAGACTTTTATAAAGGCTTAAATTAGAGCTCATGTCTTACACTTTAAGACTCATATGCACAAGATAAAAAAAATTGAAAATTTGAAAAAAATTAGGTTCAAGTCACTTAAAAAGATTTTTGGGGCATTACCCCCATTTTATCAAAATTTCAAAAAAAATTTTATTTTGCGCATATGGGTCTTAAAATGTACGTTTTAAACTTCAATTTAAGCCTAGATAGAAGTCTCTAGCACGTCAGGTTAAGGAGAAAAAAATACTGAAAGCATTCAAAAACATGGTTTTTGAAGACTTTACCTCCACTTTACTCAAAATCCTGACTTCATACGCAATTTTAGAACCCCGGATCGTGTTCAGTACACAAAAATACATTGAAAACCACTCTGCTATATATATATAAAAAAGTCTTATTTTGTAGACCTGTGTTATGATTGTTTATAAACGTTTTTAAGATTTAATTACACAATAGTGATTATTTTATTTAATCATATTTAAATTTGAAAATCTTTGTTGGAATGTCTTGTTGCAATATATGTCATAAAAAATGTCATTTGCCACAGAATTAATGTTTTTTTTAGCGAACACACGAATCTCAAGGGTGCCAATAACTTAAACAGTATGGCCATCTCACCTCGAAAAAACATGTCCATCTCTCCTAATGTCAGGAGACAAATTGACACAACTAAAATTTAAATAAATAAATAAAATTTTTGAATAAATATAAATTTATGACAAAGCTTGGGTCATGTACTTTACAGAAAAAAATAAAATTCAAAATTATTCTATAAAATAACATAACACCAGTGAGAAACGTAAACTCATCACTTTTTTTCCGAACTAGTCAAAATAACAAATCAGATTTTTAAATACTTTTTCAATATTTTTCGTCAAGTTTTTTCTTTTAATTGTGTTTTGCCACAAAACAAAGCGAACTAATCTTTAATAAGCGATACCTAGCAGCAAATTCTATAAAATATTTGAATTGGCCATCTCTCCCGTATGGCCAACTCCCCCGGACTTACCCTAAATTGATTTAAAAATAATAATTTTAATTAATAAATTTCTTTATTTAAATGTAATTTTGTCAAGAACGCTAAAAAGCACAATCCTGGTTTTCGCATCGTTTAGTTTTTCGTTTATTACAAATATAAAAATTACAACTTTATAAATAACATTTTCTTAAACTATAACAGGTGGAAAAAATACATCTTGGTAACAATATTCTCATAAAACACGAAACATGGAAGCTGCTAAGAAGTGAAAATAAAGATTCACTATTTGTGAAAAATTTAGCCACTGCTATTTGGTCTAGCCACACCCTAGCCAATAGGTGTGTAGAATTTAAAGAAGACCTTCGGTCGATCCCAAACAGGTCCCCTCGAAAAATATTGACACCGAAGAAAGTAAAAGTAGTAAAAGGTATGTGTATACATAGGGATGAGTGCTCCACAAAGAATCACTTTTCACAAGAGATAATTTCAATTTTTTGTGAAACTACTTAAGAAAATTTAAGCGATGTTCATTAATTATTTTTTTCTTCCGAAAAATTCGGACAAAAAGAGTATAGCTTTTGGACAAGACCGTATAAGCTGCGAATATTTTCAGATAAATATAGTTTCATTCTCTTTTTTTAATTTTACTGACAGATAAGGTTCGTGCAATTTACAAATTAATTCCACATCTTTTAACCAGATGAAAGCCAAACAAAACCTGATAAGAATTGGACAAAATGCAGACTATTTCATACGGTTCTATCTAAAATGTTATTCGACTTTTGTGTCCGGTTCTTATCCGAAATCTTAACCAGGGTAGACGTGTGTATTTTTATGTGTAGATTACAAAAAAAGTAAAACAATTTTTGATTTTGAAAAAATTGACAAAATGTCAGACATTTTCCGAAAAAACCAAAAAAACGTCATTTTTTCACCATTTTAAGGGAAAAAAATAATAAAAATTTTAAAACATCCGAGATATGCGCTATAGCTATAGTCGTAAAGATTATCTGGTAAAAATTTGAGAAGAATCGGTTTAATAGTTTCGGAGATTTGATCATCAAGTAGTCGAAAAATACTGTTTCGAGAAAAACGCATTTAAAGTTAGCAAATTAGCACATTAGCATGCGCAAGTAGCAAATTAAAGTTCGAAAATAGGACAATTAGAGTGCTCTGATCTTCATAAAATTTTTGTATGATATTTCTACATATGTATACTTTCAAAAAATGAAATTAAAAAACCGCTGCCAAGTTGACAAAATTTTTGTTAACCTTAACATTTGTTTTGTCAGTCAAAATCAAACGAAATTGTTTAGTGACTGTTACGCAGTCACTACACTCTTCTCTCCGTGTAACCAATTTTTAACAAGTTTTCCACCAGAGAGTGTAACTTGATTAGCTGTCAGTATTGTCAACCGTTATACTCGTGGAAGTTAATGAAATTTTTTTTGTTAATGTTAATTAAAATTCTTACTTTTTAAAATTTGAAAACTATTTTGCATTAGATTAGTCTTCGGTATACTTAAAATCATAAGAATACATAATCGCACATTTAATTGTGAAGAAATGAAAGAGTTATAACACAAAATTTACAGAAGTGCACCAAACCCATGTTAAATCCTATTTAAATTTCAAACCTTCGGTGGCACAGGTTAATATTTATCAAATGATCGGTTTTTGTGTAAAGAACATTTTTTACACATTCTAAAATTAATTCCCGCTGGCGACCTAAGGAGTTCCAAGTTTTGCAA
Organism: Leptopilina boulardi; assembly: GCF_019393585.1. NCBI lineage: Eukaryota > Metazoa > Arthropoda > Insecta > Hymenoptera > Figitidae > Leptopilina > Leptopilina boulardi. Next base: position 1,003,278 of record NW_026137919.1, read on the forward strand.
AATGAGAATGACATTGATGCTTAATCACATCTCCCATCTTGAAATTTTTTTTCTAAATTGGATGTTCCTGTAATGTTGTGTTGTCTGACACTTACCTTGAATTTTATTCATTTAAGGTATCACATCGGTAAAACCGTTTTCTATAGATTTTCTTGAAAATTTTACCATATGTTCTTATTATCATTCTTGACAAATTTGCAAAATATGAAGAATTTTCGCCGTACGAAACCAGAGATATTAGCAATCAAAGTTGCTTATTTTGCATGGGAGACGGGACTAATGTATGGGGGAGAAGTACATTTTCATAAATATCATCAGAAGTTTTCTATAAATTTTTTTCAAAAACTAATGTTGAATTCAGGAATAAATTTGGAACTAAAATATACAAAGAAATTTATAATTTACCGTGCCGTTTATTCGTAATTATAAATTAAAAATTCTATTTCATGACGTCATTTGCAATATATAGCACACCCGCCACTTTGATGTGGCAACATCGCAGGATGGTAACATTAGTTAGAGAAAGACAGTAGTCCACAGTAGTCAAAGCGAGACTTATAGCGACGTTGTCAAACCTCCTACTCCTTCCAATCGCTGCTAGTGTGGGGTATACGTGTACGAGTGTATTTGTAGAAGTAGGTACAATATGTGCTGAGAGTATAGGGAGTTGAGGGCGAAAGTATAGTGCGGGAAGTAGTAATGCGAGCTACAAACTTTTGACTCCGATTAGTGCCGATGTGATACCTTAATTGACTTGAAAAATAATATTAGTTTTCTCCTGTTCGAAGAGTCATTACTTTTTTCGATAGTTAATTTATTTTCAATCTTATGAAAGAGGAGGGTTAAATACATAAGATGTACTCTAAGTAATTTTATTTTTTGGTTTCAAAAATTCTATGCAGAAAAGTCAGAGTTGTGCTAATGTTTACGACCGGCAAGGTAGCGGATCGAATAAGACATTCAAAGGAAAAAATGCAGTATTTTATTCTTTTCTAATGGCAGATGTCTCTTTTTATTGATTAGTCGCATTTGCTAACATCTCACACCTCTCCTCAGCAAATTCAACAGTCGTGAAAATAGTGACTCAAAATTATTGTTGCATCTTTTTAAGCGAATCGAAAATAGTCAAATGCAATTTTGCCGAAAATCCAACTTGCCCCCCTTTTCAAAATATTGGCGAAAACCTTATTTTTTAAATTAAAAAACATTGATTTTGCAAATTATAACAAATTTTATATATTATATACAGTATAATATATAGGGTGTTCAAAAAGTATGGAAACTTGTAAATATCTCGAAAAGTACGCATTTTCGTGATACTTCTTTTTTACTGTTTTGCCCTGGGACCACTGTTGTGGGTTCAAAAATGTGGATATTTTTGTTGGGATCAACTTCTGTGTTGAACATTTTTCACGAAAATGCGTACTTTTAGAGATATTTACAAGTTTTAGTTAAAAGCATGGTTTATTTTCTAAAGGCCGGCCAGTAGACGATTTCAAAGATACTTGTAACGTCTGCTTGCCTAGAAAAATGAAACTATTAACTCAATACTGCGCTAATAGGCTATACTATCTTTTAAAGCATCATCTCAAGATTTAAAATCAACAAACATATAAATTCTAGCTGCTCGTCCTATCTTTTTTTTCAAAAAATACGATTTTCATTAAAAAAATTCTTTAATTTCTGAAGTTAATTGTGTACATTTTGTAAGAATAAATTTTTTTCCACCAAGTGCACATACGTTCTTACCATTTTTTTGTGTGAAAACTTATGATTTGGTATAATGCTGTTTTCTATTTTACTAAAATAATAAATGACGGGCTATGTTTAATACATGTTAAAGAAACATATATAATTGCATAAAATATATTATAATGAAATTGTTAAATTAATTAAATCAACCCCTTTTTAATTGTTGTAGATATACCACCCAAAAGTAAAAAGTTATACGCCAATCAATTTTTATTACGGAATTTACGAACCGATAAAACACAATAAATTATATATCAATCCCTAAAAACTCTAACAAATCAATTGACGATAATCTTGGAGAAGATTCAGTCGAGACTAGTAAAAAATAGGAAAAGAACTAGGCGCAATTGCGCCTACATCTATGGTTTCGTGGCGCTTTAAATTTTAATTAAAAAAAAAAAATCAAAAACAAATAATTTAAAAATAAATAATAAAATTTATTTTATAAATTTACCTAAAACATTAGGTAAAATGTCCATTCGATAATGTCCACTATTAAGACATGTCAACTCTTGGACATGTCAACTATAGAGACATGTCAACTATAGGGACATGTCAACTACTGGGACATGTCAACTATAGGGACATGTCAACTATATGGACATGTCAACTATTGGGACATGTCAATTACTGAGACAGGTCAACTACTGGGACATGTCAATTGTAGGGGCATGTTAACTAATGGGACATGTAATGTCCATTCGGGAAAATGTCCATTCAGTAAATGGAGATTTGGGATCTGTGGTGCCCCAAAATTTTAATTTGGGATCTGTGCCCTAAAATTTGATTTTGGGAGCTGTGGTGCCCCAAAATATACTACGGACAGACGGACGCCAAAGTGAAACTATAAGGCTTTCGGCCATGGGCCACGAAACCCTAAAAAAGGACAAAAGGTAAACTTTTGAAACACGACACAATGGAACAAAATAATAACTTAGGGAGGGTCGGGAGTTGTGCCTCGTAGGAAGTCGTTCTCTACCTTAATTTTTTTATTATGACAATTAATATGACAAATATCTAATGGGATATTCTTCTCTCTTTATAAACAAACTTTTTATGTGGTACCCGTCATCTTTGAAAGTATTTTACGTGTCATTAGTAGTTTTTTTTCTCAAACATACAAAGTTTTTTATCTTTTTATGTTTAGGTCATTTCCACTAATTTTTTCAAAGTGATTATAACGTTTAATGAATAAAAATTATCTGTCATTAACTTTTCGACGTTCAAAAAAAATTCGCATAAACATTAGATGTATTGACTATTTAAAAAAATTAGAAAATAGGGACTTGTTTCTCACATCATATTTAACAGTTTTTCATTTTAATATGCACTCTATTTTTATTTAGAATTATTTATAAATAATTAAAATGTTTTTTGCACTTTAAATATTGTTCTTTAGTGCAATGAGACTTTTTACATCTGTATTTACTGTAAATGAAATTAATTATCTAGTTTAATTCAATTATTTTTAAAATAATTTAATTTCATCCAAATTATCTAAAATTTATCTTTTATTATATTCTTTATTACTTTATTTTATGTAAGTTATCTTACTTTTTTAAATTTCCTAATTTAAATAAAGAATATTATAAAAAATGTTTTTTTCTTCAATTTTCAACGGTAAAGCACAACTCCCCACTGTTTTTGAAGTCATAAAACCAGTATTTTCGAAAAACAAGCAAAACTTCTATTTTCGTTTTAAATCGACCATGCCAAAAGTTGTGTTTGTACGTGTACTAAAAGTTTTATATAATATTATAGAATATGTAAAAAAAATTTAAATAATAGTTTTGATCAAAAAACAAAACCCGGAGCACAACTTCCCACTCTCCCCTAACCATTGCTCTCTTGTCATGATTTCAAACAGAAGATAATTCTCGTAAGGTACATATATTTAATCAATCCAACAAATAATTTCTCTTAAACAGCGATCTCTTTATTTACACAATTCTTCCACAGTTAATTCCACTACCAACTCTTGGTCACTCAACCAATTCTTACAAAAAATTAACTTTTTACACAAACTCAAAAGAAACTCTCAAAAATGCCGAACTCTTGACAATACACTTTACGCTCGATAACGCAATACAGTGAACATAAATCAACAAATTAAAATTGTTTTTAAGTAGATTTTACTTTTAATTCCGTTTATTGACGTGCATTCTACTTTCGTTTCGTTCACCAAACGGAATCAAAAGTAGATTATATTTTTGTTTCGTTTAACAAACGGAATCCAAAGTTAATTTTTAATTCTGACTTGTAAATCAAAACTTAAATGAACTAAAGTTTTGATTGAGATACCTGAAACAAAACTAAACGAAGTTAACTTTTAATTCTAATATTCTGATCAGAAGAAAAGTGTTTTTGAATATTGTTTTGATTATGTAAAGGTTTCTGATATACATATATACAAACATATACAATTGACTTCAGAAATTCAAAATATTTTAAATAAATATATTTTTTGAAGAAAATGCTAGGACGAGCAAGTAGGATTTGCATATTTGCGTTGATTTTGAATCTTGAGTTAATTCTTTAAAAGATGGTACAAATGATTTTTTTAGTCGACGTAGAAAAAATTTATTTCACTTCAAGACGACAATGAATTACATCCGTTATGAAATGTGATGAAAAAAATAACCATTATCACTAACATAAAATCGTTAAATTATTATTACCTATACATTGTTTCTTTTAATGGCCTAAAAATTGTCATTCTAGTAGCCATCCAGCAAGTTATGTGGCTGATGGCTTTTGTCTATTGACCGACTATTAGCAAATAGACTAGGCCTGATTTTTCCATTAGATATATATATATATCATTACTATATTATAAAAAGGTATCGCCACCGCCGCTGATTCAAGAATCAACGCTGGGCGAGAATTTCGACGCTACGCGGGATCTCATAGTACTCGCCTCCCATTCAACTCACACAGCATTCAAACTCGCGTACCGTTCAGAATTTGGCTCGAATGAACGCTATGCTAGGTGATAATTTCGACGCTAAGAGGGAGCTCGCAGTACTCGCCTACGGTTCAACTCGCGTACCGTTCAGAATTTGTCTCGAAAATTTAAGATATTGTACTATCTATATCAAAAACATAGGTTAAAAATTAACATAACATCAATGCTTAAGGTCAAACGACATAATCATAGATTAAAACGAACATTACCTCAAAAATCAAGGACATGTCAAAATCAAAAGTTTTTGATGGAGTAGAGACGGACATTATCTCAAAATTATTATCAGAGGTCATGATATGACCCTCCCATTAAAATTTTAAAGGTCATTGGTCAAAAGAGAACATAACCTTAAATTTACGTTGAAGATCATAGGTGTGGAGGCGAACATAACCTTAAAATTTCGTCAAAGTCATAGAAAAAATCTGACATTACCCCAAAATTAGGGTCATAGGTTAGAAGGACGTCATCCGTGGTGCATCTTAGAAACAAATTCTTTAGAATGAAATAATAAATTTTTTAAAAGAATTTGGGTAAAACTAATCTTTGAAAACATATAATTTATTCCGTTCCTAATTAATTTTTTAATTGCAGAATAGATGAAAATTTAGTTTATGGATGCAAGTTAAAATATAGTTTATGTTCATATTAAAATATAAATAAATGTCTGCTGTTCAAATTTAAAAACTTTTTATTAAATATAAATTTAATCAAAATAATATTTAATATTTTTAGTAAATTTAAATAGGGGGTTGGCGCGCGAAACACGCAGGGGGCGAAGCCCCTCTAGTATATATATATATCTACCTATATTACAAAAAGATATCGCCGCCAACGCCGCCGCTGTTCCAAGACTCTGAATATAGCCGCAAGTCAAGAGAAGGGGGGGTAGAAGAAAAGGGAGGGGGGGACTTGAGGCTATATTCAGAGTCTTGAAACGATCTTAACCTTTAAATTTAGGGTTGGGGAGGGGAAAAGGAGGGGGGATGGGAGTTAGCGCGCGAAGCCGCTGTTCCAAGACTCTGAATATAGCCGCAAGTCAAGAGAAGGGGGGTAGAAGAGAAGGGGGGGGGACTTGCGGCTATATTCAGAGTCTTGAAACGATCTTAACCCTATCAAAAAAATACGCGAAGAAATTCGCATGTAATTTGCGAGGATTTTGCGAGTAAATACACTACTTGTTTTCGACATACATATGCGTGAATTTTTGCAAGGAATTTGAGAATAAATTTTAATATTAATTTTTATATATTCTGCATTTATTTTTGCAAGGATTATTGACTTAAACATATTTAACTTTTTTTGCATGTATTTATGTAATATTTTTTACTTAAATTTTTTATTCTTTTTCACATTTATCATCGAATATTTCTGCAAGGATTTTTTAATTAAAACTTGTCTTACTTCTTCGCATGCATTTATTCGAGGTATATAACTTTAAACTTTTTTTTCACGTTACCGCGTGTAATTTCGCAAGGATTTTTAGTTCAATTTTTTTTACATTTTGCGCGTCTATTTATACGAGGCTTTTTGACTTAAATTTTTTTTCTTCTTTCCCCAATTTTCGCGTGTACACACGCAAGGATTTTTAACTTATAAACTTGTATTTACCTGTTTACCTTTTTCCGCGTGTAATTATGCAAGGATTTTTAACCTTAACTTCGATTAACATGTTTACATTTTCCACGTGTATTTTTGCAAGGATTTTCAACTATAACATTCAATTAAATATTTACATTTATCGCGTGTATTTTTGCAAGAAATTTTTATTTGAATTTTTACCTACATTTTTTAATTTACCACGTCTATTTATACGAGAATTTTTGACTGAAACTTATTTACCTTTTTTGCATGTATTTATTCGAGCTTTTTGACTTAAATTCTTTTTCACATTTATCCTCGCGCAATAATGCGAGGATTTTTTACTTAAAACTTGTCTTACATTTTCGCCTGTATTTTTAACTATAACGTTCAATTAAATATTTACATTTTCTGCGTGTATTTTTGGAAGTATTTTTAACTTAAATTTTTATCTACATTTTTACATTTTCTGTTTCTATTTATGCAAGGATTTTTGACTCAACTTTATTTAACTTTTATTGCATGTATTTATGCGAGGTTTTTGACTTAATTTTTTTATTCTTTTTCACATTTATCATCGCGTATTACCGCGAGGATTTTTTTAATTATAACTTGTTTTATTTTTTCGCTTGTATTTATTCGAGGTTTTTTAACATAAAAGTTTTTGATTCTTTTTCACATTTTGCGCGTGTAATTTTACAAGGATTTTTAATTTAATTTTTTATCTACATTTATACATTTTCCGCGTCTATTTATACGAGTATTTTTTACTCAAAACTTTTATCTTTTTTTCCATATTTTTCACGTGTACATATGAAAGGATTTTTACTTCAACTTTTATTTACAACTTTTCTTTTTCCGCGTGTAATTATTTAAATTTTTATCTACATTTTTACATTTTCCACGTCAATTTATACGAGAATTTTTGACTGAAACTTATTTACCTTTTTTGCATGCATTTATTCGAGGTTTTTGACTTAAATTCTTTTTCACATTTATCCTCGCGCATTACTGCGAGGATTTTTTACTTAAAACTTGTCTTACATTTTCGCATGTATTTTTAACTATAACGTTCAATTAAATATTTACATTTTCTGCGTGTATTTTTGGAAGTATTTTTAACTTAAATTTTTATCTACATTTTTACATTTTCTGTTTCTATTTATGCAAGGATTTTTGACTCAACTTTATTTAACTTTTATTGCATGTATTTATGCGAGGTTTTTGACTTAATTTTTTTATTCTTTTTCACATTTATCATCGCGTATTACCGCGAGGATTTTTTTAATTATAACTTGTTTTATTTTTTCGCTTGTATTTATTCGAGGTTTTTTGACATAAAAGTTTTTGATTCTTTTTCACATTTTCCGCGTGTAATTTTACTAGGATTTTTAATTCAAATTTTTATCTACATTTTTACATTTTCCGCGTCTATTTATACGAGTATTATTGACTCAAAACGTTTTTCTTTTTTTCCATATTTTCCACGTGTACATATGAAAGGATTTTAAATTAAACTTGCATTTACGTTTTTACCTTTTTCCGCGTGTAATTGTGCAAGGATTTTTAACCTGAACTTTGATTAACATGTTTACATTTTCCACTTGAATTTTAAAAGGAATTTGGACATAAAAGTTGTTTTTTTACATTATTCGCGTGTACATTTGTAAAGATTTTTAAATTTCATTTACATGTTTACCGTTTTCAGCGTTTATGTATGCAAGGATTTTTAACGTTAACTTTGATTTACATGTTTACATTTTCCACGAAAATTTTTGTAAGGATTTTTAACTTTTACTTTCATTTACATGATTACATTTTTTGTGTGTATTTTTCAAGGAGTTTTAAGTTTAATTTTTATCTACATTTTTACTTTTTCCGCTTCTATTTATACGAAGATTTTTGACCTGAAACTTTTTTATTCATTTTCACATTTTTCGCGTGTACATATGAAAGGATTTTAAATTAAACTTGCATTTACGTTTTTACCTTTTTCCGCGTGTGATTATGCAAGGTTTTTTAACTTAAACTTGCAATTACATGTTTACATTTTTCACGTGTATTTTTGCAAGTATTTTTAACTTTAACTTTCATTTAAATGAATCTTTAAAGGCTATTATCTCGGAAACGTTATTTTTTAGAACTATATACAGTTACGGTGACTGCTATTTTTTTAAAACTGCTAAACCGATCGGGCTGCAATTTTCAGGGGTTCTTTATACATACAAAGCTAGTGCGTGAATAAAGGAATTTAAATTTGAACCAAAATTAATATTTTTTTGATCAAAAGACCAAATTTTAAAGCCCTAACGTCACAATTTTTAAGGAAAAATCATCACCATTTCTAGAAAAATTTTTTTTTTCAAAATTCTTCGTTCACACACAAGGTAATTTATTATAATAACGAAATTTGCGTTGTTTTTTAATTTTAGTTAAATTCTGTCTGACTTATCGCAGTCACAGCAAGCAGCTATCAAAAAATGGTGTTTTATTGCAAGGTCTACAATTTCCACAATTATTAATATTTCTTAATAAAAATTTATATACAAGTACATCGAAATATATACTTTTCGGTAAAATAAATTTCATTTAAAAAAAATTTTAAGTAGCGGTTAACAAATTTTTTTTAAATTCCTCTTTTGTGACGCGCATAAAGGTATATAACCCCTTAAAACTTTTTCATTTTTTTCAAGTATTCGGTTTCAGTGACATTACATAACAATTGAATATAAAAATATTAAAAATTTTGGATAAAAAATGGAGGATTTTTTAAAAAATTGTCTTTTAAATACCCACTTACATTTTTCTAGTTTTAAAATTTACAAACTAATAGAAATCGTTTGAAATTAGACATTCGGGTGTTTTTGGGATCGCTGATTACGAATGTGAAATCCGTTTTTGAAAATTCAAAATAGCGGATACAATATGGCAGAAGAATTTTAAAAAATTTATCGGATTCATTTAAAACTCGTCACTCGGGTGTTTCCGTGGTCGCTAATTACGAATCCGGTATCAATTTTTCGAAATACTAATTGACGAATAATAAATGGCTAATAATGTTTTCAAAAAAATCGATCGAATTGAATTGAACTTTGTTACTCAATTTTTTTAAAAAGTTTTTCAACCATATTGGATCTGACATTATGAAGTTTTGAAAAAGTATTTCTCAAACTTCACAGCCCCGCCTGGCCTGTAAAAAGGAAACAAAAACCAAACTCAAGGTCTGCAGTTACTCTCTTTAGGGAGTAAATGCGTTTCCTCTTTTGGAGTTAAATAGTCGATATCTGGTGGTTGCAAAAGTCAGGTATCGAGATAAAAGTGGAAGTAATAAAGAGTTGATCCTTCCCTCTGATAACTTTCTAGGATCAGAAATTGAATCTTCACCACCAGTCGAAGTAGTAAGACCAGTGGAGTACTATCATAACATTCAGAATAGACTCAGCTGGTCGTGAATATAGGTGCTTCCCTACTAGTTATGGTATAGAAGAAGAGTTGTATCTTGCAGCAAGTTTTTTGCAGGATTCAATTATTTCCTCTTTTGAGAAGAACTGTAACCCAAAAAGGCCTGTAACTAGTCGGAAGACCACCTGGTGGAATTATGGGTTGAAAAGATTTAGGGGTACGGTCAGAAAGTTGCCTCATAAGGCAAAGAAAAATAGGAATTAACAGGCATGGGTATTATATCATACTGCTCGTAACTCTTACAAAAAAGAAATAGCCATGGTTCGAGGAGAGGGCTGGAGGAGTTTTTGCGAAGGTACTAAAAGCACCAAGACTCCATAAAATTGTAGCTAGCGATGCTTCAGCTAAGCCATCTACATTAAAGCTACCTAACGGACGCTTTGGCCGTGACAGAGCTGAGGGTCTGAGTTAACTTCCCAGACTTTAGAGAATCAGAGTAGAACAATGGTGATTAGAATCAATGTAAATCTCCACTTGGACGAGAACATGGAAACTACTATCTAAAATCGTAACTCTGGAAAGATTGATTAGGGTCTTAGGCTTACCAGATCAATTAATCAGGTAGATAAGAGGTATGTTCCATAACAGAAATTGGGTGTCATGTTGGCAGAAGAGACTCTACACATTTTAACGGTCAATAAAGCTGTTCTCACAATGAGTTGACTTCAAGCAGAGGAAAAATGGAGAGCTAGGGGGAAACACATAAAATTCCTAGCCTCTTTACTAAAGATCCCAGAAATTATTATGGGACAAGACAAGATTTAAAAGTTGCTCTAAGACCAATATTCCTTTGAGAAAATATTGTGAAATAGTCCACTTGGAGGTAAAGTATGATAAACGGATGGATCCAAGATGGAAAGAGGCACAGACACGGGTCTATACTGTAAGTCTAATGCCCCCGAAAGGACATTATCTTTGAGTAATTACATCACGATTTGGCAGGCGGAGTTCAGCGCTATAATGATTTGTCTTGAAAAAGAAAAATGAGGCAAAAGAATTCATATTTGTGTCGATAGTCAGGCGGCTTTAAACGCCTTGATAAATGATCTAGGGGATGTCATGAGAGAGAATGGACGAAGACTACTGTAGATAGACAGGCCATGGTTTTTTTGAGATTATATTTAACACAGACTTTGCCGAGTCCCCTCTGAAGCTCAACAAGATCAGAGTTAGAACAGTGCTATTCATTGTTTTAACTCACGGCACATGGCCTCCTGAACTATCATCAGCACAAAATAGATAGAAACGTCTCACCTAGGTGCGTCATCGACTCATATTTTATTTTACTGTCCAGCTTATACTGCAGTGAGACATCAATACTCGAGTTATGCCTTTGTAGTCCCATATTGGATTCATAACTTCTTGGTAAATCAGTTACTGGATTTTTGGAAAAGGACTGGACTCTAGGAAGGGTGACTGGGTTTGAGTTTATCGGGATTAGGTGCAATGGGTTTTGCGATTTAAGTTCCAACACTCTGACTAGGGTACTTCAGTATAAGCTCGCTTATAGATTAGATTATATTAGAGTGATTAAAATTTTAATATTAGTTAAAATGATTAAAACTTAAATTAATTACAAAACTGGAAATAAATCTTGGTGGTCCTATCTCACGGCGAGAGGAAAGAAATTTTTGAAGTCATAATTTGTTTGTTTGTTTGGACATCAACTTTTAACATTTTTATAAGTATAATTATAATTTTAATTAAAACAATTGTAATTTTTCTAACTAAGCGTTACCTTCATAAAATATGTATTAAACAAGTTTTACCATGTCAACAAAATCACTTTTATCGATTTTTACAAAATTTAATGTAAATAGAGTAGACGAAAATGAATAGTGAGATCTTAACAAAGATCTCGCGGGTACTTCAAAGCATAACGATAGACTTTAAGCGATAATAAGCAGAGAGTCCAGAAGTAGACTCGTTCAGAAATAGCAGGAGAGATGGGATGGGGAGTCTAAAGGTAGGTGGACCTACCGTCTGATTCCCCTCCTCGCCACATGGTTAGATAGGAAACATGGTGAAGTTGGCTACTACCTTACACAAGCGTTGTCAGGTCATGGTTGTTTCGGACAGTACTTTTATCGTTTTAAAATAGAAGCAGACGCAAGATGTGTGTATTGCAACGGTTCGGGCATCGACGAAGCAATACACACTGACGATGCGGAGCACACGTTCTTTTTCTGCGGGCACTGGCGTGAACTTAGGCAAGCCATGTTCTCGGCTGTGGGCACTGAAGTCAAAGCTGAAAACATGGTCTCTGTCATGTTGCAGAGCGCGGACTCTTAGAGGAGCTTCGAGTCCTTCATTACAAAAGTAATGAGGACGACAGGAGGAGGTTAACTTGGAGAAATCCTGCTGCTCGGCTGGGTGCACGCGCAAGACTGGGGAGACCTGAACTGGCTCTCCTTCTTCTTTTGCTGACAGTCAGTTAAGGATTTAGGACTAAGAGCAAATGTAAGGAGACTTCCACTGGCGATTGATAAAGCTTAAACCAGTTCCGCCAGTGGAGTTAAAGTCTCAAAAAGGGTGTGGTTTTTACTGGGTCGACCAGAACAAGAGCGGTCATCCCCACATAACCTGGGAGTACGGGCTCCAGGTATATGACTTGGAAGTAGGCCTCCAGGTTTATGCAGATTTTCCACTTCCCTCGTAAAAAAAAATTGTAATAAATAAATAATTATTTAAATGTCAACTGCAATAGCAGTTCTTTTTTCAACCAAAAATTTTCAAAAATTTTTTTTCAACTTAAAGGCGACGAGTCCTCTTTTTGAACAATAATCTTATGTGTCCTTTTTTTCAAATAAACGAGGGTTTTAACTGAAATTTTTTTTTCTCCTTTTGCACATTGTTTATGAATATCAAGTCTGGTAATATAAATATGATGAATGTGTTAATTTTATGGGTGCAATAATTGGTATATCGAAGAATCGTTGATTTGCTCACATATAGGTCTGTTTCCATCCAGAAAAAATATTTTTGTTTAAAATTTTTTTTTTTGCATAGAACTTGTTAAGTTCAATATTAACATGCGCTTTTTATATTACCTGTAAATAATAAATATACAATTTTGATAATGCAATGGTTTATTTGAATATATATTTAATAATAATATAATGTATCTTGAAGGCTTTCTAACTGGTTATGCGTTTCATCATATTTGAAAATATTGTTTATTAATAGAGACAACAGAAGTGCAGCAAAAAGAGTAAGTTACCATTTATTATTTTAAGTTTATTGAAACTTGAAATTTTTGAAAGTTTTCATCAATTTTAACTACTTATTATAAAAATAACAGCATTAGAGCAAACAAGGTAAGTTATCGTGTACTATTTTAATAATAAAACAATTTTTAACAAACAAGTATTAATTAATTGTGTACATATCAACTTTAATTGTTTTCGCATTATTATCTTTGCGATATTATAGTTTAAAATTAGATTATAATTATTTTAAGAATAATAAAAGAAAATTAATTATAGAAAAGCTTCAGTGTTTATTTTTAATTGTGAAAATAAGAACAGTATAATATTTATCATTATTATTTTAGTCACATAATTAGTACGTTTCAGTAAGTCAAATTATCATTTATAGTAAGGTTAATACAAAACCATACTAGACAGAATAAATGTAAAATAGTTTATTTGCATACAAAATTTATAAATATAAAATATGTTAGTATTTTTTAAATACAGATAGAAGATTATTCAAAAAAACATGTGAATTACTGTCGCATGAAAAGTTCATCTTATTTGTGTATTGATATTGCAATATTTATATATTGCAAGATCAACACATAGTTATCTATGTTAAACGTAGAATAGAGAAAACATATTTTGAGAGTAGTTAAATTACCAGTAATAGTTAGAACTATTTAAATATACTTCTTAAATTACTTATTTTTTTAAATTCAGTAACGTTGCACAATGCAATAATTTTTTTCAAAACTAAAATATTTCATTATTTTGAAAAATATTGTACAATAGGGTAAGTGTCCTAATTTTGGCACGTTTAAATTATTTTTTAACATCAAGAATTAAATTAACATATACAAAATTTAAAAATATTTAGGACAGATCATATATATTTATAATTTAGCACAGAATTTCGAACAATTATAACTTTTAAAGAAAAATGTGCTGAACCGTTGTTATTAACAAATAATTGTTTGTATGTTGCATATTACCAGTCATTAGCACTCTTACATATTTATTTATAATTAATAAATGATATAGTATCCACTGCAGAGTTGCTTAAAGAATTACACAAGGTCAACGATTAACATAAACGAATTATAAAAAGTGAAAAAAACTTAGAACATTGAATCGAAGAGTTTTAAACAGTTTCCAGCTTAAATTTCATTGCTCAAGTTCTTGTGCAAGACGTTAAGCAGAAATCATTAACTAACCTTTAAAATGTAGAAGACAAACATGAACGAATATTATGTCGCACTAAATATATTATAGCTTTAAATAAATTTCAATCATATTAAATGCGAAGATATGTGATATAATTATTGGAGTGATTCCAATAATGTGAATGAGAAGGAATAATAAAAGAAAAATATAAACCAGGCGCTTATGTTATTCTTTGATTATACAAATTGCTTTTCGACATTTCGTTCTGTTAGTGATTTAAATTTTGCCGTTGAATAATAGAGGAAGCGAATGTCAAAGAGGGTGAGTGAGAAAGAGTCAATATTGATCGAGAATTATATCGATAAAGCTTTATAAAGCTTTTAAGATATTTAAAGCTTTTATAAAGATAAAGTTTCTTTAATTGTATTATTCTAATTGTTATTTTCACATTAAAGTTAATTCTTTTTTTATTTAAAAAAACGATATTTTTCTTTATATATGCAGCCAAAACCTCGTTTGTAAATCACTTACAGCTACTCAAAATGACCGACGTATGGTGCGGGAACTGGTTACTTTGAACAGTTGTAAGTGGTTTGCAAATGAGAATTTTGTATGCATGAATAAAGAGAAAGACATTTGTAAAATTTGAAAGTAAAACTGCACGATGAATGAAAATGACAGAATGGTCACAGCAAAAAGATGAACCTATGACTACATTTTCTTGAGAAAAATTTGTTTTGCATTAAAAAACTTTAAAACGAGTCCTCCGAGAGGAGGATATTAACCATATACATAAAATCATCCAATGTTAATTTTTAGTCATATCACACGTGGGAAATGTCAAGAAACTTTTATTCAATTCAAACAATGATTGTTGAAATACTTGTCTTTCCAAGTTTTAAATGAAGTATAACGAATCCTTAAATTATAAGATTAGCAAACCTTACAAGAGAGTTCGATTTTGATACGATAAGATTAGCACCGACTGTATCAGAAGAATGTGAATTTGCAAGTCAATATAGATTACATGGAAGAAACTCAATTGTAAATCTCCACGACGAAATGTTAACGTACCAATATATTGTTCATATTTAAAAAAACGTGACACTCTAAAGTGACACAAAAATGAACTTCATAAGATATAAAACAAAAATATAAAACGATTTGAAAACTAATTTGACAAAAATCAAGACCTCGGGAGTTAACGTAAAGAAATGGTAAATCAGTGATGACAAGCATCCATATTAATTTTAAGAATCAACTAACAATGCTACAGAGTGCTATGTTTCGGAAAAAATATTGGAAATAGAAAGACAACACTGAAATATAGTTAACTTAAAAAAAGTAATTTTACTGGTGAGAAGTATTTCTAGTCGTAGAATAAATTTGGTACAGAGCAAATATACTCTTTTTTTTTATCTTAAGAGAAACAGCAATTTTTTGCAACATTTGCACAGGTACAGCTTGAATATTTTTTTCCAACCTAATTACCTTTTTAAAATGTGGATGTTGATTCTTATAGGCTCTTTCCGTAAAAATATACTTACAAATTACATACTCTCTCTCTAATTGTTCATCTACGATAAACTCTAAGATTTTGATATGCAAACCGTTACTTAATTGCGCATAACTATTGTTTGACCGTTCGTTTTGTCTAACAATACCAGAGTAAAGACACTTATTTTTTACCATTCGTTTGTAAGAAACTGATTTAGGCGAAAGTTGTAGTTTTTCAATCCACTTTATTTTTGCTAACTTAGGCGTTCCGAAATACCGAACTAAATCAACTTTACACGTTTTTTGTGTGTTCTTGTGTGTTAGATTGGTACAATAATTTTGTACTTGTAGTGATGATTGTGGAAGTATATAATTTGTTAATAACAAATCACATTGTTTCATGGATAGTTTTCGGCAAATCTGATTAGTTACACCGTTAGCAACATGAATCATTTTTAATAATTTCCCATTTCCACTTTCAAAAGGAAAAGTGTTATGAGCCCAAGATGGACCCCACCTATCATTACTTTTTAGCCAATGGTAACTTATGTGGGCGTTAAACGTCATCGCATTTTTTGTGTACAAATTTTCTAGGTCTGCTAAAAATAATTTTATCAAGTAGTCAGTTCGTTTTAATTGATCTTTTGTGATGACAGTTTGTAAAGATAAATAAAATGCTTCTACAAATAGAGCCCAATGATTTAAGTACTTGTCTTTTAAATATAATTCCATAATTGGAAGACTATAATATAAAATCCAATTTTCCCATTCTTTTCCCTTCCAAAATGCTCTATCGCTGAAAGACCTCGTCAAACGCATTGTTTGATGGGGAACTGCAATAGAAACAAGTAATTTATCAATTTCTTTTATAATTTTAGCCGACAATGGTTTAGATAGAGATGATGTTTGTCCCTTAACCCAAGAATTTGTAAGCTGCTCCGCTAAACCTAATCGAGCAAAGTGTAAATCGTCAGGCACAAATCCATCAATCATTTCAAATTTATTCAAATTATTTAAAGGAGATACATGATTTACTCCGAACGCACGTTCATGTTCATCTTCATCATCCTTACCATTATCATCATTATCATCATTATCATCATTATCATCATTATCATCATTATCATCATTATCATCATTATCATCATTATCATCATTATCATCATTATCATCATTATCATCATTATCATCACTAAGATCAGAAAGATAATTAACTTCATTGTCAGTGTTAGGTACAATTTGATGCTCCGAATCAGGGTTTTCTCTCGAGTTAGATTGATTAGTTTCAGTTAAAGAATTCTGTATTGATATATAATTAAGGCACTCTAAAAAATGGTCTTCTGTTCTTTCTTTAGGTACTTTATCTAAGAGAGGAAATTTAATGCAACCTCCTTTCCCTGAAACATTTTTTACATACTCTCCCGGATGTAAACACCAGTTACATGAATAATGACCATTGAACTGTTTAATGCCTTGCATCGGAGCTCGAGCAACTGAATCTACACTACAGCATATTGCGTACGGTTTAATTAATCTAATTTCGCCTTCAATATTATATTCTACACCACAATTAATAAACTCGTTCATTGTATTAACAAAACCTTCCATAAGAGCATTCATGTCAGGTTTAGATTTACCGAACCACAACGCACATATAATAGTTTCTGCAGTTCTAACTTCAATTGGCAATTCATTTATCATTAATTGAACTGGATAAATAGAACAGTTGCTACTTTCGAATGTCGGCGCACCATCACAGTTAAAAGTAAACGTCACATATCTATTTTGTTCATCAAGTGGTAAGTTTTCAACAAATTTTCTGTACGTTCTTCCATCATAAATATCACGATAAACTTCAGAATCATGATATCTATTTGTCACAACATTATTATAGTATTGGCCGTGACGTTCCAAAAGAGATTTTACATTACTTTTAACATCAAATGTTGCAAAGAAACTGTTGAAATTTGGACCATTAATACTAATTTCTTTGTGACAAATATTACATTGAATTTGTCGATCTTTTCGCACAAATGTACCAACGTATGAATTACACTCCGGGCAAATACAATGATATTTTACAAAATCAGTTTGGAAAAATAATTTATCAATAAAATATCGAGTGTCGGGTAAAACGTTAGAAGCGAAAATGCAATTGACTGCTTTAAATAATTGCATAACAGCAGTGTGATTTAATTCTGCGAAAAATGCGTATTTTAGAAAAATTAGCAGCAAATCTCCTTCACTCACCACTACCGGCGTAGTAATAACTTGTAATATTTGTGGTGATTGCAATTTTTTTTGTAATTCACTATTAACATTTTCAGGAGCTACAGGGAAGTCGTCAACTGCATCATCATTATCATAATTTTCATCATAAAAACCATTCTCTGATAGTTCACTCTAAAATAAATAATACAATTTCATTATGATAACAATCCAAATGTTTATCATAATAAAATTGCGATTAGAATAGTACAATTTTAAAATCTTTACAGATATTAATAAGTTATAAAATAAGTTGTATCAAAAAAAAAATTTGAATGAATTTTTTAAAAATAAAATCTTATTTTTTACTTCTGGCCGAATCGGGAACTATTTTTTATTTCTACTAGGAAACTTCCTAAGCACGGTATATCCCCTTCAATATCACCATAGGATATACCTATGCTATTCTGGAAAATCAAAATTCAAAATGTCCGCCTCATAGGAATATCCCAGTAAAAAAACCTAATTAAAATGAATTGACTTTTGGTTCAATTCTTCTGAATCCCGCTTACTGATTTGTCACGACGAATTGAAATGAATTCCCAATGGGAAAAATACCATTGACGTATTAATGGCCCAATAATGGGAGCCAGGAATGTCAATATAATTTCAATTATAAACCCAATAATGGACCATTATTGGTAACGTCATGGGCTGTCCACGCCGTTGCCAATGATTAGCAACCATCATTGTCAAAGTATTGGCAGCCAATAATAAGCAAATATTAAAAATTTCAATAATTTAAAAAATCAATTATTTAAAAAAAATTATTTTTTTATTTTGCTTCCTCGTGAAGGAAGCTTTGTAGTCCTTTCGTTTATAAAACTTTTCAAAGTGGCAGAAACAAATTTTTTTCTTTATAGAAACATGTAATATGAGATCCTGATCAATTGTCCGGATGTATGTATGTGTGTATGTGTGTGTGGATCCCTTTTTTGTTTAGAAGATAATTTTAACAGGTTTTAATGGATTTAGATAAAATTTAGATAAAATTTTTTTTTAATCGAAAAAATTTTTAAATAGAAAAATTTCAGGTTATATATAATAAAATCGTATTCCTTACGTCAAGACGAATCGATCGATATATATATGTATATATAAAGTGTACATTTGAGGTAAATTTAAAGAATTAATGAAAGTTAAAAAATCAAAAATTCACATTTTGGCTATAAAATTTTGCTTTCTCCACGAGGAAGCATAATTTTTTGGCTGATCTTAAGAGGAAGCAAAATTTTCATGTAATGAACATCTGAATTTACAACTTGTTTATTATTGTTTAATAGTTACTATTAATTTATATTTTATAATTAAATTAAAATATAAAAATGACCATCAAATTGTTAGTGAAACCATTTCTCCTAAATAAAAAAGGATGTCTCACATCCTAATAAATAAGAGAGACATCGGGCAGAAAAATATTTCAAAGAGAAAAAAATTTTATTTCACTTCTTATATACAAACCTAGTAGCACCTCAACTGCGAGAAAGAGTGATGTTCGCCCTCCCTTTGCCGCGTTTAGCGAACTACAGTGATCAAACTCACGAATTCAAACGAATGGACTACTCTCTAAATCTGAATTAGCGACTATTCGCTTATTCCTAGCGCATAGTATGCAGCTGGGAATAAGTGAATAATCGCTAATTGGAAATTCGCTGATTGCTAGCGAATAGTCGTTTTTTTAATCAGCCCAGAATATGCAGCTACGAATACAATGACATTCAGGAAATATTCTATTGACATTGAGAAAATATTCAAGTGATATTGAGGAAATATTCCACGGTTATATTGATTTTTTTGAGGCTATGTTTATGTTACTTTTACAATGATTAAAAAATTTTTTAAAGATATAAAATTATAATCAGTTTTTATTTATTTTTTTATTTTATTAATATTCACTGAATGTCACCGTAGAATATTCCCATGAGGCGCACATTTTGATTTTCCTAGTAGATCATGAAAATATTGCACTTTGATATTCAGGGGATATACCGCCATATTATTTTGAAAACATGATAACCAAATTCACATTGTACAGTAGCCTATCTGGGACTATCATATCGTTGTTAACCCATAAACGAAAGTCAAACGGTGCAAGTGGTCAACAGCAGTTAATTAACAAAGGAAGTATATCAGATTAGTCAGTATTTCCGAAAGAAGCCACCCAAAACCATTTTATTTTGTTTTTCGTTCTAATGCAGTTTTTTTAATAGTGTTTTATATTAAAAATTACCATATCAAAGGATTTTGATAAAAAAAATTTGTTGTTAATGTTGGACATGTTCTTCAAAAATTTCTGAAGAATATTCCGTTTCCAGTAAACGAAAACATATTCAGACGAATTAAAATGACTTAACTTTAACTTAATTCTATTTTTATCAGTTAGTTTCCACCTGCTCAGAATTCAATCATAAAGACCAACCCAACTATTAAATTGAATTCGTTCTGATGAATTAAAAAATATTAATGCCCATAAGTTTGTTTATTGTCATCATCATTATTGTCATCTTAAATTTGCGCGAATTGGTCTTGCTTGAAATTATTTGTGAATTCAATCTAATTTGCACGAAATTCTTTTCGTTTATTGAGTTGAGAAAAAAATAGCACGTAGTTTGTACTTGTTTAATTTTAATTAATTTTGCCTCAGTGTATGGCGTGCCCGCTTAACACGGTAAGACACGTTCGATCATGCTTGTATGAATTGCGCTTCTCAAAACCTTTTCTAAGAAATAACATTTCCCACGTGAAAAAGTTCCCGGAAGTGGCTCCCGTGAAAAAATTCTGGATAATTTAGTTTTTTATCAAAAAAGGTTCCCAAGTATTTCCCTGGTGTCTACGTAAATTTTGGACAATATCTACAGAAAAAATTACCTAAATTAACAAAAGTGGAAAACCAGGAATTCTCAAAATGTTTGTTAGGTTTCAAGATCACTTTTGGTCAATTTATACGGTTATATACACGGTGGGTAGGAAGCGACGATAGGTTGAACAAAATTGTCAAGAAAAACTGAAAGTGGGGTTGTATTTATGGATGATTGTAGGTAAAAAATCCGTTTAGAATGAAATCCTAGCTGCTCCTATTTCAAAGTTATCCACATTTTAATTTTTTTAATAGGATCAATTTTTGAAAAATAGAAAAGGCGCGAACATTTCTTTGTGTTTGTGTGTGTACGTGTAGACATATGTTCACATACGATTTCCACACTTGTAGCCAAATATAGCATCCTTTGTAATTTCCCAATTATAAAATAATAAATATTAAGTGTTGAAAGTCACTAGTAGACGTGGCAAATAACACAGCCCCACAAAAAAAGAGTGTCGTGCGCGGCAGACCAGACTAGTCATTTCACATGTATTTTGACGCGCTAAACACGAATCCGAAGTCCGTTTTGCTCCATCACGTCAGGATTTTTTTCTAACCTCCAAAAACCTGTCGGATTTTGAGAGGTAGGCTATTTTTTTAAAAAATTGATGGATTTACTTCAAAATTGGTATCTAGGGGTTTTTTGGGTCGCTGATGAAGAATTTGAAGTTAGATTTTCAAAATTCAAAATGGCGGCTCCAATATGGCGGACGAATTTTGTAAAAATTGATGGATTTACTTCAAACTTGGTATCTAGGGGTTTTTTGGGTCGCTGATTACGAATCTAAAGTTAGATTTTCAAAATTTAAAATGGCGGCTCCAATATGGCGGACGATATCGACCCTTCAAAGGGTCGAATTCCGCCCTTACACACGAAACTAGGAGCAATTAAACAGTTTGTCAAAGCCTTAGATAAAAAAGGAAACTGTTTCAAATACCTGGAACAAAAGTTTCCAAAAATCTCTGATGCGAAACTAAAAGAAGGGGTTTTCGACGGACCTTGTATTCGCAAATTGTTAAAAGATGAGCAATTTATCACCAAGATGAATAAAAAGGAGAAAGCCGCATGGCTTAGTTTCAAAGCAGTTGTCGAAAATTTTCTGAGTAATCACAAGAGTGAAAATTGGGAGCAAATAGTTAGTGATATGATTAAAAACTTTGGTAAGTTAGGATGCTTAATGAGCATAAAGTTGCATTACTTAGACTCGCATCGGGATCAATTCCCTGAAAATTTGAGAGATTACAGTGAAGAACAAGGAGAACGATTCCATCAAGATCTGAAAGATTTTGAGCGTCGTTATCAAGGAAGATGGGATGTAAATATGATGGCCAACTACTGTTGGATGCTGAAAAGGGATATTGTACATGGAGGCACCAATTTGAAAAGAAAACCATTACACAGATCCTTTGAGGACAAAAGAGTGCGCTACCATAAAAAGACGTAAATACCTTACTTATGTATATAAGAATTTCCATTTCTAGTTTTGAAAATCTAACTTCAGATTCGTAATCAGCGACCCAAAAAACCCCTAGATACCAAGTTTGAAGTAAATCCATCAATTTTTACAAAATTTGTCCGCCATATTGGAGCCGCCATTTTGAATTTTGAAAATCTAACTTCAAATTCGTCATCAGCGACTCAAAAAACCCCTAGATACCAATTTTGAAGTAAATCCATCAATTTTTTAAAAAAATAGCCTACCTCTCAAAATCCGACAGGTTTTTGGAGGTTAGAAAAAAATCCTGACGTGATGGAGCAAAACGGACTTCGGATTCGTGTTCAGCGCGTCAAAATACATGGGAAATGACTAGTCTGGTCTGCCGCGCACGACACTTTTTTTTGTGGGGCTGTGTTATTTGCCACGTCTACTAGTGACTTTCAACACTTAATATTTATTATTTTATAATTGGGAAATTACAAAGGATGCTATATTTGGCTACAAGTGTGGAAATCGTATGTGAACATATGTCTACACGTACACACACAAACACAAAGAAATGTTCGCGCCTTTTCTATTTTTCAAAAATTGATCCTATTAAAAAAATTAAAACGTGGATAACTTTGAAATAGGAGCAGCTAGGATTTCATTCTAAACGGATTTTTCACCTACAATCATCCATAAATACAACCCCACTTTCAGTTTTTCTTGACACTTTTGTTCAACCTATCGTCGCTTCCTGCCCACCGTGTATAGACCACAACAAACAAATATGGAAAACCAGGAGTTCTCAACATGACTGACCGGTATCTAGGTCGATTTTGGTCAACATAAGTTAGCAAAGATGGAAAACCAGAGGGTCGATTATGTAATTCTATTTACATTCACACTTCCACTTTTTCTAATTTGCATTTCCATCTCCACTTTTTTATTTTCATAACCACTTCGACTTCTATTTCCTCTTTATCTAATTTTCATTTCCATTTCCACTTCTACTTTTTTATTTTGGTTACCACTTTCACTTTTTCTAATTCTCATTCCCACTTCTATTTCGATTTCTATTCTTTCTAATTTTCATTCACATATCCATTTCTACTTTTTTAAATTATAATGGATGGAAATTATAAACAGTGGAAGTGGTAATAAAAATAAATAAGTGGAAGTGAAAATAAAAATTAGAAAAAGTGGAAGTGGGAATAAGAATTAGAAGAAGTGGAAGTGTTAATGAAAATAAAAAGTAGAAGTGGCAATAGAAATGTAAATTAGAAAAAGTGTAAGTGGATTGGAAATGAAATTACCTAATCGACCATCTGGTTTTCAGACACACCAGGAAAATACTTGGGATCCTTTTTTGATAAGAAATACAAATTTGCCGGAATTTTTTCCCGGGAGGTTCCCGAGAACTTCTTCACGTGGGTTATCAACATAATTTTAACCTTTTCATATAATTTTTTCAATGATCGTTGAAATCAACTATTTGCATATAATTTTTTAATTTTATGTCTAAAATAAAGAAATATATTCACTGATTAAAAAATACAGATGTAATAAGCAATTTGCTTATTTTTTTGAAACAGCAAGGATTATTATAAATTCTCAGTCGTAGTATTTTCTATTAACTAATTTACAGTAGCACAGCAGTTTGGTTTTATTTTTTTTCTCAGTTTAAAACTTTCATTTAATGTAAGTTATTATAAAGACTTAAAACTGGATTAAAAATTTTTTAATCTGAATTTAAAACGTGTTCTATAAACGGTGATTTTACAAACGAGGGAATTATGAGTGGTCAAGCTTATTTTGTATATTAATTTTGAAAAAAATAATTTTATTTTTGATGAAAATTGTAAATCTAAATAATTTCTACTGTGGCACTAAAAAGAAGCCGATGAAAAAAATATTTCTTGCAAAAAACACACATCAAAGTGCTAAATTCTCATTCGTCTGGCATGTCCCGCAGTGTAAATGACAGTTCATATTGTGAAAAAATATTATTTTTCAAGTGTTTAGCGGAAAATTCATACTGGATTAGTAATTTTGAATAGTTGTATATTATTAATGTGGAAATAATTATGACATTACTCTATACCTTATTTATAAAATATCTTCTTGAATTTTGTCCCTGGATTTTGTTATCATTCGTCTGGCAGTTAAAAAAATGTTAAAATTATTAAAAATCAACATTCTGATGAAGTTACAGTTCGTTATTGTTGTTAATTAAACTAAACTAAATGTGATACCACGCTCGTTTTATTTAATATGTTATTCTATTAACCAAGATTTCTCAATTTGTGATCTAGATTGCGTTGTGACCAGACAAATTCTCATTCGTCTGGCCTCCATTTTTTTGAAAAAAATATTATTTTTAGGCCCTTTTATAGGCTTATGTATTGCAAATTTGTATTCTCTATCGGATAGAACTGCTTATTTTCTCATTCGTCTGGCACTTTTGAGACAGGATATACATTAAGCACTGAAAACAGCGTAAAACTAATAATTTTTCAACATTTTTCGATTTTCTTGACTTAAAATAATCAACACTAAATTTTTAAGATATTGCTAAACCTCAATCCTCAATTTTCATTTTGTATATATAATTATATTAATATAAATAAACAAATAAAAAGTACTTTTTTTCTGTAAATCGTATGAATATCACAATAAAATCGAAATATTTTTCATTATCAGACACTTAAAGTACTCCTACAGATTTGTGATTTGTCGCTGATTACGAATCCGACGTCAGTTTTTCAAAATTCAAAATGGCGGACGACTTTTGAAAAAACTTAATATATTTGTCTGAAAATAATTACTCGGGAGTTTTTAGGGTCGCTGATTACGAATCCGACGTCAGTTTATCAAAATTCAAAATATCGGACGAATTTTGAAAAAACTTAATAATTTAAATTAACCTGTTCATCAAAATTAAACGTGCAAAAAATTTTCAATTCCTTACTTTTCTTTTTAAAATTACCAGATTACGAGTTTCAAGCCAGATTTTCAAAATTTGACTATTTTAAAGCAATATCTTAAAAATTGTGGAACTTAAAATGGATTTGAAATTTAATAAAAATCGAACAATTTTTTAAAAACTCGGTAAATAGATTAGATCCGCACATTTTAAATATAAAAAACTGACGTCGGAATTGTTACCAGCGACCCTACAAAATTACCAAGTAAGCAGTTTCCAGTAATTTTAAATATTTGTCCGCCATGTTGCATCCGTCATTTAAAATTTTTAAAAACTGACTTCGGATTCATTTTCAGCGACCCCGAAAACCCCCGAGTAGAGAGTTTCAAACAAATCCGAACGATTTTTCAAAAAAAAGTCCGCCATATTGGATCCGCCATTTTGAATTTTAAATAACTGACGTCGGATTCGTAATCAGCGACCCCGAAAACCCCCGAGTAATAAATTTTGTATAAATCCATCCATTATTTTTTGTGTTAATGTGAATTTTCTATACACGATCTTAATTTCCTGGATAAATTGTTTATAAACAACCATAACTTTTGTAATTTTTAATATTTTGTCCGGTCACTTTCAGATATCTTTTTTAGTGTCATTAACTTGAAGTTAAAGTACTTTTCAGACCTTAAATGAGAAGTGTCCATATTTTCTTCATTTTCGTCCTTCGTTTGTAGAATCACCCATATACGTTAAAAAGAAGTTACTAGTGCGAGTATAAAATATTTTAATACTTAAGTTAATTTTTATTTATTTTTAAGCAAAAGATTTTCTTGGATTAGAGCATACGTTGGAGTTCTGCATTTTGTAATGGTCATAAACTAATAAAAAGTATCTTTCTCTTGAAAACATAAAAATATTATTTAACAAAACCCAAATTGATGTGCTACTGTAAATTTGTTAGTAGAAAATAATAAGAAAATAAAAAGATTTCAGGTGGCTACTTTCAAAAATACTCACTCTGGTGTTAAATACTAAATTGAACAAGTAATAAACCATTCGAATGGTCTACCCAAATAGAAAATACCTGTAGAATATTTTGCTTTAATAAACCTCTTATAGGGTGCCATAGGCAAATGATGTTATTTAATTATCAATATTCTAAAGTTTTTTGAAATGGCTCGAAGTCATTTGGACAAATCGGCGAAGAATTGGTATTTCGCGAATATTGATGAACAAAAGGTTTGGAAAGAATTTCGAAAAGCCTTCGCCAACACTTTCATGGTCTAGAAGTCATTAACTCAGAAATTCCAACAGAATAAGCAGCATATTGCTTCTTCATAGAGGAATCATTGTAATATTGAAATTTTTCGAATTTGATGTTTTGATGTATCTTTATGTTTTTCGACCACAGGAATCCAAAAATCACATTTTTAAAAAATGTCGTTCCGTGTGTGTATATATATATATATGTATATATATTATAACATTTTGCCTATTTTTATTTATTATTAATAATTAGATAATGATAATTATTATAAATTTAATTATACTAGAAAAATGTTATCTACACTTTGAGGTTAATATATTTTTTTTAATTATTTTAATTTAGAAGGGAATAATTTATTAGCGCCAGAATATTTTATATAAAAAATATGCAAAAGTTAATTATTGATTTATTATAAATTTTTACCGGACTAGTTCAGAAAATTGTTAGGAAAGTTTCCTAGCAAACCGCGGAGAGGGGGAGGTAAGGAGAAAAACACATTAATCGTTTCACTGAGTTTAATTTGACTGTAATATTTATTAATTTCAAATTCAATTTTTATTACTATTAATTTATTATTTTTCTTTTTTAACTAAATGAAAATTCACTTAAAGTATTTGGCCTATGGCCGAATTTACAAAAATTATTCCGCTTGCCACGCGGTGAGCAAACATCACTTAATTATTTTCAAGTTATTAGTTTATTTATCTTTTTATTTTATGCCTATCTGGCGAGAAATGGAATTTATTGTTCACTGGGACTCACCGCTGATATGACGCCGACCCCGCATTCCGCCTCGTCCAGACATGGTCACTTATTATTTGTTTTACTTTAAAAAAACCTCTTTGGCGTGCTGCCTTAGTCACCATCAAAACGAGAATAAATTAAATGGCTGAACTTTGACTCTAGTCGGCGTCACCTTTCACGCTTTCTTTTTGGTGGTGAGCCCCAGTGAAAGTAATTAATAACTATCTATTTGTCGATAATCGATATATCACGCGTCGATAACTTTCATCGATGTCGCTGGTAAGGTAGATCGCAACTCTACCAGAGGGCGTAGTGGTGTCCTCTATTCCAAAATGGTTGCCCCCATTATTGTGACAGGATCAAAACAATGAATATTCTTTCGGCTTCCTGGTGCTCTGGAATATTCAAGAATCTCATCCAAATATATGCACCAGGTAGTACTTCCCCTGCTGACTTCATAACAGATGAGTGACCAGGAATTGGGATATTGTCGACAATTCCTCGTGATAACATGAAAACATTTTGGAACGCGAGTATACAAATTTTATTAATCAAAATAATACGAGAGTGATTCGACGAGTTGGCAGGTTTAATCTATTATTTTACTTTAATTTTAGTATTACATTCAAATAATTATTTATTTTGTCTAATTTTTTCATTTTATTTATTTTAGGAAAAAGGAAGATTCCCATTTTGATGGGGTGATAAATGAGATAACAAATAATTATTGTGTGTGGCAAAATGCCACGTAACAACTCTCCCCTGCCAAGACTCGGTCCAATGGGGTCAAGCAGGTAAGCCCCAGATCTCGGAGCCACCCCTCGCCAGATCAGCTCTCAAAAAAAAATTTATTTTTATTTTATTTTAATATCACTAGTATTACTTGTAATTATTCAAATTTTGGTTCGTTTTAATCATCGAGAATAAAAAAAATTGTACTTAACTTCATCGAACGATTATTTTAACCATTGAATCAAAATTTGGAAGGCATTGAATGATTTCAATAATTATTATTTATTTCTACTTCTTCTCTCTATTTTTTATTTAGAATTTATGTTTAACTAGTTTAATAATATTATTGTGAAGGAGAGGAGTTGGTCAGTTTGTCGGGTTGATAACGTCAAGACAAATTCATCTAATCATCTTAATATTTATTAGAGGTCATGGACCAATTAAATTAGTTGGTCCATGCAGCATCTATACAAAATCTAACTGGATTAAAATCTCAACGTAATCTAGAGCAAAAATATGACCTAGTTTTCCCAATTCTATTGTATTAAGATAAATAACGGTCAAAAGTGGTCTTTTTAAGATGACACAGGCCTACAAATTTTAGACCCAGAAACCGGAATAGTCATTTCCGATGTAATTTATCACGCTAAATCCAAAAATGACAAGCAAATTGCTCTAGCACGTCAGCATTTTGAGATTTTCTAACCTAAAAGTGTAAAAAATGCCGTTTTTGGCAATATTTGATACTCTATAAAATCGACAAAATTTTTGTTTAATCATTCGTCCAAATTTCAAAAGAAAGTATTATATTTTCCCTTTCAAAATTTTCTTGGCTCGATCTGATCCAATTTTTTTTCTCTGAGATACAACCATTTGCGTTTTACATTGCATGAACTAAAATCCCTTTAAAAAAGAAAAATAAATTGCGAAGTACTCATGGCACTGAAAATTGTTACTCAGGGGGTTTTAAAATCGCTAATTACGAATGTGATATCAGATTCAAAAATCTGACATTTAATTCGTAATCAGCGACCCTAAAAACCCCCAAGTAATTAATGACAAGCGAATTCGGTAAATTTTTAAAAAGTGTCCGCCATATGGGATTCGACATTTTGAAATTCAAAAATCTGACGTCAGATTCGTAATTAGCGACCTTAAAAATACCCGAGAAA
This sequence comes from Leptopilina boulardi, assembly GCF_019393585.1. Lineage (NCBI taxonomy): Eukaryota > Metazoa > Arthropoda > Insecta > Hymenoptera > Figitidae > Leptopilina > Leptopilina boulardi. The sequence goes on from NW_026137919.1 coordinate 1,032,283, forward strand.
TAAGTTTCAGTGATATGAGTACTTTGCAATTTATTTTTCTTTTTGAAAGGGATTTTAGTTCATGTAATGTAAAACTTAAATGGTTGTATCTCAGAGAAAAAAAATTGGATCAGATCGAACCTAGAAAATTTTGAAAGGAGAAATATAATACTTTCTTTTGAAATTTGGACCAATGATTAAAAAAATTTTTTGCCGATTTTATAGAGTGTCAAATATTACCAAAAACTTCATTTTTCACGCTTTTAGGTTAGAATATCTCAAAATGCTGACGTGATAGAGTAATTTCCTTGTCATTTTTGGATTCAGCCTGACAAATTACATCGAAAATGACTATTCCAGTTTCTGGGTCTGACAAAATCCAAAATTTTGTGGGCCTGTGTGATAAACGGTTTTTTAGTTAAAGATTTATATATTTTTATTTACAAAATTATTTACAGAATCTTTTTATGAGTTTTTCTAATTTCAACAAAGATTTGGTTTTAGAAGGTCAAATTTCAGATAACTCTCTCCATCTTACATGTTTATTTATTTTATAATCCTCTCTGGAATTAACTCATGGACCCCTCTGACAGGTCGCCAATTTCATTTCACTTAATACGAAAACGAACGATTGCGCAATTTTCTGCGCCGATGGGGTTCGTCTGATCTATCAGAACTTCTTCCTACTTCTAGATCATTTTCCGGGTCGGTATTCTCTATTTCCGGTTCAGGATCAGACCAATTTATTTCGTTTAATTCCCGATCTAATATTCGTCCCTCTTCCGAATCAGACGATTCAATGTCCTCCTTAAGCGCATAATAGGGTTGAAAATGGGAAACATGATACCTTCCAGCTAACCTGCCTTCTGTCGAGGACAATTTATATACGTTTGGCGAGACTACTCTTACTATCATAAACGGACCATGAAAAGCTGGAGCTAATTTACTAGCAAACCTATCCTGCCCCCGAGATAACACATGTAGAGGTTTCTTGACTAGATCGCCTATTTTGAACTGTAGATCCCGACGCCTACGATTATAATATTTCGCTTGTTTAAGGAATGCTTGATCCTGATTTTGACAGATCTTCTCTCGTAAGTCATTAAGTCTGGTCATACGAGTTGTCCATTCTGCAACATCAGCGACTGGCAACTCGTTTTCCCCCTCCACAAGACGACGCATAGACCGCACAGGGACTGGCTCTCGGCCAAGGTTTAGGAACGCCGGCGTTACGCGATTAGTACTATGCAGCGCCGTGTTGTAAGCGAAACGAAAATCACCAAGAAAAATATCCCAGTTCCTATGATTTTCGCCGATAAATGACCGAATCATTGTTTTGAGAACCCTATTGGTTCTCTCAACAGGGTTCCCCTGTGGGTGGTATAAGGGATTAAATGAATGATGTATTTGATAAGCCATAGTTAGGCTTTTAATAGCATTATTATCATATTCGGTACCACTGTCCGAATGCAATACTTGCGGTGTACCCCAGCGATTTATTACCAGTTCACGAAATGAATTTATTACAGTGGTAGCATTTGCTGTACGAAGCGGTGCTACTTCTATTCACTTCGTGAATAGATCTTGAAAAACAGTTAAATATTCGAAACCTCGTGTACTCTTGGGGAACGGACCCATTATATCCGTCGCTACAACACTCCAGGGTTCTTGTACTATTCTTTGCCCCATTCTACCACGCGGTTTTGATTGTTCCGTTTTATTTAATTGGCAAGTAATGAAAGTACGCACGAATTTTTCTACATCTTTGAACATCCCCGGCCAGAAATATCTTATCGCAATTCTATCATAGGTCTTCTGACCACCTAAATCCCTGCCTGAGAATTTTCATGTGCCTCCCGCATAATCAAAAGTTGGTCTTCCTTAGGAACTACCAATTTCCATGCATTAAGGTCATCCATGAGGTCTTCGAGCAGAGGATTATTACGGTAACGATATAACCTATCATTTATTACTTTCCACCCGTGATATTTGTGTGGTTCATTAATTACCGATTCGCGACGCCTATTATACCATTCATCGTCAATAGCTGCAATAGCCTCTACTTTATTTTCTTCCGAATCCTCGTACATTCGCGAAAGCGCGTCGGGGATATCATGCATCGATCCTTTCCTATGTAATATCTCAAAGTCATACTCTAATAACTCGAGTGACCAGCGGGCCAATCGTCCGGTCGGATTTTTAAGATTTTTAACCATCTTAGACTACTATGGTCGGTTATCACTGTAAAGTGATAACCTTCCAAATAGAATAGGAATTTTTTTATTGCCCAGATGACTGCCAGGCATTCTTTTTCAGTTGTACAGTAATTACGCTCCGCATCAGAAAGAATGCGACTGGCATAAGCGATTACACGCTCTTGGCCATTTTGAATATGAGTGACTACAGCTCCTATCCCGAAATTACTAGCATCTGTCTGAATGCAAAAAGGGATTTTAAAATCCGGATATCCCATAATAGGGGGAGAAGCTAAGATCTTTTTTAATTCAGTAAACGCGTCCTCCTGCTCGTCTGTCCATTTAAATGGTTGATTCTTCTTCGTTAAACGCGTTAACGGCTCGCAAATTTGTGCATAATTTTTAATGAACCTTCTATACCACGAGGTAATTCCAATGAACCGACGAAGTTGACGTAACGTTTTCGGTCGAGGATAATCTAATATGGGACGAACCTTTTCATTATCGACTGATAAGCCTTTATGATTTACTACAAATCCTAAGTATTTTGCCTCAGGCACACAAAAGTTACATTTATCTGGATTAAGAGTAAGGCCTGATTCAAATAATTTATTTATAACTCGTTCGAGCCATATCAGATGTTCCTCATATGTTTCAGTAGCGATTATTAAGTCATCTAAGTATGCGAATACAAAAGGTTTCATATCAGGAGTTATTATTTTATCAATTAGCCTTTGGAAGGTGGCCGGTGCACCACAGAGACCAAAAGGCATTCTTTTATACTGCATTAGGCCTAATCCCGGAACGAAGAAAGCAGTTTTTGCTTTACTCTCTTCGCTTAACGGTATTTGATGGTATCCTAATTTCAAATCTAATTTATAACTATATTTAGCTGAGCTAAGTTTATCCAAAATCTCTGCCATGAAAGGTAACGCATATGAGTCTTTAACTGTTCCCGCGTTAACTTTCCTGAAATCAATGCAGAGGCGGTAGGTACCATCCGGCTTACGAGCCATTACAACCGCATTACACCAATCACTATTTGATGCTTCTAAAACTCCTATTTTTATGAGTTCTTTAACTAATTTAATGAACTCTTCGCATACCTTAGGCGACATTCGATCATTTTTCTAACGAATTGGGGCACTATCACCGGTATTTATTACATGCTCTACAAGTTTAGCAGGAGGTAGTTTTTCTGGAAACGGAGGAATAATGTTTCTTAGAAATTTTTCGAGATGATTTCTTTCTTCATTTGTTAACTCAACTAATCCTGCACACAAATCCTCATTATTCGATTCGACTTGACTAAAATCTACCCTGACAATCAGTTTATCTGATGCCCACAATTTTTGATCATTAATGTCAATTATTATTCCAAATGTTCGCAAAAAATCCATACCTAATATGCAAGATTCCGTTAGTTTTGGAACGATTCGGGCGTTAATTTCATTTGTTAAATCCGCGAAACTTATTGGTAATCTACTTTCACCAATAATTGGCTCTATAGATCCGTTGGCTAATAAAACGCTGCTTTGTTTATTATTACGAATTTTATAATTATTCGAATTAATTATAGATTCTCCTATCGAACCTAAATATGTTCTAGTTGAACCCGTATCTATTAGTGCCTTAATTTCTGAATTCCCTATCATAATATTAATGTAAGGTCTTGAATGGGTACCGTCACCGCCTAATTTATTATGTTCATTTCCCTCTTGTCCGCTATGACAAGCTAAGTCGGGACTATTAATATTATGCGGAATAGTATCAACCGATTCAATTTTACAATTAATAGGTTGTTCAAAAACTTTATTCGATTTATGATCCGTAATGATCGATGCACTAATCAGGTTCGTTAATTTGTTATCCAAATTTTTATTAACTAGATTTTCTAACTTCGAACTAGATTCTACTATGTAATTTTCACGAGCCTCGTTAATCGCGGTTATTTTAGTCTTATCCGATTGATTTTTTATTTTGTTAGCAAGGGTCTGTAAAACTAAATTAGGAGGATCATCGACCCTAAGGTTGATCTCCTTCTTTAGTTTTCCTTACAGTAAGCCGATTCACATTTATACTTCGTAGCGCCTTTTTCTCCGCATATGTGGCAGAATATTTTCCACTCTACTGGGCATTTCCTCCACGCATGATCATCCTTACCACAATTAAAGCAAGGAGGCTCAGGCTTAGGTTCATGGAACTTTTTCTTTACCTGCAAAGACTTTTTACTTTGCGAATTATTTGAATTTGATTTATTTGTGAAAGGCTTCTCGCTATTTTCTTTTTTAACATCCGCATTTTTTGTATTGTCTGAAACTTTCGCTTCTTTTTTATTCACGGAACTTGAATTTAATTTATTAACCAAAATATCTAAAACTTTAGTCATCTTTTCCATTACTACTACCGATTCTTTATTCTCCGAAACTGAAGTTGATTTAGATTCAAAATTTCCCGAATAAGCGAATTCTGGAAAAAATGAATTTTCCGGCTTCACCGGAGTTCTTTCGATTTTAAGCGACTCTAACATTCGCTCAACTTCGGCAGCTATAACAGATAATTCATTTACGGTATTAAATTCGCGCCTACTTATTGAACGTTTCATTTCAGGGCGGAGATTAAAGTATATTCTATCTAATGCTTCAATTAATGAGACAGGCCGAGTGAATTTAGAATAGAGTCCTTGCATACTAATGATATAGTTTGTAGTGGACTCATCCGGACCTTGCACTTGATTTAGAACTTGTTCTTCAAGTCTCCACTGATAATTTTTATCCCCGAAATTAGCTCGACACGCCCCTTTGAATTGGTCCCATGAGGACCAGTTATTTTTATTTAACCTAAACCACTGAAGCGCAATTCCATCTAAAAGCAACGGTGCTGCACGAAGAACATCTTCACCCGGAAGTGATGAGATCTCCATGGCATCCTCTACTCGCGATAAGAAATCCTCAACGCTCGAGGTTTCGTCGCCAAAAAATTTAATACCCCATTTTCGAACTATTGTATCTAATGGTTTTCTCGAATTAACCGACGGTTGACTTAATTTATGTTTTTCCGAAAACAATTTATTATTAGGATCATTTTTTCGAATTTCTTTAATTTTCCGGTTAAAGCAGTCTTTCCTAGTATCTGTTCGATCAAAACTATCGTTATTTATTTGGTTTAAATGCTGATTTAATCTCATTATTTTTTCTATCTACCGTTTTTTCAAGTTCCGGTCGATTAGGTTTCAATAAACAATCATTTTGTTCTGTTGACACGAAACCATAAGAATTATGACCGAAAATTTCTTTATCGAAATCTATTAAAGGCTTACTAGCTGAATTGATAAATGCTCATAGTAAGCGGGTAATGAGAATTCCTGATTAGACTTTTGAATAGTCACTGACATTTTACCTGGTTTATGAGTTTCAAATTTCTCACTTAAGGGAGTACTACTACCCGAATTATTATTAAACTCATTTGTATAACTCATTCTAGGGTAGTAGACCGTATTCGCTAATGTATTTCCTACTGTTACAAATGAATAAGTCGAACTACTAGTTGTGATAGTAGGGATATTCGAATTTTGAGTACAGTATACTGTACTCGAAAAAGGTATTGAAATTTCTGATGTGGGAGTATTCGATATTTTTCCCATTGTAGGAGGGTTTTCTTCGCGTGAATCTACAACTGATTCTAAATCAGATACGTATGAGGCGATTTGCAATTCATCCGTTGGGGTCCATTTTATTTGTCTATCGCCTTGTGAAAATTTAAGATAGCGATAGGCCCTATCGCGAAGGACCTCTAGTGATCCGACAGTATTAACCTTGTGCGAAGCCAAGTGAATTTTTAGAATTGGCAAGGGCCAATCAACAAAAGGGTTTTCAAACCAATTCTCAATTTCCGACATTTTTAAATTTTATTTTGGACTTTTGCTTTTTATTTAAATAGGAACCGGATCAATGGAAAAATAGCGAACTGTCAGAGTAAGGTCAACCAAAAATAATAAAACTAGTGCACTATCAGTCCTCAATTACAAAAAAAATGTTGTATATAAAAAAAATGAAAAATTGTTGTCAACAATATAGTCAAAAAAAAAGATTTTGTACAAAAAAAAATAATCACGGTTCAATGTCCATTGGAGGAATAATGACAGGAAATAATAGAGTCAATTATTATTAATTTTGACACAATTAAAAAAAATAATTTTGTTATTTAAGAAATTACTATGTTGTTTCTATCAGGGAGAATATCCTCTCCTGATTTAATTATAGAAAAAAAAAATTTTATTTATTTTTTCATCACTCACTAAAAAAATATTGAGAAGAGACAATTGAAAAAATTTTTTTTTCGCAATCAAGAACTGAATACACAATTCAATTATTTTCATTCAATAACTTCAATTCAATAGAAGGCGGCGATGATGATAAGATTTAGTATTTTGCTTTGTGCAAATAATTTAGTATTAAGAGTACTTTGTACGAAAGGGCATTGTCCCGTTTACTACTTAAATAAATAAATGACTCAGTCAAATCCCTCTTTAAATTATTTATAATAAATGAAACTGATTTTTATTCAAATAAAAACCATTTTTATTTTTCACCGAATTTACTTTCGTAATTTTGATTCTCGATAATGGTAGTAAACCTTGATGTTGTGAGAAATCGTGTTTCTTTACGTCTGTGAAGCTGGCCGGAACATACCATAATATGAAAATATTCACTACATGAGAATTAAGGGCTCATTAAGGACTAATTAGGGCTGTGTGTCTTGAATTTTGGGCTTTTGATTTATTTAAAGAAAATGACACCCGGCTAACTTCATATTGAAGCTGGCCGGAAACACGCATAGCTTCTATATTACTGCTCCAATTAACTTTTAAGTGGCAGAAACATTTAGGGCTCATTAAGCCCTTTAAGAATACTCTATATTATTAGTTGAAAAGTTTCAGTTTTTTAAAAAAAGTCGTGGTTCCGGCCTGCTTCACGTTGAAGCTGGCCGGAAACACACATAACTTCTACGGCACTGCTCCTATTAACTTCTAAGTGGTTAAAAAATTTAGGGCTCATTCAGGATTACTAAAAAAAATCCAGTAATCATAACTTTTAAAGTAAGTTAGGATAAATAGTAGGGGTGTGCTAAAAGCTCGAATGACCGAGCCGAGCCGAAATTTTTTCGAGCCGAGCCCGAGCTTGGCTCGAAGTATCATATCGAGTACTCGAATTTTTACAGTCATGTTATCCGTAGATAATAACCTTGTATAAATTAATTCGATGCCCCCCCCCACACAGCACATAAAATTTCCTGAATATTTCATTGAAAGATTCGAAATATTTCAATGAAAGGTCCATGAAATTTTGATGCAACAATGAAATGTCCGCCTATAAGAAATATTGCAGTTCCGATTGTACGAAAAATTTCAGCGAAATGTTCAGGAAATGTGAGGATGAAAAATTACTGACATATTATTTTTTAATATTTTCAAAATAAAAAAATGAAATGTGTTACAAATTTTTAAGTGAAATATTTTAAAAAGATTATTCATTAAAATTCTAGAAATATCGAAATGAAATATTTCTCAATTGTTAAAAATACATATTTAGGCAATAAGATTCGGATATATTTGTGAAAAATAAAAAAATTAGTTACAGAAATAAATTGCGGTAGTGATTGAGAAAATATGTGACAAAATTAGTTGACCGATAGTAAACCTTTATAAAAGAAAAAAATTTTGGATAATAATGCCTTAAATTATAACTTACAAGTGAATCTTAAATTTAACATATCTCAAAATGTCTTAAATCGACGTATGCCGTATATCCGGCGATCGGTTCATATGTACCTTTTGTCATTTGCAATTTTAGACAAATTAAATTTTAAACATTTGAATACTCTGAAAAATAGAAATGTTATCAAATGACAATTCTGCGAAAAAAATTTTTTGTTTAATTATAATTATGCAGTAAATTAAGAATTCAATTAAAAAGTTACGAATATTGAAAGTCCAGTCAAGTAAAATTTGTAACAAATTGACTTTTATAGTATATCCTTGCGTACCTGAGCGGATCTTATTTATTTTAAGTATTGTATTTTGATACTTACTGTTCATATATATACGGAGAGAAAAATCTGCCTTTTATAGTATGAAATAGATTGCTGCTATTTTTCTTTAAACTTTTCATACTAATAGAGCAAAGATTTCAGAATTTTTAGCATGAAACTTGTCTATGCTAATAAAGTTTGTCATATAGCCTCTTATTACATACTTATTATACTTTTAATCCAACGGCGCCATGCGAAGATCGCACATAACATCATCCTACTATTTTTGCATAAGTTCTATGCTTTTTCGGGGATAGACTCTTGCAACTGGCGATTAGGGCAGTTCCAATTAAGTAAAGGTGGGCGTGGCCTAATCGCCAGTTGCAAGAGTCTATCCCCGAAAAAGCATAGAACTTATGCAAACATAGTACACGGAGAGAAAAAAAAAGTTCTAACTACTTTCCTTCAAGTCGTCATTCTGATCATATGAAGTCAAGTAGTTACAACCGGGGAGCCAGGCCATTTTGACTTGGCTCTTTCATTGCTACTACTGTGTTCTCAGGCAATACCGACCAAGCGATTGGCCTATTGCTTTGACTTGCCGCTTGGCGTTTGCTTCTACTTTGCTTTACACATGTGTGAAGACCGGTAGAAGCAAACGCCAAGCGGCAAGTCAAAGCAATAGGCCAATCGCTTGGTCGGTATTGCCTGAGAACACAGTAGTAGCAATGAAAGAGCCAAGTCAAAACGGCCTGGCTCCCCGGTTGTAACTACTTGACTTCATATGATCAGAATGACGACTTGAAGGAAAGTAGTTAGAACTTTTTTTTTCTCTCCGTGTAGGATGATGTTATGTGCGATCTTCGCATGGCGCCGTTGGATTAAAAGTATAATAAGTATGTAATAAGAGGCTATATGACAAACTTTATTAGCACAGACAAGTTTCATGCTAAAAAGACATACGATTGTACTATAATTACTCAAATTTCATGCCTATATAGCATAGAAAATTTCTGTGTATTAAATGTAAACCTTTCTATACTATAAAAGGCAGATTTTTCTCTCCGTGTATTAATCATGTTTCGCTTGTTGCATCTTACGTGTAATAATTTCTTTATAATAAATAAATTGTCACTATTTAACTAAATACACAAATTTTGTCACATATTTTCACAATCACTACCGCAATTTATTTCTGAAATTCATTTTTTTTATTTTTCACAAATATATGCGGATGATATTGCCTAAATATGTATTTTTAACAATTTAGAAATATTTCATTTCGATATTTCTAGACTTTTAATGAATAATCTTTTCAAAATATTTCACTTAAAAATTTGTAACATATTTCATTTTTTTATTTTGCAAATATTAAAAAATAATATGTCAGTAATTTTTCATCCTCACATTTCCTGAACATTTCGAGAACATTTCGCTGAAATTCTTCGTACAATCGGAACTGCAATATTTCTTATAGGCGGACATTTCATTGTTGCATCACAATTTCATGGACTTTTCATTGAAATATTTCGAATCTTTCAATGAAATATTCAGGACAAATTCAGGAAATTTTATGTGCTGTGTGGGGTCGATAAAATGTTTATTAATGCTATCTATTTAAACATTCATTTTTTCGACAATAATTTTAAAAAAGAAAAGATAATCGGAAAGAAATTGACATGACATTTAAAGAAATTAATGTTTCAATAGAAAATTGTAAATTTATTCAATTTTTAAATGTTAATTTGTATTTGATTGTATTTTTTTCTCGAAAAATGCCTAACTTTTTACTTAATGAAAAATAATATTTAGAAGCAAAATTTTGTGTTAATTAGACTAGAGATCCATGTGTCTTTTATTAAAATTCCATTTTCTTCATATTTTGTCAAGAATTATTTTATATTTTGTAAGAAAACTGGTGAGAATATTAATACATGTATCAATTGAAGTTGGCTGGTTCTACATGTATTTTCGAAATTTTCCTATGCATTATTTTTAATCTGGGCCTAGAAGATTTTCAATGTTACGTATGTTATTAGTCAGTATTATAATGAAACTTTCAATTCAATAGAACACATCCGGTGGAAAATTGCACCCAACAAGGTTAGAGTTAGGCTATGTCTACAAAAAGCTCTTTTTATGTCCTTATGTTGAACATAAAAACACAATAAATTTCATTATATTATTATATTGTTTTCAACATAAGGGTATAGAAACAGCATTTTGTGAGAATAGCCTTAGGCAGTTGCCAAAGAAGTAAAAAATTTTATTCAGTATGCTTAAGTAGTTGACATAAAAATGTCGCATTTAAAAAACAATGGAATCCATTCATGTTATGTTCATAATAGTGGACAAATATGTCTTGGGCAATGGATAGCTTCTGTTGTAGAGGTTTGCATTGTAGAGCCCTGCAGAGGCTATTGGGAAGTCCGTTACTACAAATCGCTCTCTGGTGATAATATTTGTAACTACTAAAATTAGGATAATTGCCCAACATCCATCAATCAGAAATACTTTTAACTATGGTGGTGAAAAATGGAACTACTAATTGTAGGATAAATGATTAAGCCACGCCCCAGCGGACATACCAATGCATTGCTCAAGGCTTGAGCAGGATATTGTCGTAAACGCAATTGCAAACGTAAACAGAAGCATGAGTTGGAGAAGGATAGGTATATTGTTTATCCTTCTCCAACTCATTCCTCCGTTTATGATTACGATCTGTGTTATGAAATTCTCTTGAATTCGACAAAGCTGTATTCAACTTTCAAACTCTCTATTCGTCCCAATGCAATGGACAAACTTTTGAGATTTAATCTTTTCAATTCGTCGGGGCTTCACTGAATCTTGCTTAGCGATAAATATGAATTGAATCTTGCCAAAAAAGTTAATTCATTTTAATTCATCTAAATTAGTTTTTTTCTCAGAAGGGAGAAAAACAATAATAATTAATAATAATGTTACAATATTAGTTTGGTTATTAATTATTTAATAATGATTTAATTTTTAATTTAAAGTTAAATATTTATTTCAAGTATGGTGAATTGCAAAATTAGGAAAAACTCCATTATGTAAAAAGTTAGTAAACAGCAATTGTCCTTTGTTTAAAAATTGTTTGAACAAATAAGTTTATTTTAAATCTAAATCAGTGTGTATATAAAGTTTGGTAAAGTGCAAAATTTGTGAAAACTACTTCTTCCGTGGTAAAATCCTTAATACGTTTGTAAATAAGAATAATATTTATTTATACAAATGATAAAGTTATTATCATAACTTAAATTGTTTTGTGACAAAAAATACATATTTTGATTAAGTTAAAGATTAAGTAAAAAAATGTGCTGTTTCTGATTTTTTTGCAATACCTATATTAAGTAGAAAATATTTACTTCACCCCGAACAATTGACAGTGGTCTCGTACGTACATGAATGTTTATAGTAACTTCAATTTTCAATTAGATTGATGCAAAAAGTTACAAGATTCCCAGTAAAAAAAAGTATTGAATAGAGTCCTTTTTTTAATTAACCCTTTAACGACGAGATGTGCTGTTTTTCAACATAAATTTCAAACGCCTACAATTTGTAGAAAGAAGCCATAAAATTTTTGAAAAGCCCTTATCTTACTATTTTTGGGGTCGCTCTTTCGAATGGCGTAGTCAAAATTTTCAAAAAATGATATATAACCCTTCTTTTTTTCAAAAATACTAAAAAAAGTCAAGTTTATTGAATGCAATTTTTTTTAAATAATTTTTTTCTCCCCCATAACATTTTTTAAATAAAACAAAAAGTATCAGAAACGTGTTCCCAATAGTTGTACTTGGAAACTAGCCGTTTATAATTTTTATTTTTTTCGATTTTGGATTTAAAATGGCGCTTGAAGGACAAAAAAATTTCCTAATTTTACTTAAGATCACAAACTTTTTCAAAATTGCTCAAATCTGATTGAAATTTGTTACACGGAGGTTTTTGGGGTTGCTGATTACGAATCTGAAGTCAGATGCAAAAAATTCAAAATGGCGGACTCAATATGGCGGACGAATTTTTTAAAATTTACTCCGATTTGCTTGAAATTTGATACTCGGGAGTTTTTTGGGTCGCTGATTACGAATCTGAATTCAGTTTCAAAAAATTCAAAATGGCGGATCCAATATGGTGGACAAATTTTGTGAAATTCATAGAATTCTGTTGAAACTCGTTACTCGGAGGTTTTTGGGGTCGCTGATTACAAACCCGAAGTCAGATTAAAAAAATTCAAAATGGCGGATCCAAAATGGCGGACTAATTTTTTAAAATTGCTCAGATTTGCATGAAATTTGTTACTCTGGGGTTTTCGAGGTCGCTAATTAAGAATATGAAGTCGCCTTAAGCCTTTAAAGAATTAAAGTTGCCCGATTCTCACCACGAGGAGGTAGGCGATATAGAGAATCATTTTTTTTGTATTTTTTCAGTGATTTTTAATTTTTTTTTTGTTTTTTGCTTTGTTTTATAATTTTTTTTTGTTTTTTCAATTTAATAATTCACTTTTTTCAACTTTTTATTAAAAACTTTTAATTTGTGCTATGCGTTTTTTTGAAGCAATTGTCGCAGTAAAACAACTTGCAGGTTTTGCAGTATTTTCTTGTTCGGATTTTGCATTTTGAGGTGCAACAGTATCGAGGTAAATGTTGTTTTTCTGTCTCATGTACTGACGACTTCCCCGTTCTTGCTTTGCTCAAATAATCTTTACTGATGCACATAGCCAAAAATTTTGTACTTTCTTTTTTTTCATGAAAAAGATTGTATAAAATCGTGGAATTAGCAATTGCTGATTGGATTATTCGAATAAAAATTATCCACGTCTATTTCTTCGATCTTATAATTGGCTCTATTGCATTGCATCGTTGATCGTGTAAATCAACGCCACCCATGAACTGATTATACAGCATAAACGCATTCGGAAAATCTAATTCTTTTTTTTCTTTCTTGCCTTTCTGACGACGTTTTACTTTTCCCAGTGGCGTTACTCCAGCTGCAGTGGATAATAAAGAAACTGGTTTGGAGTCCATCACAGTTATGAAATTTATGCCACTCTTTTTTTCGTGTTTCACTTCCCATTTTCCTCTTTCATCTTTCTCTGTGATTGCATTCTTGATATTGACTCTATTTGCTCTGACTGTACCAGTAGCAACTAATCCATATTTTTTCAAATGAACTAGAAGATCCGGACTAGTGAAGAGATTGTCAAAATAAATGTGCAGATCTTCTCGGTTACGCAGATGTACATTACGGAAAACGACTTGTAACATATTTATAACAACACGACTACCAAGAGTACAGTTTGCTAATTTTTCACTTTTATTGTCCATTTTGCCACAATATATTTCAAAATCAAAAAGGTAACCATTGGAACTGCAGAGAGCCCATAATTTTATTCCAAACCTTACTGGTTTACCTTTTATAAACTGCTTCAAAACTGACCTTCCATAAAATCTTAACATCATCTCGTCGATGGATAGTGAACTTGAAAAAATGCCAAATCGAATTAGATTGCTCCGGAATATATCAGTCAATTTTCTTACACGCCATTCTCTGTCAGCATTATTTTGATATTCGGGTTCGTGGAATTTTATTTTTGATTTTATGTTTTCAAAATTATCGCGTGTCATTGCAGATGCCACTGGTTCTGCTTTCAAATGTGGATCTTGAGACCAATAATCCCGTTGAGACAATCTTTGGTTATACATTGTAAATATTATTAAGCCAATGAAAACTTCTAATTCAGTAACTGACATCTCATGGCCGTTTTTTATATTAATTAGCAATAACAAATGAACCGTGATTATTCACTTGTTAGTCGATGAAAATTTTGAGGTTTGACAAACAAATGAACTGTGATCATTTACTTTTTAGTCGATGAAAATATTGATATTTGAATAAGATATTTAAAAGTCTGAAGATCGTTTTGACTTTTTGCAAAATGCTGTATTATATAGTAACTTGTATAAAAATTACAACTCTCAAGAAAATTAAAATCTGATTATGAGTTTCATTGAAAATAATATAAACAGAAAAAAAAATTTTAATGAAATTATGCTGAGCCTGAGACATAAGTTTGATATAGTGAACAGTATTACAACTTATTGGATACTTCAACGTGATTATTGGTCTCAAGATCTACATTTGAAAACAGAACCAATAGCATCTGAATGACCCGCGATAATTTTCGAGAATAAAATTTCATAGCCCCGAAAATCAAAGTAATCCTTCCAGAGTTTGGTGTGTAAGAAAATTGACCAATATATTCAGGCTAAATCTACTTCGATTTAGCATTTTTTCAAGTCCCCTTTTCGGCGATTTTATGGTTAAGATTTTATGGTAAAGATTTTATGGTAGATCAGTTTTAAACAATTTATTTATATCTGCAGTTCCAGTGGTTAGCTTTTTGATTCTGAAATATATTGTGAAATATAGATTACTTGCTACTGGTAGAATCACAATAAATAGAGTATAATAATTTCGTCATTTTGAATATTTGAAATGTGACTTCATATTCTTAATGAGCGACCCCGAAACCCCCAGAGTAACAAATTTCATGCAAATCTGAGTAATTTTGAAAAATTAGTCCACCATTTTGGATCCGCCAATTTGAATTTTTTGAATCTGAATTCAGATTCGTAATCAGCGACCCAAAAAACCCCTGAGTATCAAATTTCATGCAAATCTGAGCAATTTTAAAAAATTAGTCCGCCATTTTGGATCCGCCATTTTGAATTTTTTTAATCTGACTTCAGGTTTGTAATCAGCGACCCCAAAAACCTCCGAGTAACGAGTTTCAACAGAATTCTATGAATTTCACAAAATTTGTCCACCATATTGGATCCGCCATTTTGAATTTTTTGAAACTGAATTCAGATTCGTAATCAGCGACACAAAAAACTCCCGAGTATCAAATTTCAAGCAAATCGGAGTAAATTTTAAAAAATTCGTCCGCCATATTGAGTCCGCCATTTTGAATTTTTTGCATCTGACTTCAGATTCGTAATCAGCAACCCCAAAAACCTCCGTGTAACAAATTTCAATCAGATTTGAGCAATTTTGAAAAAGTTTGTGATCTTAAGTAAAATTAGGAAATTTTTTTGTCCTTCAAGCGCCATTTTAAATCCAAAATCGAAAAAAATAAAAATTATAAACGGCTATTTTCCAAGTACAACTATTGGGAACATGTTTCTGATACTTTTTGTTTTATTTAAAAAATGTTATGGGGGAGAAAAAAATTATTTAAAAAAAAATTGCATTCAAAAAACTTGACTTTTTTTAGTATTTTTGAAAAAAAGAAGGGTTATATATCATTTTTTGAAAATTTTGACCACGCCATTCGAAAGAGCGACCCCAAAAATAGTAAGATAAGGGCTTTTGAAAAATTTTATGGCTTCTTTCTACAAATTGTAGGCGTTTGAAATTTATGTTGAAAAACAGCACATCTCGTCGTTAAAGGGTTAATTTCAGAAGACCATACTCTTACGTATTTGTCCTGTACCCCCACTACCGAAGTTGTACCTCCTGTTTCTAGACTTGTATTTAGAAGTTTAATAGTGAGAAATATCTCAAACCAGATTAATTTTCTTGTAAAGCATTTCGAATTTCGAAAATTTATTTATATGTCACGTTTACGGCAAATTATAATTGCCAATAAAACGTTATTTAAATACAAAATTTTACATTAAATTCACATGCAACACACTTTACCATCATTGAGTGCACTGCTGTATACGTACATGAACATTGCTTATAATAAAACAATTAAAATTACATCATTTTATGTTGAAGAAGCGGCGGGTATCATAATATCGGTTACAATAGAAACCTTAAAATTCATAAAAATCTTTATTGAAGAAATTTCTTATAAAATGGTAGTGCTCTGAATAAGAAATTGCGTTTTTTTAGTAATCCTGAATGAGCCCTAAATTTTTTAACCACTTAGAAGTTAATAGGAGCAGTGCCATAGAAGTTATGCGTGTTTCCGGCCAGCTTCAACGTGAAGCAGGCCGGAACCATGACTTTTTTTAAAAAACTGAAACTTTTCAACTAATAATATAGTGTATTCTTAAAGGGCTTAATGAACCCTAAATGTTTCTGCCACTTAGAAGTTAATTGGAGCAGTAATATAGAAGCTATGCGTGTTTCCGGCCAGCTTCAATATGAAGTTAGCCGGGTGTCATTTTCCTTAAATAAATCAAAAGCCCAAAATTCAAGACACACAGCCCTAATTAGCCCTTAATGAGCCCTTAATTCTCATGTAGTGAATATTTTCATATTACGGTATGTTCCGGCCAGCTTCACGGACGTTGCACATCCTTCTTCAACATCACACATATATTGGTAAAGCACATCTGCACTCTACAAACTCTCCTGTCAGCAAATTTCTGTTTTCAATCTTGAAAATCATCAATCATCAAAGCAATGTAATATTAGAAAATTCGCATAACAAAACTTTAATTCAAAGGGGGGAGGACTGTTACATCCAGACATATATAAATTTTCATTTTTACTATTACGCGAATTTTCCAATAGCCCCTTTCCATAGGCAATACCGATTGCATTTAAAATTCACGTATATTAATTAGTTATATATTTAAATAAAAGGAGTATGTGTATATATATGTATGAGAGTCACGTCCCGAGCAATGGTAGACTTTATTTATTGTTAAATAAATAATTGAGAAGCAAGTTTATCTGATTAACAGATTGGTAAGATCTGCATTTATTTATAATGTAGGGTCGCGTCACTTTGAAAGAACTAAGGGTTCTCGTTAAATAAATTACATGCACATTCCCTTTTTAAGACGATTTATTGTCTCAATGTTTCATAGAATAACAATTAGATGTACTTACAGTTAATATCTTAGATTCAACTGACAATTAGCAGGCTGCAACCGGCTGAACACGGCTGCCACACAGGTTGCAATTATAAGATTTCAGTTCGTTAATATTCACTCATATACATGACTTTTACACTTTATTACAATTATTAATGTTTTTCTAAATGTTGCATTCACGTTACAGTACCTTGATACAAAAGAAAATTGTTTCTTCATAACGGAATCAACTTGCACCGAATTCGAAAGAGAAACAATTAATACAAAGAAATTATACGACAATTATGTAGTGTCGAAATTAGATTCAATTATGCAATTTTATTCCGTACTTTAGGTAAAGAAACGAATTTCCTTTGATAATTACACTGACTCTAACTGCAAGATACACGATTGAAGGGCCGAACTTAACAATTAACGAATTACAAGAATGCGTCGAAGTTAATGACATTTGTTCTTCACAATTCAGGGGTTTATATACTAGTTAATTGCATAGAATTTAAGGGGGGTAAAACACGTGCAAGAGCCAAAAAAGTAGAAGTCACGTTTTTGAGCTAAAAGATAGAAAGCACGTACAAAGTATCAGATTTCAGTAATAACTAATACATTTTCAAGTCTTGAACAAAGGTTGATTTATAACATTTGAATTTAGGTACCAATCTTATCGACGGTAAACTTAAGACAACTACTCGTTGGCTACTTATCATTTGTCTGAATAATAAAGTTTAGAAGCGCGACAATCGGACAATTATCATATGCTTAGATAATTTACAAACCGCTGCTCTAATACCTACATGTCGCTAGATTTAAATTGAATTTTAATCGGATCTATAATCAATAATAAGGTTTTATACTTTATAATTATTAATTATACTATATAGTTGTATTTAATTAGGTTTTAAGTGTTTTATTAATTAAATTATATGGGACGTTCTTTGTCAACCGGACCACCCCATCTCTCCATAATTGGTTTAATTTAAAAAATTTTTATCATATTGGAAAAATTAGCTTGGAATGTCTACTTTTTAATTCCGTTGGGCGCTTTTTGAAATTCAAAATGGCGGATAAAATTAAAAATTGAGCTAGACTCGTGAAAATTACTACTTGGGGGTTTTCAAGGTCGCTGGTTACAAATTTGATGTCAGTTTTTAAAAATAATAAATGGTGGACCAAAAATTTAAAAAATTGAGGTAATTTCGTAAAAATGGATACATAGGGGTTTTTTGGTCGCTGATTACAAAGCCGATGTCAGTTTTAAAAAAATATTAAATGGTTGATGACAAATCTCTATTTAAAATTCAAAATGGCGGATAGAATTAAAAAATTAAGCTAGTTTTATGATTATTAAATTAAATAATCCTCACGTAATTTCCATAAAAAGTTATCTGGCGTTGTATTTGATAAGTTCAAATGGCACTTTTTTACGTTCAATATATAAAAGTTAGATCAATTTTTTATATTTTGGTCTACCATTTTAGATTCACCATTTTGATTTTTTAAAAAGTAACGATGAATTCGTAAAGATTGTTCTGCAAAATCCTTAGGTAGACATTTTAACGAGTTTAGCTCAATTTTTTGGATTTTTGGTCCACTATTTAGAATTTTTAAAAAGTAACCGCAGATTCGTAATCAGTGACCCCAAAAACCCCCGAGTAACAAGTTTCAGGCAAATCTAAACCATTTTTCAATTTTTGTTCACCATATTGAATCCGCCATTTTCAATTTTAAATAGAGATTTGTCATCAACCATTTAAATTTTTTTTTAAACTGACATTGGCTTTGTAATCAGCGACCAAAAAAACCCCTATGTAGACATTTTTACGAAATTACCTCAATTTTTTAAATTTTTGGTCCGTCATTTATTATTTTTAAAAACTGACATCAAATTTGTAACCAGCGACCTCGAAAACCCCCAAGTAGTAATTTTCACGAGTCTAGCTCAATTTTTAATTTTATCCGCCATATTTAATCCGCCATTTAGAATTTTTGAATTTTGAATGGAGATACGTTATCAGTTTGTAAGTAAACTATGTTGTCGTTATTTTTATCGTCATATGTGAAGCTTTAAACAATAATTTAGATCATATTAGTGGATTTTTTGTGTTTTTTATGTCGTTTAGGCGCCATATTTAAGTCGCCATTTTGAATTTCAAAAAGCGCCCAACGGAATTAAAAAGTAGACATTCCAAGCTAATTTTTCCAATATGATAAAAATTTTTTAAATTAAACCAATTATGGAGAGATGGGGTGGTCCGGTTGACAAAGAACGTCCCATATATATATATATATATTTATGATAATCGTTTTGCATAAATTAAAAGAGAAATTAAATGGAAAATTTGTTACCGGGATGTAACAGCCCTCCCTCCTTAGATTGTTTATCGTCCCGATAAAATAAAATTTTAATTTATAACGAGAAGTTGTAGTCATAAAATGAAAAAGGATGAGTTTCTAAATTTTGTTGATTTTTTGTTGATTGAGTGTGCAAACTTGTTTATTGTCATCATTTTTGACATCATGTGCTTTGGTGATGAGTTTTTGGGGGTGTGGAGCATCGTCAGTTTCTCTATAGAGATCCGCGATGGAGGATTCCAACGATACTGTAATTTATGTTGATTCTGTGCAAGAAGTTTCTTCGGATATAATAGGGGAGTCTTCTAGAAATGGTAAGTAGTAATGATTTATCTATTGTGATAAAATGAGTGACTTAGAGGAAATTCTTGAATTGGTGGATAGTTTAGAGGAAGAATCGGCTTCTCAAGCCCTTGAGAATTTTAATCTCTCAGTTTTTGAAAATTCGACAACAAGTGATAATTTGGAAAATTTAAATCTTGAAACTTCTTGTAAAAAAGTAGAATTACTTAGTTTTAGATTACGTCAAGTGGAAGAACACTTAGGATTTTTTTATTTAGCTTTTTGGAAAGAAAAGCGAGAAAGTGCCGTGAATATTTTGACAAGTATTTGTCGAAATAGATTTAAATGGGAAGTTTCTTTTGAGGATTTTAAAATAGTCAAACCCTTAGTCCTGTGTCGGACATGTAAGTTTTCTTTAATTATTGTTCTCTTGAAATTCTTGATTAATTTATTTATTATTTATTTATTTCATTATTATTATATTTTTTTTGCTTTGTTTCAGTATACAGTCTTCTTGCTCTCGATTCTGTGGTCGACGCATCTTCGATTTTAGTGAAGAAGAATGATTTAGCATACGCATTTGATAAAATTTGATAAAATTTTGAAATGTTTTTGTAATTTTTTAATAATAAAATATATTGACTTTTTTTCTTCCTTATTCCTGTCTATTTTATTTCGTTCAATTATTAAATAATTATTCAATTCTTTGTAATTTAATAAAAGATTTTATGTTAATATATAAGTTTAAAGCTTAAAATATTGTTACATCCCGAGCGAAAGGCGAGGTTGAATTTAATTTTAATTAATAAAATCAATTTTTAAATTTTGGAGGAATGGTAGGCTGATTAAGTCAAGTTGGTAAGGCTTGACCATTTATTTTTATGTGAGAACGTTTGTTCCTATCGATCCTATGGGGGTCGTCTTTAAGTAATTTACTATTAAATAATTGCCTTTCCACTTATAATTGTTAAGTTGAATATGAATAGTTATGATAAATTTAGGTAAATGAGAAATTAATAAAGAATTTTATTAATTTAAACTTTGTATAATTTATTAATATAAATGAATTGAACTCAAAATATTACAAAGGAGTTTTAGTGTAAAAATGTTGTTACAAAGAAAATTGTGTTTTATAAATATAGTACTTACAATTACCTCTGTTCAGAGGGCAGAAATGAATATAAAACAAGTTGGCACTTGTCAGCGACGCTGTGAGTTTTTACAACTCCTTAAAAGGAACAGTTGGGACTTCTTCACAGTTTTTTTTAGTTCGTAAACTCCGAAATGCACACACGTCACGTTTGCAAAATCAATAAATGAGAATACACTAATACGACGATTTATTTTAAATTTCAATAATTGACAAGCTCACAAATCTGGCGATGATGATTACTTGCTCAAAAACCGAACAACGAGTAAACATATACTGTTTGAGATGCAAGAGTTACAGTCGTAGAACTTTCAAAATAACCGAAGGGTCAAGCTTCACGATGGTGAATTTACTTTAAGAAAATGAATTATAGAATGATTCCGGAGCAACTGACGATTGACAATGGATTTGCATGGGTTTTTATACTAGAAAATTACCCTCAGTGGGAGTAAATAAGTTCAAAGATCACCCCATCTCTAAGCTTGACTCTTAGATTTTCATAGAACTGTAACAATTCTCAGAGCTTAGATGAACACCTGCATCCTGTATCGAATAGCACAAGTATCGCTATTACATTGTCTACAAGCATCTCACAATATTGCGACGCTAGAATACTGTGCTTGCGCCTCGCTAACGCTTACATGAGTCATAAGTCCACTCGCTGCTTCTGAGTAATATGCGTAGTAGTGTCAAATGGCATAGGTTTAATTTCTAGGAATAGCCTACCAGGCTTTCGATATTCAAGTCAAAGGTTAGCCTATGCGATTTGATACAAGTGAAAAGTAGATCATCGCATAAGACTTTATATTTTATGCAGCTGCAAAAACAATTCCTAAGAATTAGCTGAAGCATTGCGTGGGATTCAAATTAGAAAAATTTTATATACTGAACATTATTTATATTTTTGAATAATGGCATTTTAAATGCTTTAAGTTTAAAATGTGTAAGATTTATTATTTTAAAGTAATAGATAACTGTATTTTAAATATAATAGCAAAAAGAATTAATTAATTTTGAAGAATTAGGGCGAAAACTAGTGTAGATAGTTTTCGCTCTTGTTCAACAACCACACGCGATTCCTCAGCATAGCCCTTCTGTAGCGGGAGGTCACCTTTGGTGATGCATCTACTCGCTATATCTATATTCACATATCCATGCCTGTACGCACTATATCTATATATATCGCTCGCTCGCGACGAGTCATAACATGCAGGCAGAGATATGCATATATATAGATATAGTCGCGCGTATATGAATATGAATCAATGCTTTTATATAATTTTTGAAATAATTATAGTTTTAAGATATTATTTTTAACTGTTTTAAATACGAAATAAATTTTATGGTTTATTATTTATATATATATATATGTATTGAACGAAGTTTAAAATTTGTTACTGGGATGTAACAGTCCTCCCTCCTTAGAATTGTTCAATGTCCCGATTGAACATGAAATTGTTTTTGGGCTGCCCTTTTCTTTAAAACGTGACGTTTCTCTCTTTTTTTTTTTTTTTTAACAAAAAAAATACTCATTTTCTTACACTCATACTGTAAGGGTGCCAACCGCGAATTTCGATTATTTCATTTACGGTAAACAAGAACAGTGCATAGATAGGAAGTTATGTATATGTATATTTTAAAAAAAAAATTTTTTTTTTTTAATAATTTATTTTTATTTTGGAATGCGTCATTGTTTGTAAGTGTGTTTGTGGTGAGAATTGTAGTGTGAATGTGTGTGTGTTTTCAATAAAATATTTTTATATTTTTTATATAAATTCTTAATTTTAATATTTAACTTCCTTCCTGCATGGTCCTTACGAAAACCATTTTCTTTTTTTTAAATATTTATACAAAATTTAATACTAATTTAATATAATATAATTTTGAAATTAACGTAGATAATTAAAGTTTCTTCTTCTTTCTTTTTTTTATAAAATATTTATAAATATAAATTTAAAAATTCATTTGATAAAATATAATTAAAACATTTAGATATATGTAAAATGATCATCTCGTTATTAAAAAAAATTTTTTTTTTTTTTAATAATAAAATCAATATTAATATTAATATTTTTTATAAAGTATTTCGGTTATTCAAATTTTGTTTAGTGGGCCAAAATTTTGAATAACGTGATGATCACTATAATTTTTATATTAGGGTAACATAAAGAGTGAAGGAGTTCATTCGCATTATACAATGCCTCCTTATCTCTTATGTGGCGATGATTGTAGTCCATCGCTGTCCATCTTCGCGTATCTTCTCTCTTTCTTTTTACTCATTTTCTGTCGCACTGACAATACACTGGTGCGACACTACTGTAGATGATTCACGATGCATGGTGCTGTATAGCGAAACGCCTGGATATATATATATATATATAGATATCCATTCTTGCAGAATATATTTTCTTTATTGATCCGCATTTATTTGAAATTAAATGGTCAAAATTTTATGCTCGTTGTCCTCCCTCCTTGAAATTTGCATTGCCCTCGATGTAATCAAGAAAGTTGACAGATATTTTATTGTCCTGCAGTAGCATTTCTTATTCTTTGGCGTCTCTGGTGCATGGATCTGCAGCAGGTATACATGTATCGAGCCATAATCATAATTATAATAAAGGCTATGACTCTGAAGGCAATAAAAATGTAGTTTTTAACATCGGAAATCCATCCAAATAAGGGCAATTCCATCTGTAGAATAGATATTTTTGTGTTTTAGAATATTATATATATATAAAATAAAAAATTTATTATAAAAAATTTTTTTTTTTATTTTTATTTTTTATATTTTTTTTTTGTTTTTTTTTACGAAAAGGATATAATTTTATTACTTAAATAGAGGAAAGGAAGACAAAATTCCTGTCGTCTTTTTAAATATTATTTTTCATTATGTGTAAGGTGCATATAGTTATGATATATATATGTGTAGGTTAATAATAGATAAGCATTGTAATTAATGTTACGTTAGTAATTGTAAATTTAAACATACATTCTTCATTAGGTTTAAAAAAGGGATGATTACTGCGATTAGTGTTTAGTAACCTAAATTTCTAACTTATAGTAATAATAATATTGAATATAATGAATAATTGTAACTAAATACTATTAATAATAGGACAAAAGTGTGACAAGTATCAAATATTAATGTAGATCCAGTAAGGCATATAATTCATAGTATGTGCTAATAATATTGATTAAGTAAATATTTATTCCTGAAAAATTATAGATAGTAACCGACTTGGTAAAATAAATTTTGTTTAAAAAAAAATAATTATGATATTATAATCATTATTACTTTTTTTTTTAATACTAAGCACGATAAAATTAACTGATTATATATAGGTAATTAAATGGTAATTCAAAACATGCTAAAAGTGTATTACGAGTATAAAATTAACTTAAGCATAGATGTGGATTATATTAATATAGACGTTACGATTCAATTCGAAAAATTAGTAATAATGTAAAAGTTGATATTATTTAATAGTTATGAATAGAGTACTAACTTTATATTAATAGATAAATATAGTAGCATAATAAATTGTTTTTTTTTTTTTTTTTTTTTTTTTTTCTTCTGAATGACGAAGCTGTATAATTAATAAAAGATAGTTACTAATGTTTATATAATTTTTTTTTTTGAAGTAAGATTATATATTGTAATATTATTATTAGTTATTAATATTAACGAATAATAATATTTTGTGTCATTCAGTTGTCTTAAATTTCGTTAAATTTATGTTTTTCTTTTATTTTTTGTAGGGCAGTTTTATATTAAGCTAAACAGTTGACTCTCAAAGCAACATTGTCTGAAAATTATAGGATCTTATATTTTAATTATAAAAAGTGAATAAGTAATGGATAAATACAGTTTGATTAAAATACTTTTAGTAATACTTACTAATATGGTAATATAATATTATAGTGACATTTTGTTTTATAGTAAAACACAATGTTCCTTTTTAATTAGATGATAATATCTTATTATTTAAATCATGTCCATTAAAATTATATTTAAAGTAAACAAAATGAAAAATATTTTTTTTTTTTTTTTATTTAAACTTTGTATTTTTTAGCGTTACTAGCATGATTAATAAGCAAAGCGTTCTACAAGCAATCAGTTAGATATTCTTATTTTAAGCGAATATTGTATTCTATTATAAGTGATATAGGGCATAATTAAGTAAACCAAGAAAAAATTAAATGCGAGAGAAATTATTGTAACTTAAATTACTCTTATAGTACTAATGTTTCATGCATTATTATTCTATGAATATTGTAGCGACACAACAAAGGCAAACAGCAGCATATATATATGGTGTTAGTATTATATTTAAGTTGTTAGTAATTGAAAGAATATGTACACCTTGATTATATTTAAGTTAGTTGTATAATTATACCAATACCTATACTACTACCTTTCTTTCTCCTTTCAATATATATATTGGCATATATATATTAAAAAAAAATTTTTTTTTATTACCAAATTTCTTCGGTTTTGGCTCCAATCACTTTAGTGTGGAATTTTTTATTCCTTATCACTCCTCGACAGTTATGTTTAACGTGCCCTCTTGCATAACATAATTGACAGGAATTCTCCCATTTGAATAATTTTATTCGCAACATTTTTCTTGTACAATCCAGGCAAAGGACATATGAATCTTCTTTCTCGTGGATAGTGTTTTCTTCTTCTGAAAAATAGTATACTTCTTGCAATTTGGCCAAAATCTTTTTGGCTGCTGAATGCTCCGATTGTTTTTTTGTGGTGCATCCATCCCCGATTTCCACGAATTTATTTTTTTGCACCTTGTCTTCAATTGAGCACTTCATGTAAAATGATTTGGAATTTTTAGATCCGTACTCCTCACGCTCCAAAGTGAATTCGGGTTTGGAGAAATTGTATTCAATGGATAATTCCTCCAATTTACCCTTAGGGAATTCATATTCCTCTATCCTTCCTTTAGGAAGGATATAGGAAGGTTTAATTTCTCCATGTAGACATTTAGCTTGATGATATTCAGCCATGATGATCCTAAATAATTAATTTTATTAATATTATTTATAGATAAGCTAATTTTAGTTTGTCTACGTGTTTTTGAAAGAGTTTTCCTTCTTTGGTCTCTAAAATAATGTTACTTTTATCTAAAATTTTATTAATTTTATAGGGACCGTGATATTGGCTATCTAGTTTTTTATGTAATTTGACCTCTTTTTGAACATAAACCATATCTCCTACTTTCCCCATAAATGGTTTAACCTTTCTGTCGTAATACAATTTTGTATGTTGTTTATCAATTATTAAATTTTCAGCGGCTAATAATTTTAGTTCATTTAACCTAATTATAAGTTCTTGTAAATACGATCCATATGTTTCTAAATTTTCATTTATAGGATAAGATACAGGAGTTCGTGCTGGTTTTCCATATACTAACTCAAAAGGGGTAAATTTAGTTGCCTGATGAATAGAAGTATTATAGCTAAACATTGCAAAAGGTAATAACCTATCCCAATCATCAAAGCTATCCGCGTAAGACCTAATATAATCCATAAGTACCGCATGACTTCTTTCTAATGCTCCATTTGATTGTGGTCTGTACCCTGACGTTGTTACTTGTTTTATCCCAAATATTTTTGTTAATTTTCTGACCAGTGTACCAGTAAAGGCAGTACCTCGATCAGAAAGAATAACTTTTGGAGATCCGAATTGACAAAATAAATTTCTCGTCAATGCATGAGCTATTGTGTTTGCTGTAATATCCGGTATTGGTACAGCTATACAGTATTTTGATAAATTATCCTGTATAGTAAGAATATGTTTATTACCATCTGGAGTAGTTGGTAATTTACCTACAGTATCTATTGATACTTTTTCAAAAGCGTCTAATGGAGTATCCGTAATCAACATAGGTTCATGTGTTTTAGCTCTTACTAATTTTTGTTCTTGACAAGAAATACACTTTCTTACAAATTCGGTAATTTGTCCTTTCATACCTGGCCAAAAATAATTTTCACGAATTCGTCTATAAGTTTTATTTATACCCTTGTGACCACCAAACTTGCTATTATGATTTTCAGCTATAAGTTGTTCTTGAATGTCTGCCTTTGGAATTATAACATTTCCATAACAAACGGTTACGTTAATGCCAAGAGGTGGAAAATACTCAGATAATAAATTTAAAAATTTTCCTTTTGGTAACAAGTCAGTTAAATTACCTTGATTTGAAATTCTAAATGAAGTGATTTTATCATGACTTAACACCTTAATTAAATTTTTAAAAGCTGTTTCTAAATCTTCTTGTTGTAATTCATCAAAGTATTTTTGTTGTATTATAAGTGTATATATATTATGTTTTCCTCTGGGTGTTACTATTATTTGTCCTATGGAAGGTTTTGATTCTTTAATATTTTGCGGGTCTAGCAGTCCTATCTCTATCAATAACCTACTGATTGAGGTGCTGAACTCGCAATCGGCTGAGAGAAAATGTACATAGTTGTCCTTAATATATGTTAAATTTTCTCTACTACTTTTTAATCTAGCACGTTGCTCGATGATATAAAATGGTAAAGTAGATAACTCTAATGTTGGTTGAGTTACAGAAGTAGGTGTGATTTTATTATTGGTTATTGGTGTAGGTTCATCAGAATCAGATGAAGAATCTTCAGGTAGCTCCCTAAAATTCACTCTCCTTGGGTTTATCCTGTCTTTATTTTCCATGTAAGGAGTAGAATTTGCCCTTGGTTCTTCATGAATTAAAGGAGTTTCTGTTGATAAAATTGTTTTTGTTTCTATTTCTGGATTGAATGTAACACTTTTTCGCGTTTGTGTTGTAACTGGATCATCTTTGATTTCATCTTCTTCGATTTTTTCCTGTAATTCTTTTTGCGACCAATTAATTACTTCTTCTATTCTACGAGAAAATTCATCACTATCTTTAATTTCATATTGTTCTATTGCATTTAATAATTCTTGATTATCTTCACCATCTGACACATTGGTAACTTCAGGGATAATCTTATCTGATACTGAAAAATAATTTTTATTAGGTTTAGGGGTTTGCGAATTTAAGTATTCATCGAATTTTGCAAAAGAATCTTGTAGGTGTTCTCTAGTTACTGGAATTTGTATTTCCTCTATGTTTTCTTCCTCGTCTGAACTCTCACTACTATCAATAGAGGGTGGCTCTATTCTAATCACATGTTCCTCATCTTCCTGTATTTCTTCGCTCTCTTTTATAGATAAATTTTCGTCAACAATTGTAGGAATGATAGGAGGAGCACTCTTAGGTATTGAAGAATCGGGAATTGCAGCTAAAGGTATATTTAGACTGGGTAGAACACTTTTACGTTTTCTTAATATAGGGGGTGGATTTTCAATTTGTTCCTCTTCTTCTTCTATATCGCTATCATGTTCACCATAATTTGGTTGAGCTTTTCCTTGTTCTGTCCTTCTTTTTGATACACGTTGTGCTATTGTACTCTCATCCATTCCTTTATTTATTAAAGAACTTTTAGACTTGGAAGTTGAAGGACCATCTACTACAGCTTTAGCGTAGGACGGTTTTTTGATAGAACTTTTGATTGATGATTTTTTTTGTTCTCTAGTTTTTAGTGTTGAGCTTGGTTTAGGAAATTTATCCTTGGGCCTTTCTTTAGATTCTAATGATTTAGTTTGTTGTCGTGTTTGCATTAACACTTTAGCTGTGGGGATATCTTTATTATTACAATTTTCACTATCTGAATCAACATTTTTCTTCTCAACAGAAGTGATTACAGGATTTCTTGACAAGGCATCGGCGTTCAAGTTAAGTTTTCCAGGTTTATATTTGAATGTATATTCATAGTCTCGTAACTTCAACCTCCAACGTACTAGTCGTTGTCCTGGTTCCTTTACTGAATTTATCCATCGCAATGGTTCATGATCGCTTACTAAGGTAAACTTTTGTCCATAGAGAAAAGGTCGAAAATGTTTTACTGAATGCAATACAGCTAAACATTCCTTTTCTGTTGTGGAATAATTTTCTTCAGCGGAAGTCATAACCTGAGAGTAATAAGCAACAGGAAGATCAGCATCTTCTATTTCTTGACTCAATACAGCACCTATAGCATAATCCGAAGCATCGGTAGTAAGCGTAAATGGCTTATTAAAATCAGGATACTGCAAGATAGGGCTAGTGCATAAGGCTGTTTTTAAATCCTTAAAGCTTTCTTCTTCTCGTTCTCCCCAATTGAAAGGTGTTCCCTTTTTTAAAAGATTTGTCAATGGTTTTGCTCTTTTTGAAAAATCCTTGATGAAGCGACGATAATAACCTGCTAATCCTAAAAACTGTTTTATATTTCGAGGAGTTTTTGGCTTGGGAAAATGGCTAACTGCTTCGATTTTCTTGGGGTCTGGTTTCACTCCTTCATTACTAATTATGTGACCTAGGTATTGTACTTCCTTAAAAAGAAATTCACATTTTTCCGGTTGCAATGAAAGGTTGGCATTTCTCAGTTTTGAAAACAATCTTTTTAACTTTTTCCCATGATTTTCCAAATTTGTTGCGAAAACTACGATATCATCTAAATAAACAAAAACTTCACTTCCTTGTAATCCAAGTAATGTTTGATCCATTAATCGTTGAAAAGTTGCTGGTGAATTTTTTAATCCCATGGGCATCCTAACGTATTCATAATGTCCATTTAAACTTGAGAAGGCTGTTTTCTCACGATCCTTTGGAGATAATTCAATCTGATGAAAACCACTAGCCAAGTCAAATATCGAAAAATAAGTAGCTCCGCCCAAATTCTGAAGAATTTCCGAAATACAGGGGAGGTGATAAGCGTCTCCTACCGTTTTTTCGTTTAATAATCGAAAATCAATCACAATTCTCCACTTTCTTTTTCCTGTGCCATCTATTTTTTTTGGAATTATTAACAATGGGGAATTATATGGTGATTTTGAATTCATTATTGCTCCTTCAGATTTCATCTTAGTTATTACCCGTTCTATTTCTTCATTTTGAGAAGGTGAAAATCTATATTGTCTGGTATGAATAGGTATATCATCGGTTGTATGAATCCTGTGTTGAACCAAAGGGGTTGCTGTTAATGATTCACCTGGTAAATGGAAAATATCCTGATATTCA
This sequence comes from Leptopilina boulardi, assembly GCF_019393585.1. NCBI lineage: Eukaryota > Metazoa > Arthropoda > Insecta > Hymenoptera > Figitidae > Leptopilina > Leptopilina boulardi. The sequence goes on from NW_026137919.1 coordinate 1,062,242, forward strand.
TTCACTATTTCTAAAACGTGGTTTTGTTCTTCCTTGTTTAGATGAGAGAGACGTAAACAATTCACTACTGCTTCATATCTATCAGGATTGGAACAAATACTTTCGTTATCTGAATCTTCACTAGAACTTTCTCCTGGTAGATTATAATATTCAAAAGGAATAAGTTCCTGTGGGGGTATTGTCAAATTTACATCTTCCTCAGTAGTATTTATTGCATACACATGGCAATGTCCATTGGAGTTGGTTACAACTGATTCACCTATAAATACTCCATCTTGAGTTTTTATAAAAGGTAAATATCCTTCCTTAAGATTATCACTTAATATTTTGACAGGTATTACCTGACGTGATCTAGATTTAACTGTTAAAGTTTGAGGCCCTTTCTTTATTTTAGGTGTTAATTTCTTGTTGTTTCTTAGTGATTCTTCATCAATAAATGGAATTGGATTTACAGGATTTGAGCATGTAACTATGGTGTTGTGCCAAAAGGATATCTGAACTTTTTCTTGACGTAAATATTCTCTACCTAAAATACCATCAACATCAATAACTAAATGTGGTGAAACAACATGCATTTGTACTTCAACATCACCTAATGGTATCATAGTGGTTCCTAATGTACGGATTTTGGATTGTGTTATTCCAGTTAGTTCAATAGCATTATCTTCCATTACCATCACGTCGTCTTCTAACGAATTTAATTTAATAATGTTAACGTCCGCTCCTGTATCTATGAGAAAATATCCTTCCTTATTTTTTATAAAAGGGATATAGGATATAGGTAAAGTATTGTTTGTCCTAGGTGGTACAGGTGATTGACTTCTAGGAGGTGTAACATGTCCATCTTGTTTAGGGTTAAATCGACTCGAATGTGGAACTTGTTGTTCGCGGGAATAATAATTACTACCCTTTTCTACCGAATCATTAAATTTTATTATTCCTGGTGGATACTGTCTAGGGGAAACATTTCTTGTAGGTAATGAAGCAAATCTCACTTGAGGACTAGGGCTACGATCGCGATAATTTGATTGAGAGTATCTATAATCATAACCTTGAGAATAAATCTGATGTCTAGTTTCATATTTTGTTGCAGCTTGTAAGGCGGCTTCCAAGGTTAAAGGGTTTTGTGCTTCTACTATTCCAGATACGTTATCAGGTAATCCGCGAATAAATGCCTCTAATGCACAATTATTTATCTCTTAATGCAGCTTGCGCACCAGATAATAATAAATATATCCGATCATAAAATTCACTAACATTTTCTGTCCTATACATTCGAATTGTAGAAAGTTCATGCAAATACCAAGAATATGTCTTTTTTGTAGCAAAGCGTTGTTTTAAATGCTGCGTTAGTGCGTCTATATTCCGAAATGTTTTACCATAAGTACTATCCCTAGCTATACCCTTTAAACGCGATATTACTGCCTTAATATATTGTTCTTCACAATTTTCGGGTACACTTGTTTTTCCGTTATCTATGTCTTGAACGAAATCTCTAACCGGCATATTTTTCCCGTCAAATATTGGAATATTTAATGTTGCTTGTTGTAGGGCAAAACACTCTGCCATGGAAGTCATCATAGCATCTGTCATTGTTCTATTTATTGTTCCGGAACAACCTGGCCTACTGGATTCGTCTTCAGCCATTTTGAATTAAGATTGATGGAATTTTCAGTTATATAAAAATATTAATTATTGAAAATTTTATTGATTCGCGAATATTGCACTATCACTAGTAATAGGTAAACGTAATTCCTTTAAAATTGATTTTCCTATTAAACCAGCAATGCTTGAATTTGGAATGTTACTCACAATGTTGAATTTTATTTCTTTATTTAATATAGGAATTTCTATTACTCCTAATGTTGATATGGAATAATTTTTTATTATAAAATTTTTTGAATAGTCAATTGAAACAAAAGATGTTAATTTATCTTTACTAATCAAATTAATATCTATATTTGTATCATAAATAAAATCCCCTTCCTTATCTATTAAAATATCTGAAGATAATGAAAGAATAATTTTATTTGGTTGATTTAAAATCTTTTGTGACCAATGTTTGCACATACTATAATTACTATTGACTGAATTATTGTCATAAATAAAGATATATAAAAAATAAATTTATTGTCATATATATATATATATTTTTTTTTTTATTATATAGAAACTGATTCAAAATGAGATTCTGACGTATAATCAGATCCTAGTACTCCAGAAATTTCAGAGTTATTTTCGTGTGAAATTACTTGAAATTTTACAAAGGAATTTCTAATTCGAATTTCAACTTCACCGCTAGTAACTATTGTTGCATTTCTAAGAATATATACTTTAGATTGATCTATTTCTACAGATGCAGCCAATTCACTTTCCCTTATCAAATTAATTGGTAAAGTAGGATCAATAATAAAATTTCCTTGTAAATATTTTAATTGTTGTGATACTATGTAAGAAAAGGAATATGCAAATTTTCGTCTTTCCAAAAATGATAAATAGGGAGACATTGAATGCTTATTTTAATAATTGATTTAAAGTTTTATAAAAGTGATAAGGCAACCATTCAAAGTATAAAGAAATACATAATGAATTATTTCAATGTGTCAAACAGGATTTTGTAAAGAATTTAACAATCAAATATATTTATATTACAAATATATTTAAAGTATCATTATATTATACATTTACAATTTATTCTTATTGTCTATAATTTCCGAAGTATTATCTAAGACTTTTTGAAAAAATTCCGAAAATTCTTTATCTGTATTAAAGGTTTTTATTTTTAATTGATCATTAGTTTTAATTTCGTTTATAATTTCCAATTTTAATTTTTGGTTTGTTTCAAATCTTCTTTGGGCCTTAATTCCTCCTCGTCTTTTAATTTTTAAAATTTTGATTTCCGGAAAATCACTCATGTTCTGTAAAGAAAAACATGACTAACTTAGGAAAATAATAATAAAAAAAAGAAAAGGATAATTTTGTTTAATAGATTTTTAGTGTTTTATTTTTTAAAAAGTTTGTCAATAGAATTTTTGTTTGTTGTTTGTAAAATAAAATAATTTTGCTTATATATCTTTAATTAGCTTTCATGTCAGGAAAATAGTAAAATATAAAATAATTGAAATATTAAACTACCCCTTTTTTCTTTTTAATTTTATTTTACTTTGGGATTTTTAGAAAAGTTAGGAAAGAATTTAGAATTCTACCTTGACAGGTGTGCCGTGTGGCACCAAGTGTCAATCACGAATCTGTCATGTGCCGAGCGGCACAAATGATCAGGTTCTAGCAGAATATTTTTTATTAATTTTTAACAATTCAAGAAGGCCCAATTAACAAGTGTGCCGTGCGGCACCAAATGTCAATAACCAGAAATACAATGTGCCGTTAGGCACCAAAGCAGTTCTCGCTTAGCCTTCTTAAACTTGTCAAAATCTTCAAGGATATTTTTAACAAATCAAAGGATATCAGACATGTTTGCCGTACGGCATAAAATGTCAACGTCAAAAACTGTAATGTGCCGGACGGCACTAAAACAGCTTTTGTTAACACCTTAAATTTATTAAAATATGAGGTAAATATTATAACAATTAAAGAAAATCAGACAGATTTGCCGTGCGGCATAAAATGTCAAAATCAAAATAAGTAATGTGCCGGACGGCACTAAAACAGACTTTGATATTTTCTTTAATAAGTTAAAATATATAAGGATATTATAATAATAATAAAAGAGAATTAGACAGATTTGCCGTGCGGCATAAAATTGTCACAATCGGAAAGAGTAATGTGCCGGACGGCACTAAAACAATTTCTGATAATCCCTTTAATATATTATAATAAGAGTTTTTAGATAAGTGGAATACAAAAAAAAATAAAATAAAATTTTGTTTTTTTTTTTTTTTGAAAAAAGAAAGGTAACAAATCCCACCGCTGCCACAAAATCAGCTGTTACATCCCGAGCGAAAGGCGAGGTTGAATTTAATTTTAATTAATAAAATCAATTTTTAAATTTTGGAGGAATGGTAGGCTGATTAAGTCAAGTTGGTAAGGCTTGACCATTTATTTTTATGTGAGAACGTTTGTTCCTATCGATCCTATGGGGGTCGTCTTTAAGTAATTTACTATTAAATAATTGCCTTTCCACTTATAATTGTTAAGTTGAATATGAATAGTTATGATAAATTTAGGTAAATGAGAAATTAATAAAGAATTTTATTATATTAAACTTTGTATAATTTATTAATATAAATGAATTGAACTCAAAATATTACAAAGGAGTTTTAGTGTAAAAATGTTGTTACAAAGAAAATTGTGTTTTATAAATATAGTACTTACAATTACCTCTGTTCAGAGGGCAGAAATGAATATAAAACAAGTTGGCACTTGTCAGCGACGCTGTGAGTTTTTACAACTCCTTAAAAGGAACAGTTGGGACTTCTTCACAGTTTTTTTTAGTTCGTAAACTCCGAAATGCACACACGTCACGTTTGCAAAATCAATAAATAAGAATACACTAATACGACGATTTATTTTAAATTTCAATAATTGACAAGCTCACAAATCTGGCGATGATGATTACTTGCTCAAAAACCGAACAACGAGTAAACATATACTGTTTGAGATGCAAGAGTTACAGTCGTAGAACTTTCAAAATAACCGAAGGGTCAAGCTTCACGATGGTGAATTTACTTTAAGAAAATGAATTATAGAATGATTCCGGAGCAACTGACGATTGACAATGGATTTGCATGGGTTTTTATACTAGAAAATTACCCTCAGTGGCAGTAAATAAGTTCAAAGATCACCCCATCTCTAAGCTTGACTCTTAGATTTTCATAGAACTGTAACAATTCTCAGAGCTTAGATGAACACCTGCATCCTGTATCGCATAGCACAAGTATCGCTATTACATTGTCTACAAGCATCTCACAATATTGCGACGCTAGAATACTGTGCTTGCGCCTCGCTAACGCTTACATGAGTCATAAGTCCACTCGCTGCTACTGAGTAATATGCGTAGTAGTGTCAAATGGCATAGGTTTAATTTCTAGGAATAGCCTACCAGGCTTTCGATATTCAAGTCAAAGGTTAGCCTATGCGATTTGATACAAGTGAGAAGTAGATCATCGCATAAGACTTTATACTTTATGCAGCTGCAAAAACAATTCCTAAGAATTAGCTGAAGCATTGCGTGGGATTCAAATTAGAAAAATTTTATATACTGAACATTATTTATATTTTTGAATAATGGCATTTTAAATGCTTTAAGTTTAAAATGTGTAAGATTTATTATTTTAAAGTAATAGATAACTGTATTTTAAATATAATAGCAAAAAGAATTAATTAATTTTGAAGAATTAGGGCGAAAACTAGTGTAGATAGTTTTCGCTCTTGTTCAACAACCACACGCGATTCCTCAGCATAGCCCTTCTGTAGCGGGAGGTCACCTTCGGTGATGCATCTACTCGCTATATCTATATTCACATATCCATGCCTGTACGCACTATATCTATATATATCGCTCGCTCGCGACGAGTCATAACATGCAGGCAGAGATATGCATATGGGACGTTTCACGTCAACCGGCCCAAAGCTATGTCCAAAATTCTATACAATAAAAATAAACATGTAATAGATGAAAATACTCGTAAACTCATCCCCTTTCAATTGCAAAGTGGCAGAATTGAAAATTCAAAATGGCGACCTTACTACGTCAAGTGGAAGCGGCTAACTTCAGAAATAAGTAAATATATTTATTAATTTCTTTTAGAAAATTATGCAAAAATTTTAGGTCACCACATATTTTAATGTTTTTGGGGTCGCTGATTACGAATCTGAAGTCAGTTTTTCAAAATTCAAAATGGCGGATCAAATATGGCGGATTATTTTTTAAAAATTCATTGAATTTGCTTGAAACTTGTTTCTCGGGGGTTTTCAAGGTCGCTGATTAAGAATCTGAAGTCAGTTTTTTAAAATTCAAAATGGCGGATCCAATATGGCGTATTATTTCTTAAAAATTAATTGAATATACTTGAAACTTTTTACTCGGGGGTTTTGGAGCTCGCTGATTATGAATCTGAAGTCAGTTTTTCAAAATTCAAAATGGCGGATTCAATATGGCGGATTTTTTTTAAAATTAATTGAATTTGCTTGAAACTTACTCGGGGGTTTTCGAGGTCGATGATTACGATTCTGAAGTCAGTTTTTCAAAATGAAAAAAAAAATTTTTCTTCCAAAATGGATGGAATTTTTGAAGTGAAATTTTCAATACCGGGACAGGAATTACATTCTAGCAAAAAACAAAATGGTTGAGGATTTTGGCACAAATTTAATTTGAAACAATCTTTGTAACTTTCGATTATGATGTCTGAGTCACGTGTCAATTTTGCAAAATTTACAGCGTCAATCATCATTTTGAAATTTTGATGAATGACGCAAACGCAAACACTGTGTGTGCCTGATGAACCAGCACAAACACAATTTTTTGGACGAAGTTCTGCAAATTTTGTCAGTCCTATAGGAAATTCAGGATATTCCTTTTTAAATTGTGTGTGCAAGACTTTAATATCCGAAAGTAAAAGTCGTTTTTGTACTTTCTTAGTCTCTCCATTTGTTTTAATAGTTACCGTGTCCTTTTATTCGGCATTATTCGACTATTTTGGTCAAACTCGTAAAAATCTTGCACCTTCTGAACTGTAAGATCAGTGTAATACTTTACCTTTTTTTGAAATGGATATTGCCAAAACTCCCTCCGCTTTTCTCAAAAGCTTCGCTTTTTTTGCCTGTCTTTCAGAACAACCAAATTCAGAAGTAATCTGACGAATAGTCCAACATTCAAGAGCTATTGTCAGTATCGATAAGCGTGAAGGATCGTTTGCAGGAAGAGAAGCAAATTTCTCTTTAAGACCACATAATAATTCTTCTAATTCATCCTCTCTCGATAAAAATGTTTTTTTTCGCGGTGGTTCATCAGCTTTGCTTGAATTCTCTACTGAATTATCTTGGTTACATCTTTTTCTACATTCGTAACATATCCTAGAGTTCGGAGAAATCTGAGGAAATACCTTTAGTAAGTTCTTCGATATTTTTCTCAAACCTGATCCCTTATGATTTTCTCGATTAAGGGGATTGATGCATCGATCTCCGTGGGTTGAACCACCAAAAAAATGTTCTTTACTCTGTAACATGATATAAAATGAAATTAGGTACTTAATCTGTGGATTCACTTTGTTAGGAAGCAAAGACACTGTGAAAAACGAAATTAAGAAAAAAAATAATTAAATGTAGTCGAAACTGAGTACAAAATTGTAAATCGAACAATCCACCTTATCATAAAATGGTAAAACACAAAATGAAAATGCAAGAATGAAAACGTATAACAAAAAAAATCAGTTAATGAAATAATTTAATTTATCAGGAAACGAATAAAACAAAAGAAACGAAACATTAATTAATGTTATTGAATCTGAGTACAATACTATGAAATAAATGATCCTCCTTATCAGGAAGCGACAAAGATGACAATCGCTAAAACATATGAAGATGACTAAAACTTAAAACCATCGTTATAACCTTTTAGAGGCCAATTCTATTTAACTATTTTTACAGTTGATACACTGAAGGATTAATAAAAACAGTTGAACATCGTGAAAAAAATGACAATCGCTAAAACATATCTTACGAAGTCTGAATAAGCTCTTTTATATTTTAGATATCGTCCATGTTTTCACGATGCTCAAATGTTGTTACTACTTACATGAACATTCATGAAAATAAATTATTATTATAGCCGCATTTAAGAAGTTACTAAAACTCAGTTAATCAGTTAATAATAAAATGTACTGAATCAGCCACCTTATTTGATTATTCGTTTTCTTCCTTTCGATTTATACAGTTTCTTTGACTCGCAACAAGGTGATTAATTTTATCTACAAATATTAAACCTAATTTCCTTCTAAATCATAGCAGAGAGTAAAGAAAAATTAAGGAAAAGTTGTGTTTGAGGAGGACCTCAGGCATCTCAGAACGCTAGGACTTCAGATTCATAATCAGCGAGCTCCAAAACCCCCGAGTAAAAAGTTTCAAGCAAATTCAATTAATTTTTAAAAAATAATCCGCCATATTGGATCCGCCATTTTGAATTTTGAAAACTGACTTCAGATTCGTAATCAGCGACCTCGAAAACCCCCGAGAAACAAGTTTCAAGCAAATTCAATGAATTTTTAAAAAATAATCCGCCATATTTGATCCGCCATTTTGAATTTTGAAAAACTGACTTCAGATTCGTAATCAGCGACCCCAAAAACATTAAAATATGTGGTGACCTAAAATTTTTGCATAATTTTCTAAAAGAAATTAATAAATATATTTACTTATTTCTGAAGTTAGCCGCTTCCACTTGACGTAGTAAGGACGCCATTTTGAATTTTCAATTCTGCCACTTTGCAATTGAAAGGGGATGAGTTTACGAGTATTTTCATCTATTACATGTTTATTTTTATTGCATAGAATTTTGGACATAGCTTTGGGCCGGTTGACGTGAAACGTCCCATATATATAGATATAGTCGCGCGTATATGAATATGAATCAATGCTTTTATATAATTTTTGAAATAATTATAGTTTTAAGATATTATTTTTAACTGTTTTAAATACAAAATAAATTTTATGGTTTATTATTTATATATATATATGTATTGAACGAAGTTTAAAATTTGTTACTGGGATGTAACAATATTATTGATTTTTGATGAAAATTGTTTCTTTTTCGTCGTTTAAATTATTTTCTCTCACACATCCATATTTTTATGCATGTATTATGTACATGCATCATAAATTTAGCTAGATGCTTTTCATTGCTGTTCTGATTGAAATTGCTTGGAATTTCAATATTCAATGACTTAAATAAGAATTTTATTTTGTAATTATTAATTATTTTTATTTTTTTACTATTAATTATGAATATCGCCGATAACAAGAATGTTACCGGAAGCATAATAAAATTTAATATTTTTCTTTAATTCTCATAAAGAGATATTACCGTGATTTTTCTGGTTATTTTGTCCAATTTTATATTCTTGAAAGCTTATTTAATACTAATTATTAATTTATAAGTCATTAAACATTGAAACCTGTTGCAAAATCATCTGTATTTTGATTTGAAGTGACAGCTGTACAATTTCATATAACAAGGTTGCTCTAGAGGCATGCACACTCTGGTCGTTTTGCGCGCGTCCAGTGCAGCCATGTTGATGCGCGGTTAAGTTTGAATTACATAGTATACTAGCAGTTGACAGATACATTCATCGATGTCCGCGGTCGATGTTGTGAACTGGTGAAGTTGTTGTTTTGTCCATTTGAAGAGTGGCGCTTATGTAGTATTAGGATCGATAGGTAATTTTTATGTAATTATCGATAATTATGGAAATTTTAGAGTTTGGTGATGCTGAATTTTTGTTTAAAATTGGTTAAGTCGTCCCTCCTTAGAACTTGCATTGTCCTCAATGCATTAGACAATGTTACATGACGTTAGTGTTGGTGATGCGTTGTCGTCTATGAGTGATGACTTTATAGCAGATATATATATTTTTTAGTACTATTATTGCTATTAATAGCAGTAAGATTTTAAATGCTATGGTTATATAGTTAGCGGCTTCAGATAGGTGAACAATAAATGGAATTTCCATCTGTAAACATTGTTTTAATAAATATTTAAGATTTTTAAAATTTTTAAGGGGGGGTATTAATTTTATAGGTGTAATTGTTTTTGCTGTTACTTTCAGGTTGTTGTGTATCATTAAGCTTGTGGCGCTCTGGCATGGTTGCTTCGCGTGAGTCGCGCGGTAGAGAGAGAGTGTTGCGTATTGTGTATCTGTCCTTATATACGTTGTACGGTTAACTTTACTGTTTACGTTGTGTTTTGATTTTATTTGAATTTTAATAGTTTTTTTTTTTTATAGTGGGCTGAAACAATTTTCTTTTAAATGATTGCGCCTATAGCATGATTCGCAACTGTTGATCCATTTGTATAGCATAATTTTTAAAATTGGGGGACTGTTTAGACAAAACACATATGTGAGTTGTTTTGTCTTTATTTCTTGTACTTCTTCTGAGAGATAGTATATTTTGTTTAGGATTTTAAGAATTTGTCGCGCCGTTAAATGTTCAGCGTCATTAATTTTTCGTTGACTTTGACCAATAGTTGTGAATTCATTGCCATTGTTGAAGTCTTTGACAATGCATTTTATGTCGTATCGACGGTTGTTAGGGGGACCGGCAACTTTGACAACATTGTAATTTGGTTTAGTAAAATCGTATTCGATGGTAAGCTCCTCTAATTTTCCTTTAGGGAAATCTATTTCCTTAATATTTCCTTTAGGGAATTTATCGTCATCAATGACCTCCGCTTGTAGAGGTGGTGTTTGAAGAACAACAAGGGCCATCTATAATACATAAAATCATGTTAGTATTTTATTCATATGCAAGTTTTAGTTTATCAATATGTTTTTGAAACCTTTGACCTTCATTTGTAATTTAAATTGCAGTATGTTTATCTAGGATATTCACGATTTCGTAAGGTCCATGATAGTAAGCGTCAAATTTCCCTTTCTTGACTTCTTTTAGAACGTAAGCTTTATCACCTATTCCCACATAGCACCGAAGATTTGATAAATATTTATTTTTAATGTTCGCAGTATTTAGAATAAAGGTTAAGTAAAGCATCTGTAAATATTTAAATGTCCGCACTTAAGCAAATGTTTAGCGCGAACCTTGAGTGAAGCTTGAAATTAAATATTCGTTAAAGTTTCAGCTCGAACCTTGATTGAAGCTTGAAAAAATATTCGTTAACTGTTCGCCCAGATAGCTGGATTTTAAAATTATCTAATCATAAAGTATTAATTGAGCCGCCAGAAAGTAAAAGGGCGCATAAAATTTGTACGGCCGTTCGAGTTGGCCCCTGACGCTTGAAAAATCGATTTAAAAAAAAAAATTTTTTTTATTACTACATTACTGGAAATTTTATTCCGCATCTTTTTTCTTCTATGAAAAAAATCTCTATCTTTTTCGGTTTTCGAGTAAATCGAAAAAAACTGGATTTTTAAAAAACACAAATTTAATTAAATTTTTCACTTCAACTCGCTCTAAAAAACAAAGTTATAAATATTTTTTGACAAAATTTACAGGAATTACAGTTTAAACTATTCTTAAAACGACAAACTTTGTAAGAATGTGATTTTTTTATTTCGAAAAAAGTTATGAATTTTTTTGTTTCACAGTGACAAATTTACGTTTCCAAATTTTCAAGGGCTTCGTTTATCTGAAAAATTTCCAGTCAGTGAAAACTTATCCCGAAAAAAATGTTCACTAGGGTCTTACAAACATTTTTGTAAAATATTTTTGCAATTGGAATAGCCGTTTACGAAATATTATTGAAAAACTATTTTTCGTCAAACGCGTGCGAGTAAACATAAACGACCTTGGCAGCCATCGCTGAGTACTAGCCGGCTCTACACAAACGGGAAGTTTTTGACTCGCGCGCGTTTGACGAAAAATAGTTTTTCAATAATATTTCGTAAACGGCTATTCCAATTGCAAAAATATTTTACAAAAATGTTTGTAAGACCCTAGTGAACATTTTTTTCGGGATAAGTTTTCACTGACTGGAAATTTTTCAGATAAACGAAGCCCTTGAAAATTTGGAAACGTAAATTTGTCACTGTGAAACAAAAAAATTCATAACTTTTTTCGAAATAAAAAAATCACATTCATACAAAGTTTGTCGTCTTAAGAATAGTTTAAACTATAATTCCTGTAAATTTTGTCAAAAAATATTTATAACTTTGTTTTTTAAAGCGAGTTAAAGTGAAAAATTTAATTAAATTTGTGTTTTTTAAAAATCCAGTTTTTTTCGATTTACTCGAAAACCGAAAAAGATAGAGATTTTTTTCATAGAAGAAAAAAGATGCGGAATAAAATTTCCAGTAATGTAGTAATAAAAAAAAATTTTTTTTTTTAAATCGATTTTTCAAGCGTCAGGGGCCAACTCGAACGGCCGTACAAATTTTATGCGCCCTTTTACTTTCCGGCGGCTCAATTGTATTAATAATAATATAATTACATCTTTAATTTGAATCAGTTTAATCAATAAATTTATTTAAGAAATTTTAGTTTTTCAAAAAATTAATTTTGAAAATAAATTTGAGTGGACCGGGGATCGAACGCCGGTTCGACGAACGCAAACGCAATACCTAACCAACCGAGCTATACGAGCAACTATGATTGGAAAAAAAATCTTGCTCTTAAGGTACAAGTGATTTTATTGGTTTGCGAAAACTAATAAAACGTTTTATTGAAAACGGCGAGATAATTTAAAACTGGATTTTTTGTTTTGACAGTATATAACCAAACAAATATTATCTTAACCATTGAAACAATTCGTGCCGTTTTCCGCAACCAATAAAATCACTTGTAGCTTAAGAGCAAGATTTATTTTTCCAATCATAGTTGCTCGTATAGCTCGATTGGTTAGGTATTGCGTTTGCGTTCGTCGAACCCGTGTTCGATCCCCTGTCCCCCAAATTTATTTTCAAAATTAATTTCGTTATTTAAAGTCTCTAAAAAATTGCTTAATCAAGTATGAGTCCCTAAATTTAAGATATTATTTTTTTTCATTTTTGAAAACTAAAATTTCTTAAATCAATTTATTCATTAAACTGATTCAAATTAAAGATACAATTATTTTAATTATATTATTACTATTATTAATACAATTAATACTTTATGATTTGATAATTTTAAAATCCAGCTATCTGGGCGAACATTTAACGAATATTTTTTCAAGCTTCAATCAAGGTTCGAGCTGAAACTTTAACGAATATTTAATTTAAAGCTTCACTCAAGGTTCTCGCTAAACATTTGCTCAAGTGCCGACATTTAAATATTTATAGAAGATTTACTTAACCTTTATTCTAAATATTGCTAACATTGAAAATAAATATTTATTAAATCTTCGGTGCTATGTGAGTTTTACCAAGGAAAGGTTTGGAATGTTTGTCGTAATTTTGTTTTGATTTAAAAAAGTTAATCAGCGATTAAATCTCTAACCGACCAATCATGAGCAATTAAATTATCTTTAAGGGACCATCCATATATTACGTAACGCATTTTGGGGGAGGGGGGGGGTCAAGCTGTTTCTTACGGTCTGTAGAAAAAATGGCGCTAATCTATTGGATGGTGCGTTACGTGGGGGGAGGGGGGGTCTTTTTTCGGAAAAAAAGCGTTACGTAATATATGGATGGTCCCTAATCGTTGATTAACTTTTAACCGGAGTTGGTGAAACTGGCCCTAATTCTGCTAGATATTAACCATAAGTTTCTAGTTTTTCTTCTGAAGGAAAAGAACTTGGGGTTCGAGTGGTTTTTCCGAATACAAGTTCGAAAGGTGTATAATTAGTTGATTCGTGTATTGAGGTATTGTACGCGAACATTACGAAGGGTAATAATTTGTCCCAATCATCGTAGTTTTTCGAATATTGTTTGAGGAAATCTACTAATACTATGTGGCTTCTTTCTAAACTACCATTTGTTTGTGGTCTATATCCTGATGTTGTTACTTGTTGTACTCCGAAAATTTTGGATAATTTTCTCAGTCAGTGAAATCGCCTTTTCTTGATATTCTTATTTCTTTCACTTTGTTTTGTTGTAAAGTGATTTTTAAATTTTTAAGAGCTATTTCATTTCATTTGTCCTTTTTGAGGGTTTTTAATTTTATTGCTTGAAGGTCGATTGCGCCTATGTCGATGAGTAATCGACTAATAGGGGTTACAAATTCAGAGTCAGCTGATAGAAAATGTACATAATTATTTCTGTAGTATGTTAGATTCCTGGTAAAAAATCATTATAGAAAAACTTTACGAACCTTTTAGATTTTTTTTTAAAGAGGTTTTATGAGGAATTATAGTAGGGTTTTGTTAAATTATTGTGTGATGTTCTTATGAACTTTTTAATATTATTTTAAAATATCTTTAAGAGGTTTTATGAGAAATTTATTAGCTATTGAATTAAATAATAAGAAAATCGATGCGTAATCTACGAATTTTATAATAACTTTCTATTTGATTTCTATAAGCTTTTTAAGTTGTTGCAACAATGTTTGTAATGAAGTTGTACAAACCCATATATCTTATTTAAGACTAATTATACTATTTTTAAATATGTTTGAAACAGGTTTTTAATATTTTTTTATTATGTTTTTAATGAAATTATACAAACTCAAATATACTATTTACTAATTTTACAATATTTTTCTAATGTTTTTAAAATAGCTTTTTTAGATGTTTCTATTATTTTTCTAAAGCTTTTCAGTCGTTTTTTAATATGTTTTTATTATGTTTCTAAAAATTTAAAGTTGTTTTGTAACACCGTCCGACACGATTTTTCACACACGAAAAAATAAATGATTTTCAGAAACTAGGACCAAAAAAAAGATATTCGTGTCTGGCCGTTTTGCTAGATCAGGTCATTTTTTGCTTTTAGGGGTAAAAACAACCCTTAAATGAAAGGTGATAGGAAATCTTGTACAAATTAATAATTTTTTATGAAACCTGGTATCTCGGGGTTTTCCGGGTCTCTGATTACGAATCTGATGTCAGATTTTCAAAATTAAAAATGGCGGATCCAATATGGCGGTCGAAATTTATAAAAATTCACCAATTCATTTGAAAGTTGTTACTTAGGGGTTTTTGGGGTCACTGATAACGAAGATGATGTCAGATTTTGAAAATTCAAAATGGCGGATCCAATATGGCGGTAAAAATTTATAAATAATAATTATTTTTTGTAAAACTTGGTATCTAGGGATTTTTGGGGTCGCTGAGTACGAATCTGAAGTCAGATTTTAAAAATTCAAAATGGCAGATTCAATATGGTGGTCGAAATTTATAAAAGTCCATCGAATTCACTTGAAACTTGTTACTTGAAGGTTTTTTGGGTCGCTGATAACGAATTCGATGTCGGGTTTTCAAAATTCAAAATGGCGGATCGAATACGGTGGTCGAAATTTATAAATGTTATTAGTTTTTTATAAAACTTCGTTTTCTCTGGGTTTTTAGGGTCGCTGAGTACGAATCTGATTGTAAATTTTTAAAATTCAATATAGCAGACTCAATATGACGGTTGAAATTTATAAAAATTGTTAATTTTTTATAAAACTTGGTATCTAAGGGCTTTCGGCGTCTCTAAGTACGAAAGTGATGTCAGATAAGAATAATAAAAACGCCAAATCTAATAAAGGTGAAGATCACAAATCTGAGAAATAATTTGGAAAATTTAAATGTTCGATCAATTTTTTGTTAAAATTTGCAAGCCAACATTTTAAAATTTTTATTTTAAGTGATTTTTAATCTGAAAATTTGTATATTTATTAACAAAGTTTCTATTAGAATTAATAAATTCAAAAGGTTATAATCAAAATTTATTAAACAAATATAATGCAATAAAATAAAATTAATAGAAACATTTCATAACAACTCTTGTATTACGTTTGTGTAAATTTTAGACGCTTATTTTTACGATTTAAAGATTCGACCACCATATTGGATTCGCCATTTTGAATTTTGAAAACCCGACATCAAATTTGTAATCAGCAACCCCAAAAACCTTCAAGTAACAAGTTTCAAGTGAATTCGACGAACTTTTATAAATTTCAAACGCCATATTGAATCTGCCATTTTGAATTTTAAAAATCTGACTTCAGATTCGTAATCAGCGACCCGGAAAACCCCGAGATACCAGGTTTCATAAAAAATTATTAATTTGTACAAGATTTCCTATCACCTTTCATTTAAGGGTTGTTTTTACCCCTAAAAGCAAAAAATGACCTGATCTAGCAAAACGGCCAGACACGAATATCTTTTTTTTGGTCCTAGTTTCTGAAAATCATTGATTTTTTCGTGTGTGAAAAAAAAGTTGAATTTTGTCGGACGGTGTAATATGTTTCTAACTGCGTTTCTAAAAATCTGAAGTAAGTTTCTTAATATGTTTCTCTTATTTTTTAATTCATTTGAAGTAGGGTTTTTAATGTGTTCCTATATTAAGTTTCTAAAAATAAAAAATTTTGATTTCAGGTAGAATATATTCATTGATCAAATTACTTTAAAAGAAGTTTTATTTAAAAATTTAATTCTTTATAGAAGTTTACATAAATTATTAAAGTAATTTTTAATTAAGATCATCAATTGTACGTGTTGCTTTCCATTGAGAACAACTGCAATTAAAAAAATATTTCTTAATAAGTTTTGAATTTAAATATATGTGGACGCGTCCGCATAAAAAGGTCTCACTTTGTCGGTTCCGAAATAAGTTTCCGAAATAATCGCGTTTTTCTCAAGATTGTTCAAATTTTTTATTTTTTTTAATTGACTACAAACTACAGAATGTTCTACGTTGATTCATGCCTTTGTCATAATTATTTGACAATTATAAACACTTAAAAATTTTTTAAATTTTTTATTAACATGGAAGCTAATGGTAAACTTGAACTTAAAACTCGTTTTTCTCAAAAGTAATGTTTTGGCACTTGTAACTTTGAATCCTTGCAATTTTGCCAATTTTCCATTTAGAAGGGTTTATGGCCATTTAAAATTTTCCAAATTTAACAAAGAATTCGGCTATATAGATAAGTTCAATAGTGCCATTTTCATGCGGACTTCCACATACTAAGAAAATATAAACTCCATATAGGCAAAACCACTGAAAATCATTTAATGGTACGATCACATCTCAGCTGCCAGCTTGCCTGCAGACAGACGGGGTAAAGGAAAAACATAAGTATAAGCGAAAAAAAAATTTTAATTTGAATTTTTTTTCGCTCACACTTGTGTTCTCCCCTTACATCGGTGGCTCGCAAGTGGTAGTCAGCCATTCTGTGACGGCGCCTGAAATGTGGTTGCTGGCATATTTTAGAAAAATCAGTTTTTAATATATAATTAAAAATTAAATAATAAATAATATAGAATTAAAAATTACATAACTTTAAATGTTGCACATTTTTTGAAAAGTTATTAATCAAAAATTTTTAAATAAAAAAAATATATTAGATATTATTTATCCCAAGCATAAATCAATTTATTCAAACTGTGAAAATGATTTAAGGGGTCGTGCACATAATACGACACGCGAACAAGGGGAGGGGGGGTCTAGAGATTTGTGACGATCCATAGAAAAAATGGCGCTAATGTATGGAACCAAATGTGACATGGGGGGAGGGGGGGTCAAAAAAGGGTAAAAGTCGCGTGACGTAATATGTGCACGACCTCTAAATATTGTACAATTATTTTATTCCAAGATATTAATTAAAATTTATGAATTTTTTATTTAAGATATGTCTCTCACTTTTATACTTGAAATAATTGATTTAGTTAAAATATTCTTCAAATTTTAAGAAAATGTATTTTGATGCAAGTCTTCTATCTGGTAAAAATACATTGAAAACATTTACGGTTTTTTGAAGCTTGTAACTTTTTTCAGTAAGCTTTGAAAAATTTTGGGGTTTTACACATATTTTAACATTTTTATATGCAAAATAAATTCATTTATGTTTCTGGTATGTAAGGATATTTAATATTTAAGAGTTTTTAAATACCAAAGTTTTTAAAAAAAGTACGACAGTGACAGGTACGCAATCACGCCGTCAAACTTATTATTTTATTAATAATAATTTCAAACTGAATAAAATTTACACAATATTTATATGACCAAAAACTCAGAAATTTATCCATAGTCTTTGACTACATAAAACAAGATTTTTTTTAAATATGACTGCATTCACTTTTAAATGATTTTTAGTAGATTCAAACAGTTTATATATATTGAAAAAATTAAATTTTACGTGAAAAATTATGTAATCTTATGATAGGGTAAATGTGGGTATTATCGCGGAAGTTTGTTTTTGGATAATACTTTCATTATTGTAACTATTTATGACCCTGAAAACTATTATTTAATGAATACCTATAATAATTAAGGAATTATTTTTTATATTAAATCTCTTTCAAATATATAATTTATTAAAAAAAATTATAAATGTAGCACTGCGATAATTAACACACCTATGTCAAATGAGCATCTATTATCACAAAAACTTTTTTTTTTGAGGTGCTGTCAAAGTTAACCCCTGAAGTAAATAAAAATATAGTAAAAACTAAATCACAGAAAATGCTAAATAACAGGGATTGAAAAGGTAATCATTATTTACTTTTTTCAATTCAGATTTTCCACTTACCTAATACAGAAATTGAGTACATATTAATTAATTCATCCACGCGATATTTGGTACATGATAATACACTATCACGATATTTGCCACACGACAATATTCTCAAGGTTTACCTAAGCTCCGCGATATTAGACGCATTTGACTTTTTTTTAAATTAATTATTTAACGATAAAAATTACTTTACATAACACTCTCCATTTTTTAATAAATATAAATAATGTCAAATAGTCAATTAAAACAAGAAACATTACGATATCTATTCATTTGCGCTTTCTAGACCTTTCAAACCGCTTTCAACCTCTCTAAAATCCCGCGATAATACCCACATTTACCCCAGAATAAAAAAATAAGAGCAAAGACAATTTTAGTTTGTTAATAACTTTGTATTTACATCATCCTCGAAATCTTCCTCATCAATTTCCGCCTGCAACTGGTCGCTTATTTTAATGTTCTGGGTCTCTTCTCTTCTCTGCTCATCAGGGACCATCCATATATTACGTAACGCATTTTGGGGGAGGGGGGGTCAAGCTTTTTGTTACGGTCTGTAGAAAAAATGGCGCTAATCTATTGGATGGTGCGTTACGTGGGGGGAGGGGGGGTCTTTTTTCGGAAAAAAAGCGTTACGTAATATATGGATGGTCCCTCAGTCACTTGATTTTTCGCTTCCTTAATGTTTAATTTATTTTTTTTTGAGACAATTTTCTTTTTATTTAGTTTTTTACCCCGTTGACGTCGGGTGAGGCACTGAATTTTTTCCCCAATATATTTATTGAGGTTTGACATATGAAAAGTTATCTGATTATCAGGAAATTTTTTTGTAGACATCCAATGTCTAGTAATAGCTGTAAATAATTATATATTAATTTTTAATTAGTAAAATTCAATTAAGGGGAGGGACAGGTGACATGTCAGCCTATCGAAATTAATGTTCTTAAGAGTTGTCAATTTTCTTCTGGCATTATTTACGACCTAAAATTATTATATACTGTTGAAATTTAAAAAAAAATTATTTTTCGACATTTTAGAAATATTTTTTTTTTTAAATTAAAATTTTTTTAAATCCATACGATTGATTGTTTGGAATCATGAAAAAAATATATAAAAAATTTGTCAATAAAGAATAATGAAAATTGTGAAAGCAGTTGAAAATTTAAAGAAATTACAGTAAAATTTAAACCAATGGAAATTGATATTGTTTAGGGGTAACAATTTTTTTTGAAATTTTTTTAGAACCTAAAATCATATTCCTCTATAAAAAATAAAAAAATATATTATTTTCAACAATTCAAAAAAAATATTTTTTTCAAAATTGTCATTTTTTTAAAAAATTTAAATTTTTCAAAACCCATACGCTTGATTGTTCAGAATTATGAAACAAGCGCATAAAAAATTCAACAATAAAAAATAGTAAAAATTGTGAGAGAAGTTTAAATTTCAATTTTTGGACAATTTTGAGTTTTATTGAAAATATTATTAACAAATTAATTGTTTTTCAACTTATCGTAGTATATTATAATTTTAATTACTCAATAGTGTCAGAAAAAAATTTGACGACCCCAAACAATATTAATTTCGATGGATTGAAATTTTACTGGTCCCTCCCCTTAAGAAAACGTTTGTAATTTTATTATTATATATTATATATTTATGGCGAATGAAAGTTTTACCATTGTATTTTATTTTTTATTTGGAGGTCAAATTTTCAAATTATGATTTTTAAAACTTTGATTTTCTGAAAGTAGACATACTTTTAATGAACTATAAGTAGAAAACTATTTATTTTATAAAAATTTCGCCAAGGGAAAAAATTTTGGTACTTTTTAAAGTAGTTTTGAATAAAATTTAAAAACAATTTTTTCTGATTTTGTCGACTTTATTTTTAAATTGGAAATGATAAGAATAGTTTGCAAATAATTTTAGAGTAGGTCCGATAAAACTTTATTTTTTTGTCAATAAAAATTTTATTTTGTACTTAATCAAAATGTATTTTATTGCTTTTTCCTATAGGTTAAATAAAGCCTTGTAATGTTTACAGAAACTTCATATTAAAAAAAAATTTTTTTTAATTTTTTATTTAAATATTTTAAAAGAATGAATTTTACTTATAAAAAATATTAAAATTTAAAATTCAAAAAGTTGTGTAGAACTACTTAAAATTAGAAGAAAAACCAAACTTCTTTGTCTTAACGAAATAATACTAAAATATTATGAGTTAAAGTATTTGAATATTAAGAAAAGTGGTTTAAAAAAGACTATAAAAATCCTTTGTTTTAAAGAATCAGCAGAAAATAATCTCTGCATTTAAATATATAAAAAATGTGTTTTGAAGCTGAAAATTTCTTGTAAAGGTCAGGCACAGTAATTGATAAATTGAATCCATGTAATTATTAGCCAAATGAATTGCCTAAAATGATATACACTGGAGTCTCCCAAGAGAGGACTTCTGAAGAGAGGACTAAGTAGTGACGCGGCGCGGCGTGGTAAGGAGTGAGGGGGGAAGAGATGGGCGGGATCAGAAAGAGGAACGTGAACTCAGGAGCGTTTGTTTTTAGTGTACCTTTCTCGCGTAGTGTTTTATGTATGTAATAAAATGTATTCTGTTAAAAAAAACACATCTCTGTGATACAATATACGGCCCTGGAGTGTTTACAATTTTCGGCGTCAAGGACGAATTCCGTAGAGAGGTCCAAGACTCTTTCTGTCCTCTCTTCGGAGACTCTAGTGTATGTATATTCATATATGTGAACGTTAACATAAAAGTGGACCACTTTGTCGGTTCTAGATTCCGAGATGATAGCAATTTATTAATTTATTTTTATATTTTATTTATTTACTAATTTTGAAGAAAAATCTCGATTAAAAAAAAATATTTTTTTGTTAATCTACAGGACCTTTCACACGTCGAATTATGCAATTTTCAGGAATTTATTATTACTTTAACTATTTTATTTTTTTGTTAGAAAATAAAAAGAAACGGGACCACTTTGCCGAATGTCTGTTATTTTAAAAGTAAACGGGTGGGGAATTGTAAACCCTCGGATTTTTCATTTTAACGGTGCTCAAGCCATTAATAATTTCTTCCTGCAATTGTGATTTTCTTGTAATTTTGAAATATTATGTGTTATATGAGTAAATAATGCGAATAGTTAATAATCCATACATGATCGAATGCGAATAAAATAATTGGAAACGTTAAACTTTTTTTTTAAAATACCTACTTTGTGCTAAACTACTTAATAGAAGAACAAGAAATAAATTTCAAAGAAGTGGACAATAATATTATTCATTTATTTAACAAAGAATTTAAAAGACAAATTTGTAAATTATAACTTTTGAAAGAGATGCATTAAAGATATTTAGAATTATTTGAATTTGAGGATATTTTAAATTGAATTGCCGAAGATTTTTTACAAATTTCAAAGAACTGTTTTATTATAGATAATTTTTTACTTAAAAATTTTTAAAATATAGATTAGTTTTAAGACTAGTTATTAAATTTAATCAAAAAAGTCTTATTCTGCGCGTTTACGTGATAATGCTTCTTTAAAATCGTCTTGATTATAATTTGGTCTTATTACTTGAATTGCAGTAATAACTGGTTTTCCTTGATTTTTATGAGTCTCAGGTTCATTAACTACATTTGAATTCTGGCCAGCAGTTTCAGGATTCTGTTTTTCGTTATAATCCTTATTTTAAAATGATTTTTGCAATGTCTGAAAAATTCGAATCTATACACATACGTCCGTCAAGAGCGGTAATTTGAACAAAAATTGCATCACAGCTTTTATCCTTATTTGAATTTAAAAATTACTGTGAATAGTCATGTGTATATCGTAATCTCAAAAATTATGAAAAACGAAATACGTATAAGCATCTGCTGCATTTTTACTTATATAGTCGATTAAACAAAACATTACTCAGAAACAACTAAACGAAATAAATTTACTTCAACTGAAAAATTATTTTTAATTTAAAAATAATTAATAACTAAAAAACATTTCTTAATCTAAAATTTTTTTTTACAAACTTTTATTTCATTTTACAAATTTTTTAACTGAATTTCATTTATTTTTTATTTAAATTTATCAAAAGGAGTTTGCATTGAAAATTGATCATTAGTATTTTTGATTTAATAAACTTAAAAAATGTACCTCTTGTAATATATTTTTTTTAGTCTCATTCAAAAGCTTTCGACGTTTTTCATTCGGTTCCTCTGTGAGTTCTTCTGTTAACGTTCTTTTTAAATTCCTTTTTTTATCTTTTATTTTTGTAGTTTCCTTTTTCGATACCGGTTCTTTAACATTGTCTTCTTTATTAAACGTCGTTTCACTTTTTTTAGTTAAATTTTTATTATCTGCAGGCTGTTGTTCTGTTTTATTTGTTAAATTTTCCTTTTTAAGAGGCAGCTTTTCAGTATTTTTCGTTAAGTTTTTATTATCAACAATCAGTTTTTCAGATTCTTTTTCGAATAAGGGTTTCTTAAGATTCTCTGTTTTAACAGTCTGCTTTTCAACTTCCTTAACCATTGATGATTCCATTAAGATTTCTTTTTTAAAAGATGAATTTTTCGTTTCGTTTTTCTCAATAACTTGATTGGTCTTTTTAAAAGACATTAAAAATTCACGATTTTCAAATGAATTGTCAAATTTATTGCAATTTTGAATAATTTTGTGCTTATCGATGTTTTCAACTTTAATTTGCACTAGCGATATATTCCTCGCTCGCTAACGCTCGCTCGGTTGAAGTTTTACTTTTTTTCTTTACGTATTGTAGTTTATTCATATGTATATTTATTTTTTGTTTTAAATTATTATTTCATTATAAATTATAATTATTCAATTTTGTAATTTTCAAATTACTTTTTAAAAAAAATTAATTTAATGTTATTAAACAAATTTTATATGTATGTTGAATTAAATTCTGATTTTAATCTACAATATTTTATGTAAATTGTTTCTCTTTTTTCAATTGCTACTAAATGCTACGTATGGAAAACTGGTGAGGGCCTTACCACTTTTCCTAATGAATAACCTACTTTTTAATATTATATAGTATTCAAATTTGTAATTCTAAAAATATATTTTTAATTAAATATATTTAATTATTATCAATAATTATTATTGTTAAATAATAATTAAATTCTTAAATCATAACAAGTGTTATTTGTAACAAAGTAATTTGCGACGCCATAATTACTGTCATGTATGAAATTATTATCCCATGATTTTCTAAGAAAACCAAAAAATATATATATATATATATATCCAAGTAATATTGAGGGAATATTCCAATGAAATGGATGAAATACTCCACGGTTACATTAAATTAATTTTTTTTTAATTTTCCTGATTATTAAATAACAATTTATAACACAATTCCATGATTTCAACACTTTGAAAAAGTGGTTCATTTCATGACAATTTAGCTTCCACATCTTGATTAACAGCACTTATACTATTAGTTTTACAAAATTAATAATTTTTTGTGAAAAATAATGCGAGCAATTCAATTCTGACAAAAATCAATTAAAATTTCTATATTGGAAAAAGTTATTTAAAAAAATTCAAAGATTCAAAAAAATAATTTCATTTGAAGACTTTATTATAATATGAACTTTATATAGGTATAAACATCCAAACGTTTCTGTGTTAATTAGTACACAATATTTTGTGACACACACACACATATATATATATATATATAGACATTTGCTCAGGACTTCATATATATTTAATATAGATGATAATGTGTCCATATAACTTTCTATTGGAAAATGCTGCTTGGGGAATGTATTAAAAATTTAAATTAATATAACACAATAAATAACATAAACATCAATCAAAAAACATATATCATAAATAAAGAACATAAATCTTTAACAAGTAACATAAGTCATAATTCACAAATCATAAATCATAAACGAAGAACATTATTGAACAAAATTCTGTATTTAGAACAAAATATTAATATTGTTTCCTTTTATCGGCATCTAATTCTTCTTGAAACATAAAAACAGTTATTTACATTTAAATATTTAAAAAAAAATAATTTTATCAGTGTTCAAATAAACATAGTTATAAATTATAATATTATAGATCAAAGAAAATCTAGAGTAAGTGCAAAACTGATTGTCGAGATACATATTTATTTATTGTAATACGATATCACTTTTAGTGAAAGTAAAATAATTTTTTTTATTATTTGTCTAAATTTAAGATTAATATGTTTTGAAATGTATTAATTCTATAGAAAAAATTATTAAACTCCCACCTTACCTTCAATCATCGACAATTAATGCTTTAGGACGCATGAAAATGCACCACCTGTTATTTGTCGGAATAGTCATTTAACAGAAAGGCAAATATCAGAAACGCCAATTAACGGAATTGTCATTTGACTGAATTGCCATATAACAGAAATGCAACTTAACGGAGTCGCTACTTAACCGACGTGTCAAATAACAGAAATGAAACATAACCAAAATGACAAGTAACCAAAATGTCAATAAACGGAATTGTCAGTTAACAGAAATGTTACTTGACAGAAACAACAATCGACGGAAAAGACGCTTAACCGAACTGTCACCTAATAAAAACGTTAGGTTACGAAAATGACACATAACCAAATTGTCATTTAACGGGA
This sequence comes from Leptopilina boulardi, assembly GCF_019393585.1. Classification (NCBI taxonomy): domain Eukaryota; kingdom Metazoa; phylum Arthropoda; class Insecta; order Hymenoptera; family Figitidae; genus Leptopilina; species Leptopilina boulardi. Next base: position 1,087,154 of record NW_026137919.1, read on the forward strand.
CAGTCATTTAACAGATTTGACATTTAACGAAATTAACAGTTAACAGCACAGTCAGTTAACACAATTGGCATTAAACGGAATTGACATATAACTTAATTGTCAGTAAACGGGATTGTCAACTATCAGACTTGACATTCAAAAGAATTGCCATTTCACGAATTTGGCATTTAACGAAATTGTTTAATAACGAAATTGTCATTTAACGAAATTGTCATTGCACGTAATTGTCACTTAACAGAATTGCAAGTTAACGGAATTTTCAGTTAACAGTAATGTCAGTTAACAGAATAGTCATTTAACGGATTTAACATTTAACGAAATTGTCATTGACTGGAATTATCAGTTAACAGCAATGTCAGTTATCGGAATTGACATTTAACAAAATTGTCAGTTAACGCTACTGTCGTTTAACGGAATTGCCGTTAAACAGAATTGTTATTTAACAGAATTGCCATTTAACTGAATTGCCAGTAAACGGAATAGACATTTAACAGAATTGTCGTTTAACGGAATTGTCATTTAACGGACTTGTCATTGAACAGAATTGTAATTTAACGGATTTGACATTTAACGCAAGTGTCAGTTAACAGCAATGTCAGTTAACGGTAATGTCATTTAACGGATATGTCAATTAACGGGATTCTCATCAAACGGAATTTTCAATTAACGTGTTGCCAAAGGATTCGCTCGCCAGATGGGGTCCGAGTCCTTGTGTTCACTTAATTCTTACATGTGGCGTGAAGCGCCATCTATTTTAGCTTTATGGAACTATTGCGTACTATGATTAAGAGGAGAGGTATAGTCAATAACGAGTCTTTATTTTAAACCTTCGAAAGAATGATATATTGTAATAAAAGAAAGTTAAATAAAAGTACAAAAGAATATATGAATATAAGGAATATAAAACAATATAAAACAATAAATAATCCAAAATGACTCGATATAATGCAATATAAAATAGGATGAGTAGATCATCAGGAAATCTCGAGTGGCTCGACAGCACCGCCATCTATCTTATTGTTCTGGCCAGTTTCTTGTCTGAAATGATACAAAGGTACCTTTAATATTCGCAATCGCGTTTACCAGGAGTTAATCCCGTAATAATCCAAAATGTAAGTTAAGTATTCACGGCAAACGTAAACTAGAACGTGCACTCTGAGGTAATCGTTTCCAGAGAAAACTAGAAGGGAAACGATTGGGTTGAAGAATCAGGTATGTACCTGATACTCTTTCCTGATGTGAACTAGGAACATTTAGGAACATCTCTGGGAAATATCTTAGACCAGGGGGCACCCTGAGTTACAGATACGGCCCTGAGCTTCGCATCCAGGTGATAGAGATTGCCCCTCTACTCACCTGGGGCGGTGAACGAGAAAGGAAGTACCTGTCTCTACGTCCTCTCGCGGGAGCACCCACAGAGAAGTCGCGAAGACGGTACTCTAGGTTCTTGTAATGACGTCATACTCGCATCCTCTCGCAGGAGCACCTACAGAGAGTCCAAGTTGATAAGGAACAAGGAGGTAAAGTAAGGTTCACTTGACACGGAAGCACCCATAATCAAGTGTAACATACCTTGCATTACCTGAATTCAATGAGGGGCGCCTCAATTGAGTCCAAGTAGCCAGGAACTAGGAGTGAGATCGCTTCCATCTAGCCAGAGGTGCACCTCAAAGCCAGGCGGAAGACGAACTGAGGAAAAAGGTGCGAGCCGCCATGTATATACTCTCGCTAGGTAGCCAGAGGCGTTAGCTGGAGGTGGGGGAAGAGAGAGACGCTGCTACTTACGCCGTCTACTTTCTCTCTCTTCGCCGGGCGAATATTCTTACGATACGCCTATCATTACAAACGGATTTGACATTTAACAGAAATGTCTTTTAACGGATTTGACATTTAACAGATTTGTCATTTAACGAAATTGTCTTTTAACGAATTTGTCAATTAACTGAATTGCCATTTAACGGATTTCACAGTTAACGGATTTGTCAATTAACGGAATTGTCTTTTAACGGATTTGTCATTTAGCGGATTTGCCATTTAACGGATTTGTCATTTAACAGAAATGTCTTTTTACGGATTTGTCACTTCACAGACACTATTTTAGTATGTGAGTTTACAGTCTATCGAATCTATAGTTACATTTAAATTTCGCGCGATTTTATAACAAAACTAAAACTATAGATTCGATAGAGTGTAAACTCACATACTAAAATAGTGTCTGTGAAGTGACAAATCCGTAAAAAGACATTTCTGTTAAATGACAAATCCGTTAAATGTCAAAGCCGGTAAATGACGATTCCGTTAAAAGACAATTCCGTTAATTGACAAATCCGTAAACTGTGAAATCCGTTAAATGGCAATTCAGTTAATTGACAAATCCGTTAATATACAATTTCGATAAATGACAAATCTGTTAAATGTCAAATCCAAAATTGACAATTTCGTTTAATTTCCATTCCATTCCATTTCCATTAACTGTCATTGCTGTTAACTGACAATTGCGTCAAATGTCAAATCCGTTAAATGACAATTCCGTCTTATGAGAATTCTGTTCAATGACAAGTCCGTTAAATGACAAATTGGTTGACATTGCTGTTAACTGATAATTCCAGTCAATGACAATTTCGTTAAATGTTAATTCCGTTAAATGACTATTCCGTTAACTGATATTACTGTTACCTGACAATTCCGTTAACTAGTAATTCTGTTAAATGACAATTACGTTCAATGACAATTCCGTTAAATGCCAAATTCGTGAAATGTCAATTTTTTTGAATGTCAAATCTGATGGTTGACAATCCTGTTTACTGACAATTGAGTTATATGTCAATTCCGTTTAATGCCAATTGTGTTAACTGACTGTGCTGTTAACTGTTAATTTTGTTAAATGACAGTCCCGTTAAATGACAATTTGGTTATGTGTCATTTTCGTAACCTAACGTTTTTATTAGCTGACAGTTCGGTTAAGCGTCTTTTCAGTTGATTGTTGTTTCTGTCAAATAACATTTCTGTTAATTAACAATTCCGTTTATTGACATTTCGGTTACTTGTCATTTTGGTTATGTGACATTTCTGTTATTTGACACGTCGGTTAAGTAGCGACTCCGTTAAGTTGCATTTCTGTTATATGGCAATTCAGTCAAATGACAATTCCGTTAATTGGCGTTTCTGATATTTGCCTTTCTGTTAAATGACTATTCCGACAAATGACAGGTGGTGCATTTTCATGCGTCTCAATGCTTTTACTCTATTTAATTAATTAAATTTTTTTTATTTTATTAATTTACGATGCAAACAAGTTTATTAAATATTTTAAGAATAAACACTTACATCTTAATTTCTTTTACTTCAAAATTGTTAATATTAATTAATGTATTTTGAAGTACTGATATGGTTTTTATTGAATTAAATTTATTAACTTTTCCTCCTTTAACAAGTAGAATTGAATTTAATTCTTCGTTAAAAGTTTCGGCATTTTCTCTCCAAAATACTAAATGTTTGGTTGAATGAGCTCGAGGTTAGAGTGTGTCAGGTGAAGGGCGAATAATCAAAACGTATGAAAATGATGATAACACGAAACTATTTTATTTCAACAATTGAACAATTAAATTGGTAGAAAATACCTAAACTGTGTCCACGTGGTGAGAAAGTACTGGTGTACGTACGTCCTTTTCGTACTGGTGACAAGGCGGAGCAGGAACCAGGTGCAGGTGATGGATTGGAGCGTCCGTTGGTGCTTCCGGCAGCCGCCCCACAGCGGCAGTCTGACGCCTCCAGAGAGAAGTAGTATCGCGCCTCCGGAGAGAAGTGTGAGAGAGTGAGTTCGTCCACTGTCAGAAACAAACTGTGCGCATAAGGCCGCTCTCCCTTCTCCTCGTGAAACACTCCCAGGCCTGTCGGAAACCGAAAAGAGCCGAAGATCCGACTCGGCACCGGGTCCCCCACGAGCACCACAAGCCACGCAAATCAAAAAAAGGAAACAACAAAAACGATAGAATCAAACAAACATTCCGCCCGCCTTCGTCGAGCAGACGAAAACAAAAACAAACAAAAATTATAGATTTGTTTCCTTCGTGGGAGACTTAGATCTTGATGTTGGCAGATACAGGGGACTTAGCCGAGCGATATGTCTTCGAAGAATCGTTGTTTACGTCTTCACAGTCACCACTCGTACTATTCCATCCTGACCTGGATGGACTTCTAGAACTCTTCCTAGAGCCCCTTTGTATGGGGGATATCTGTCGTCTCTAATGACGACTAGCAGGCCAGGAGCAAAATTTTCTGTTACTCCACGCCATTTTCCCCGTTCTTGGAGATGTTGAAGATACTCCATCGACCATCTCTTCCAGAAGTTATTCCGCATACGGTGAAGCAACTGAAAGCGATTCAATCGATTTTCAGGGACGTTAGAAGTACCTGCATCGGGTAAAACACTAAGGGTACTCCCAACCAGGAAATGAGCGAGGGTCAAAGTAGAGAGATCGTCAACATCGTTAGTGAGGGGACAGAGAGGGCGAGAATTTAAGCAGGCTTCTATTTCGACCAAAAGAGTAGAAAGTTCTTTAAAGGTAAGTAAATGTTCGCCGATTACTCTTTTCAGGTGGTGTTTGGTGGCCTTTACCCCAGCCTCCCAAAGACCGCCGCAATGAGGTGAGTTGGGGGGAATAAAGTGCCACTTAGTTCCGTCATTGGCGAGAGTGGTAGCAACTTCACTATAAAATTGAGAAGAGGCATTTAACATTTCTTGGAGCTCTTTAGCTGCTCCTTGAAAGTTCGTACCGTTGTCGCTGTAGAGCTGAGAGCATAAACCTCGTCTACCCACGAAACGGCGATAGGCAGACAAAAATTTTGCTGTTGTTAGGTCGCTAACAACTTCGAGGTGGATCGCATGAGTGGCAAAACAAATGAACAGGGCAATGTACCCTTTATAGGAACGATTTCCGCGACCTTTCGACATACGAATCTGAAATGAACCAGCGTAGTCGACACCTGACGTAGCAAACGGACGTCCAGGAGTAACTCGGGCTTTCGGAAGATTACCCATTAGTTGCGACACTAGGCGAGGCTTTAGACGTTGACAAGTAATACAACGGTGAATTTCAGTTTTAACTAAGCGAGCTTTACCCGTGATCCAAACACTTTGGAGCAAAAAAGATGTCGCCAATGTGAGGCCTCCATGAAGAGAGGAAAGGTGAGCCTGGTGCACATAAAGGCGACTGAGTGCTGAACGACCAGATGAAATAGGAGGATGTTTGGTTTCATGGGGCAATGAGGAGTGATGCAAGCGACCTCCGACGCGTAAAATGCCATCCTCTCCAACAAAAGGGTTTAATTTCCTAAGAGGGTTTCGTTTAGGTAAAGAACCTTTAGTTTTTAGATGTTCAATTTCAGCGCTGAAAGCAGCTGTTTGAGATAAGCGGATAACAGTATGACGAGCTTCCATGAGTTTAGAGGTGATAAGAAAAAAGATATTTGTTTGCTTTCTCGCTTCCCGATCACGCAATTTCATTAGAATACGTTGGCAATACGCTACTACACGGATCAGCCGTGATAGACTAGAAAATCGTGAAAGGATTTCTGACTCGCTGCATTGTTTTAGTACATGTAATGATCCAGATGCTTCAGGTTGATTGGTCCAATTTTCAGAAGACAACGTGAGCCAATTTGGTCCAGACCACCAAATTCCCTTACTGCTAAGCTCGATAGGCTTAACACCACGAGTGGCTAGGTCAGCCGGATTATCCTTTGTTGGAACGTGTTTCCATTCAGCTGAGGGCGGCTCAGTCTGAATCAGGGCCACTCTGTTTGCAACAAAAGTTTTCCAGTGACAAGGATGTTTTCGCAACCAAGAGAGGACAACTTGGCTGTCAGACCATGCGAAGACGGGAAGATCCTTAAAGGCGGCTAGTTTTCTCACATGACAAATTGATTTAACAAGAAGAGCGGCCGCGTTTACTTTAAGATTCGGGATGCTTATTGTTTTTACAGGACTGATCTTGGTTTTTGCAGTTAATAGCGAAGTTTGAGTTTTCTCATTCCCCAAGGAAACCCTGAGATAAACCACGGCTGCGTAAGCCCGAGAAGAAGCGTCGGCGAATCCATGAATTTGACATCCCCTGGTGGGTAATGTTCCTAACCAACGGTTTATTGGAATGGTCGAGACGGCGGACATGGCGTTGCAATATTCCTGCCAACGACTGAGAATTTCAAGGGGTAATGAGGAGTCCCAATCGCTTTTTAAGATCCATAGGTCTTGCATTAAAATTTTTGCCGTAACAATAACAGGAGCAAGCCAACCTAACGGATCAAACAGTTGAGAAATAATTGACAAAACAGACCGCTTGACCATTTATCTAATTCTATTCCGGCAGAGCGCAAGATGTTACAAAGTTCATCGCGTTTTCGTACGGCCAGCTCAAGCTCGTGAGCTCCATCAAAAAATTTGTCAACATAGGCGTTATTCTGAAGACTATGAGCACCAAGAGGAAATCTATATTTTTCATCTTGCGATAATTGCATGAGAGTGCGAATGGCTAAATACGGTGCACATGCTGTTCCATAGGTGACCGTAGTTAAACGATATTCAACTGGTGGTTCATTGGGACTGGGAGACTAGAGAATTCTTTGTAAATCCTGATCTTCTGGATACACCCGTATTTGACGGAATATTTTGACAATGTCTGCAGTGAATACAAAACGATATATTCGCCATTGTAAGAGAATCAGAGATATATCGCCTTGAAGAGGAGGACCTGACATAAGAAATTCATTTAAGCTTACGTTTTCCTTTATACGTCGGGAGCCATTAAACACGACACGGAATTTCCACGGATTTCTGTGAACCACTGCGTGATGAGGTATATACCAAGCACGTGGGTTGTTGATTTGAAGTTTGGGAACTTTTTCCATGTGACCTAATTGCTCGTAAACTCTCATGAAATCGCAGTATGCATCCGCGAGTTGAAGATCTTTGTTGAAACGACTATACAAGCTGGAAAGAGTACTTATAGCTATTTGGCGAGTTTCTGATGAAGCCTTAGGCGGATCAGAATTTAGAGGAAGGCGTACCATATAACGACCCTCCGGGAGACGAGTGGAATTGTCAGCATAGAATGGCTCACAAAGTATATCCTCCGGTTTCCCTTTAGAGGGGATGTCTGAAATTTCCTCCAAACTCCAAAATTTCTCAAGCGAGTTCTGAAGGTCATCATTTTGAACAAAATGCACAGCTGCAGATTGATTTGGCGAAGCAAAGTCCGCCCGCCGTGGCAGGCTGTTATTTATCGACCCTGAGACAACCCATCCTAATGAAGTGTCTTGGGCTATTAACGAAGTGGTGGGAAAACGTTTAAGACCGGAGCGCAAAATTTGACAATAAATGTCAGACCCTAGAATTAAGTCAACTGAGTCGGGTTTGAAGAAATGAGGATCAGCCAATGATAGGCCTTCAAATTGGTTAATGTCAAGTTCTACGAGTTGTCTGGAGGGAAGTTGCGACGTGAGGCGTGGAAGAACTAAAGCCTGAGTCTCCAAATGGAATGATGAGTTGTGAATGGAACGTAAAGAGATTTGAGCAGTGGAGCGTGCGGTTCCAGCAGCTGATGCACCCACACCGGATAGTGAAATCCGAGTACGGGACCGAGGTAATTCAAGTAATTGAACGATAGATTCTGTGACGAATGAGGCCTCAGAACTCTGGTCAAGCAAGGCCCGCACTCGGACCTCAGTCCCTCGGGGACCCGTCAGAATGACTTGCGCTGTAGCAAGCACCACAGAGTGTTTTGGAGCCGACAGACTGGCCGTCAGCGTCGAGACATTGGCGGTCAGCTTCGGGACATCGGCGGTTAGTGCCGAGGTACTGGCGGTCAGCGCCGAGACACCGGCTGATGTGATTTAGGAAGGAGCAGTATTAGTATTTTGAGGAGTCTCTGAGCTCTGAGAGGGAGCGTGGAGACTCGAGTGGTGTTTCTCCTTACATGTTAAACACCTACGTTTTGATTCGAATTTTTTTGCGTGATGGGCACCCAAACAGTTAAAGCAAAGGTGTCAGCGACGTGCTTCGTTACGACGCTCAGAGATTGATTTTTCAAGGAATTTTGAACATGCCCCGATGTAATGTTCCCCAGAACACAATGAACATTTCCGAGTAGATCCCTTGGAACCCAGTAATTTGGAACTCGCGCTTGAGGGAAATGAACGTTTGGAATTACCGGAAGACTTAGGCTGAGATTGAGGAGTGGAGGTTTTATTGATTTTGGATTCAGAAGCTATCATACAGAGCGCATTGGAACGTTGATCAAGGAATTCAACAAGCTCATCAAAACTAGGAAAACGTTCGTTACGACTGAGATTTGTGCCGGATTCAGAAGCTCTAGACAAGGCTAGGCGATCCTTCGCGCTCAATTCAGATTCCCAAATCTTACGAGATTCAGGATCTAATCGACTTGCTAAGAGATACACAAGCCAAATATCCCAATGTTGGACCGGCGTATCAAGGTTTTTTAAGGCACGCACGATACGTTGAGCCTCATCACTAAATGACTGTAGTTCATGAACGGATTCTTTTTTGAGATAAGGTAGACTCATCAGTGCCGTTAAATGGCTGTTCACAGTCAAACGGGGATTCGAGTAACGCGTTTCGAGGGCATGCCAAGTCTATAGGTAATTAGCGTTGGTAGTTGAAACGTCTTTAACGAAATCTGCTGCCTTGTCCGTCAGACATGATCGCAGGTTTTGCAATTTAGTGACATTAGTTAATCGCGGGGCTTCATGAACGAGGGACGTGAATAAGTCACAAAAGTTATCCCAATCCTCGTACCGACCGGAAAATTTCGGAAGATCTAACTTAGGGAGTTTAGCCATTCTGTGACCGGTGTCAGAATCGTCCATTTTAGCCGCACGTCTTTTCTCGACTGAAGGGGTTTCAAGTTTACCCAAAACTTTCAGAAGAGAATCTTGTAGGGATTCATAAGCGTCTTCCATAAGCGCAAAAACATTATTTGTAACGTAGGGATCACCCGCGGCGTCGTCCCTAGCAATAATTTTAGCGTGAGCTTCCCGAGATTCATCCCAAATTTTATCGATTGTCTCGATCCTTTTTTTGACTATACCAGCAGTTAACTCGTCCACATTAGCTGCTTTAAATCTATCATGAATGCGGTTAATCTCAGCGGCTCGCGCTCCTTGCTGGGTTGTGAGTTTTTTTGTACTCGGTGGAGCCATTTTAATTTAATAACGGGAAATGAAAATGAAAAGAAAGATCAAAATGACCGTAGAATGACGATAGAAACAAGTTGAGTTGTTTTATCTAGTAAAACTGTGAAAACGGTAACGGTCCCTTACACAGCGGGAGACTAAAGATGGTACCCAACAGGGGGGGGTTTACCCAAAATAACAAAAAATCACAAACAGAAAACACAAATCAAGATAAAATAGAAATATATGAACTGAAAACTCCACCATACACGACTCTCCTCACCCGGGGCACCAAAAATGTTTGGTTGAATGACCTCGAGGTAAGAGTGTGTCAGGTGAAGGGCGAATAATCAAAACGTATGAAAATGATGATAACACGAAACTATTTTATTTCAACAATTGAACAATTAAATTGGTAGAAAAAACCTAAAATGTGTCCACGTGGTGAGAAAGTACTGGTGTACGTACGTCCTTTTCGTACTGGTGACGAGGCGGAGCAGGAACCAGGTGCAGGTGATGGGTTGGAGCGTCCGTTGGTGCTTCCGGCAGCCGCCCCACAGCGGCAGTCTGACGCCTCCAGAGAGAAGTAGTATCGCGCCTCCGGAGAGAAGTGTGAGAGAGTGAGTTCGTCCACTGTCAGAAAGAAACTGTGCGCATAAGGCCGCTCTCCCTTCTCCTCGTGAAACACTCCCAGGCCTGTCGGAAACCGAAAAGAGCCGAAGATCCGACTCGGCACCGGGTCCCCCACGAGCACCACAAGCCACGCAAATCAGAAAAAGGAAACAACAAAAAGGATAGAATCAAGCAAACACTAAATCAATCTGTAAAGAATTTAAAAAAATAAGTAATATAAATGAAAAGAAGATTATTAATTAAAGATGCCTTCGAGAATATGATTTTTTAAGAGTGTGTGTTAATAATTGACATTTCAAATAGAACTTCGTAATGTTGCGCTGCAATGTTGAGAAAATATTACACGACAAGTCTGAGGTAATATTGACAAGTAGTATTCAGGCAATATTAATATAATTATTATTAATATAATCGTAAATTCGTTATCCCTGATTATTGGGTTAAACTTTCAAAAAGTACTGAAAGAAATGCGAAACCGATTGAAAATTGATAATAATTTCTTTAAAAAAACATTATTTATTGTGTGTCATGGGAAACCCTTAACAACATAAATAAGTCTGTTTTCCGTTTTTAATTAAATGTGATTTGTTTAAAAATAATGATAAAATTTTTTGAAAATAATTCACAACATTACTACGTGTATTTCTATTAAATTTTTATATATTACCACATAAATTACCATAAATTATCCTATTAATTTCCATAAATTGCAAAAATTAGTTTTAAAAATTTTCTTTTATATATTATAAATTATCTTACAAATTTCATAAATTTCCAAAATTAGATTTGAAAATTTTCTTTGATATATTATAAATTTCCTTTAAAATGTTTTTAAATTACCGCATAAATTAAGCCATAAATTTCCAAAATTAGTTTTTTAATTTTTGATTTATATATTATAAATAACCTTTAAAATTTCATAAATTACCGTATAAATTTCACAAATTACCTCATAAATTTCCGTGAATTACCAAATAAATTTTCTGCTTTAGTTTTTTTAATCTTAAATTTTTTAAAAATTATTATTGTTATTATAAATTTCCTCCAAAATTTCATAAATTACAATAAATTATAATAAATTTCCCAAATTTAATTTTTAAAGTTTGTTTTTTATTATATTAAAATTATTTAAAATTTTCATTAAGTACCACAATGTCACTTTATATTACATTTAGTTTACATATAATTTGTTTAAAATATACAAAAATTATCATAAATTACCGTATGAATTTCCAAAATTAGTTTTTAAAATTTTCTTTTATATATTATAAATTATCTTAAAAATTTCATAAATGACTACATAAATTTTCATAAATTTCCGCATAAATTACAATAAAATTCCCAAATTTAATTTTTAAATTTTAATTTTTATTATATTAAAAATTATTTGAAATTTTTATTAAGTACCACAATAGCTCTTTATATTACATGGATGCGTTTACATCTATTTTGTTTAAAATATACCAAAATTATAAAGAATTTGTCCGGCCCATTACAGATATTTCGTTCTTGACTATCATACTTGATAGTTATACTGTGATTTGAATTTTAATTTTAAAAAAATTCTACAATAGCAGAATCCAAATTGTATGCTACGCGGAGAATTGCCCATGTATATATACACTACCGTCCGAAATTGTGCGAACTCTGCTTTTTCAACAACTATAAAACTGTTCAAATCTTCAAAAATATTAAAACTAAAATTTTTTCCTCTTTATTTTATTAAAGCTAATAAAAGTCTAAAAGAAATGACACCTTGACAAAGAGAATATGTTAATTTTTCAATTAGATATCTAAGAAAAACCCAATTTTCAATGTTTTTACTATTTTTTTTATTTCTCTGGCAAAAATTAATATTTTTAAACGTTCTTAGGCTTATTGAAATCGTATTTTGTTATGCAATTCAAATTATATAAAACAATTTATGTACACATTCTTCCCTAGCGTATGCAAACCGTGAAAGTTGGCTCATAAAATGTCAAAAAATTTTGATTAAGGGGGGAGCACCAGTTGTAACTCAACAAATAATGCTTTTTACAAGAATATTTTCCCAAAGAACAATAAATCTTTTTAAAGAATACTATTTATTAGTTAAAAGTACATGTAAAAAGCTGTAATTTAAAAGAAAAAAAAATTTTTTTAACAAAAATTTTTGGAGATATGAGCAATTGAAGTGGCGCCTTAAGAAAAAAGGCGAATTGCGGTGACCAGCATTCTGCAAGTATACTTCGTCTGAAATATAAAAATGAAATTGATTTACATTTATTATAAGATTATCTAGTTCGTGATCGAAGGATTTAAAAAAAAAAATTTGACAAAATGGCGACCTGTCAAAGTCAAAAGTATGATTTTCGTTAAAAAATACGGTCGATTTTCAGCTATATAAAAAAAAGTTTTGCATAAAAAAAAAATCCTTCGATCACGAACTAGACTTATATGTGTAAATGAAGCACACTAAATTTTAAATAAATCGGTTTAATGGTATTCGAGTAATCGTGGTCACGGACTTGGAAAATGGCATTTTGAGAAAAACGCATTCAAAGTTTCAACTTACTTTTTTTTGTTAAGAAGAAATTTTGTTTCCAAGTTACAAAGAGTCATCGATTCCTGGACCATATAATAACTTTTCCGCAGTGGTTGCCGATTCTAAAATGCCAATTTGCTGTCATCTGTCGTTAGGGTCAGGTATGGCTGGCCACCTTGTATGAAGCCACGGGACGCGCCGCTGCAGTGTTCTGTATATCTCATTTATTTTTCACCAGATCAACTTTGAAATTTACAGACACATTTCTAAATATGTATACTTTATGAAAATTCACCAAAAAAAATCGATTTTTCGAAAGTTACAACTGGTGTTCCCCCCTTAATATTTATATGACAAAAAATGATCAGTAAAATGTATAAATCTTAAATTTACTTACATAAATCAGAGAAGTTTAGAATGATATATTTACTTGATTTTTAAACATTATATTTTATTGTAGAATTAAATTTAAATTTTTTGACATTTTATGAGCCAACTTTCACGGTTTGCATACGCTAGGGAAAAATGTGTACATGAATTGTTTTATATAATTTGAATTGCATAACAAAATACGATTTCAATAACCCTAAGAACGTTTAAAAATATTAATTTTTGCCAGAGAAATAAAAAAAATAGTAAAAACATTGAAAATTGGGTTTTTCTTAGATATCTAATTGAAAAATTAACATATTCTCTTTGTCAAGGTGTCATTTCTTTCAGAATTTTATTAGCTTTAATAAAATAAAGAGGAAAAAATTTTAGTTGTAATATTTTTGAAGTTTTGAACAGTTTTATAGTTGTTGAAAAAGCAGAGTTTGCACAATTTCGGACGGTAGTGTAAGGGAAGTGTTCCGGTTGTGGGCACCCTTTTGTTTTTGGCTCATAACTTTTGACCAAATGCATATTTTGGGTCATGGCTGCATCAGTGGTATTCTAGAGGCCTTAGATAACTGTCAAAACAAGAATTAAATTTATTCCTTTAACTAGAAAGATTTTATTTAAAATTTAGTGAAGTGACCATTTTTGGTCCAAAAAAAAGTTGTACCCGGTTGTGGGCACCCTAGGTAAATTCGCAAAAAATGAATAAAAATTAAGTAAAAACACAACAATTAAAAAGAAAATGATAATTCTTAAATATTATGGGATATTCCATTCACATTCCTGGAATATTACTTTAGAACATCGAGAATATTCCAAAGGAATATTCTATTTATATTCCAGGAATATAAAAATATCCGCCTTTTGGAATGTTCTTTTGGAATATCTTTATGAATATTCTTGAAAAACATCAAAATTACAACATATTTTTCGATCTTACAAAAATATTCCAACAAAATATTCCTACTATACTCCAAAGGAACATTCCAATGATCGGACATTTTATTATTCCTGGAACATGAATGGAATATTCCAAAAAAATATTTCGAATGTTGCAATGGAATATTCCACGAATGTGAATGGAATATTCCGTGATATTTAGGTTTCTTTATTTAAAAAACCTTTTTTGGCAGAAAGAACAGCAAAATAAATTATTAAATTATTAAAATTAACAACAATTATAACAAGTTTTTACTTTACTCGTCGATTTTTTTATCTTTATCAGAAACGCAATGCTTACATACAAAGTAGTTGGCACGAATATTAGCGCACTTCAAATGCACCGGACGACTACATTTTTTGCATTTGATGGAGTTTGACGCGGTCAATTTCCGTGGCAAAAAGTCCAGACAGATAATGCAAAAGTCCTCATCATCGTCCGATGATGAAGACTCTTTTACCTTGATGCGCTTTGCTGCTGGTTCGGATGGTGTTGCCTTCCGTCCACGCTTTGCTGCTGGTTTGGCTGGTGTTGCTTTCCGTCCACGCTTAGCTGCTGATTTTGCCTTCCGTCCACGTTTAACTGCTAGTTTGGCTTACTTGGTCATTGGCTCAGGCGCTTTCTTAGCTTATTTTGCCTTTAAAGAAGCAATGCACTCAGTAGAAGTAAGCACGGTACTTTGCATCGGCTTTCGGCCACGATTCGAAGGCTTCTTTGGTGTAGCTGCCTGCAGAGGACCAATTTCTTCCAAAACTGATTGGCAGTTCATTGAAGAATCTTTTCATGTCGAAGGTTCTGGTTCGGTGAGCACAACCTCCTTACGTCCAACATCTGGCATGACGTTTCGACACTGTTCCTCTTCATTAACACGAGCCTCACACTCAGATTCTACCTTATTTTGCTCAATAGCTTCATCAAAATCAGATTCGCTGAAAATATTCGGATCGTATGGAGAGATTCCTGTTGCTCTGAAGCCGGATTTGATGATTTTGGGCGTCAATGCCAGATCAAGAACCTTGCAGACCAAGCCAGCAACATGGCGAATTTCTAATACCTGGAAAAACGAAATGAAAATTAAAAAAAAATTGATGAAGACAAAGTTTTCAAGAACATGAAAAATCTCTTTGCATATGAAAAATCCCACCTTGTTGGCATTATTTTTTTTGCCAAGCCGCACACTGTGATTTGTAATAAGTCTTCATCGGTCCGAAGACAGAAACATCCAGTGGCTGCAATTTGTGGCTGCAGTGCGGTGGGAAGGACAGAATATGCACTCCATTGGCAACAGCAATATCGATGGCTTCTATGGACAAATGTGACAAATGGTTGTCAAGAAGCAGCAAGACAGGAGAAGCTAGCGTAGGATTAACACAATTGACAAAATGTTGCATAAATCGTACAAAATCTGGTGCGCACATCCACCCAGAATCATTAGCAAAACCAATAGTCCCAGGTGAGACATTGTCTAAAAAAGTGCTCTGCATATTCTTTCTAGGAAAGAGAAAAAATGGTGGAATGCTGTTGCCAGCAGAATTTACGGTTAACGCTAACGTGATCATCGTTCCTCTTTCAGCGGCCTCAATTTTTCCGACATGTCGCTTTCCCTTTTGAGCGATCACCTTGCCTATTTTCGTAGCGACTGTTGAGAAACCTGATTCGTCCATGTTATAGACATAAGAAGCTTCAAAGTGATGTTTATCGATCAACTGTACAAAATTTTGAAAGAACATTTCAACATTTGTCTTGCAAAAGGCTTTTACACGGTGGATGGACGTCTGTTCTGGTGAGCGTAAAACGAGATCGGAGTGCCGGGGCATAAAATTTGTATACCAATGACGGCCTGCCATCTGATCTTCATTCCAACTTACTGGGTAGACAATCTTGAGTTTTTTCGCGAACATATAAGCCAATTCGCGAAGCTCGTTGATGCTTAGGCCATAATAATGGTTGACACACTTCAAAGTAGAAAATTACGAAATTGAAGAATTCGACTTTATCAGCAAAGTGACATCTATTAGATGTCATTAAAACTCCTTGGTTCAGAGTTAAGTGTTTCATGTGATAATTATATCGATATGATTTGTCGACAAATAATTATTAATTTTTGAATTAATTTTGATCTGAAAAAATAAGCTGCGTGCTCGAGTACACTTCAATTTCGTAATTTTCAAAATTCTTAATCAGCGATAAATATAGTATTTCTATATAAAATATATCTAACATTAACTATAGCTGTTGACTAGTTATGGGCTTGATCTGAGAATATAAGAAGCTTGGTCGTTCAGGCTGTGTTGGCATGGTGCATTAGTCGGCAGAAGTCCCGCGTTAGGCAGCAACTAAGGAGGTTCGAGTCCTCACAGATGCACAGTGTACTCGAGCACGCAGCTTATTTTTTCAGATCAAAATTAATTCAAAAATTGATAATTATTTGTCGACAAATCATATCGATATAATTATCACATGAAACACCTAACTCTGAACCAAGGAGTTTTAATGACATCTAATAGATGTCACTTTGCTGATAAAGTCGAATTCTTCAATTTCGTAATTTTCAAAATTCTTAATCAGCGATAAATATAGTATTTCTATATAAAATATTTCTAACACTTCAAAGTATATTGTACCAGGTCCTTTTCTTGAGAGGAAGAGAAAATGTGTACAAAATGAAAAAGAATAGTTAAAATTATGATGCGCTACTTGCGAAAAAGTCAAACAATAAAGAATAAACATAACAAACATACAATAAAGAATAAACTTACCATGTTTGATGGCGTACGTTGTCTTGAACTGCGGACGAACTTGAAGAGTTATTCCAATAGTCAATAGATTATATTCATTTAAATGCAAGTAAAGAAAAAAATAGAGTACCATTGAATTTCAAAAATATAATGTCACATTTTGGTATAGATATATATATATATATATATTTGGGTAAAGAAAAATATAAGAAAGAAAAATACTGTTTTCATGAGTACACTTGCACTCAGGAGAATGAGTATATATATACATGTGTGTGTATATGATTGTCTAAACTATACACTAATATAGAAATCCCAAAAATATAAAATGCATAGATAAAATAAATCCAATGTTTAAATATTATATTAAATAATTAATAATAAATAAACAAAACACCCCTTTACATTATCTTAAATACCAATAAACTAAATAATTAAAAATTATTTTATTTTGCAAAATTATTATAAAAAATTAACTAATTATTTTAAAAGAAAAAAGTTATAAATAAATTATTAATAAAAATCAAAGAAAAGAAATATTAAGAAATGAATTTAAATCTAGAGAAATAGAATTTTAGAAATAATAGAAAGAGACAGAAGACATTCATAGATAACACCATATAAGAATACATAAGGAAAAATAATAGTAAGAGACGAAAGATATAATTTCGAATATAAAGAAATTATTAATTTAATTCAAATTTAAATATTTTTTATTAACAATATTAAAAATAAATATAGACTATTATTAAATTAATTAACGATATTTTTCATTTTTTTACATAAAATAATGTAAATTATTTTATTTAATTGCTTAAAATAATAATATTAAAATAAAAATTATATGTTAAATAAAGGTAAAAATTATTTAAAAATTATTGGTAAAAGTAAAATTTTTGTCAAATTATTATTTTTTAAGATATTAAAGATTTAAAGAAATTTCAGTAATAATTGAAAAATGATTGACAGCTGAACAATGGCATTGTTCCCTGTATACGTTACAACGGAATTAGAAAGAGAGAAATCGCTCTGTCCTTACCAAAACAATTTAAATACTATTGGCTAAGAAAATAGGACGCCGCGAAAAATGCGATTAGAGGGAAAATTTGGCGGTAAGAAATATACAGCAAAAGTATACGAAGAAAGGTAGGAAGGGAAAACCGCGGATTGTCAAGCAATCAGCTGTCAGAGTCTCTCCAACACACTTACCAAATTTAAATATACAAGGGATTTAGAGAAATTTGGGGGATGAAGCGTCTTCTCGAGTCAATAAATAGAGAAGGAGACCCAAATTTGGACATTCATTCTCTGAATTTCAATCGGTCTACATTTATATCATTATTATTAGTTTTTGACAGATAGTTTCGTGAAAATAAATTGTGATTGGATTTAACAAATATAAAGTAAGTTTTTGAGAATTAAGAACAAGTGATTTACATAGAATCTTTTTATTGTTTAAAATATTAAATTTTCATTATTTATATTTTTTATTATTTATATTTTTTTTTCTTAAATCTTATATGATATCTGAGAGGCTGGTGTAACAACCGTTCCAACTCAGAATTATATAAGAAATAAAATATTTTTAACAAACAATAAAATTAAACTCAATATTAGGAAAGTAGAAGAAACAAAAAAGTGTATAATCACTTTAATTAAAAACACATAAATCTACAAAGTCACGCCATGGTGAAAGACTTGAGGGGTTTCTGGTAAATCGGAGTACCACCTCATTATCTGGATCCTTAAGTGGTATCAAAAGCAAATCGTAAGTCTCTTGAAGATACATATATCTCAAATTCATTGCAATAGGCGATCAATTTGTTAATGTGTAAGATTCAATTGATTATGAATCCCTGTCCTCCCACAAATAGTTAATTTAGGAAATAAATAATTTATTTAAATTATTTATTTAGCAATTTTTCAGAGAAATAAATAAATTTTTCATTTATTTTCTGTCTAACTTAAATCATTTTAATATGTTGTTAAATTAATAACATGTTAAATAAATTTATGTCTAAGGAGAATATTTGTGAGATTGGTTTATTTATAATAGATTATTTAATTTAGGGAATAGGGAATTTGACCTTGATAGCTGTTAGGAATTGTTAAGTTTCTTTTATTTTATTTAAACCTTATTTTATATTTTTTTTATAGATAAGCTTACGAGATTATTTACAATCTCAATAGAGGAAAGATAAGTTTGTTAGAAAGGAGTTTAAATAAAAGGTGAAAAATTTAAGTTAATTAATAAAAAGATTTCATTTAGTTTCATTCAGAACGAACTCACAATAAATTATTTAAACCAAAATAATTAACAAATAATTATATTGAATGATTGATTTTATATTTAATTTTTCTATTAATAATTAATATTTATTTTTTTTGTAAAGTAAAAATATTCAGCTTTGAAACGATAAATGACATTAATTCATTTATAAAAGTAAAAGTGAATAAGAAAATAAACAGCTGATCTACCGAACAATTACAGGAAAGATTCCTCTAATTTGGTAAACAAGCAACAAGTTTTCTAAAAACAAAATAAATATTTTCTTTCAAACATATCTATAGAACGATAAATTTAAAACTTGATCTAATTTAAATTATTCTATTATATCATTACAATCATATCCATTAATATAGCTGGCACGTGTCTATTGTATCAAATAATTAAATTTGGAAATATAATGTCCCTTTAAATTTAGACAATAGCCATTCTTTCTTTTGTATAAAGTTGCGTAACGTAGGTGATTACTACATAAACATTTATGTTTGTGGTCATTCAACCACATTCTTGAACTTATTAATTTCTCAGAACCGAATCAAATCAGGGCTAAGATAGATAAGAAAGTAAACACAAACACGCATACTAATACATATCCCCGGTGCGAGAATTAATAATGCTTTAACTGGTACCCCTGGTGTTTTCGTTTTCTGAATGAATTTAAATTGAATGAAATTTTTTTTCCTTTCTTTCTTTCTCTTTTTCTTTAAGAATATATAATAAGCAAAATAATAGGGAAAAGTAGAATTAAAAGAGTGCACTCAAAATCATTCACAATTATAAAAATATTGAATAAATAAATATAAAATTAAAATTTTTTTTTTGTTTTGAATATTTAAAATGGATCCCGAACAAAATAAAAACAATGAAGCATCAAAACCTTTTTCAGATGAAGAAAATAAAGATAAAGTAAAGAAAACAGGTACAATATCTAAAAAACAAAGTAAAAATAAAGGATTTTTAGAGATTTTCGATGAAGAAATCACTCAGATTTCTCTTTGTGATAGTGATGAAGAATATGATCTTAATGATGAGGAACAGGAAATATTAAATAAAACTGAAAAAGATTTTGATGATTTCATGAAAGACTTGGGAATAACGGTTACAAAAGTAAAAAAGGGATTAGGTAAATTAAATACTAAACAGAAAGAAAATATGGATTTATGCATAAAGGAAAGATCTAAAATACGTAAAAGAATAGAACAAAATGAGAAAGAAATCGAACAATTAAAAGCTAAATTATATGATAGAGTAGACACCGGTATTGAAATTAACAAAAAAATATGCGAAAATTTAAAATTAAATGTAGAAGAATCACTGGACGAAGTAAATAACAAAATTCATGACATGAATGGCAAAATTAATAACTTACATTTGAGTACTGAGGAAAACACAATTTTAAGTTTAGATAATGAAAATAAAATAAAAACAATTCAAGAAAATCAAGAATATTTTGAACAAAAAATAAGTAGAATAAGAAATAATGATAATTCTAATAAAAATTCATGGATAAGAGAATATACTCCTCCTAAATTTTCTGGGACTACTCAGGAAAGGCCCATGATTTTTTTGAAAGAATTAGAAGATTATATTCAAGTAAATGGTATTTTAAATTCAGAATTCAAATACTTTATTCAAACATGTTTAGAAGGATTTTCTAAAGAATGGTGGAATTTAGTTAAGTCGGAAGATGATAATTTTTTGAGTTTTAAAGAAAAATTAATTAATCGATTTTGGAATGAAAACATTCGTTATAAAATAAGCACAAACTTAGAATTTGGTCAATATAATCCAAGCGGGAAATTATCAAGGTCAGCTTATGCAATTAAAATAATAAACAAAGCCAAAGACTTAATTCCATCACCTTTAGAGAACGAAATAGTTATTAAAATTGCCAGACATTTCAATGAAGATATACATACAGCGGTATTAATGAGAGGAATTAATACAATTAATAATTTATTAGATCTATTAGAAAAATTTGATAGGACTGGTCCAGTAAATTCTCAAAGAAATTTTCAAAATAAAACTAATAATTTTCAAAACAAAAGTAATAATTTTCAAAATAATCCAAAGAATAATTTTGATAATTATAGTCGACAACAATATGATAGTAAAAATCAAAGTAGAACAAATAATTTTAATCGTAACCCTAATTATAGTAATACAAATCAAAATTTTAATCAAGGTAATAATTATCAAAACAAAAGTAGTGAAAATAATAGACAACAAAATTTTCAAAACAATCCAAATTTTAAATTTAATCCAAATTTTCCAAATAAAAATTACCGAGATCAAAATTATGATAGAAACAAATACTCGGGTAATAATTTTAACAATTACAATAATAGACAAAATAATTATCAAAATTATCCTAATCAGCGTCAAAATTATAACAATGGTTATGTAGAAAATGCAAGATATACACCTTATAATGTTAAGCAAGAGGACAAATTTTCACAAAATGTAAATAACCAAAATAATGAAGGTTGTCAACAAGCATGTGTAAATGTAACAAAAAAATGCAAAAATCCAAAAAGTGATATAAATGATTGTGGAGAACCTTCATCGACTTCGGAAAACTTATAAACCTCGGGTTTGTAAACACGTGTACGAGGTATACAAATCCGAGGTCAATGACGCTTTTAAATATAAATAAAAAAAAAAATACACAAAAACAAAATAAAAAATCAGAAGAAATAATTCCATTAGATTTACGTAGAGAATTATTAAAAAATATAAATTATCGTTTATTAAATCAACTAGGTAGATGTCCTATTGTAGAAATAATTATGTTTAATAAAAAAGTAAAAACACTTATAGATACCGGAAGTCAAGTAACATGTATTTCGGAAGATTTTTATGAGAATAATATAAAAGAAATGGAAAAATGTCTTTCATTACCGGTAGTTGGAATGAGTATTGTAGGTGCAACTGGAGAACGCCCTGTAAAATTAAAACTTCAGCTATTGATACAATTCGAAATGTGTGGTTATAATGCACAATATACATTTATAGTAGTTCCTAAATTAAATTGTGATTGCTTAGTGGGTGCTGATTTCTTAAAAACATTTCAAGCAAAAGTAGATTTTGAAAAAGATATTGTTATTGTTATTAGAGAAGAAGAAGCATTAACTATGGAAATGCTTAAAGAAAATATAAATCAAATAAAGATTATTCGTGAAAATGAAAATATAGAAAATAATGAAATTGAAAATGAATTAGAAAATGAAATTTTAAAAGAAATTAAAGATAATGAAATTAATCAAAATAATAATAATGATATTAGTAAAATTATTGTCAATCAATTAACGGGAATGGAAATGTTAGAAGATGCCCCAAATGTAATTAAAGATTTAGAAATAAACAATGATTATGATGACACACAGTTCGAATTTGAAATAACTGAAGATGAAATTAAAAATAAAATTGCGGAATGTACTGTTTTAAACAAAAATGATAAGGAAAGATTTTACAAACTCATTTCGCGCTATAAAAATGTTTTTTCTAAAAAACCGGGTAGAATTTCAATATACGAACACGAAATCAAAGTAGATGATACTAAACCATTCTTTAAAAAATCTTATCCTATTCCGATGAAATTGCGTGATAAAGTCAATAATGAAATAAAAAAATTAATTAAATTAAAAATTCTAAAAAAAATGAATACGCAATATATCAGTCCAATATGTATATCATTAAAAAAGGATGGTACTATTAGATTTTGTTTAGATGCGCGAAAATTAAATTTAATTGTAGTCGATGAATATGAACGTGCGGAAACAACCGAAGTTTTATTTCAAAGATGTACGGGTGTAAAAGTGATGTCTTCTTTAGATCTGGTCAGTAGTTTTTGGCAAATTCCTTTATCGGAAGAATCTAAAAAATATACGGGTTTTATAATAGAAGGAAAATGCTATGTATTTAATGTAGTACCTTTCGGTTTAAAAACAAGTACTAGTGCGTTGGTACGAGCGTTAGATCAGGTACTATGTGGTATAGGCGATTTTGTAATCACTTTTATCGACGACATGCTGTGCACATCACAAAATATTGACGAACATCTCTATCACTTAGAAAAAATTTTTCATCGTTTAGAAAAACATAACATGACAATAAACTTTGAAAAATCTCATTTTTTTCGTCCGGAATTGAAATTTTTAGGACATATTTTAACACCACTCGGAATTAAACCTGATCCTGATAAAATAAAGGCAATACATAATTTTCCGCGACCTAGAAATTTAAAAGAATTAAGAGGTTTTTTAGGACTTATTAACTTTTATACAAAATTTTCTAAAAATCATGCCCAAGAAATAGTCCCTTTACTTGAATTATTAAAAAATAAAAATAAATGGGAATGGAATTCAAAAAAGGATATAGCATTTAAACGGGTTAAAAATCTTTTTTGTGAATTTACAATTCTTAGTTATCCAGACTTATCAAAACCGTTTTATTTACAAACAGACGCGAGCGACGTAGCGATAGGAGCTGTATTGTATCAAATAGACAAGGACGGAGAACACGTACCTATAGCTTTCGCGAGTCGAACGTTGAAAGGAGCCGAGTTGACGTATTTCACGACAGAGAAAGAGCTACTTGCGATAGTATGGAGCTTATTGAAATTTCGATCGTATATACTAGGAACTCATGTAATTATAAAAACGGACCATAAAGCATTAACGTTCATAAAAACGTGCAAATTAATAAGCGGTAGGATAACCAGGTGGATTTTAGCAATTCAGGATTTCAACTTTGACATTGAACATGTTTCAGGTAAAAACAACATAGTTGCAGATGTACTAAGTAGGGCACCATCATATGAAGAATACAAAATTGGTATTAATTCACATGAGGGCAAATTATTTTTGTATAAATTAGTTAAAACACCATCTTCAATATTGCGAAATAAATTAAAAAATATTTCACAAGAACAAAACCTAGATTCAATTTCAAAACAAAGAATCGCAGAAGTTAAAAGCGGCAAAACAAAGCGTTATTTAATAGAAAAAAATATATTATATTTTAATAGTGGGGATAATAAAAAAAAATTATGTATAACAAAAAGTATTATAAACAATTTAATCGATGAAACCCATGAAATGTATGGACATGTAGGACCACAAAGAGTTTTTCGCATGTTAAATGAATATTTTTATTATCCGCATTTTTCCAAGGTTATTAGGCATAGGATCGCTAGCTGTGACTCATGTCAGAAAAATAAAATTTCTAATCAAACTAATTACGCGGAAATGAGAAATTATGCACCGAAAAAACCGGGAGAAATTTTATCAATCGATTTTTACGGTCCTTTACCTGCAACAAAAGGCGGATTTAAATACATTTTATCAACAATCGATGCGTTTAGTAAATACGTTAAATTATACCCCATAAGAAAAATAACAACAATAGCGCTAATAAACAAAATTTTCAAACACCATATAAAGGAATATGGAAAACCAGAAAAAATTATTTCGGACCACGGAACACAATTTACTTCTGAAGTATGGACTAATAAACTCAAAGAAGAGGGGATACAACCTGTCTTTTCGTCAATACGTCACCCCCAAGGAAATATTGTCGAGAGAATTCATAGGGAGTTATCAAGATTTTTTAGAACTCTTACCTATGGTAGACATAATTCCTGGTGGAATTGGATATCAATTATTGAAGATTGTATCAACGAAACTCACCATGAAACTACCGAGTTTACACCTATAGAACTTCAGCTCAACAAAAAGCCAAGAAGAATGTGGGAAAAATGGTTCGATTTTCCAGATATTCCAAATAATATGGATTATGAAAGAAAATTAGAACTCGCGTATAATAACATCTGTAAAAAAGGTAAAAGAAGATCGGAAAAATTCAATATCACACATAAATTAACTGAATTTAAAGTAGGTGATAAAGTCTTAATTAAATTATTAAATAGGTCTGATAAGGAAAATAAAATAATAGCTAAATTTCTACAAGTCTATGAAGGACCATATGAAATAAAAAAAGTTATAAAAAAAGGTACATATATCATATGGGATAGTAACTTAGGACTGGAAAAAGGAATGTATCATAATCAGGATTTAAAAAAATATATTTCAAGAGATAAAGACTCTAATTAAAACAAAGTGATAATATATATAAATAAAAAATAAAAATAATGTTAATAACAAAAATAATAAAAAGTGTAGTGAAGTGTTTTAAATAAACAATATCTATTTATTAATATTTAAATTATTTGAACATTCAATAATAAATAATTAAGAACAATCATATTAATAAATAATAAAAATTTAAAACATAAACAATTTCTACATATAAAAAAATATTTAAAAAAAAATATATATAAATAAAAAAAATAAAAATTTCGTTAAGTGTTTAGTGATTAGTAAGTAATATTTACTTTAAGAAGAAAGAAGAGGATAGATAAAAGTGATATAGACATTAAGTATCTATTCTCCATATAAAAAAAAAAAAAAAAATACATACATAAATATATAAAAATAAAAATATAATAAATACGAAAAAACGAATAAAAAAAAAAAATAAAAAAAAAAATATATAAAAGTTATAATAATAATATTGTTAAGTATAAATAGTAAATAAGTAATATAGAAATAGTCAATATAGAAAAGCTTGCAATGGTTGGATTTCTCTTCATTTTGTTTGGAAACATTTCTCTAAATTCATATTCAATATTATTGAATAAAGTCAAAATTACACAATATTTTCCTTTTACTCTAGAATTTATATTTGAGAATATTGAGTTTTAAATGTCATAATTTTGAAATTTTGGTCAGTTCTTGTTTGTCAGTGACAAGTTAAGTGTAGTGTCGGTGAAGTGGATCCCGAAAATTGGATTAACCTTTTTAAAAAGGTATTTATATAAAAAATAGTTAAAAATAAAGATTAGTTAAAAATAAAAAATAGTTAAAAATAAATAAATGGGGTAAACTAGTAAAGTGAATTTCTTTTATTTTTTTAAGATGGAGATTACAACATGTGATCAAGGGAATATGACCCGTAAATATCGCGAATGCGACAAGTATGAATTAAAACGGGGATCCACAATCTCCGACACCATTCTTAACATTAAAAGAATAAAGAGAAATAACGTACAGAAGAAGAACAAATGCACACAAACAGAAAAAAATATAAATTCAAGTAAAATAAATAAAAAAAGTTCAAAGGAAAGGAGGAAAATTAGGAAAAGGATGAACATAATAAGAAAAAACATCAAAATAACCAAAACAGAAATTGTAAAAATAGATTTAGAAAAACTTTTTGGTCACAATTATACAGATTACAAAATACAAACACTGTTCAATAAAATAAAAAAAAATGTTAAAAATTGATAGAATTAAATAGTTAAATAATTAAAAATGTGTATTTGTTTTTTTTTTTTTCTTGTTTCTTATTCTTATCTTCTCTTGGTATTGTGACGAATTTTGAGTGTCACTAGATAGTATATAGCATCTTGTGATTTATTTCTGTTCTCTTCTATCTCTTACATTCATTTTTTCTATATTTCTATCTGCATAGTATTTGGTAATCATAAAAAAAAAAATAATTAAGTAGCAGAATTTTTTTTTTTTTTTTTTTTTAAAGATGGAGGCTAGTAACCATGATTTCGATATTGTCCTTTCAATGGAACAATATCCCTCTCACCTACTTCAGGTGAATAAAAAATACTACGTAAAAGTAGTGAATTCAATTGGACCATCTTTTATAAAAGTGAAAGTGGGGGAATTTAGTGAGGATTTCAAAAAACAAATGGCCGAATTTAATGAATTTTATTCATCATATGATGAATCATATAGATTCATTTTTGAAGGGGAACTAACGAACTATGCGGGATGGCCTATAGTGGCCAAAATAAACAACAATGCATACATAAGAGGAAATGTAATGTTATTTAATACGGGAGTACAAGATGTGTTCTTAGTATACGATGTCGACAATGACATCCACATACAAGTGGCAAAAGAGAATATCTTTTACTTAATATATAAATATCTTTACATAAAGAAAGATGTAACAAAAATAGCTTTGACGGATATCCTACCTAACAATAATATATTTTGGGAGAAAAACACAGTAGATAGGTTCACTATATTAATGCAAAACAGGTCATTTCAATTCCACTATAAAACTCGAATCAATGATGTAAATATGGGTTGGGGAATACTCAACAGACTGTGGTCAGTTGATGACAAACTAATAGATTTAAATTTAGCCAAATTAGCACCGGGAACAATAGAAATTTTCCCAAATCACGATGAAGTAATTGAGGAAGATGTTGAGGAAGAAGAAAATGTTAACATAAGAGCCATCGGAGGCTAAATAAAGATATTTTTTTTTTTTAAAAAAACATAAATTTTGATTTTTTTTCATTTCAAACAAATTAATTCATTACAGGATATAATAAATTTATTCGTTTAGGGGGGCATTAAGGGGGTAATCAAAAATTTATTTTTTTTTTTTTCTTCTCTTTAGATTGCCTATTGAGAATATTTTTCTGTCTTGTAAACAAATCAATTCTTTTATGCCAAAAGAATATGATTGGTTTAGGGGGGCATTGAAGAGTTATTCCAATAGTCAATAGATTATATTCATTTAAATGCAAGTAAAGAAAAAAATAGAGTACCATTGAATTTCAAAAATATAATGTCACATTTTGGTATAGATATATATATATATATATATTTGGGTAAAGAAAAATATAAGAAAGAAAAATACTGTTTTCATGAGTACACTTGCACTCAGGAGAATGAGTATATATATACATGTGTGTGTATATGATTGTCTAAACTATACACTAATATAGAAATCCCAAAAATATAAAATGCATAGATAAAATAAATCCAATGTTTAAATATTATATTAAATAATTAATAATAAATAAACAAAACACCCCTTTACATTATCTTAAATACCAATAAACTAAATAATTAAAAATTATTTTATTTTGCAAAATTATTATAAAAAATTAACTAATTATTTTAAAAGAAAAAAGTTATAAATAAATTATTAATAAAAATCAAAGAAAAGAAATATTAAGAAATGAATTTAAATCTAGAGAAATAGAATTTTAGAAATAATAGAAAGAGACAGAAGACATTCATAGATAACACCATATAAGAATACATAAGGAAAAATAATAGTAAGAGACGAAAGATATAATTTCGAATATAAAGAAATTATTAATTTAATTCAAATTTAAATATTTTTTATTAACAATATTAAAAATAAATATAGACTATTATTAAATTAATTAACGATATTTTTCATTTTTTTACATAAAATAATGTAAATTATTTTATTTAATTGCTTAAAATAATAATATTAAAATAAAAATTATATGTTAAATAAAGGTAAAAATTATTTAAAAATTATTGGTAAAAGTAAAATTTTTGTCAAATTATTATTTTTTAAGATATTAAAGATTTAAAGAAATTTCAGTAATAATTGAAAAATGATTGACAGCTGAACAATGGCATTGTTCCCTGTATACGTTACAACGGAATTAGAAAGAGAGAAATCGCTCTGTCCTTACCAAAACAATTTAAATACTATTGGCTAAGAAAATAGGACGCCGCGAAAAATGCGATTAGAGGGAAAATTTGGCGGTAAGAAATATACAGCAAAAGTATACGAAGAAAGGTAGGAAGGGAAAACCGCGGATTGTCAAGCAATCAGCTGTCAGAGTCTCTCCAACACACTTACCAAATTTAAATATACAAGGGATTTAGAGAAATTTGGGGGATGAAGCGTCTTCTCGAGTCAATAAATAGAGAAGGAGACCCAAATTTGGACATTCATTCTCTGAATTTCAATCGGTCTACATTTATATCATTATTATTAGTTTTTGACAGATAGTTTCGTGAAAATAAATTGTGATTGGATTTAACAAATATAAAGTAAGTTTTTGAGAATTAAGAACAAGTGATTTACATAGAATCTTTTTATTGTTTAAAATATTAAATTTTCATTATTTATATTTTTTATTATTTATATTTTTTTTTCTTAAATCTTATATGATATCTGAGAGGCTGGTGTAACAACCGTTCCAACTCAGAATTATATAAGAAATAAAATATTTTTAACAAACAATAAAATTAAACTCAATATTAGGAAAGTAGAAGAAACAAAAAAGTGTATAATCACTTTAATTAAAAACACATAAATCTACAAAGTCACGCCATGGTGAAAGACTTGAGGGGTTTCTGGTAAATCGGAGTACCACCTCATTATCTGGATCCTTAAGTGGTATCAAAAGCAAATCGTAAGTCTCTTGAAGATACATATATCTCAAATTCATTGCAATAGGCGATCAATTTGTTAATGTGTAAGATTCAATTGATTATGAATCCCTGTCCTCCCACAAATAGTTAATTTAGGAAATAAATAATTTATTTAAATTATTTATTTAGCAATTTTTCAGAGAAATAAATAAATTTTTCATTTATTTTCTGTCTAACTTAAATCATTTTAATATGTTGTTAAATTAATAACATGTTAAATAAATTTATGTCTAAGGAGAATATTTGTGAGATTGGTTTATTTATAATAGATTATTTAATTTAGGGAATAGGGAATTTGACCTTGATAGCTGTTAGGAATTGTTAAGTTTCTTTTATTTTATTTAAACCTTATTTTATATTTTTTTTATAGATAAGCTTACGAGATTATTTACAATCTCAATAGAGGAAAGATAAGTTTGTTAGAAAGGAGTTTAAATAAAAGGTGAAAAATTTAAGTTAATTAATAAAAAGATTTCATTTAGTTTCATTCAGAACGAACTCACAATAAATTATTTAAACCAAAATAATTAACAAATAATTATATTGAATGATTGATTTTATATTTAATTTTTCTATTAATAATTAATATTTATTTTTTTTGTAAAGTAAAAATATTCAGCTTTGAAACGATAAATGACATTAATTCATTTATAAAAGTAAAAGTGAATAAGAAAATAAACAGCTGATCTACCGAACAATTACAGGAAAGATTCCTCTAATTTGGTAAACAAGCAACAAGTTTTCTAAAAACAAAATAAATATTTTCTTTCAAACATATCTATAGAACGATAAATTTAAAACTTGATCTAATTTAAATTATTCTATTATATCATTACAATCATATCCATTAATATAGCTGGCACGTGTCTATTGTATCAAATAATTAAATTTGGAAATATAATGTCCCTTTAAATTTAGACAATAGCCATTCTTTCTTTTGTATAAAGTTGCGTAACGTAGGTGATTACTACATAAACATTTATGTTTGTGGTCATTCAACCACATTCTTGAACTTATTAATTTCTCAGAACCGAATCAAATCAGGGCTAAGATAGATAAGAAAGTAAACACAAACACGCATACTAATACATATCCCCGGTGCGAGAATTAATAATGCTTTAAACTCCATCAAAACACTATCTTCCACACATGAAATGTCCTCAAACTGGGTTGTTATTTTTTTCAAATAGCGTTGCAAACTGCTCCGAGGAATGCCATAATCTTTTGCAGTCCCTTTGATCGATTGCTTATCCACTAAGCAACTTTTAATAGCTTTTAATAGCTTAGAAAAATCCATTTTTTCGCCGTAAAATAGAGATAGTAATTTTTACGCCTTTTTTAAGCGAAGTAAAAATAACCCTTTCGTGTGCCAACGAAAAATAAAAAAAAATTACTCTCGGCGTTTTTCTGTGTTTTTACTCAATACTCAAATATGTTACATTAACACAACAAACGATATAACGCAGTTAACGCCTGCGGGACGAATATGTCTCACTTGCAAAAACATCTATAACTTTTTTAAATATTAACAATTTTCGATGAGCTTTGCCTTATTTTCTTCAGTATTGAAGTATAGACAACTTTTCTAAAAAGTGATTATTTTTAACGAAAATGACAGTATAAGTGTTTTCAAGATAAATTTTGACAGCTGTCAATGCAACTGTCAAATTTTCTAAAAAGTGTTTATTTTTAGCAAAAATGAAACTAAAAGGTTTTTCAGAGTCGCTGATTACGAATTTAATGTCAAATTGACAATTTAACATTACATTCGTTTACGGGGTCGCTGATTACGAATTTAATGTCAAATTGACAATATGACATTAAGTTCGTAATCAGCGACCCTGAAAACCCTTTTATTGTTATTTTTAAACAAAATAATCACTTTTTAGGAAAGTTGACAGTTTAATTGACAACTGTCAACTGTCAATTTGACATCATATTCGTAATCAGCGACCCCGAAAACCCGTATAACATCATTTTTGTTAAAAATAATCACTATTTAGAAAAGTTGACTGTTGCATTGGCAGCTGTCAACCATCATATAGTCAATTTGTCATCAAATTCGTGATCAGAGACCTCGAAATTCCTAAGTTGGTGTTTCATTTGTTTATACCTACTCTCAATTTTGATCCGGTGTTAAAAAATTAATTAAATATACGCATTATTTAAAAAAAGCAAGTGTGCCCACAACCGGAACAAGCACCTATTTTTTCAAGATACCATTTTTTTCAAGCAATTTTTCATTATGCTCACTGCTTTTAAGGAAATGCACATATCGTTGCGGTATTAACACAAAAACAGTGTACTGTCAACATACACGATTGACTATACTCAAATCAGCAATATCTACTTGCTGTCAAAATTTACGTGGGGGTGCCCACAACCGGAACACTTCCCTTATATATATATATACATTAACTTACACTATTTTCTTTTTCATCACTTATTGTGACATTTCGTTTTTGAAATTCTTTTCCCTCTCTAGTATGTATTGTTTGCACTTCGTCTATATTTTTTATTATTCCAAATGTATCTAAAATTTTTTAAATAAGGTTAATCATTTTGATGTTCATATATACGTAAGACTGTTAATTTTAAACGAAACAATTTTAATATCTGTTATTTTTGAAAATATTAAAAGAAAGAATGAAGAAGAAATCTGTTAAAAAAGAAATAATAAAAATCTCTGTATGACGACAATTAACGATATGTTGTTGCAGGGGAATAAAAATTACTTCGAGTTATAGATGTTTTAGAAATCTAGTTACAGAGGTTTTTAAGCTTCTAGGAAAGAGAATGGATATTTTATTCGACTTATCGAGGTTCTACTGAATTTAAATTTTAATCCACTTAATTTTTATTATTTTTTATTAAAAAAATGTTGATATTTTCTGATTTTGTTAATTTCTTATATGACAACAATTTATCAAACTATTTAATTAATTTCAGAATTTTTTTAGGTGGTGATTTTTTTATGAGAATGCTTCATGAATATGCAAAAAATATAATTTTTGAAAATTTTACCTTTAACATTTCAAAAAATTTGTCTACACAGTTATTAAAAATTGTGCACCTTATTTCTCCAGAAACATCGAGCAGGTCTACTGTGAATAGTTTGCCATTTGCAAAATGTTTAATCTCACTTTTGTTTGTGATTCTCGCTTTAAAATTCCATCTATTGACATTTCCACCAAAAAGTAATAAATAATCAAATATTGTAATTCTGTGGCTAAAAGGTTTAACTGCATTGCAAACTTGTGACAATTTTGTAAAGTAAGCTTATATCAAACTTACCAGTCGAGGTAGCATAAACAGAACATTTTTTATTTGACATAAATATTAATTACATAAGTGACCTTAAGAGGAGTGTTGGTTTATTAAATCTCTAAATCGTCTTTTGTCAGGGGGGTATAAGCTTTTTTTATGTAAGATTTTGTCAATCATTTTCTATTTGTATTGTTGCGATTCATTTTTTTAATTACATTAAGATTTTAAAAAGGGGGGTAAAAATTTATAAAAATTATCTTTTCTCTCCTAATTTAAATCAGTGAAATTTCAATGGAGAAAAATCTTGAAGTCATGAATAACGCTAGTTTTTAATAAATAAACTCTGTTTTTAAATATTTCAGTTTGTAGCTTTGAGTAAATATTGTCTGAATAATTTTATACTGATTTCACTGAATGTTTTTTTTGACAAAATGCAGAAAAAATTTGAAAATTTGCGAAAATTAGGTTAAAATTTTCAGAAATGCGTAAATTTTATAGAATTTTTCATAAAGTTTTTTAGTTTCTCACGAAATATTGCAGGTAAGTGTTGTCAATGTACTTCTGATGATTTATACGAATTTTGCTAACTTTTTATTGTATATTTAAACCCTTTTACTATCAACGACACACACAATGTGTCGTGAAAAAGTACGGGCCCAAACTGTCAGCGACACATATACGTTGTGTCGTGTTCATCACAAAACAAAATAACTTAACAAAAAATAAATGAAATTTTCTATTTAAATTGTAAAATAAATTCTTTAATATCATTATTCGCACACAACAGGAATCAATAATATTTGGTTAAGTAATAATTAAATGATTAATTATTATTTTTAACTAATAAACAATTAAAAAACAAGTAAAAATCACGTTTTTTTAATTCAGAGAACATCTAAACCCTTATAAACAAAGTTTTTTAAAAATTTGTTGACCAGAATTTGTTGGACATTTTGAGACCAAAGTATCAATTTTTTCTTTAACAGTGAAGAAGTTCCAAAAAAGTACCATTTTCGAGCAAAGTGTAATTCTAAGGTGGATCATTTTGATACGTTTTTATGATACTTTATTATCAGAGAACTGAAAAATGTAAATTATGGTCATAATTTATTATTATTATAAATTATATGAAAAAAACTATATTAAAAGGTTATTAATATTATTAACATATTAATATTCATTACTATTACGATATTTCTAAGTTTATTTTCAAATTTTCTGCTTAAAATAACTTAAAAACATTAGAAAAAAATAGTTGAATATATATGAGGCAAAATTCTTGAAATGTCCGAACAAAAAATTAAAAGTTCTCGAATTTAATCCATACTTTTCTAAAATGTTGTTATTGTTCGTGAAAGTTTAAAAATCAATTATTATTGAATTTAATAAAATAGTTTTTGAATTACAACGTTTTTAATTTTTGACTTTTGAAAAAAAAATTTTTTTCAATGTACAATATTTATAAGTAGAATGCATAAAAGTTAACATATATATAATGATTTTTAAAGCTTTTTTGACGGGCTACACGCTGTTAATAAAATTTTTTTTTAAATAACATTTGACCTTGAAATTCAAGGTCAAAATGTTAATTTACGTTTATCTCAAAATCGGATTTTTTAAAATTATTTTTAACTATCTCAATCGAAAGCTTGACTAATTTCCTACAAAACATGTAATTTTTAGAGTGGGATCTTTTAAAGTTTTTCAGATATTAATTAATTAATTAATTAATGTTTATAACAAATCAAATATTTTACAAACGAATAAAGTTACCGTAATTCTGAAGTTAGTAATTGAAAGTTAACGTAATTCCGCATCCAACGAGCCCTATATGAAGTATTTTGGATAAGTAGATTGTTAATAAACAATTAGTTAACATTGCAATTGTTTATTAACAATCTACTTATCCAAAATACTTCATATAGGGCTCGTTGGATGCGGAATTAGCTTAACTTTCAATTAGTTAGTTTAGATTTACGATAACTTTATTTGTTTGTAAGATATTTCATTTTTTATTGTTATTTAACTAAAATTGAACAAAAATACTTCATATAGGGCTTTTGGATGCTTGTTGTTAGTAAAAAATAAAATATCTTACAAACAAATAAAGTTATCGTAAATCTAAACTAACCAAGTGAAAGTTAAGGTAATTCCGCATCCAACGAGCCCTATATGAAGTATTTTGGATAAGTAGATTGTTAATAAACAATTAGTTAACATTGCAATTGTTTATTGATAATCTACTTATCCAAAAGACTTCATATAGGGCTCGTTGGATGCGGAATTACCTTAACTTTCACTTGGTTAGTTTAGATTTACGATAACTTTATTTGTTTGTAAGATATTTTATTTTTTACTAACAACAAGCATCCAAAAGCCCTATATGAAGTATTTTTGTTCAATTTTAGTTAAATAACAATAAAAAATGAAATATCTTACAAACAAATAAAGTTATCGTAAATCTAAACTAACTAATTGAAAGTTAAGCTAATTCCGCATCCAACGAGCCCTATATGAAGTATTTTGGATAAGTAGATTGTTAATAAACAATTGCAATGTTAACTAATTGTTTATTAACAATCTACTTATCCAAAATACTTCATATAGGGCTCGTTGGATGCGGAATTACGTTAACTTTCAATTACTAACTTCAGAATTACGGTAACTTTATTCGTTTGTAAAATATTTGATTTGTTATAAACATTAATTAATTAATTAATTAATATCTGAAAAACTTTAAAA
This sequence comes from Leptopilina boulardi, assembly GCF_019393585.1. NCBI lineage: Eukaryota > Metazoa > Arthropoda > Insecta > Hymenoptera > Figitidae > Leptopilina > Leptopilina boulardi. The sequence continues at coordinate 1,122,150 of NW_026137919.1, forward strand.
GATCCCACTCTAAAAATTACATGTTTTGTAGGAAATTAGTCAAGCTTTCGATTGAGATAGTTAAAAATAATTTTAAAAAATCCGATTTTGAGATAAACGTAAATTAACATTTTGACCTTGAATTTCAAGGTCAAATGTTATTTAAAAAAAAATTTTATTAACAGCGTGTAGCCCGTCAAAAAAGCTTTAAAAATCATTATATATATGTTAACTTTTATGCATTCTACTTATAAATATTGTACATTGAAAAAAATTTTTTTTTCAAAAGTCAAAAATTAAAAACGTTGTAATTCAAAAACTATTTTATTAAATTCAATAATAATTGATTTTTAAACTTTCACGAACAATAACAACATTTTAGAAAAGTATGGATTAAATTCGAGAACTTTTAATTTTTTGTTCGGACATTTCAAGAATTTTGCCTCATATGTATGTTATGCATGTGGATTTGAAATTTAAAAAATAACTATAAATAATTCATTCAATGAAAAGAAAATTAAACATTAACAAAGCTGAGCAAAGTTGATTATATATTTTAAACTATGCCTGCATAATCGCATGAGTACATATAACTTTTAATAAATCGACAATCAAAAAAAGAATATTCAAATAAAGATAATCTTATGAACATGAAAAAAAATATCATGGTAAATAACCACATATTTTTACAAGAAATAACTATAATAAATTTCTTAATTTTTTAAAATCATTATAAAAAAATTAGTTTATTCAATTAATTAAAGTTATTTGGAAAATATTTCCTTTTATACAAAATTTTTTTGTTTGATCCAAAAATTATGTGTTTAATTCTAATGACTTGAATTTTTATTTTTTTAAACAAATAAATCGTATTTGTTACAATAAAATAATTTAATGAATCTACTAAATTAATTTATTTTCAATTATAAGTTATTTAATTTATACAGTGCATTAAAGTTGTTTTTTTTAATTTTCGATTTTAAAATTACTTACGTCTTAACTATTGATTCCAAATCTGCAAAATTTATAATATTTAATTTCTCCTCACTTTCCTTTTTTTCACTTCTTTCACTTTCATTTATTTTTTGATTTTTTTGTAATTTTCGCTTTTAGAGCTTTCCACATTCGGCTTTTCACTCCTATTAAATTTTTGTGTTAACACTTCAATATATTTAATCTTTCTAAGTACGTGAAAATTTTAATTACGAATTAATGATGAACGACTTCATTATATAAATATTTTTCATCCTAATAGTTGAGACAATAGACTTTTGTTTTGATGAAAATTATAATAATTTATTTTTAATTATGTGTATGTTATGCTACCAGAATAAGGAATGTATTTGATATTAATCATTTTAATGTAATATGTTGAATTAATTGTTAATAAATTTATATAATTATGTATAATTTATATATTTTATTATTTTAAAAATGATTAAATAGTTTTTTCTTAAATTAAATAATTATTAATTAATTTTAAATATAATTGAAATTTTATTTTCTTTTTTGCTTCCTCGTGGAGGAAGCTATGTAGTCCTTTCGTTTATAAAATTTTTAAAAATGGTGAAAACAAATTTTCCTCTATATAGAAACATGTTATATGAGATCCTGATCAATTGTCCGGATGTATGTATGTATGTATGTGTGTGTGTGTGTGTGTGTGTGGATAGTTTTTGTGAACACGATATCTTTAACAGGTTTTAATGGATTTGGGTAAAATTTGGTAGGCTTATTTAACACATTAATCTCTCAAAAATGACGAGAGGATTTTTAAAAATACCCAAAAAAAAAAATTTTATCGTCTTTTTTCCAAAATTTTTTTTTTAATGGAAAAAATTTTTAAATCGAAAAATTTAAGGTAATATATAATATAATCGTCTTCTTTATGTCAAGATGAATCGATTGATATATATAAAGTATAGATTTGATTGAAATTTAAAGAATTAATGAAAGTTAAAATATCAAAAATTCTCATTTTAGCTAAAAAATGATGTGTTTGATTAAATTCAAGTTTATATATGAAATAATTTTATTCCTTGCATTGAAACAAATCAATTAGTATATAGAAAGTATACATTTGAATAAAATTAATGAAATTAATGAAATTTAAGAAATAAAAAATTTACGTTTTAGCTAAAAAATTGTGTTTTTATTTAAATTCAAGTTTAAACATAAAATAATTGTATTCCTTGCATTGAAACGAATCGACTGGTATGTATAAAGTATACATTTGCGTTAAATTAAAACAATTAATGAAAGTTAAAAAATAAAAAATTTACAGTTTAACAAAGAAATTTTGTGTTTATTTAAATTCATGTTCAAAAATAAAATAATTGTATTCCTTTTTTTAAACTTTCATTAACTCTTTCAATTTAAATAATAATAATAATTTAAATATATATCATACATACCAATCGATTTATTATAATGCAAGGAATGCAATAATTTTATGTTTAAACTTGAATTTAAACAAACACAATTTTTTTATGTATATTAATTTCAGTGTTACTGCTTGCTCCATGAGGAAGCAAATTTTTTGCATCATATAATGAGGAAGCAAAATGTTCATGAAATGAACATAAAGGACACCCTACTTGTTTTCTAATATTTAACTTTTAAAATTTTTAAATAACAAAAATCTATTGTCAAATTTATGTTTAAAATAACAATTCCTAGTATCTTGCATTGTTAATTGTTTATGCCCAATCCTGCATTAATTAATAAGTTTTTTTATAATTAGCCCTACAATGAAAAACTCGGGTTGTTAGACACCTCACGCGAAGTGAAAAATGACGATTTTAAGAAATTTTTGTTTTTTATAGTTCATTTTAAAACTTTTTTCACATTTCCTTTCACTTTATCAAATACTGAATCTGGGGTGCAAAACCACCCCAGTTATCCATTAGAGGATAAAAAAATCATTTTCATTATAGAATTAGTAATTAGGTAATAATAATCTATATTAATGAAATCAGACTTTTGTCTGTACATTGCTCAGAATCCAAAAGTTTTGACATAGTTTGTCGTTATGAACAACAAGGAGTACAAAAATGACCTTAAAAAATTTGTGTCTGTGTGTATGTGTGTATGTCACATTTCAGCGTAAATTTACAAAAATTACAATCTAAAACTGAAATATAGTTATAAAACTGTTTTTAGGGTTAAAAAATCGAAATAACTATTATTGTAACCAATTGCTTTCAAACTTAATTCAGGGGTATTTTTAGGTTCTTCGATTAAGATATCCACGTTAAAATAATAAAATTACAAATTCAAAGTCTCTGATTCAAAAATTTGAGAAACGAAAAATCGAATAACAAATAATTTTAATAATTGAATTTATGCATTCCTAATAATTTTGTTTGTACATATCTGTAATCTGTAATTTTAAATTACAGATTTATAACCACGCAGCAGAAAAAATTCAGCGAATTTATTACACAGCCACACAAAAAAAAAGTACCCGGGCCGGGGAATGAGACCACCATTTCTTGATGTATTTTGATGCGCTGAACACGAATCTGAAGTCCGTTTAGCTCCATCACGTCAGGATTTTGACATAACCTCAAAAAACATAGCTGATTTTAAATGACAGGAGAAATTTTTTAAATAATGGCAGATTTGCTTGAATTTTGTTACTCGGGGGTTTTTGAAGTCGCTGATTACGAATTTAACGTCAGATTTATAAAATTCAAAATGGCGGATTCAATATGGCGGACACATTTTTAAAAAGTAGTTGGATTTTTACGAAAATTGGTATCTAGGGGTTTTGGGAGTCGCTGATTACAAATTTATCGTCAGATTATTCAAATTCAAAATGGCGGATACAATATGGCGGACGAGTTTTTAAAAAATAGTTGAATTTTTATGTAACTTGGCACGGTGAGCTTCGTTTAGGTTCAACCTAAACTGCATGACCCTTCTCAGGTTTTTTTTTATATCAGTTCGGTGATGCCTCACGATCATTTTAAGACGAAAATTAAAATAATCGTTGGAGGGAAACTCAAATTATATTGATTTTTAAATTTTTTTTCTAGGTTATTGAAGATATTTTCATTAAAATACCGTTTGGTAAAATACTTATTGCTTCAAAAGCTACAATTTAACATAAAAATAGATTATATATAATAATTAAACCATTTTGATACATAGAATTAAGAAAATGTTTAAAAATAGTCGAAAAAACTGAAATTTTTCTAATTTTTTAAACTTTACTCCTTTATTTAACGTTATTTCAATAAAGTCATGTAGAAGTGAATTAAAGTACATAAAATTTCCTGTAAATTAAAAAAAAACTCTTCTATCTATTACCGTTACAAAAATATGGTCATTTGAATTTTAAATTTAATGGATAAATAGTTAAAATTTAACATTAGGTCTAGATTATTTGGTAAAATTGTTTTCGCAGAACTTCATCTCAATTCCATATTATAATACGTATAAGAAGGTTTAATCTTGAATAGTTTCAAATTGAAAAAACTGACTTATCTCACTTACATCGAAAGTTACATTGGTTTAAAGAATGTCTATTTCTATAAGAGAGATTTGAGTAGTTTTTAAAAATTCGTTTATTTTGAAAAATTACTTTTTTTTGAAAATATTTACTTTTTAAAAAAGTAAATATTTTAAATATGATTATGTTGCATTTTTCAAAATAAACGGATTTTTAAAAACTACTCAAATCTCTCTTATAGAAATAGACATTCTTTAAACCAATGTAACTTTCGATGTAAGTGAGATAAATCAGTTTTTTCAATTTGAAACTGTTCAAGATTAAACCTTCTTATACGTATTATATTATGGAATTGAGATGAAGTTCTGCGAAAACAATTTTACCAAATAATCTAGACCTAATGTTAAATTTTAACTATTTATCAATTAAATTTAAAATTCAAATGACCATATTTTTGTAACGGTAATAGATAGAAGAGTTTTTTTTAATTTACAGGAAATTTTATGTACTTTAATTCACTTCTACATGACTTTATTGAAATAACGTTAAATAAAGGAGTAAAGTTTAAAAAATTAGAAAAATTTCAGTTTTTTCGACTATTTTTAAACATTTTCTTAATTCTATGTATCAAAATGGTTTAATTATTATATATAATCTATTTTTATGTTAAATTGTAGCTTTTGAAGTAATAAGTATTTTACCAAACGGTATTTTAATGAAAATATCTTCAATAACCTAGAAAAAAAATTTTAAAATCAATATAATTTGAGTTTCCCTCCAACGATTATTTTAATTTTCGTCTTAAAATGATCGTGAGGCATCACCGAACTGATATAAAAAAAAACCTGAGAAGGGTCATGCAGTTTAGGTTGAACCTAAACGAAGCTCACCGTGTTGGCCGATACTGGGGTTCCGAGTCCCTGCATCGTAATACGTTTCCTACGTGTGTCTGCCATGACGGTATCAAAGCCATTATCCAGGGACTTAGCCGGATAGCGGACAAACTCCGTTCCCCACCGTCACCGCGTGGAGGTGCCCTGGATGCAGACACATGTAGAAACATAAAGATATTTGACCACCGTACTATATCTGCCATTTTACATTTGAATAATCTGACGTTAAATTCGTAATCAGCGACTCCAAAAAAACCCCATGATACCAATTTTTGTAAAAATTCAACTATTTTTTAAAAACTTGTCCGCCATATTGTATCCGCCATTTTGAATTTGAATAATCTGACGATAAATTTGTAATCAGCGACTCCCAAAACCCCTACATACTAATTTTCGTAAAAATTTAACTACTTTTTAAAAATGTGTCCGCCATATTGAATCCGCCATTTTGAATTTTATAAATCTGACGTTAAATTCGTAATCAGCGACCCCAAAAACCCCCGAGTAACAAGATTCAAGCAAATCTGCCATTATTTAAAAAATTTCTCCTGTCATTTAAAATCAGCTATGTTTTTTGAGGTTATGTCAAAATCCTGACGTGATGGAGCTAAACGGACTTCAGATTCGTGTTCAGCGCATCAAAATACATCAAGAAATGGTGGTCTCATTCCCCGGCCCGGGTACTTTTTTTTTGTGTGGCTGTGTTATAGAAGAGCCATAGAAAATGCAGTATAATAATCATAGTATCATAGATAAAAATTTTCGTTGTCATTGATTAAATAACAATAAAATATTTATATATTTTTTAAGCAATGAAAAGTAATTCTGAACAATTTACAAACGATCCTGATGAAAATACTAAGTAATTAATATTAATAAAAACAATATTAATTATAAAAATAATATTAATAATAAATTAATGTATTTATTAATTATCATAATAAAATTTAAGAATAATGTTTATATATTTGTATTATTGTTTTAATAAATAAATATATAACTGAAAATAATGAGGTATATTAAATAGAATAATAAATAAAATATTTGAAATATCAAATTGAGGCTCAGGATCTTAACGGGTTACACCACTTTGACCCGACCAAAAAATACGGTTTTTCAACAATTTTTATTGAAGAATAGAATTTTTTTAAGAAAATTAAAATACAGTAGATTATTATAGTACTCTTAAACTGCAAAAAAAATATTTGTTTACTTATTTCTTTTAAAAAATGTCGATTTGACATGATATGGCGGAGTGCATCAAAAATGTATCGGCGTAAGGTGGGCGCTATTACTCGGTTCAGATTTGAGCTATATCAAAATAAAATAAGCATTAGTTTCTGCAGCTCAAAATCTAGCGAAATACTGATTCGTTTTTAAAAAAATGCATTTTTCGCAAAATGGCATCGGTTTGAAGGAAAAAGTTGTTTAGAAAATATAAAAATTTCAAAAAATCCGTACGTATTTCGCTAGATAATTATATCACAAACAAAATAAAAATAATAGGAGGATCAATTGAAATTTGTGGCAGCTAGAGTGTCCAAAGATTTTTATAATGTAGTTTTAAAAAAACACGTTTAAAGTTTTCTTAACAGTTTAGTCATGATTAACAATGATTAAATTAAAAATGACCTATAATCAGCTATTCCGGGTCCATATAGTATATCATTTCTATGCCTATAAGGTGTACTTTCATAAAAAAAAATTTATGATTGTTTCTAAATTACAAAGTAGTGTAACGTAAAAAACCTTTTTTGTCAATAACTAAAAAAAATGTATTGACATATTAGCGAATATCTTATTGTTATTTCATTCAGAGCTATTACTATTTTAGAATTGAAACATTTTTAAAAACCTGCCTTTATTGCATTATTTATTAAAAAATCATTATGTAACTTTAAAATAATTATCAACAACTTGAAGAATATTTAAAAACGAATCGATTTAACTATTTTTTACCGTTTTATTATAAAATATTACGAAGTTATTGATGTTAAAAATCTATCTCTGCAAACGCATAAAAATTAAACACCTTTTTAAAATTATTATAATGATAAATAAGTTACCACAAATTGATCGCGAAAAATCTCCATAAGGAAGCAAAGTGTTCATGAAATAAACACAAAAAGTTCATACTTTAACTTAGCAGCTGTTTCTTTTATTTAACTCATAAATTTTCATTTATTTTTGGTTTGCGGCTTGTAAAATAGAAGCAAAAATTATTTTCATATTATTTTCAATTCTGTCGTTGTCAGTCAAAAATGAGCGATGCTTCCAACTTCCTTTTGTTCCACGATAATTATCTGAAAATATTATGCTACATACAGTTTATATTGTAAATTTAATTATATTAATACATATTATATTTTCATATTTATATTGTAATATTTATTAATGTTTATAAATTTCATTGTAAATGTATGTAAAAAATATAAAGTATTAATAAAAAATAAAAGTGATTCTCCACGAAGCGTACAATTTCATGTCGCTTGCGTTTTTTAAGAAATAAATTGTATATATTGTAATGAATCCAACGTAAAAAAGTAACTTTAGTGTTTACAAACAATAGCCTATAGCCACTTTAATTTATAAAATTAAATATTATTTTTAAAATGCAAATTATAGAACCAAATTGTCATGGGAAAGCCTTTTTTTATTTTCACACCTTATAAGCGCCAATTTTACATAGAAAATAACAGAACCGTCATGGGAAAGCCTTCACATATTTTACAATAAATCAAAAATATAATTTTTTTATTAAACAATGCGTAGTAGTATTAGGGTCAACCGGGGTAAATCCGAACGCTTTTAGTAAGTTTCAACAATAACATAAGTTTTTTCTTTAAAAAAAAATACAATCGCAGGAAACTTAGCGTTCGTATTTACCTCGATACTTTGTAACTTTCCTAAAATACCGGGGTAAATACGAACGCCACTGTATTTCAGAAAAATCTTAGGGAAAATAAATTTAAAGTATTGCAATTGTTAAACTTACATAAAAACTCAAAAAAATACGATAATAAACCTATTATATAATAATGCTGTTGAATGTGTGTGCATTTATATTTGTGTGTGATTCACGAATATGTAGTATATAGCGATATATACTCTCTCGTCTTTCTAAATCAAAACTAAGAGTTAGTCATTGCCATGAAGCCAAACACTGTGGCAGCTTAGCGAGCAGTCCTAATATTATTTTGTACTCCTTTTATTTTATACTTTAATTATAAAATAAACTTTATACTATTATTCTCTAAATGGAGATTGTCCATTTATTTATAACATGGTAGCAGAGCGTGGTTGATGCAAAAAGAGGTCCGTGGTTAGTGCAAAAATTATGAGTTTAAAGAATCTTGCAAATGTGAAAATTGATAAAAAGTTTCAAGTGTTAATTAGTGCCAGTGTGAAACAGAAACTTAAAAATGGCGTACGCAAAAGTTGATGACATCGTGATTCCTATTTTTGATGGTTCCGACTATGTGAATTGGAAAAGAAGAATATTGAAATTCTTCGAATTTAAAAGCTGTAAAGAACCGGCAACTCGGGAGAAAACTCAACAGGACAAAGACGAAGCTGAATGGAAACGAGCCGACATCAAGGCCACGAATTTTATTTACAGTTGTATCACAAATAAACAGCTCGAGTATATCGGAGACCTTGACTCATCGTACAAAATTATGAAGAAATTTGATCAAATGTATTTAAGAGAATCAACGGCACTACAAATAATATGTAGAAATAATCTCGAGAATGTGAAATTGAAAGATTTTACAGAAGTAAAAACATTTTTTGATGAATTTGAGAAAGCTACAAACGAATTAAAAGCGGCTGGTGGAACAGTGTCAGAAGAGGAAAAACTACGTTATCTATTAAAAGCACTACCACAGACATACAGCTACATTGGAGACCTTATCGATGTCCTACCCGAAAATGAAAGGACAGTCGATTTTTTGAAAATGAAAATAACAATGAAGTCAGCGGAAGAAAACCAAAATAGAGATCAACAAAATGACCAGAATTTCAACGCCTTTTATACAAACATGCGTGGAAAATGTTTTTCATGCGGAAAACCTGGACACAAACAAAACGAATGTACTGAAGGCTCATCACCTCCAAGGGGACGAGGAAGGGGTCGTAGTCTTACCAGGGGCCATCAAAGAGGCAGGGGCAACTCTCATCGTGGATATTATGGTCAAAGTCAAAATCGCGGATTCCATGGTCGTGGAAGGAGCAACAATAGAAGTGCTACAAGTTCATCATGGTTCAATCAAGATCATCAATCCGGCCCAAGTAATGCATTCATCACCGAGGTAAATTCGTCGCAAATCAATAAAGGTAACTTTAATAAAGAATGTAAAAATCAAATTGATTGGATTCTAGATAGTGGATGTACTGATCACGTCATAAATAATGATTCTGTTTTTGACGAATTTGTAACTTTAAAAAATCCTATTGATGTTAAATTAGGTGATGGCCGATGTTTAAAAGCAACAAAAGTAGGCAAAATTAAAGCAATTTTTCCAATTTACGATCAAAGTAGCGAAATAACTCTGTATAATGTATTCTATGTGAAAGATATGAAAAAAAATCTGATCAGTTATTCCAAGGTCACAAATGAAAATAAAATAGTTTCTATGGGTAATAATTCGAAAATTTATAATCAGTATAAAAAATTAATAGCTATTGCAAAAAAAGAGGAAAATTTATATCATTTAACAAGCTTTGTATATGAAAATCAAAATAAAGAAATTAATGCAAATTTAGCAACAAATAATTATATGACTCAAAAAGAAAAATGGCACAGGGCATTAGGGCATGTAAACTTTCAATATTTAACAAAAATCTGTAAGAATAAATCATTAACTGGTCTTCCAGAAACATTAGAAAATGATTTTCTAAAATGCGCTATTTGTATAGAAAGTAAAATGAGTAATTTACCATTTAACAATAATAGACACAAAGCAAATGATATATTGGAAATAGTTCATACTGATTTAAATGGATATCATTCTACTGAAGGAAATTGTGGGGAAAAATATTTTTTAACTTTTGTAGATGATTATAGTAAATTAGCGAAGGTTACACAATTAAAGCAAAATCAGATACTTATAATTGTTTCGTTGATTATGTAAATTTAGTCGAAAACTTAACCGGAAAAAGAGTTAAAACACTAATTTGTGACAATGGTAAAGAATATTTGAATAAAGATATCTTTAATTTTGTTAGGGAAAAAGGAATTTATTTAAAACCATGCCCACCACATGTTCACGAATTAAATGGGGTAGCAGAAAGATATAACAGGTCAGTTATGAATACCGCGAGATGTTTGTTTAAAGAAGCTAAAGTAAACCAGATTTATTGGCCTGAAGTTGTAAAGGCAGCGGCTTATTTAAAAAATCGAACTTTAGCAAACACAGTCGAACCAAATAAATCACCATATGACATATTTTTTGGAGAAAAACCCAACGTTAAACATTTAAAAATCTATGGCAGTAAAATTTTTGTTAGAATACCTGATCAAATAAGAAAAACAAAATGGGATGACAAAGCAAAGTTAGGTGTATTGTTAGGATATAACGAGACAGGCTATAGGGTATTGATTAACAATAGAATAATTAATGCGAGACACGTCGATGTAATCGAAGAGGGAATAAAATGTATTGGTTTACCGAATGAAAGTATAAATAATGATAATATTGATAACGAGGATAGTGCAGAAAATCAAATTTTAAGTGAGAGTGAAAATTATGAGAGTTTTCAAAACGATACAATCAAAGGTATAAGTACTCCAAAAATAGATAAACAAAATATTAATAGCCCGAAATTAAATCAAAATTGTCCAAGCGAAGAGTCAAATGAACCTAGACGTTCTTTAAGAAACAAAATACCTAATAGTAAATATTATAACGAAGATTTTGTTACTTACTTTATTTGTGCAAATTTTTGTGATGCAAATGCACCAACTACTTACAAGGAGGCGATTGAATCTCCAGAATGTAAAAATTGGAAAAAGGCAATGGACAGTGAAATAGAAAGTTTAAATAAAAATAAAACTTGGAAATTAATTGATCGACCCAATGATAAAAAAGTAATTGATTTAAAGTGGCTCTTTAAAAAGAAAGATGAAAATTTATTTAAAGCTAGAGTAGTCGCGAGAGGTTTTCAACAAAAAGAACGTCTAGAAAATGTATATTCTCCGGTTGTAAAAATGCAAAGTTTGAAAATTCTATTATCTTACTGTTGCCAAAATAATTTTTATATAGAGCAAATGGATGTTGAAACAGCCTTTTTAAATGGGAAAATTATTTCCGAGGTTTATGTAAACCAACCTGAAGGTTATGAAAAGGGCAACAATAAGGTATATAGACTACTAAGATCATTGTACGGCTTACGTGAAAGCCCAAGAACGTGGTACGAGTGTTTTAATAAATTCATGTATGAAATAGGTTTTGAAAGAAGTCAACACGATAATTGCTTATTTGTAAAATTTGATGGTAAGGAATCAATATATATATTACTATTTGTTGATGACATGTTGATATGTTGCAAAAATATAAAAAAGGTTAAAGATGTAAAACAAATACTGTCAAATCGATTTAATATGAAAGATATTGGTAAAGTTAACAATTACATTGGTATCACAATTGATTATGAACCTAAAAAAGGTATAATGACCTTAAGTCAAGAAAAATATATTGATTCTTTGGCAAAAAAATACGATCTTGAGTATGCGAAACTTTACAACACTCCAATGGAAACTAATCTTAAATTAGATCCTGCAATTCAAATTGATGAGACAATACAATTTAGAAATTTAATCGGAGAACTCTTATATATTAGTACCGGAACTCGACCGGACATTGCGTTTAGTGTAAACTACCTAAGTCGATTCCAAAGTTGTTTTAATAGTAACCATTACAAGTATGCTTTACGAATCCTGAAATATTTATACTCAACAAAAAATTAAAAATTAACATTTAACAAAAATAATTATTGTGAAATCATCGATTGTTATGTAGACTCCGATTGGGCAGGTGATACGAATGATAGAAAATCAACCACCGGTTACGTGATTAGAATTTTTAGTAATGTTGTTTATTGGAAAACACACAAACAATGCTCGGTAACAAAAAGTTCAACCTTTGCCGAGTATGTGGCTTTATCAGAGGCAGTAACAGAAGTTAACTATATTCGAAATATGTTAATTCAAACGTTCAAAATCGACATAAAGGAACCAATAAAAATATTTGAAGACAATTCAGGCGCGTTAACAATTGCAAAGTACGGAAACTTTACTAAAAATTCTAAACACATTGAAGTACAATTTCACTACGTTAACGAAAATTATGAAAGTGGAATTATTGATGTAATAAAGGTAGAATCTAAAAACAATATAGCCGATATTTTTACGAAAAGTTTAAGTAAAGAAATGTTCATTAAATGTAGAGAGAACCTAAAATTAATGTGAAAAGTAAAAATAATCGTATTAAAAACTACACTTGTAAATTTTCAAAATTTAAAATCAAAATAATTGAGAATTAAAATAAAAATGCAAAGAGGCGTGTTGAATGTGTGTGCATTTATATTTGTGTGTGATTCACGAATATGTAGTATATAGCGATATATACTCTCTCGTCTTTCTAAATCAAAACTAAGAGTTAGTCATTGCCATGAAGCCAAACACTGTGGCAGCTTAGCGAGCAGTCCTAATATTATTTTGTACTCCTTTTATTTTATACTTTAATTATAAAATAAACTTTATACCATTGATTGTCCATTTATTTATAACAAATGCATCATATATAAATACAAAAATTAAACAGGTTAAAAATTAAAATGCATTACACAATTAAAACCTTCAATAACTTTATCAAATCATAACGGATTTTTGCAAAACTTGGTACAGAAAGTATTTTGGAGTGATTGAATGTAAATACAAAAATAAAAGTCAAATTTTTTAAATTCAAAATGGCGGACTTTCCTAAAACTTATTTTTAAAAATGATCAAATTTGCTAACTCCAAATTCGTAATCAGCGACCCTGAAACCCCCCGAGTAACAATTTTCGAGCGAATCCAATGAATTTTTTAATTCTCGTCCGCCATTTTGAATTTTGAAAAACTGACTTCAAATTGGTAATTAGCGACCCCAAAAACCGTAGAATACCAAATTTTATTAAGATCCTGAAAAACTTTTTTCAACAAACCATTTGGCAAAAAAATTGAAACACTCCTTCGAGAGAACAGAGATTAAGTTTCTGCTTATTAATTACTAACGAGGATACGTATAGAAAGAAAAACTTTTTTCTACGTACTTTTATAATGTTAAAATAATAGTGTAATGAAATAAAAACAATTTTGTGTGGCTCTGATGTAAAAAAAATTATTGAAAATACCGTTCGGATTTACCCCGGTTTTCCAATTTTCCTGGGTAAATACGAACGGTCTGATATTATTAATAAAATTTTACAGAAGGCAAAAATCAAAAATAGTTTCTGTTCTAGTATTCATAACAAACAATTATAAATAATAAAATAAATTTTTAGCTTCTTTTTCTTCAAACACGAGACAAAATACTGAAAGAGTGTCATCTTTGATTTTCAATCTTTTTTGCAATACTCGCTAACTTTTTTTTATGCTGTTGCTAATTAACAAACGAAAAATGGGATAATACTTAGAATCTCTTGAAGAGGATCTGAGGTAAAATTTCTCATATCAAACTTATTTTTAAAAATTTTAATTAAGCTGAAATAATTAGCGTTCGGATTTACCCCCCGTTCGAATTTACCCCGGCTGACCCTATATGGGGCATTCTATGGGAAATTTTCATTGAAAATTTTTTTTGTCTGAAATATTTCTTTTTGAAATCTATATGAAAAATAAGGAAAGACGTATTTTTTTATTTTTTTATTTGATGAAAATGAAGGAAGTTATGATTTTTTGAAATTTAACGTCAACGAAGAAAGTGTGTTTTTGGAACATTTTTTAATCTATTGTACTCAGAAATTAAAAATTATGCTATATATGAAATTTGTTCATTTTTTCTCAAATTTTTCAAATATGTGCTAAAAAATAACGTACCTATAACAGAAATAACAAAAAAGTTGAAATTAAACTAATAAAGTGAGTTTTCTCAAAAGAGACACTTTCGATTTTTAATTTTTTTGCATTACTATATTACTATTACTATTACTATTACTATATTACTATATTTTTAACTTACTATTAACAATTTTTAAGCTTGACGCAACGATTTTTAGTATGTTTTTATGAAAATTAAAAAAAACAAATGAATGTTAATGGAAAAAGTTTATATTTGTTGAAAAAATGCTTAAATTCTGTGAGCCGTACTAAAAAAATTATAAATAGTAATTTAAAAACTAAAAATACCACTTTCGCAGATAGGGGAAAAATTCTTTAATCATCAGAGATTGTAATGCAAAAAAAAATTAAAAATCGAAAGTGTCTCTTTTGAGAAAACTCACTTTATAAGTTTAATTTCAACTTTTTTGTTGTTTCTGTTATTGGTACGTTATATTTTAGCACATATTTGAAAAATTTGAGAAAAAATGAACAAATTTCATATTTAGCATAATTTTTAATTACTTAGTACTTAAAAAATGTTCCAAAAACACACTTTCTTCGTTGACATTAAATTTCAAAAAATTATAACTTCCTTCATTTTCATCAAATAAAATAATAAAAAAATACGTATTTCATTATTTTTCATATAGATTTCGAAAAAAATATTTCGGACAAAAAAAAATTTTCAATGAAAATTTCCCATAGAATGCCCCATATCAATGGATATCAATGACAGAAATGCAAAACCGAATGAAAATTGCTTAATAATTTCTTTAAAAAACATTATTCATTATGCGTCATGAGGAAGTCTTATGGCCGTCTTTAATTCAATACAATATTTTTAAAAATTAGAATAAAATTTTTGAAAATAATTTACAACATCACAATATATATTTCTATTAAATTTTCATAAATCACAACATAAATTACCAAAAATTACCCTATAAATTTCCATAAATAGTTTTTAAAATTTTCTTTTACATATTATAAATTATCTTAAAAATTTAATAAATTACAACAAAAATTTCAATAAATTACACTTTAAATTTCCAAAATTAATTTTTAAAATTTTCTTTTATATTTTTTGAAACTTGAGTTTTTTTGTATTATTTTAAATTTCCTCAAAAATTTCATAAATTACCGCATAAATTACAATAAATTTATATAAATTACCACATAAATTTCCAAAACTATATTTTTCATTTATAAATTTTGTTTGTTATAATATTAAAAATTATTTCAATTTTTTATTAAGTACTACAATAGCTCTTTATATAACATAGATGGGTTTAGATCTAATTTGATTAAAATATAAAAAAATTATAAACAATTTGACCGGTCTATTACAAATATTTTATTCTTGACTATCATTCTTGAAAGTAATACTGTGATTTGAATTTTAATTAGAAAAAAAATTCTATAATAACGGAAACCAAATTACACGCTACGCGGAGAATCACCCATATATTGCAAGAAAATTATTAGTAACAAAACTTTAATTATTTTAGATTAATAATATTGTTTTCTTCACTTATTAAATAAAAATATAATAATAATAAAATAAAAAATAAATTTTATAATAATAATTAATATTATTTCTGAAGAATATTCCGTTACAAAAAAGCACAAAGTTTTTAATTGCTTAATTTGAATTATTTATATTGCAGCACATGACGCGCGCGACTCTTAGTTACAATGTGTTAATAGGTAAATATGATAAATAGAAATAAAATAAAAAATAATTATAAAAAAATAAATAGCACACAATAGATAACCCAGTATAAACATTTCGAAAATTAAAACTAAAAAATAAAAACTTCTTGACATTTTTTTTCTCAACTGAATATTTTTCAGAAATAAATAATAATAAAAATAATAAATACTGATTTAATATTTACTTTTTTTCCATTTTTAAAAAAAATGTTGCTGAGGATGTGGCCGAAATCCACGGTTATAATAATAAGGATTTTTCGGCGGCTGCTGCTGTTGATGCTGAAGTGGTTGTGGTTGCTGTTGTTGTCGTTGTTGCAGTGGTTGTTGCAGTGGTTGTGATGATAATTGTTGGTGCTGTTCTGGCTGCTGTTTCTTTTTTTCTTCTTTTTAATTATCAATTTGCACAAATTAAAAAATTTGTTATAAAAATTTTTTTTCTAAAATTTTTTAATAAAAATAAATAAATAATTAATTAAATATACTTGCCCATTTTGCAAGAATTGATGTAATAAATTTATTTATTTATTTGTTGTTCGGTTACACTGTCTTCTTTGACACTCATATTTCGACTGATTGTAATAATTGTCATCAAATCTTTATATTTACTGACAAAGGTATATTCTTATATTATCAAATAATTGATTTTTGTACTACAATATAGGCAATTCAATTAATCTATGCGTAATAGTAATGTATTACAATTTATTTATAGTTATTTATTTCAATATAAATTTAAAAGAATTCAAAAATAGCAAAATCATTTTTAATAACATTAATTTATTTATTAATTTATTAAATTAATTAATTTAATTTAATTAATTTTAATTAATTTATTAATTAATTTATTTATTAATTAATTAATTTATTAATTAATTTACATAAATCAGAGAAGTTTAGAATGATATATTTACTTGATTTTTAAAAATTATATTTTATTGTAGAATTAAATTTAAATTTTTTGACATTTTATGAGCCAACTTTCACGGTTTGCATACGCTAGGGAAGAATGTGTACATGAATTGTTTTATATAATTTGAATTGCATAACAAAATACGATTTCAATGAGCCTAAGAACGTTTAAAAATATTAATTTTTGACAGAGAAATAAAAAAAGTAGTAAAAACATTGAAAATTGGGTTTTTCTTAGATATCTAATTGAAAAATTAACATATTCACTTTGGCAAGGTGTCATTTTTTTCAGAATTTTATTAGCTTTAATAAAATAAAGAGGAAAAAATTTTAGTTTTAATATTTTTGAAGATTTGAACAGTTTTATAGTTGTTGAAAAAGCAGAGTTCGCACAATTTCGGACGGTAGTGTATGTTGTTTTAATTTATTTTTTTTTATTAATAAATTACATTTTTTAATAAAACATAATATTATTAAGCATATATATTAAAAGTGTACTATTAAGAACTGTTAAGAAAACAACCATACGTACTTTCATAAGTTCCTAAGATATACAGTGCACTTAGTAGGGCTCCGCGCCTAATTATAATTATTTTAAAATAAAACCATTATCATCTGTAAAATCATTATTGTTTCGTATTTTTAACATCATAAGGTACCTTTTTAGTAAAAACTAAATTTTCGTTTTTTTTTAAATTTAACATAGTTGTCTAACCTCTTAAACATTTTATATAATTTTAAATTATTTAAGAGTAATATATTTTAGTGTTATTTTTCAATATTAATGTTTTAATTATAATTAAAATGAAATAATTTGATAAATTTTTTTAAAAATATTAATTTTTATTTATTTACTCATATTTATTAAATAACTTCATAATTTTATATTTATAATGATGACAATATTGTGTCATAATATGACTATTTTATAAGTATAAAGTTTTATATTATTAATGCTGTATACTTTTAGATTAGTCTATTATTGTATATTGTGAGGCAATGAACGTATACAATTTTGAAAAATTTCTGTTTTGAAATTAAGTGAATATTATTTAATATAATAAAAAATTTAATATATTTTAGAAATTTTTAAAAAATATAAAAGGAAATGTTAATTTAACATCAAAAAATATCAAACAGGAATTCATAATTTAATAAGTAAGTAATAAAAGTATGAAATTATTTTAACAAATAATAAAATAATATTGTTAGTAGAATAATATAATATTAATATTGTACTATATTATAACATTGTTTGTGAATAAATAATTTCTATATTTTATTAAAAAAATTTAATTTATAAAATTGCTTATTAATAAAATTTTTTTTAAATTAGTGTGGTCTTATACAAGAAAATTAATTAAATAAGACGAATATTTTTTTATTTTATTTTTATTCTTTTTCTTCACAATAATACATTTTTCATTTATTGTAAGTTTTAAATTTTTCCAGACGTTTAAAAATTGAAATTCAAGAAGAAAGTTGGAAGTGAAGAATAGTATTTTTTTAATTTTCATTAATTTTTCAAAATTATTAAAAATTTTTTTTAACAATTACCGTTTCTAAAGCTTCGTTGATGCCCTTTCAGTTGGCATTATCGATTTTTGATAGGTACGATTTTTTTAAATCAAAAGCTAATGTATTTTTTTAAAAAAAAGTACAATTAAAAAATGGGACAAGCATTTTTAAATATTTACAATTTAAATTTTTTGTTCATTTTTGGCTATTTTTAATATTTTTTTACCACTTGCTTTTCAATATTTAAACATTTTTGAAACAATTTTTCAACTATATATTTTTACAGGAAATAGCCTCAGGTTTTGATTGAGAAAAAATTACTAATCACCCAGAAAATGTCAAATTTTTTTTTAATTACATTTTTTTGTTCCAAATTTTTTTTCAAAAACTAATATTACCAATCGAAAGAACATCAAAAATGACTTCGAAACATCCAAACATCGTGTTCCATGAACTGCTACTTATGATCTAAACTAATTTCTTTAAAATTTTTTTATTTAAATATTTAAGAAACAAAATTATTTAAACATGCGGTATACTGTCAAATCTCCAAAACTTTGCCACGAATTTAAGCGTAATCGATGAAAAAATTTTTTGTACCACGATCACTTTGCCTGGGATCCACTAAATATATATATATATATATATATTTATTAAATTATATATTAAATGTACAATATATTTTACATAGTACATATTATAAAATAATGTTAAAGATTTTATGTAATATTAAATTTTAGGATAATGTATTTTAATGATCTTTTTCAATATGTAAATTTTTTAATCATAATTAAAATTTAATACTAGGAACATTTTTTTGTAACCTTAATTTCTTTATTTATATACTTTTATTCAATAATTGAACTCCATAATTTTATATTTATAATAATGACAATATTGTGTCATAATACGACTACTTAATAAGTATAAATTTTTGTATCATTAGTTCTGTATACTTTTAAATTAGTATATTATTGTAAGTATATTGAGGAAATGAATTAATACAATTTATATCCAATTAATACAATATTATAAGATTTTATTTCAACAAGTAATAATATAATAATTTTGTTAATACAATAATATTAATATTAAACAGTATTATAATACTGTTTGGAAAGAAATAATTTCCAAATATTTGAACTATAAATTCAATGATACGATAGGGGTTATGCGTTAAATACATGTTCTCCGCAATTAGTGCATGACATTTCAGTATTTGGTCTTAAAGTTGAAGATTTAAGCATACTTTTGAGCCCTATTAAAGCTTTCTATACCCTCACGTTTTCCTTTCATAGTACCTCAAAAAATGCCAAAATAGCCATTTTTGACAATTTAACCCTTATTTTTAGGAAACTGAACAAATTAAAAATTTTAATTTTTGTATTTTCTTGTTCATTGACACCCAAACATTTAAGGGGAAAACTCGTTTAAAAAATTTTTTTTTTGTTCTAAAAATTAGATTACTATTTGTAGAATACGATCCAACATTACTAATCTATAATTTGATGTATGAATGTCTATAGTAAACGTAGGTTTAGCGCTTCAAATGAAACTAAATGCAGTTAACTATGAGCACGGGATCCCTCTATTCTTTCGGTTTCTTGTCAATATAATTTTATTAATTGTCAATATCAATTACCATAAGAAAGTGATAGTAAATCTTTGTTTTAGTGCAATAGCTATTTTCGAATACATAACGTCTTTAAGGCAATAGTTTAAAAACTACTTTTATGTACCGAAAACTTTATACGCGTTTTTCTCGAAACGTTTTTTTTCGCGCGCCGTGCAATGTAACTCAGGCAATTTTTAACTGATTTTAATCAAACTTACCACAAATCTTGTTTATTTTACTGACTATTGCATGACGAGCTCCTTTAAAAAATTTTTTTTTAACAATTGTTTTTGAACAATGTTTATAAAAAAAGTGATTTTATTTCAAAATGGTGCCAAATTTTCACAAAAAAAATTTTGAATTTTCTTTTCGTCATACAAAGCGTATTTGCGTATTTTAAAGGTAAAAATATTGATTTTTAATTTTAGTTGAGAAATGTGATCTGTAAGCTGCACGGTGAAAAATCAAAGATGCAACTTCAAACGCCTGTATTGCTGCCATTTTTTAATTTTTTTTATTAAAATTTTTTTTATAAAGCTTATATTTTGTACTTTAAGGGAATGTAGGAAACTCCCACGTGACCTAGTATGGGAAAATGTGTTTTGGTAGTATATATCTTACTCTAAAATGAAAAGATTTTTGTCTACAATTTTGAGGGACGATAGATTAGGGTACAAGGAATCTCGCTATTCTCCGAAAATTACATAATTTTGAGTTAAATTATTAAAAAATGAAGTTTAAAAAGTGTCATTTTTAAACGAAAATGAAAAGAAACATGGCGGCGCATACACAGACGTTGCTTGAGTGTGTCAGTGCTCCAGTAAATAGCGCCAATACGAGCGAGTGGCCGCTGAATGAACTATAATAAAACACATTATTTTACTATTTATTGCTTTATTTTTATTATTTTTGCGTTAAGATATGGTAAATGAGTATAACAGCGAGATTCATTGTACAAAACAAAATCATTTAGTCAAAATTTTAACCCGAAATCATTTATTATTTCAGAGAATTATTGAAACCACAAAAAAACGTCCTTTGCCCACATACCCTTAAGATATGCTTTAGTTTAATTCAATAAATTTTACCAGTTTAAAAAAAAATCTTGAAAAAAGTGCATTTACACAAGTTTCCCCCTTAATAAACACATGAATTTAATATGGCGGACGACAATTTTAAAAAAACCATTCAATTAGCTTGAAACTTTTTACTCGGAGATTTTTGGGGTCGCTGTTTACAAATGTGATGTTAGTATTTTAAAATAGCGGATCCAATATTGCGGATGACTTTTTGAAAATCTATCCAATTAGTTTAAAACTTGTTACTCGGGTTTTTTCAGGTCTCTGATTACGAATCTGATATTAGTTTTTCAACATTCAAAATGGCGGATCCAACAAGGCGGACGACAATTTTAAAAATCTATCCAATTAGCTTAAAACTTCTTACTCCGAGGGATTTGGGGTCGCTGATTACGAATTTAACATTAGAATTTCAAGAAAGCTATGTAATTAATCAGCGACCCTACAAACCCCCGAGGAATCGGTATCAAAACTAAACAAGAATTTTCATAAAAAAGTTATATTGTACAAAACATAAAAATTGTTATTTTTTACATTATATTTTTTTAATGTTGTTTTTATTTTTTGTAAATTTTAACTTTTTTGTAAATGAAAAAATTTTTTTTTTAATTTGTTATTTTGTACATTGAACTTTTTTTTGTTTTTTCTTAACGTTATTTTTTACATAATTTTTTTAGTTATTTTTTACATAATTTTTTTGTTATTTTTTACATATAGAAAAAAAATTTTTCGTAATTTTTTTGGGGCAGTTTAAAGTTTGGGTCAGTTGGGGTAAATAAGAACAAAATCCCTATTTTTCACAAATTACGTAAGTTTCTTCCTTTAAAAGGTAATATTTGCTGGTTTATATTTTCTTAAGTTGTTATTTACATTCCCAGGATTAATTTTATGCAGCAGAAATAAATTTAGATAAGCTTTAAACGCATGAAACTGACTGTTCTTATTTACAGTATAAGATTTAAAAAAACATTTTAATTTGAGGTAAATGGTGACAGCATAGTTTCTCCGAAAGGTTTAAGAAAAACGTTTCCTTAAGTATATTACTGTATTTAGGGATAAAAATACTTGAAAAAAAATTTTAATAGGGCGGACGAACTTAAATTTTTTTTATAAATTGATTTTTGCTTAATTGATATCTTTTATTATTTTTTTTATTTAAGTATTTTGTCTCGCATTTCAAAGAAAACAAACTTAAAAATCATACAAAAATTTTTTCTTATTCCTTAGGATTTCCTTAACAAAAATCCACTTGAATTTTTGATTTTTATCGATTTGGTTAATAATAACAAGTTGTCCCCATTTACTCCGAGTTTTCAAATTTTTAGTGTTATTATTAACCAAATTGACAAAAATCAAAAATTCAAGTGAATTTCTGTTATAGGAGTCATAAGGAATAAGAAAAAAATTTGGTATGTGTTAAAGAAGAATTTTGAAAATTAGAAAATTATTCAATATCAATCAAAGATTGATATTTTCTAAAACTCTAAAAGACCTAGGTACCTTAACATACGTTGCCCTTCGGACAAATTATATTGTAATAGGTAGTGGATCCCTTCCTTACCTCACTATTATTCAGTGAGTTGGGTGAGATCCCATATTAATCAGAACAATTGGTTAGGAATATTTGAAATAAAAGATCAAACAAATATTTAATTAATTGTACATAAATATATATTGTGTAACAACCCAAATAGTACAATATTACAGTATTCTGTATTCTAATACAATTTACGTGTGAATGAATGTACGTGTAATAATGTTGTGTGTGTTATGTTAAGAGTCTCTGAACTCTTACGTATATTTACCTCTGGAATTTCCTCAGATTGATATCCTTCAAAATAATCGACGTATCTCAATTCAAGTATTAAATTAATTCTTTAATTTATTTTAATTATATTATATTCTCTTTTTTTAAACAATTATTAAAACAATCTCAAAACTCAATATATGCTATAAACTTTATTTCTCATTTACTATTTAATTTTCATTCTCAATTTCAAAACTTTAATACTCTTTAAACAATCTCACTTTAAAATCACAACTCGAATTAAAACTCAGTAATAAACTCAAAACGGAAACAACCTCGAACCAGAGGTTTGTTTCTAAAAGGTCTCTTAACTCAGAGACTCAAACTCCAACTAAAAACTCTCAAAAAAACTCCGAGCTCCAGACTGAGCTCACTCCTCTCTCCAAAACACTTACTGACTAAACAACCCTGGTCTAAGGGGTTGTTCCACCTGTCTCACTCGGAGACCACACTTGGAAGACCTCGATCTTCGTGTGTCAACTGATTTTATTAAGTTGACTTTTGGTGGGGAAAAGAATATTCTATTTAACAAATTTATTGTTGTCAATGTTTTTTTATTGCAACCGTGCAATATTGGGGTAGTGTTCCAGTTCAGTTTGAATGGACATACCTTGGATGCAGCAATCTTTATTGCGCCATCCTTTGTTTCTTGAATTAAATTAGTTCACTTAGTTTCTCAATTTTATCATGAATTTTAAATAGGTCTTCTTTAAAATTTAAGTTATTAATTGAAAGTTAATATTTAATATATAATTATTTGGACATCTCTAAGAGATTCTAAAGGCATTTCTTATAATGTTTATAAAGTGTTATTTGTTTGTGTTGCATAATGTGTCCTCTTTTTCAAGTATTGTATTAATGAATTATTAATAATGTTAATAATTTATTAATAAGAAGTTACGAAATTCATACATAACAAATACCCCCCTTCTAAGCGCTGTCGTCCCTTGACAGTCTATTATAATAGTTGTTTCGAAAAAGTTACATAAATTCCTCTTGATTACATTGTTTTTGTTGTTTTGGTCTTGTGTTGTTTCTTGGATGTTGCTGGTGTTGTATGTTTCTTTTTTTTGGTATTATGTTTTCCAATCTTTGTTTTTCTGTAAATAAATTGGTTAAGATTTGGCATTCTCTATTAATTACTGTTCTCAAATTAGAACCTTAGTAAAAGTAGAAAGTTCCAAGGTTTTTGAAAAAAGCAAAATAATATATGAAAAAAATTAATTGTGTAAAAACAATAATAAAAAAAATGTTTAATTTTTTTTCATATGTATATATATATGAGACAAATTTTATTATTAAGAATATATGTGTATATGTAATTAAAAAATTTAATATATTAACTGAAATATGTTTTTAAAAATTTTTTAGACGTCTCAATATTTAAAAAGAAAAAAAAATATTGGGAGAAAAAAATACAATAAAAATTTATTTTTATGTGAAATACCAGAAAAAAAATATTTATAAATGTGGTATTTCATACCCCCCTTCTTATGGGCTGTCGTCCCTTGACAGTCTATATAATACAAAATTAAGATTGTGAATTCCGTTTGTATAAAAGCTTTATTTATAAGATGTATTTTTTAACTTGTTAGTGACCCAATAGATTATACATGTATTGCATACCCTTTTTTATATGTATCATATTTAGAATATGATTAAGGTATTAGAATTGTTTCGGTTAATGAACTTTACCGTCTTTTTTTTATTTGTTATTTAAAATAATTTTTTTACTAATATGTTCCCACAAAATGTCATTATTATTATTTTATAATTCTTGTTACATCCCGACATAACATTTGAAATTTTTCCTTTATTTAAATAAAAGAATTTAAATATTACTTTTACACTTTATGTGCATTTTTACAAGTTAAAGGCCCCTTAATGCAGATTAACCGTTATGCATATATGATTAACAGAGTGGTCAAGCACAAGTAATGTCATAATATTAATAATGGTACAAAATAGGTTGAATAACATGACTATTATTCATAAAATAATATTATATTGACATTATTTGTGATTGAAAAACATTCTGACAACAAGAAAATAACATCAATAATATTAATTAAAATAGCCTCAACTTATTATCATAAGGCATGATAATTAATCGACATAAGATTATAATTGAAATGTCGATAGAGTAGAAAGCAATAAGATAAAGAACTCTTCCTTTTTGACATGAATAAAGAATGACTAATGTATAATAAAATATATACGTACGTACGTATATATATATATATATATATATATGAGGCAAAATTCCTGAAATGTCCGAACAAAAAATTAAAAGTTCTCGAATTTAATCCATACTTTTCTAAAATGTTGTTATTGTTAGTGAAAGTCTAAAAATCAATTATTATTGAATTTAATAAAATAGTTTTTGAATTACAACGTTTTTAATTTTTGACTTTTGAAAAAAAAATTTTTTTCAATGTACAATATTTATAAGTAGAATGCATGAAAGTTAACATATATATAATGATTTTTAAAGCTTTTTTGACGGGCTACACGCTGTTAATAAAATTTTTTTTTTTAAACAACATTTGACCTTGAAATTCAAGGTCAAAATGTTAATTTACGTTTATCTCAAAATCGGATTTTTTAAAATTATTTTAACTATCTCAATGGAAAGCTTGACTAATTTCCTACAAAACATGAATTTTTCAGAGTGGGATCTTTTAAAGTTTTTGAGATATTAATTAATTAATGTTTATAACAAATCAAATATTTTACAAACGAATAAAGTTACCGTAATTCTGAAGTTAGTAATTGAAAGTTAACGTAATTCCGCATCCAACGAGCTCTATATGAAGTATTTTGGATAAGTAGATTGTTAATAAACAATTGCAATGTTAACTAATTGTTTATTAACAATCTACTTATCCAAAATACTTCATATAGAGCTCGTTGGATGCGGAATTAGCTTAACTTTCAATTGGTTAGTTTAGATTTACGATAACTTTATTTGTTTGTAAGATATTTCGTTTTTTATTGTTATTTAACTAAAATTGAACAAAAATACTTCATATAGGGCTTTTGGATGCTTGTTGTTAGTAAAAAATAAAATATTTTACAAACAAATAAAGTTATGGTAATAATGAACTTACCAATTGAAAGTTAAACTAATTCCGCATCCAACGAGCCCTATATGAAGTATTTTGGATAAGTAGATTGTTAATAAACAATTTCAATGTTAACTAATTGTTTATTAACAATCTACTTATCCAAAATACTTCATATAGGGCTCGTTGGATGCGGAATTACGTTAACTTTTAATTACTAACTTCAGAATTACGGTAACTTTATTCGTTTGTAAAATATTTGATTTGTTATAAACATTAATTAATTAATTAATTAATATCTCAAAAACTTTAAAAGATCCCACTCTGAAAATTTCATGTTTTGTAGGAAATTAGTCAAGCTTTCCATTGAGATAGTTAAAAATAATTTTAAAAAATCCGATTTTGAGATAAACGCAAATTAACATTTTGACCTTGAATTTCAAGGTCAAATGTTATTTAAAAAAAAAAAATTTATTAACAGCGTGTAGCCCGTCAAAAAAGCTTTAAAAATCATTATATATATGTTAACTTTTATGCATTCTACTTATAAATATTGTACATTGAAAAAAAATTTTTTTTTCAAAAGTCAAAAATTAAAAACGTTGTAATTCAAAAACTATTTTATTAAATTCAATAATAATTGATTTTTAGACTTTCACTAACAATAACAACATTTTAGAAAAGTATGGACTAAATTCGAGAACTTTTAATTTTTTGTTCGGACATTTCAGGAATTTTGCCTCATATATATATATATATATATATATATATATTTGTATATATATACTTCTTTAAATCCATTTTTGAGGGATATATAATTTAATAACTTTTAATTCAATTTAAAAATTCTACAAATTACAATTTTTATTTATAATCATACAATTAATCAAGATATAATAAAACTTCTGTGACTTTGATTTATTAAAATAAGTAAATAATTATTCAACTTAATGTTCATTTTAATTTTAATTAAAATTTTGTATTTTTTATAAAAACATTTTTATATAAAATATTTTTAATTTTAAAAATATGTTTGTAAAATACTGATATCTTTTATTTTACATTAATAATTAAACTTTATTTTAGAAACTCAAATCATCATCATTATTTTTTTCTACTTAATTTTATTAACATATTTTTTTTCAAACAAGAATAATAATTAATTTTAAATTAATAATTTAGATCAAGTAAAAATTTTGAAATACATTATATATTTAAACACTTAAATTACGATTTTTAATTTAAACGAATTCGTCATTTTAATGTATAAATATAAATGCTTTACATATTACATTTATTTTGCTTAATTTCTTCAAATCTTATTTTGTTACTTTAAAGGTTAAGTATCATCTAATTTTACTTCAATATTTATTTCAAAAATAATAAATTAAATACTTATATTCTACATTTAATAAAAAAACAATAATTTTGATATAATAAAGTAATCTTATAAGTTTTACTAAAATACATGTATTGAAGAAAAATTAAATAAAAATTAATTAATTAAATTATCTTATAATTTATATAATGAAAATAAAATAACACTAGTGATATTAAATTTAATAATATTTTCTATAGCTCTCTTTTTTCATAAATATATTTTCTTTATTGTTTTCTTAAATTCTTATAGAATTGATCGACCATGTTAAAGAAAGGGGGAGGGCAACAGGACACTCGTCCCAGAAGCCATGATTTTGGGGCGCTAAATTTTAAAGTACATGATTTAAAGAAAAAAAAATAGGGCTGAGGGGGTGCCAGATAAAAGTTTTGCCTCAGGCGAAAATTTTACTAGACACGGCTATACAGAAATGTACAAATTTCTATAATTTAAATTACAAAAAGTTTAATAAAATGTATAAAATGTTATAAAGATTGAAAACTTCGTTGCTCTTAATTTCTTTAATTGGGTTAAAAACATATTTTTTAATTTTCCATGTTTTTTTGCTTTTAATAATTAAAATATCAGTATTATTATTGTAAAATTTATTAGTTAAAACAATAATAAAAAAATGAAATTCTATTGCCATGGAAACAAAATTAAACAATTGAAAAAATTGGAATTAAAAAATTCATTAACTATTTTTTTAGTTTTCTCATCTGTCACTGTAAAAACGTCATTTTCATATTATTAATAAAACGATTATCATAACATTAAAAAATGAATGATTATATGAATTATTTGAAAAAAGATCCAATAGAACTTTCATCAACTGAAATGCTAAAATCTATTGTTCATCAAGATTCAACATGGTAAAAAATAAACTTTTTGATTCTTTTTTAAAATTATGAATTAATATCAATTATAATTATGAATAATAATAATAATTATTATTATTAATATTATTAATAATAATAATTATTATCTATATTAATAAAATCAGACTTTTGTCTGTACATTGCTCCAAATTAATTTTTTCTTGCATAGTTTATCATTTTAAGTAGTAAAGATAACAAATATGTTATCTATATTAATAAAATCAGACTTTTGTCTGTACATTGCTCCAAATTAATTTTTTCTTGCATAGTTTATCATTTTAAGTAGTAAAGATAACAAATATGTTATAAATAAAAACTCTGTCTGTCTGTCTATCTGTCTGTCTGTCTGTCGTCAATATTTTGTACCGGCACAACTTTAAAACGGCTCAACCGATTGAGGTGAAACTTGGCAGTGCATTCAGTCTTAACGTAACTTAAAATCTTAGCCATATTTGATTAAAAAATATTAACATGAACGAAAGTTATGACATTTTTTCAAAAAATTTAAAAAAATCAAAAAAATGCAAATTTTTTATTTTTTGTCAGATTGATTTGAAACTATTTGTATCTAATTTTTTCACATAAATGCAATCAATTTTTTTATTAAATTAAGTAAATAGTCTGAATTTAAAAGTCTAAATCAAATTTTTGAATTTCCAATTTTTTTAATAACATTGTAATATAAGAATTCGTCATGTTCAACTTTTTATAAGTAAAACAATAATGTTTTTAGTCTGTTGGGTATTAAACGCAATCTTAGCTGCACACCAATGAAAAATATTAATTTAAACAAAAATATGACACTTTCAAAAAATTTAAAATATTTAACATTTTTTATTTTTTGATAATTCTTTACTAAACGTTCTTTATTTAAAATTTTGTGACCAATTAAGTATGCTTTTAACAAGAAATTTTAAGAATTTTAATTTAAGAATTTTATCAGAATTTTAAAATTAATAATTGCAAATCTGAATATGAAATCAGATATTGTAAAAATAAAAAATCGAAAATTACTTTTTTACTCTTTGAAATTAACAATTATTATATTTAAATTATTATTATTATTATTGAATATTATTATTATTATTATTATTATTATTATAGATACAAATTATTTTTAAATATAATAAAACTAAATAAACTAAATAAACTTAAATATAATATAATAAATATAATAAAATTAAATTATTTTCATTTTATTTAAAAGAAATTTTTCTATTAAAAATTTATTCTTCAAATAATTTTTAAAGTTTTTTAAAATTTTAATTTAAATTGTATTGATTAAAATAATTTTTATTTTCAATACTATAAAATTAAATACAATTTTAAATTATTTTAATTTTATTAAAAGCAGTGAAAAAATTAAATTGAATTGAATAAATAATAATTAAAAATTTATAAAAAGATATTTTAATACAGGAGAACACGCATAGTTGGATGTAATTATAAATTTCAAAATTTATTAAATCTAAATATTATAACCGTCGAAGACGGGTGCGACAGCTAGTTATTAATAATATTAAAAATTTATTCATTTATTCATTTTGATTGGTATTTTTATTTAATAGTGAAATTGTTGGTGTTGTGGAATCCATATCATCCGCAGAATTAATTGGAAAGAAAAAAGATTTATTACTCCAAAAAATCGTTCTTGTAAATGAAGAAAAACAAAAAATTCAAATCAAAATTTGGAATGAACAAGTAGAACGGGTTAAGAGCTTCTTAAGACCAAATTATGTAAGATATTTTCTCATCTTTCATTATTTTTTATAGATTATTTTGTATTATGTAAATAGTTAACTGTTATATAAATTGAATCTTTTAAATTAAAAATTATTATATATATCTATATATAATTTAAGAATTAAATTATACTTCAAAAAAAAATTTAACTCTAAATTACTATTTATTATTTTAAATATTTCATTGTAAAATTTCATAATTAAAATTAAAAATATATAAAATATAAATTCCAATTAATAGAATTTAAAAAATATTATATAAATCACAGTTATTTTCATTTAATAAATTAATCACATAAGAATAATAAAAATTAATTATTTTATTTTATAAATAGGTATATACATATATATGTATGTATATTTATAATTGCAGTTTTATATAAATAAAAATATTTTTGAAAAATTATATATAATATTGAAAATATTTAAATACAATAAAATTAAAAATTTTATAAATCTTGTAACAATAATATATTATATAAATAAAAATAATATAATAATATAATTATTATAAAATGATTATTAGTAATTAAATTTTACAATTTAAATATGTTTAATAAATTTATAAAATAAATTAGGTTCTTCACTTTGATGGCCTTTCTGCAAGAAAATTAAATTATCTCAAACCAGGGGACTTGAGTGTAGAACTTACAGTTCAATCAAATACTGTAATTAATATGCTTGGAATAAATCAGGAAAAACCAGGAGATTTAGAAGATATTGAATTTTGTGACTTTGAAAATCTTGGAAAAGTTTCATCTTCAAAAACGATTAGTACGTTATTTTTTATATAATAATAAATATTATTTTTATATTATGATTATCTAAATAAGTATATACACTTTTTCATATATAAAAATAAGTTTAAAAAAAATATTTTATATTATAATAATTAATTCATTTATAATTTTTTAGAAATCATTGCATTCGTGAAGACAACTTTTAAATTAATAAAAGATAAATCAGGAATCACGAAATTCACTTGTGGATTAGTAACCAACGGTAAATACAAAATCGAAGCAAGAATTTTCAACTGTGATCCAAAACTTCAATCAGATTTAAAAATTGGAGATAATGTGGAATTAATTGCTAAAATGAATTTCGGTCGTAAGTATTATTTTTTAATATATATATATATATATATATATATATATATATATAAAATAGATTTATACATATAATAATATAATTAAAATGAGTATTTACTAAAACTATTATTTTATTTTAGATCCTTGCTTTTTAAATATAGAAAGTTCTCAAAAAATTAAATTATTAAAAGACACGAAAATGTCATTAGAATTAATAAATAAAGGAATCAAAAGGATACAACAAATTCAAGAAAATGAAGATTCCAATTCATGGAACCCAAAGAAAGTCAAAACTGATTAATATAAACAGATTTTCAACAATTATGAAATGTTTTAAAAACAAATTTATTTTTTGTTTCGCGTAAAAATCATCGTATAAAAGTATATATACCTTTTTTTATTCCATTTTAAGTGAATATATAATTTAATTAATATTCAATTCAAATTAAGAATTAACGAAATTAAAATCTTTATTATTATATCCATACAATTAAGCAAGCTGTTAAAAAACTTTTATGAATTTGATTTACTAAAATAAATAATTATTCAACTTAATATTGATTTTAATTTAAATTTTCTATTTTTCATACAAATTTTTTCAATATCTAAAATATTTTTTTTAATTTAAAATTTTTTTTTGTAAAATACTGATATCTTTACTTTTTTTAACAAATTAAATTTAATTTCAGCAATTCAAATCATCAATATTTTCTTATTTTTACTTTATATTAAGTAATAAAAAGAAACTATATCATCAATAAATACAATAAGTCAGTAAAATAATTAAAGAAATTAAAATCAAAATTTGTGTTATTTTTTGTAAAAAAACGTAATAAAGTAAGAAAAAATTAATTATTATATTTAATAATAACATTTAAATATACTTAAAATAACCTAATGAAAAATAATTATTTATTTTATTATTTAAAGGTTTTAGAGAAAATAAATATATTATAACTTTTACCTAATCAATTTTATTAATTTAAAATATACTTAAATATCGATATTTCCAAATTGAAATAATAAAAAATATCAAATATTTATATCAAATTCAATTTAGATTATAGATTTTTAGAATTAAGAATATAATGAATGAATGAATTTAAAATGAATAGATTTTGGGCGAGCAAGGGTATCCGCGTTGACAAATAATGCCTCATACATATATATATATGTATTTATATGCGTATGTAAAGAATTATAAAATCTACAAATATTATTAAACAAACAAATAGGTAATAATAATAGAAATTATCAAAATTATCAATAGTTATCACTATTGATTCACTATTTTATATGTATAATGACACTATGCAGTTCTTAGAAAAACTGTACGTGCCACTTAACAATTTTGCGCGAAACGTGCTACTAAACATTTTTGCGCAAAACGTGCCACTTAACAATTTTTCAAAATCCGTGCTTTTATTCTAAATCATCCCCAATAAAGCAATGGATTGAATAGTATATAAACCCCATCTCTGATCAGAGAAGATGTCAAAAGTTCCAGTGTATATCTCCGTGATTAATCTCATTGTAGAGCGACCCTTCAGTTAATTTCACGAAATTTATTGTAAACTTTTCATAAAAGTACAAGTTTTGTTAAGGTTTCAATTAGAACAAATTCTTTCCTGAAAAGGTGCAAGAGAAGCAAATTTAATACTTAGAACAAAGTTCTTTCCTAAAAAGGTGCAATTTAAATTTCTTTTCACTTAGAATAGATTCTTTCCTAAAAGGTGCAAGAAACAAAAACTAAATAATTACATTAAATAATTTCATTGATTTTACTGTCGTATTTTGTGATATAAAATATTTAACAATTAAAAGTCTATAAGTTGCTTCTCTTTCACATTTTAAAGGAATTCTTTCAATGTAGGTGTGAATAACGTGAGATGATAAATTTAAAGCCTGAAAGTTGAATATTATATCATCATAAAGAAACATTAATAGTTGTGTGTGTTACACAAGTGTGATTCCACAAACTGTGTTTTCATTATTGAAACAGAACCAGAAATAAATCTTATACGACGACTCAGCATTTCCATTGAAATCCGAATACAAGCGTAGAAGTGAGTAACCTTTACACATGTATATTATCATATGTATAAATAATAAAACATTAAAAAGGGGAATGTCTATCTATTATTATTGTTTTTAACGCAAGACCCATATTTTTTTTATAGTAACAACGATCCTACAAGATAAAAATATCAGATCTTACCAATCTGATTAATCAGCACAACCCTCCCAAGTAAATAAATAAATTATTTGTTTAAAAACCAAGCCTTAGCTCGGGATGTAACAGCTGATTTGGTGGCAGCGGTGGGATGTTTCTATTGTTTAATAAACAATAATAATTATTATCGACAATAAAATTTTTTTAAATTCTAAATTAATAATCTCTAAAATTTTACTCCTACAATTCGTTAATTACAATCATTTTAAAAATTTGATTAATATCCCCATAAATAAAATAAATATTTTAATTAAATAAATTAATAACGAAATTACTAATTCATTATTTCATTAATTTAACATGCTATGAATAATGAAAACTAAATTGAAAAAAGAAACTAAAGAAAAACTAAATATTATCAAACACGTTCAAACAAAAAATTTAAATATTAAAAACATTCAAACTAAACAAGAGTTTTCAAGATTCTTTGAAAATATTTTAGATAGAACTGACAAAATAATAACTCTCAATAAAGAAATAATCAACATATTAGAAAATTAAAATAAAATAATTTTAATCTTACATAACATCTCAAAGTAACTAAAAATTTGATAAATTAAATGGTGGAAACCACTTTTTCCAGAGAATTTGTGATTCCAACATTTATTTATATATCCGTATCACTAATTTATATAATTTTGTTTACGGTCATTTATTGGACAACTTACAATAAAAATTAATTAATCATACTAACTAATAAATAATTACTCATGTATAGTTATTTTGCTAATGTTGATTATAATAGATATAATTATCCATGCATTGAACTTATATCAAGCAATTTTAATTTAAATAGAGGTAAATTCTTAATTGATCATACCCTAACCATAAATTTAATTAAAGAATCAGCAGTGTCATCACTAGCTTATATTGACACAAATATTATTAATATTGCCCGTCAAAATACTGTTTTAACTAGAGGAGATGTCCATATAGAATTTTACGATTTTACAATAAAATTTGGAGTTGTTGATTATAATAGCGACACTGAAATTATTGGAATCCTAGGTGCCCCGTTCTTAGATTTCAATTTTTATTTTTCAAATTGGGCTTCAGATTACGAAGCATTACAAAGTGAAAGATTACGAGTATCAAGAAATATTTCCCGAACTTGTTTTTCTCTATTAACACCAAGGTGTTGTAATAGAAAATTATCTTAATATTATTGGTTATGAACAAATTATCCAATAACATCACCTTCAATATTGATATTTATCTAAAAATTCATATTTCATCTGTAAACGTAAAAGATTCAAGAGGTCTTTTTATAATAAATCCTTCTTTAGATGTTAATCTAATTAACGAAAAATATTTAACCCCAAATACAAAGATTAACAGATCAGAAATTGCCATTTTACGGCCAGGATCCATATTCACTTCTGGAACCACGCAAATATCAATTGCTCAAAAATTGATTAAATTTCATACATTTATTAACGATAATCAACCTGAATTAACAGGTATTCTTGGATTATCATTTTTAAATACTAATCCTAATGAATTTCATTTTTAAAAAATTTATATATTCAATCAATATAAATTTTAATAAAATTGTATAAATTATAGAAATCATTCCTAATATATTCTCTATTAATATTGATAATAATAATCAAATTCTTAATTTATAATTTCCTGAAAAACATTAATTAAACAAAGTTCATTTTAAAAGAAAGTAACAGGAGAATATGAGCATATAAAATTACATGCACATCTAGGCGCATATTTATGGGCTAATATTCCCGCCGACTTGAATTACTCATCGACGCCGCGTGCAGTAGATCGTAGGTAGTGTACACAGCATACGCCAGTACAAGGAGTTTAAGTTCAGGCGCGATCATTGTTACGGTCGCGAACCAAGTACATCGTAGCCGCCATTGACTTAAACCACTCACTGACGCCGCGTGCAGTAGACCGTAAGTAGTATACACACCGCGCGTCAGCCCCAGGAGTATTAAGACAGGCGCGACCGCCGTTACGGATACGGATCGAACACACGTAGCCGCCATTACACGAATGAACACGTATTTTCAATTTCTTGAGAAATATAACACATTATACCCAAAAATTCTTTTAAATTCTTTATTCTTTACACATAATGAGGGTATATTTTTAATAGACCCATCTTTACCAATAAATTTAATTAAAGAAAGCGAATTAAATCCATATTTGGGCATAAATCGAATAATAAAATATTCATTACGCGATAGTACCATAAACACATGTGGAGAAGCAAAAGTGTGTATAAATTATACTGTATTAGAATTTCAAACAATACATTGTGAAAGTAATACTGATATTGCAGGGGTTCTAGGACTCCCATTTTCCCTTGATATAATTAACGAGTTATTTTAATCACTCCTCCTATATTTAGTAAACCATTAACAACAATGGCTACTGATAATACTAGACACACTATGACCGGTAATATAGATAGAACCCTAAGCGATTCTATGATCACTTCCATGGCAGAATGTTTTGCGTTACAACTAGGTATGATGAACATTCCCTTTTATGATGGTAAAAATATACCCGTAAGAGATTTTATTGAAGACATAATAAATGGTGCTTCCAGCATACCAATCGGTTGTGAAGATCAATATTTAAAATGCATTCTTTCTAGATTAAAGGGTACTGCAAGGGATAGTACTTATGGTTAAACTTATAGTAAAATAGATGAGTTAATAGAACATTTAAGGCAAAGGTTTGCACCTCGCAAATCATACACAGGATATTTACAACAAATATCTACAATTCGTATGGGCCGCAGTGATAGTGTCAGCGAATTTTACGACAAAATATCAACCCTAATGGCAGGAGCCAAGGCAGCCCTAGTGGAAAAATATGATACGCTGTGTGCCGATAACATGATGAGACCTTTAGCAGATTGTGCCCTAGAATCATTTATTCGAGGACTCCCAGACTCCATGTCTAGCGCCATAGAAGCTAGAAATTTACAAACCTTGGACGAAGCATTTAAAAGTGCTTTAGAATATGAAGCCCGTCATCAATCATATAAGTCAGACTATAACACTTATCATTATTCACGATCCAATCAATCTAATGATTATGGAAACAGAGAAAGAAGCCTTAGTCCAAGGGTGCGATTTCCTTATCCTGTGGAACAGCCCAGATATTTTTCCCAACCAACAAGCCCTTCAGGAATATTAAAAAATCCCTATTCACCTCAATTTTCGGACACAAATAATCAACAACCCTATCTTAATCATCCTAATTATTTTCCTCCCAACGCTTACGTTCCTTACAATTCATACCCTTATTTTCCTCAAGTACCTCGATTAGAAGGTCAACATTATAAACCTAATGAAGGTTCTAGAACGCCTCCACGGGCTCAGTCTCCCCACTCCTTAGAAAAGGACAATTTAAACTCAAACATGGCTCGACGGACAGACGCGACGACGAGTGGAAATCTAAAAGAGCGCCCAATAAACGTGAGGATTCTACGATCACAAGAACCATCTTGCATGCAAGAAACTCAAGAGAATCACCAGTAATAAAAATAAGATTATCTAGTTTCTTAGAAACAACTGCATCATTACTAATTGACACTGGAGCAGATGTTAATTTAATAAAATTATGCGTCTTACAACCAGAATTAGAAGTAATTCAAGATGAAGCCATCCACATAGCTGGAATAGTTCCCATAAAATTTAAAATACTAGGAACTGTGCAAGTGGAAATTCATGGAAAATCAGTAACTTTCCAAACAGTGCCTTCAAACTTTCCCATTGAGTCAGATGGTATTCTTGGAAGAGAATATTTAAGAGAAGAAAAAGTCGAAATATCTTTTTGGCATAACACTTTAGTGACTCATTCTAATCCTATTCATCCTATATTCTTCTCTGACAATGAATCTAAAGAAGCAAGAGAAAATCTAACGGAAAATAAGACAAATAAAAGGCTGAATTTAACCATTAAAGCATGAACAAAACAAGTAATACCAGTTGAAGTATTAAATACCGATTTAAAAGAAGGATATTTACCATTACTAGATACAACTGAAGGATTAATAATAGGCGAAGGAATAGTAACAAACAACGATGGTGTATGTCATGTTTATGCTATAAATACAACAGCAGAAGACATAGAAATCGAAATTTTGCCCTAAGAACTTATACCATTTGAATTTTATAAGTTACCAGGTGAAGATTCTAACGAATATTCT
The DNA here is from genome assembly GCF_019393585.1 of Leptopilina boulardi. NCBI lineage: Eukaryota > Metazoa > Arthropoda > Insecta > Hymenoptera > Figitidae > Leptopilina > Leptopilina boulardi. The sequence goes on from NW_026137919.1 coordinate 1,159,768, forward strand.
TCAGAAGAAGGATATATAGAGCCCCCAGATAAAGTTACTGCTGTTATAGAACATTTAAGGTTAAATCACTTAAATGAAGAAGAAAAAGACCATGTCAAACAAATAATACAAGAATTTCCAGATAATTTTCATCTTCCAGGTGAACATTTAACATCAACACATTTAGTACTACATAAAATACTTACTTCAGATGAAATACCTGTACATACAAAGCAATATAGATTTTCCCCATCCCAAAAAGAGGAAATCGATAAAGTCATCGATAGGATGAAGTCGGAAGGTGCAATAGGACCTTCTTGTTCTCCTTATAACTCACCATTACTCATAGTTCCAAAGAAAATTGACGGAACTGGAAAAAAGAAGCGGAGAATAGTAATTGACTTCAGAGCATTAAATGATAAGACCGTAGGCGACTTTTATCCCCTACCCCATATAACTTCTATCATAGATAATTTGGGCAAGGCCCAGTACTTTTCTGTATTTGATTTAGCCAGTGGATTTCATCAAATAGAACTAGATCCAAAAGATAGAGAAAAAACTGCATTCTCAACTACACATGGACATTACGAATACATTAGAATGCCAATGGGATTAAAAAATTCAGCGGCCACCTTTCAAAGATTAATGGACCAAGTATTAATTGGATTACAAGGTGCTGAACTATTCGTCTACCTAGATGACATAGTAATCTACGCTAAGGACCTAGAAGAACATGGAAAAAAGGTGCGAAGATTATTAAGCAGACTTAAGGAAGCAAATTTGTCCTTGCAACCTGAAAAATGTGAATTCTTGTTTAAAGAAGTAGCATATTTAGGACACATAATAAGTAGTGAAGGTGTAAAACCTAACCCCAAAACGATAGAAGCAGTTAAAAATTTCCCAACCCCAAAAACACCCCGAAATGTAAAACAGTTCTTAGGCTTGGCTGGATATTATAGAAGATTCATAAAGGATTTCTCAGCAAATGCAAAACCTCTGTCAAACCTATTGAAAAAGGACATAAAATTTAGTTGGGGACCAAAAGAAGAAAGTAGTTTTAAAGAACTAAGAGAAGCATTATGTACAAGCCCTATTTTACAATACCCAGATTATGATAAACCATTTACCATAACCACTGACGCATCTGATTTTGCGATAGGTGCTGTTTTAAGTCAACAGAAAGACGGCTTTGATTTACCCATAGCTTACCTCTCTAGAGTATTAAATGCTCCTGAATTGAACTACTCAACAACGGAAAAAGAATGCCTAGCTGTATTATACGCTGTTCACAATTTCAGACCATATATTTACGGAAAGAAATTTACATTAATTAGTGATCATGAACCTTTAAGATGGATAGATACAATAAAAGACGCTGGACAAAGATTAATAAGATGGCGACTAAAATTGAGAGACTACTCTTATGAATTTCAACATAAATCAGGAAAACTAAATACCAATGCAGATGCATTATCCAGAAATGTCATAACTGATGATTCAGAAGAAGATTCCCAATTGGAAAGAAACAAGTCACGAATCAAAATATTAATGAATCGAAAAACTGATAAACCTAAACCACCCCCTAGACCTAAACCAAAACGAAAACCCAACCCAATCCCAAAGCCAGCTCCTAAACCAAAGTCAATTTTAAAACCACCTCCATCCAAAACAAAATTATATGAAAGTACTATAGCAGAAAGAGTAGCAAAAAGAAGAGCTTTACAACCTAGAGTCAAAATAATCGAAGATTCGACTAATGATGAAAGCTACAATGAAGAAGAGATTGAAATACCTGAACCCCCAATTCAAAAACCAAGTAGAAGTGTACTTCCCAGTCTTCAACTTCCTCCAATGTCATTACGAACGGAACCAGGGCCAAAAAGTGCACCTCCCGAAATAGTCACAATGGAAATACCCACTATAGAACCAGAAATAATAACTGGAGATCACTCAGAATTTTCCAAAAAACTAGATTTTTATTGGGATTACGCTAAAGGTGAATCAATATGGGAACAAAACCCAGAAGAAAATCCAGAAAACAAAAATACAGACTTAGAATACGACACGACAGAAGAACAATTAGAAGAGATTCACACACCCCACCATATAAAAAATCCTAAAGCTTTTTCCACACCGTATCACACCTCTCTGTACGAACAAAACGAATCCACTTCCGAGAAAGAAACCTCAGAAGAAGAAAGTGAAGAAAAAGAAACAACTAAAAGAAAACCAATGATAAACGTATGTTTAAAAAAGTTAGAATATATTCGTTGAATAGTTAGAGGCTTGTATGTCTCGGTTTCTTTTTCATTTCACGCTCATTCCAGTTACCTGAGAAAAGGTCTTAGTTTTATAACTAAGCAGGTATTTTGCAATATTATTGACCAGTTTCCCCTTTTTTCCTTACGTCATGCTCATTGTGCCCATCCAGGTAAAGTTTTCCCTTCCCTTTGTCCTACGGGAACGTTTTTCCCCCCGGTTTTCATTACAGGCTGAAGAAGGGGGCATCCTTCTTGAGACAAGGAGAATTGAGTCAGTCGATGAATTACTGTGGTTCGAGAATAGTGGTTCCTGCCTTACGAGTTTTCTCCATCGCTTGCAGCTTGGACGGTGCGTGTCTCTGGCAGTTCAATCTTGGGGAACCTCAACGCTGTGGGTTACTACTATTGGTGAGATCGCTCAGCTCCCACGTGCAGGTGCTTTCACCTGGTGGGTGTACGGCACCCCTTGTGTATTATATACTAATTTAATTGATTTTTACATATATTGTGTTCTGGTTTTGTGTGAATGTGTTGTGTTATTGAGTTATACTATTTTATTGTTGATTCTGAGACGAGTGAGTTCTTGAGACCACGAGGTGATCACCATGCGATCCTCTTGAGAATCGTTCGATCGCATGGAATCATTGATCGCCTTTTCGGTAAACTTTCGCGAGCTGACCTTTGAGATCCTCCCATGAGATTCTTTCGATCTCAAAGTCGTCTGTCTCGCCCGAGGCTTGAGACTTTTGCCGGTCCTCATCTTTTGTACTTTTGAACGAAAATAAAGAATAGTTCTTTAACTAAATATTCGTCAACTTACTTATCCGACCTCACTACCCCTATCCCTTAACAACGTATCATTATCAAAAATTCAACCTTCAATTTTGCCTAAATATGCAAATACAAAAACTAAAAATATTACTAGCAGCAGAGAAAATCTTACATATTATAGAATCAATTATGTTCATTTTCTAGCAGCTGATTGTGAATTCACCACACCAATAAGTAGATTACTTATCGATATTGGAGTACTAGACCCATTAGAAATAAAGGCAAAAAGACCTATAAAAGGACAAATTTATGTTACCCCAAGAGGAAAACATAATATCTACACCATAATTGTTAAAAATAATCATTTTGAACCCTTAATAAAAGAAGATATTACGATAGGAATGCGTAATTTAAAAAAACTCCTTTATCACGAGAAAATAGAAGAAATACATATTTCTCGACATGGAGATATTACTGACGAATTAATTAGAGGAGAATTTCTCCAAATTATCAATTCTATTTTCGAAAATAGCAACATTCAAGTAACCATTTGCTATGGACAAGTATCAGTACCAAAAGAAGAAATTAGAGTAGACATCATTAGTGAATTTCATAAAAGTAAAATAGCAGGACACAAAGGAATAGTTAAAACATATAGAAAAATACGTGAAAAATTTTATTGGCCAGGAATAAAAGAACAAGTAACTGAATTTGTAAGAAGATGTCCTACATGTCAGTCTCAAAAACTAGTACGTGTAAAAACAAAAGAACCTATGCTTATAACCGATACTCCTCTAGACGCATTCGATAAAATTTCCTTAGATACAGTAGGAAAATTACCCACAACACCAGACGGGAATTGTCATATCCTTACAATGCAGGATCACCTGTCAAAATATTGCATAGCTGTTGCAATACCTGATATTTCAGCAACTACTATAGCCCATGCGGTTGCAAAATAATTATTTTCGGTCTACGGAGCCCCAAAAGTAATCTTAACAGATAAAGGCACTTCATTCATAGGAAAATGAATGTCAAAATTGTCAAAAATTTTCAAAATTCAACAAGTAACAACATCAGGATACAGGCCCCAAACAAATGGAGCTTTAGAACGTAGTCATGCCGTATTGGCAGAATACATAAAACAATATGCTAGAGACTATGACGACTGGGATAGATTATTACCCTTCGCCATGTTTGCATATAATACTTCCGTCCACGAAGCTACTAATTTCACTCCATATGAGTTAATTTTTGGAAAAACCGCTCGTACCCCTAGCTCCATTCCTCAAGAAGAAAAATTCGAGACATATGGTTCCTATTTATCCGAATTAATAAACAGATTAATAGAAATAAGGGCATTAGCAGCCAAAAATTTAGGAAGCGCGAAACAGAAATCCAAAGAAAGGTACGATAAAACAGCTAAACCCTTCAATGGAAAAGTAGGAGACAAGGCTTACGTATTGAAAGAAGGTCCTAAAAGAAAATTTGACCCCCATTATCACGGCCCATACGAAATTGTTAGTATCTTGGATAGAAGTAACGCAATTTTAATAAATGAAGATGGTCAAAGATTTCAAAAACACATAGATAAACTAAAACTAGCTTATGAATAACAAGAACTAATAAATTTTTAATTTTTAGATGTTGGAGACAATCCTATTTACACCACCATTACAAGAAGAAATCATAGAGAGTTTTAAATTCCCAAAAGGGGATATTGCAGAAATTAACTATCCAAAAGGAATTCTAGAAGAAATAACGGCGGAATACAATATCGACAAACCAAATTATTCAGTAATAATACAAACCGGCCCTAAATTTAATAAGTTATGGCAAGTTAAATGTACGGTTACGGATACAAAACATGGCAATGTATTTACGGCAATAAGCGACGAAAATAGAACCATTAGAGAATCCGAACATTGTGCAGCATTGAAAATTTTGAAAGAATTAAATAGAGTCTATTATTTTAGTGAGGAGGAAAAACAGAAAAATATTAAGGGTAGAGTCCACGTAATGGCCATTAATGAACCTAATAAAATTAAATTAAAAATGTTTAAATGGGAAAACTGTTGCGAATATTGTTATAAAAGAGGCCATACAAAAAACAATTGCCATGGCATCATTAGAAATAAGAAAATCCAGAAACAGGAAGAAAAAGAAATAAATAATTCTGTGGAATCAATAGATTCTGATGAATTTTGGAACCTACCAGGTCCCTCAGTAACATGGGAATAAATAATAACAATAAAATTAAGAAAAATAAAACTTCTATCAATTTTGAAATAAAAATGTATAATTACACATCTTATAAATAAGTAAAATTAAAGATAAATCATTATATTTTATAAAATAAAATATAAATAATAATAATAATATAAATAATTATAAATATAATAATTATTTCATAATAATCCTAAAATATAATAAATAACTAGAATATAATAAAATAAATCTCAATATGAAGACACCTTTAAATTAGTATTGCAGAATCACCGCAAAACCTAAAGGCGAGAATGAAAGCTTAAGGCTGCCATTTGCGTGAAGTTAACCGCAAATGACAGTCCCCATAAAAAATAATGATCTAAACATAAAAATCAATATAAAATAATATATAAATATAAAAATAATATATAAAATAAAAAATAAAAAATATATATATATATATATCTATAAATAAATAAAAGAATATATAAATAAATAAATACATATTATATAATTAAAATCTAATTTTCTAATAACTAAATAAAAACAATAGAAATAGAGAAAATAAAAATTTTATTTTTAAAAACCATACAATTTATTTTTCATAGGGCACAACACCCCGCCCCTTCTTAACATATCGCCCATTAGGCAACAAAAACACCATGACATTCCTCAGGGGAGGGTGTATGAGCCTTCTCTCCCCCTCCCCTTTGACAGAGACTAAAAAATTAGAGTAAGGTGGACCTGAAACAAAAAAAAAGGGGGACATAAATGTAAAAATATATAAAAAAAATATATATATAAAAAAAAATAAATAAATAAATAAATAAAACGTATATGCTTACATATATCAAAAATTTATGAAACAAAACTTACCCCAACGAGAGGCCACCTCCAACCGGTCCACCCCCTTCGGACCCTCTTTATTATTTTCAGTTTCTGAAACGAAAATAATAAATACAATTAAATATAAACTATTAATAAAAACACATAAAACTATTAAGAAAGGTAGATATAATTAAAATACTCACGTGTATTCATCTCAATTAGCTGCATTCAAATGACTCAATTGCAAAAATTGCTGACCGTTGCACATTTCAAAAAGATAACAAATAAGCCCTATGCACTACACAACAACAAGGATAAAGAAGTTACCATTAAATAATGTTAATAATTTAAAAACAAAAAAAAATATAATAATAATAAATAATATACATATGAAATAATAAATTAAACCCCATAAATAAAAACATCAAAAACACCCAAATATATTTAAAACAGAATTCAAAAATTTTTATGTTACCTACAGATAATCATACTATAACTTACCTAATAAGGATAAAAATCAACAATTAATAAAGGATAATGAAGATGTAAATAATTTTAAACTATTATTAACTAATAAGAAGAAGAGAAAACACTTAAATAATATAAGAAAATGCATGAACAATTATGAAGTATGAACAATGCACGAATAACAAACATAAATGTTAAAATTCGACGAATGGCAAAAACTATAATAATCATTATAATAATTATTAAATTATAAGAAATGTATACATAAAACTATAATAAAAATGTAATAATAAATTTAAAAGAAGGACGAAGGAAAATGAAGGAAGGGGATTTGGTGGTCGCCTTCTTCTTTCCTCCTTATTTAAAAAAAAAAGAAGATATATACATCAAATATTCATAAAATATTCTATTTTACAGATGGAAATTCCATTTTTGGGAATAATCACCGATACTACTTACTACATATCTATGGCAATTAAGATATTAATATTATTAGTATCATTAATAGTCCTAAAAAACATTTTTATATGTTATAAAATGATAACAATGCGAAGAAAGAGATCAAGAAATCAACCAAATTTAAACAATCCATAAAATAGATCATTGGGGTCAATGATTATTCCAAGGAGGGAGGACCAGCCCCAAAAATCCCCAAAAACTTTCATTAAATAAAGTATCTCTCCAAGCTAAACTATCAAGAAAATATGAAAAGAAAAGAGGCAACAGTTTTCAAACCTACGCGCCAACCTAAAACTTGTACATCGACCACATATATCGACCCTAAAAATTTCAAGACCAACACCACAATGGCCACTAAATGAAGGACATCAATACAAAAGAAAAATGCTTATCCAATACATATGAATAAGTATATAAAACATAAATAACAAATATATAACATTTATCATCAATACTAATATTAAATAATTTAATTATTACATAATTATAATAAAATATAATAATTAAATATAACATTATATATAAATACAACAATTATCACCATTAATACTATTAAAGATTGAAATAATAATAGAAACTAACAATATATAAATCAATATTAATAATAAGTAACAATAAAAAGCAATTTTACTAATTAAATAAAATATCTTTATCCCACCTACTTCAAAAAATCATAACTTTCTTAAAACTTAATCGATTAACTCCACTAAGATCTCATTTTGAAGGGGAGGGATAGAGTAACAAATGTAAATACATGTATTTTTTTAAAAAACTACCCTCTTTGAAATACACCCCTTCAAAAAACCCGAAAAATGAGAAAAATGAAAAAACAGGTATAAATTTCAGAAGAATTTTTTTTTTCAGGCTTTCATAGTAACATATGTTTAAAAATATTGCAACCTTTGTAAAAAAAATTAATATTAAAAATTCAACCCGAGGGTGCAGAAAAATAACTAAAACTACCCCTAAAAACCAAAACCTTTAAAAATTAATAAATTCGCTTGAAAATTGTTACTTGGGGGTTTTCGGGGTCGCTGATTACGAATCCGATGTCCGTTTTCAAAAATTCAAAATGGCGGATCCAAAATGGCGACCGATAATTATAAAAATTTACTACATTCGCGTGAAACTTATCACTCGGGGGTTTTCGGGGTCGCTGATTACGAATCCGATGTCCGTCTTTAAGAATTGAAAATGGCGGATCCAATATGGCGACCGATAAATATAAAAATTCACTGGATTCATGTGAAACTTGTCACTTGTGGGGTTTTCGGGGTCGCTGATTACGAATCCGATATCAGATTTAGAAAATTGAAAATGGCGGATCCAATATGGCGGACGAAATGATTAACTTTCATTAGATTCATCTGAAACTTATTACTCAGGGGTTTTCGGGGTCGATAATTACGAATATGATGTCAGTTTTTAAAATTGCAAAATAATGCTGGTGTCATTATTGCCTATTAATTTTGTAGCTTTTAGTGCCTGTTGTTAGGAGTTTAGTATGAAAATGAAAATTACAGACGCCATCGTGGAGGGGAGTGAATTGAGTATGTACTCAATGCATTACTCAATATGATAATAATCAGTGAAAATTATTTTTTTGTTTGTTGAAAACTGAATTCAGTATCAGTGAAAATTATTTTTTTGATTGTTCCAAACTGAGAATAGTTATGAATTAGGGGTGGGCTTGAAGGGTAGGGCGTGAGTTTATTATTATTATTATTATCTATGTCTGTGTAACTTTCAAATAATTGTTTATAATTTAGAAGCAATTAGAATCTATAGATTTTTTTTAATCATTTACAAAAACTTTCACCGTCAAGGGATTATTATTTTACTTTAAGGGTGTTTTGAAGGGGTTATTGATCGTTTTCAATTTTTAAGCAACCAGGCAATGTTTATAAATAAATAAAAAGTAGATAAGAGCTGAAAAATATTTAATTCATCAATTTGGTTAAATATCAGTTTTTTGGGGTAGTAATGTACCGTGGGGGTGGTTTTAAGGGGTGAGACATGTTAAAAAAAATTTTTTCTCATACTGAATACTTTAGTAATTAAATCTAATATACATTATAAGTCTAAAGTAACGACAAAAAACTCGGCCATTAAAGGGTTAATAAGAAGTTACGAAATTCATACGTAACAGTATGATTTTTAAGTCTGTTTTCTTTGAAATGCGAGACAAAATACTGAAATAAAAAAAAAATAAAAAAATTTCAATTGGTTCAACTATTATATATCTACTACAAATTTTTTTCAAGTTTTTCCATCCCTTAATACAGTAATATAATTAAGGAAACGTTTTTCTTAAACCTTTCGTAGAAACTATGCTGTCACCATTTACCTCAAATTAAAATGTTTTTTTAAATCTTACTGTAAATAAGAACAGTCAGTTTCATACGTTTAAAGCTTATCTAAAGTTATTTCTGCTGCATAAAATTAATCCTGGGAATGTAAATAACAACTTAAAAAAATATAAACCAGCAAATATTACCTTTTAAAGGAAGAAACTTACGTAATTTGTGAAAAATAGGGATTTTGTCCCCATTTACCCCAACTGACCCAAACTTTAAACTGCATACGAATTAATGTTGAAATTCATTTGTACTTGTAAATGCAGCTTATATACAGTTTCAATGTATGCATTTAGTTTGTGGGCACCCCAAACCGCCCCAAAAAAATAACGAAAATTTTTTTTTCTATATGTAAAAAATAAAAAAAAAATTATGTAAAAAATAACGTTAAGAAAAAACCAAAAAAAATTCAATGTACAAAAGAACAAATTAAAAAAATTTTTTTTTCATTTACAAAAAAGTTAAAATTTACAAAAAATAAAAACAACATTAAAAAAATATAATGTAAAAAATAACAATTTTTATGTTTTGTACAATATAACTTTTTTATGAAAATTCTTGTGTAGTTTTGATACCGACTCCCCCCGAGTAATAAGTTTCAAGCTAATTGGATGGATTTTCAAAAAGTCATCAGCCATATTGGAACCGCCATTTTTAATTTTGTAAAACTAACATCAGATTCGTAAACAGCGACCCCAAAAATTCCCGAGTAACAAGTTTCAAGCAAATTTGAGCATTTTTGAAAATTTTGTACACTAGGTCACGATTTTGGAAAAAATTTCAGCTTTGGACGCCATTTTTGGTATGCCATCTTAAATTAAAAAAAAATATATATTGCTTCATTTTCATGATTTAACATTTAGGACACGATATCGTAAGGTTTCAAGCATTTCTTGATACCTAATAATCCCAAAAAGAATTATTTTCAAAAAATTTTTTTATAAAATAGCGTTTTTTTCAAAAACATGGCTGTACCTTTTTTTTAATTTTTTTGAATTTCAATTACGGATTCTGAAAGAGCGACCTTAAATACATAAGGGAAAGTACTTCGAAAATTAAAAATTTTTTTTTGAAGAGAAATACGTCAATGAAAATCGAGGGTGTACTTCCGAAGTAGGGGTACCTCCGATCTTAATAAAACTTGGTATACTAACGTATTTTGGAGCGCTGATTACGAAAATGATAGTGAAAATTGGCGCAAATTTGATTTTCATGGTAAAAACCATAAAAAACACCATAAAATCATGGTTTTTTACGATTATCTCGTAAAAAACAAAAAATTTCGAAAAAAGTTTTAGACAAAAGTTGTAGATCTCAAAAAAACACACATTTTATGTTTTATGCATTTTTTACCAACAGTCATTATTTTTCGAAAAAATCCAAAAAACGAAAAACACCATGATAATGAAAACATATACAGCAGTCATGGTTTGACATATTATTTGACTCGTATATAGTATCATATTCACCATTACTCAGGATCCAACGAATTCCGCAAAATACTTTCGGCCATATCCACCCCTTCTCACCAAGGTTGCTTTTAAAAGAAAAGCGAGCAGTACCTTACTATTTACTATTTTGCGTTTACCGCTGCTGTAGACTCCACCCCACAATTTCCACAAATTACTTTCGGACCATTTTTCTCGAAAAATAATGACTTTTGGTAAAAAATGCATACAACATAAAATGTGTATTTTTTGAGATCTACAACTTTTGTCTAAAACTTTTTTCGAAATTTTTTGTTTTTTACGAGATAATCGTAAAAAACCATGATTTTATGGTGTTTTTATGGTTTTTACCATGATAATCAAATTTGCGCCAATTTTCACTATCATTTTCGTAATCAGAGCACCAAAATACGTTAGTATACCAAGTTTTATTAAAATCGGAGGTACCCCTACTTTGGAAGTATATCCAAAATCGATTATGAAATGTGTCCTTCCCGTCCTTAAAGGGTTAACCCCTTTACTGTTAGAGAAAAAATTGATACTGTGGTCCAAAAATGTCCAAGAAATTCTAGTCGACAAATTTTTATGAAGCTTAGTTTATAAGGGTTTTTGTGGTCTCTGAATTAAGGAAAAAAAATTTTAGTGATTTCTACTTCTATTTCAATTGTTTATTAGTTATAAATAATGCAGTAGACCCAATAATTCTCGGAAACAATTTACCTTACTTCCACTGGAAAAAAAAAATTATTTTATGTTTATTTAAAAATTTATTATATTTTATTATTTTATATTCTTATAGTGTCATATTTTTTTTCTATTTACAGGTTATTTTTAAAGGTAGTAAATGAACAATATTAGAAAGCTTTAAAATATTATAGACATGAGTTTGACTTACGAAGAGGAAATGATCGTCCTAGGTAAAAATCAGTATTCTAACGACAACAGTATGCTGAATGATAGTCACATTGACAAAATAAGAACAACAGACGATGTCGACAACTTTATTTCAGCAGAAATACCTGATGAAATAACTAATCCACGTTTATTTAATTTAGTAAAGCAATTTATGATTCATGGACCATGTGGCAAACAGATATGTATGTCCTCCTGAAGCAATGTATAGAATATTAGAATTTAAATTGCACGACATGTCACATACGATTTACAGATTAGCTGTTCACAATGAAAATGAACAAAATGTATATTTCAGAGAAGGTTCAGAAGAAATTTGTTTAAATAAGAATGTAAATACGACACTGACTGCATGGTTAGCTTTAAATAAGACAGATATAGGAGCCAGAAGTTTATTTTATTCGGAAATTCCACAACATTATGTTTTTAATAAAAGCAGTAAGACATGGAATAAAAGAAAGATGTCTAAAAAGCCTATCATAAGTAGAATGTATGTAGTTAGTCCACGTCAACGTGAAAAATTTCACCTAAGATTATTACTATTGCATGTAAAAGGTGCTACATCTTTTCAAGATATAAGAACAGTTAATGATGTTGTGTTTCCGACATTCTTTGAAGCTGCGAAAGAAAGGCAACTAATTGCAACTGATGATGAATGGAATAAATGTCTTAATGAAGCTTGTGAAATACAATATCCAACAGCAATATGCGAACTTTTTGCCTACATATGTGTATATCATAATCCAATTAATGGCCGTGAATTATACGATAAATATAAAATGCATTTTTATTTTCCTAAAATGCAACCTGAACAAGGACAAATATGGGCTCTACAAATAATTAATAACATTTTAACTATGAATACTTTTTCTCTACAAGATTTCAATTTAACAATATTAGATAATGAAATACATTTGCAAGAGCCTTTTTCAAATTGTAACTTACATTCATCTATTAATAATATAAATACTTTAACAGAAAATCAAAAATATATATTTGATTCTATCATAGATGCCCTTTATAATAATAATGCAAATAGAAATTTTTATATTAATGCTGCTGCAGGTTGTGGTAAAAGTTACTTACTTAATGTATTAATTGAATACTTCAATATCAATAAAATTCCAATTCTTGCTGTAGCATGGACAAGAATAGCAGCAAATTTATTAATAAATGGTAAAACTGTACACACAACATTTAAACTACCGTTAACAATGAATGAGGAAGTAACGTGCAATATAGAACCAAACACAATGGAGGGCAATAAAATTAAGAATTGTAGTATCGTACTTTGGGATGAAATAACGATGACCTCAAAATATGCTTTTGAAGCAGTAAATAGATTATTGAAAGATTTATGTAATAAAAATAAAAATTTTGGTAACAAAATAATGATTGTTTCTGGAGATTTTAGACAAACATTACCAATTGTTAAACATGGAGGTAGAACACAGACTGTAAATAACTGTGTTAAAAAAAGTAAATTGTGGTTAAATTTTGAATGTTTAACATTAACTGAAAATCTAAGATTATCAAATATTGATAAAAATTTTAACAAATGGTTGTTACATGTAGGAAATGGAGAATTTAATAATAAATATGAAGAATATAATCATGCAACAAAGTTACCAAATGAAATAATTTGTAATGAAGATATAATTACTGAAATTTATCGAAATGTTATTGATTCCGATGAAGGTGACTTACATGAAAAAGTAATATTAGCTCCACGAAATAATGATGTATTTGAATTAAATAACGAAATTCTTCAAAGAATGAATAGTGAAGTTAAGGAATATTTAAGTGGGGATTCATGTGGAGCAAGTGAAGATAATGACACATTAAATACAATAGTACCAACTGAAGTTTTAAACAGCTTAACTCCAAATGGACATCCACTTCATAAGTTGTAACTAAAAATTGGAAGTATTGTAATACTTTTAAGAAATATTAATTTAGCAAGGGGACTCTGTAATGGAACACGATTAAAAATAATTAAATTAGCAAGTTATTCTATTTATGCACAAATAATTACTGGAACTTATAAAAATGAAATTGTAATTTTGCCACGAATAACATTATCACCTTCCAATGAAGAAATACCATTTTAAATGTCAAGAAAGCAATTCCCAATACGTCTGGGATTTGCATTAACGATTAATAAATCTCAAGGTCAATCGTTTAAAAAAGTTGGAATATATTTACCATCACATGTTTTTGGGCATGGACAACTATATGTTGCATTGTCAAGAGTAACTTCTAAACAAAATTTGAAATTGTTGTTAACTAATGATTCACAAATAATAAATAAAGATAACAAAAAGAAAGGCAGTAAAGGGGAAATTTATATAAGAAACATTGTTTATCAAGAAGTTTTAGATTAAAACATAAATTCTTTTTAAAAATAATAAATTAATTAATAATTTCAACTGTAAAGAAAGTAAATAATTCAAAATAATAAAAAAATGCGCTTAACATAAAGGCTGCACTTTACGCAAAAATTATAATAAAAAATAAAAGGCTGCGCTAGAAATTATCGGCTGCGCCTTTCAAAAGTTAAAAAAAATACAAAGCTGCGCTAAACCAAAGCGGCTGCGCCTTTTAAAAATTTTAAGAAAAAATAAATGGTTGCGCTCAGAAACATCAGCTGCGCTTTACAAACAAATATAAATATAAAATGGCTGCGCTGGAAAATCGCAGCTGCGCCTAAAATCAATGTCGTAAAAAACACTTAAATATCAATTTTTCTAGACAGGTTACTTTTAGTTAATTAATTACTTTTCATCATACAATTATGTAAATTTTTTATACTAATAAAAAGACAGTTTCTAAATGAAATTAATAATTAGTACTTTTACTTAATTAATTACTGTTCATACATTTATTGTTTTTTTTAGCTCAAATTTAAAATAGTGACGTATTTTATGTGCTATTAGCGTAAAAAAATAAAAAATTGCAATAAATCGCGCAAAAAAAATTTGGCATTTTTTTTAAATAGACATGTATGTAAGGCCTGTGATTTCAAAATTTGAAGGAAAACTGTAAATAATTTAAGAAAGAAAACGAAAAATTTCGTTTTGGTGTCGGTCGGTGTCGGTCGTTTTAGAACTTAATATAATAAAAAGGAAAGGATATGAGGGAAATTGAATATCGCCATAACTCTAAAAATCTTATTATTCCTGTATCCTTCCATTAGTAATTGTAACATATAAATATTCATAAATAATTTCTCCGGAGTAATAAAAATGAAATCATATTTCAAATCATTTGATTCATTTCTTAAATATTGTCTCAAATTCATATCATCAATATCGTCATTATTACATTTATATGCAATGAACTAAAAAATTAATAAATTACATTACTGTACAATAATATAAACTTGTAGCATGATACATGAACTTATTCAACTTACCCCCAAGTCAGTTACATAATTAAACTAATCTTCTATTAATGCCAATAATGGAGATACAATAACTGTACGTTTGCTCTCCGGCAAAGCATGAGGGAATACATACGTCAATGTCTTCCCTTTACCTGTAGACATTACATATATTCCATTATTTCCATTCAAGATACTATTAATTACCTCCAATTGAACATCGCGGAAATGATGATGGTTGAAACGATTTTGTAATATTTCGTTCATAATTAATAATAAATAATATTTTCGAAATTTCTAAAATTTTAGGAAACCTATCAAATTGTAATAGAACACACAATGTAGGCAAGAATGTACAGAGATTTCAAATTGTACATTTATTATTATAAAGACGCATTCACAGGATTAGGCATTGCAATGCCAAATTTGAAATGTAATACATTTAAATGTTTTCCTACCCCTAAGAACGGAATTATGGTATTTACTAAATATTTCTTAACAGTTGTTGCACTTATAGTTATATGAAAGAATAATAATAGCAATACATTCAAAAATAATTTCATCTTGCATGAATTAAACATTATGGATTATATCGTTCATTTAATGAATCTGAAAATACTACATTATAAAGAGTATGTAGCGTAACAAAATTTGAAATTAAAATCATTAAGCCAATTTAGATGAGACGTTACATAGACATGAAGGGTAATTCGTAATCATATCATTATAATTATTGAACTTCATGCCCAACATACGGAATTCATATATTACAATATTATTTCTTGAAAGAGAATTATTGTAATGTACTTGATATTAATCGAAGTGTAAACAATTGTTTTTAACAAATAAAACAGAAATATAAATATAATTTCTTTCCAAAATAATTTCAATATTAAACTACAAAAATGATATATTTCAAGAATTTATCGGGAATAAGGCATTTACATGTACTCGAGGAAATAGTTAATAGCCGTTTAGAATGTCATAATAATATTGTACACAATGAAAAAACCTTATGTCACCATGATTACGAATACACGAAGTGTTTTACTGCGGATGACGAAATTGGTTATTATTTAGTAAGGTCAGTATCATTTAAGAAATAAAATGAATCCAGAAGAAATTGAAAATATAATATAAGTGATATAATCCATAAGGTAAGCATTCAAATATATCATTTTTCATTTTAGAATATTGTGCGGCACATCAACACATTCAATACAGAAATTTCATTCATGTGAGAAAAAAATTTTAAGGAAACGATTAACGAACATTTGTAAAGAAGATGTTACTCGTTTATTTGAATATATTCATAATAATATTTGCAATAAAATAGAAAAGAATGACGAACTAATATTACAAAAAAAAAACATTATGAAATCTTTTTTGAACATGAATGTAGATCATTTATTAAATAATAATTTCAACTGCAACAAACACGAATATCCAGGTATTTATTTCATTATAATAATAATTATAAAATTAATAAATATTTCGTTGTATGATAAAGTAATGTTATGTAAAAGAATTTTTTTTTATTTTGAATTACAGTGCAATTTGAGACAGTTCCAAATTTTGTTAGAAATATGAATGTTAAAATTATACAAGGTAATGCATTTATTTCATGTACAGATTGGAAGGAATTCATTATTCAATTACAATCCTACATTAATATTACTAACGAAATGGATATTAAAGATAATTTAACATTAATAAATAATAATTTCCAATTGTCATTTATATATAAACATTGCAAAATGTTAAAATTGCAAAAGGAGATTGAATCTACGGACTTTGAAGATAATGATATAATGGAAAATAATTTTCCCCCCTGTATGAAAATTATTTTCAACAAATTGAAAGAGAATAATGTTCTATCTCATTATGATAGGTTCTATTTTACGTTGTTCTTAAAAAATATAGAAGTAAAAGTAGATGTTGTCGTTAAATTATTCGAAAAGTATATTTCAAAACATGATGTTGTTGTAGGATGTGGCAGTTTATGGGAGCAGAAAAAGAAAAAAATTACATATCAAACACAACATACCTTCGGTATGGTTGGTTCAAGGAAAAATTACCAATGTGCAACGTGTTTTACAATTGGTGTAAGTATTCAATTTTTTATAAGGACGTTATGCTCCTTCTGTTAAAGAAATAATAACAATAAATGAATAGACAATTATTTTCTTTTAATAATTTTGTTTATCACTTATAGAGATCAGTTAAGAGCAATAAATTTGAGGGCTTTTGTCCTTTTACATCAATTTCAAATGCAACAGATTATAATAATAAAGAATATGAAGGTACACTAATTGACATAAAGGATATCGGAAAACAATTTCTAAGGAAAATACAAACTACTATCTGTCAATGCTTCCTTAAGCAGCAATTTCCAAATGAAAAAATGGATTTTAAAATTAATAATCCGTCAGATTATTATAAATTGAAATCACAATTTCAGCACTAGGTAGTATAATTGCATCATTCATTTTTATTAACATGTTTTTCTTTCGAGCCAAAGAAATATATTTCTTTATACACAGCAATAATACTGAAAGCAATGAAATGCGTATCTAAACAATGATAACAAATTGTATATTGAATTTAACAAAATACATATGAAGTTAGTTCACATGACAATGTTAATAGATAAAAAAAATTTCCATATTTTCGTGTTTTGAAATGTAAGATAATAATTAATAAATTCCATTCTTATTATATTACATTAATCGCAAATATAAGTAGGTATTCATGCTTTCCTAAGACAGCAGTACTGTCTTATAAGAAATTAATATTTAATATCAGATAAGATGCAAATAAATATATATATATATATAATAATAAATAAATAATAAATAAATTTAAATACAAAAAAAAATAACATTCTACATTACAACTTTGCATTGATGTTACTAACATTTTTCTAAGAGATGGCGCCATTGTACTAGATCATAGGATAAATCGATACCTTACTAAGCTATTTTGAAAAGATCAATGGGTAAATCAATAACATTCTACAGTACAACTTTGCATATTAGTATGAACATTTTCTAAGAGATGGCGCCACCTTATACACAGTTGTGGGATTCTGGGTAAAATAATATTTAAAAATGTTTTTATTTAAAAAGTTATGTAGAAGGGAATCACCACTAACACGTGTTCCACAATTGTAAAAAGGTTAAATTAAATAATTGTTAATTGTTAAAAAAGTATTTATTTGAAAGATAAAATTACGTCACACTCATGTCGTGGTTCCAGACGCAACTGTACAAAATTATACGACGCGGGTAAACGCACGCGCATCTTCTCTCTCACTCGTTGTGTGAGAGAAAAGTCGTCGTAGTCCATCTTTCTCAACGCAAGAGAGAAACGCTCTGGACTCACACTATCATACTACGATCCCCACACAGTGAATTTAAAATTTCAATTCTATATATGTGACGCTCCCTGAGCTGCTTTTCAGTTAGGGTCCATTCACTGTCTCATGTCACGGTAAAAGTGATCCTTAAGTTAAAAGCATATTAGTATGAACATTTTCTAAGAGATGGCGCCACCTTCTACACAGTGAATTGAAAATTTCAATTCTATATATGTGACGCTCCCTGAGCTGCTTTTCAGTTAAGGTCCATTCACTGTCTCATGTCACGGTAAAAGTGAGCCTTAATAATAGCATAGATATTGTAAATGTGGAGTTGCGTGTGCAAATATTAAGTATGTATTAAATAAGAGTAGGGGTATTGAGATTAAAATTTGACATTTTCTTATAAATAAAAATGGTATTACCCCCTCTCCATAGCCCACTAACTTCTAGAAATATCTTAATGTATATATTTTCCACCCCCTCTAGTCCAACTTGCGTGCGCATTCTTTCAATAGAAAGGGAGATGCTTACACTTTGTTAAAGTGAAGATGCGTGCGCAGTTTTTTTTAAAGTGGGAGTGAAAAGAAGTGGGAGAAAAAAGAAGAGTGGGGCTGATGGCATATAATGCAGAACCCAAGCCCGGAGATAGCATAACTGTTACAAATATACTGAAGCAACAACATCCACAGCTGCCACAGCATTAGCATCACTACTCCATCTTCTATAAGGTATATATTCTACTTTAACTCCTTTTTTTTAACCCACTCCCCTGCCAGCTTAATTTTGATTTTTATATTAAAATTTTCCATTTACTTCTGCTTACACATATAAAAAGAAATCATGGATTTACAAAAACTCAACGCTATTGGTCACATGGAAAGTTTCCTGCCAACAAAACCGCTTGCTGAGTTGACTCCAAATGCTTTATATACTGTAACCAAAATAAAGAGGGTGCAGACAAAATTCGGAGGTAGGATTGTAGCAGAACTAGATACTACATTTAATACTTTCCTCCCAGCAAGGTTCGCGAAGCTGTTCGAAGCTGAACCTGCATCATTCACAATGATGGAAGAAGCCGCGCAATCTCAAAAATTACAATTAAAATATATCGGTGGCAAGTTTAATGTAATCGAATTTGAATGTAAGTAATATTAAAAAATTATTAAAATTAACTATAATAATCTTGGTATTCATTCATTCATTCCGTCCGGACTCCTGCTGGATTTTCGGTGACAGAGAAAAGAACAAGTTATGGAAAGAAAAAGATATATCTTTATTTTGCAAATGAGGGTTCGCTTGACCTGCAATCTTTTAAAGAGGATTAATTAATAACTCTGAGGACCCAGGTAATAATTTCTTTCTCCCTTTATCACGTGAAAAAACTATAAAGAAAGTCTAAAACTGAATAGGTAACGCATACCTTTCTTTCTTACACCAAGGAATAAAACATAAGTACTTCTTCGTTTAACATTGCGTTTCTCTATCTAGACAATTCAAAATGGCATAAGATCACTTTTTTTTCAATTTTTTATATTTTTGTCCACTTTTTGGTATTACCATAAAGTTTGAACTCTTTTCCACATAATGCATATATTCTATTTAAATTATATTGTGATTAAATAGAAAAATTTCAAGTTTTTGGAACTTGATACATTTTTCTTGTTTTCAAGGTTTGTGTTAAACAGTGGGACATCTATTATTAAATAATGAATATTTGTTTCAATAATAATATTCTGCTTCATACTTTATAAATATATATGTTTTACTTTAAATATCGTTAACAAATGTTGCAAAACACTTATATTTTAATAATATTTTACATTATTATAATACGATGTCAAGTTTCATATAAAAAATTGTTATTATTTTTTTTTACGTTTACAGTACTGCTGATCATACGTCATAATTTGGTCATAACATAAAAACAATTTGGAGGAAAATTTGAATAGTCGTTCTCTTATCAAGTGTTATTTTTCAAATGTTGGCGAACAATAATTGTAATAATTATAAATTTTGAATTTTTTAATGTTTTTTAGCATAAAAAAATCACATTTTTAGTCGCTGTGTAAGTATAAATGCGCATGCGTATAGATAGTGTGTTGTCATAAACATGGTTTACATTTAAATTTTGGTCGAGTTTCTTTAAGTAGTTTTTCAGAAAATTAAAGTGACCTACTGTTTAAACTGTCCCACTGTTTATCACTCTCCCCTACCTGTATTAGAGCCTCAGAAAATTTTAATAAAAGAATTTAAAAATTATTACCTGGCCCCTCAGAATTAATCTTCATTAACAAAGGCTCTATTGTCCAAGGATTGGTATTGTTTGTGGTAATTGTTCTGAGAGTCTAATACTGGTATATACATATTTTTTTTATTTTGAAAACAGAAAGAAAGAAGAGTAAGATTTTTAGGCGAAGATATTCTTATGTTATTTTGAATCCTCTAGATAGAGAAATGCAATATTAAATGAAAATTATATGTTATATTCCTTGATGTGAGAAAGAAAGATATACATTACCTCTTCAGTTTTTGACTTTTATCTTTATATTTCCTTGTGATAATACACGGAAAAAATTTCGAGACGTCGGACGTGCCGATGTCAATGTAAACCTACTGTACATTTCATTATGTACTCAGAGTTAATCTTCATTAACAAAGGTTCTATTGGCCAAGGGTTGGTACATCTTTATTTTTCTATATAATAAATGTGAAAAAAGAAATTATTACCTGGGTCCTCAGAGTTAATCCCCATTAACAAAGGTTCTATTGTCCAATGGTTGGTTTTTTTGTGGTATTTGTTCCGGGGTTTTAATACAGGTATAAATACGTATATATGTTATTTGTAATGAACTACTGATTACTCATATAAGAGTGTCCTTTTTGCACTTATTGGCTGATCAGTAGTTACTGATTCATAGTTACTCATAGTTCTCTCATTCTTTTGGATATTTGGTAGTTTTATTGGATAAAAGGCAAAATTGGTTATATTGGATTAAAGTAAAAATTGGTTATATTGGATTAAATGAAAAATTTGTTATATTTAGTAAAAGGTAAAATTAATTGTATTGAATTAAAGGAAAAATTGCTTATTTTTAATAAAAGGTAAAATTGGTTGTATTGAATTAAAGACAAAATTGGTTATATTTAATAAAAGGATAAATTGGTTATATTAGAGAGAGTGAGCAAAAGGGTTAAAGATATTTAGATTTTCATCAATCAAAAATAAAATTAAACGAAGTATACTATGGCCAACATAAAAGAGTATGTTATTTTAAGTGATAAAGATTTAAAAATTATTGAAAATAGAAATAAATTGTTAAATTACATGCATATGTACAAATTTGAAGAATTATTAAGAAAAGATTCCAATTCATTTTTCAATGTGCAAAGTACTTTGTATGTACAAATGCTTGATTTTATTGTCCCAATTAGAGAAGGTGATAAACATATTCAAGTACTTTTTAGCGGTAATAACAATTATGGTCACTGAATTTATGTTTATTACGATAGAGTAAGGCTTTATATTTTTGATAGCCTTAATGAGGGGTGTTTAAATGTGCATCAAATGAAATGTTTAATTAGATTGTTTCCTTTTAAACCAACAGTAGTTTTTGAAGCTGTTAATCAACATCTTTTTGGTAGTGTTTAGTGTGAGAAACCATTTTAAGTCAATGTTTGAAAATAATCGCTTAAATCATTTTCTGGCAGTAAGAACGTCTCACAATAGGAATTCGATAATAGAGAATAATTAGAACCGTATTTTCATAAATTGAACTTAGGAACATAAAAATTATATTTTAAACTCTTGTTCTGTTTTTAATACTTTGCACAGTAATAATATTAACAGAGTTCTATTAACACAATATTTAAAAATTAAACATTCTCTAAATGACACTAGTGAAAAGAAAATAATTCGTACAACTGATAATAATGTGAACAAAATTTCACCACATGAATATTTAAAAATGAAGAATTTTCTGAGTAAAGAAAATGATAAAAAGATAATTCGAGCAATTAAAGAGAAGGGAAGAAAATGGAAGGCAAGGCGCGAAGTTACATATGAGCAGAAAATAATAAGACAGGAGAATGAGAGATTGAGTAAACGTAATCGTAATAAAACAGAAATAAAAAAGAAAGAGCAAAAAAAAAAATTTGACATGCAAAAAAAATAAATTATCTATAAAAACTGAAGATGAAAAGAAAATACGCAAGGATAAAAATTTGGCATGTGGGAAAAGCAAAACATCAATGGAAACTCAAGATGAAAAGAAAGTGCGTCAAGAAAATAATTTGTCATGTAAGAAGAAAAAATTTTCTACGGAAACGGAAGATGAAAAGAAAGTGCGTCAAGAAAAGAATTTGGCATGTAAAAACGATAATTGGAATAAAAAAACTGCAGGAGTTGCAATAATGTCTTTTAAAGATTTCAATGAAAGTTAAGTTCCACAGAATTATTTAGGTTTAATAAATGTAGAATGTAAGTTTTGTAATGCGTTACATTTTTTGTGTGAAAGACCGTCACATAGATCATATAGATACATCACCGAGGAATGTCCCCGTGAAGAGGACATTATGATATCGCCTGAATGTCACAAAAATATTGCCGCTTGATATCAGCTTGACATTCGAGCAATATTCCTTGCTACTTGGGTGGTAGATCCAATATAAAGAAATTTTTTTTACATTTCTAATATTAAATTTTTTTGAAAAAAAATGAATAAAAAATATGGTTAATGCACACTAGCAACGTAGTCGGCCGCTTGCGGACGACAAAGTTGCTAGTATAAAATAAAAAAATAATTTTAATATAAAATTGTAAATATTCATAATGTGAGAAAAATAAATGTATTAATTTACATAAAAAATGGTTTCTTTTCTTATTTTACCTTCATTATTAGTCTTAATACTAAGGGTATAGGTTCAAGTAATAAATAGACGTTTTTTATTTTTTAAAAACTAATAAATTAATTTATTCAGATAAAGTATTTAAAATTTATTATACATAAGATTCAGAATTTTCATAAAAAGATTTTAAAGTAGTATAAGTACAATCCACTTCATCGACGCCATCTGATAAATTTCTCAATTCATTCGATACATTCAGAAACCAATTTCGAAGAATCATAACAATGTTTACAGCACAATGATTAGTTTGAGTAATATGATGTGTACATGTAGTTAACAATGATTCAGTTTTAATATTTTTAATCGCTGGACAGTCTATATCTTCTAAATTTTGTACATTTAACACATATTTTTCTAACCACTGCTTTTTATCAACACCTTTCGTGTAGATAGTTTTTGCACCTCGTAATGTTTCTTATATAACACAGGCCAACAAAATTTCTAGAATTTCATGGTGCCCAAAGGGTTACAGCCGATTCTTATAGGATTTTGTCCGTAGAATCCGAATCTGGCCATGAAAATGCTGGATTGGCTCTAGTTTTCGAGCAATTTAGGTTTAAATGTGTCAAAAACTGCAATTTTGGCACTTTTTGAACGACTGTAAAACAATCAAGCTTCACAATAAAACAGTCCGCATACGACGAAATGAAAGCTTAATTATTACCCTTTGAGACCCTAAAACAAAAGATTAGGTAATTTAAACTTTGAAATATTGGGAACAGTTTTTGAACTCGCGGATGCCCGAATTATGCTCAATGCTTTCACGTGCATTTCCTAATGCATAGGACTGAACTTAAATTGTTTTTTTAGTATTTTTGGGCCGTTGACTACAAATTTGAAGTCAGGTTTCAAAATTTCAAAATGGCGGATCCAATATGGCGGACACGAAAATTAAAAAATCGTTGGGTTTGTCATAAAACTTGGTACTGGGGAGTTTTTGAGGTTGCTGATTACGAATTTAAAGTCAGATTTCAAAAATTCAAAATGGCGGATCCAACATGGCGGACACAAAAATTAAAAATTGTTGGGTTTGCCATAAAACTTGGTACAGGGGAGTTTTTAGGGTCGCTGATTACAAATTTAACGGCATATTTTAAAAAATTTTACTGACGGATTCAATTTTGCGGATATAAAAATTAAAAGTTTGTATTTTGATAAAACTTGGTATTCGAAAGTTTTCAGGGTCGCTGATTACGAATATAAAGTCAGATTTTAAAAAGTTAAAATAGCGGATTCAATATGGCAGACAAAAGAAATTGAGAATCTTTCGGATTGTCATGAGACATGAATCTAGGGAGTTTCTGGTATCGCTAATTACGAATTTAAAGTTAGATTTCAAAAATTTTAAATGGCGGATTCAACATGTCGGACACGAAGATTAAAAATTGTTGGGTTTGCCATAAAACTTGGTACAGGGGAGTTTTTGGGGTCGCTAATTACAAATTTAACGTCAGATTTTTAAAATTTTAAATGGCGGACCTAATATGACGGACACAAAAATTAAAAATCTTTCTGATGGTTATGAAATTTGTTATTGAGAAATTTTTAGGGTTGCTGATTTTGAATTTAAAGTCAGATTATGAGATTTCTGTAAGTTCCGATTTTTCGGTATTATAGAGTGAGCACTGAAAAATTCGTTGAAAATGGGTAATGTATTTTTTCAGTATGTAAAGCTTGTTTTTTTTAAAAGTTTAAGTTATTTTTGGGTCCGCCATTTTGATTTTTTGAAATTTGACCTAAAATTCATAATCAGCTACTCCGAATATTCCCCAGGACCAAATTTCATGAAAATGCGAACGACTTTTAATTTTTGTCTCCGCCATATTATATTCACCATTTAAAATTTTTGAAATCTAACTTTAAATTCGTAATTAGCGACACCAGAAACTCCCTAGAATCATGTCTCATGACAATCCGAAAGATTCTCAATTTCTTTTGTCTGTCATATTGAATCCGCTATTTTAACTTTTTAAAATCTGACTTTATATTCGTAATCAGCGACCCTGAAAACTTTCGAATACCAAGTTTTATCAAAATACAAACTTTTAATTTTTATATCCGCAAAATTGAATCCGTCAGTAAAATTTTTTAAAATATGACGTTAAATTTGTAATCAGCGACCCTAATGGATCCGCCATTTTGAAATTTTGAAACCTGACTTCAAATTTGTAGTCAACGGCCCAAAAATACTAAAAAAACAATTTAAGTTCAGTCCTATGCATTAGGAAATGCACGTAAAAGCATTGAGCATAATTCGGGCATCCGCGAGTTCAAAAACTGTTCCCAATATTTCAAAGTTTAAATTACCTAATCTTTTGTTTTAGGGTCTCAAAGGGTAATAATTAAGCTTTCATTTCGTCGTATGCGGACTGTTTTATTGTGAAGCTTGATTGTTTTACAGTCGTTCAAAAAGTGCCAAAAATGCAGTTTTTGACACATTTAAACCTAAATTGCTCGAAAACTAGAGCCAATCCAGCATTTTCATGGCCAGATTCGGATTCTACGGACAAAATCCTATAAGAATCGGCTGTAACCCTTTGGGCACCAAAATTTTGTTGGCCAGTGTTATAAACAATACCCATTACATTGATTTAATATGTAAACGGATTGTTATTGCCTCTCTTCTAAAATTAACCAAAATACCGTTCTGATCTACTATACGCAGCTGTATTGTCCTTACAGCGACTGGAAGGTAAATGATGTGTGCTGGAACTTCTACAATCTTATATCCTGGTGGAACAGTAGGAAAAAATTCATGTATAGTGTGAACTTTTTCACCATTTATATACGCTCCAGTGGTAATACTACATTCAATGCGTAGAACATTCACTTTCAATATTTTTACAGGTAAATCGGAGAAATGTTTTAAATTCGGCCTTAGTATGCGAGCAGTGAATCCCAATAAACTACCAATAGAATCTTCAGGAGTAAAGTCAATCGAGAGATTTGATTTAATATTGCATCCTAATGTACTATTGTTGGAATCTATTGCTAAATAATCTTCATCTGGTAATTGACGCCGCAAATATTCTTCTATATCTTTAATTTCATAACTACCTGTAGGTATAGTAAACTTAAAATCATCTATGTAAAATTTGTTGGAACTTTCATCAATATTAGGAATTGAGTTATATGTAAATAAATCAACAAGTCCAAGTGTATAATTTTTATTAGGTGAAAGTTCAATAGGTTAGAAGTATGAAGCCTCCAGAACTAAAGACTTTCCCGTTAACGTTAAAGTAAAAGAGTCATTCATGTTGGACATCTACTTTTATACTGAAGGTTATGATTGTTTACATATTCTTATATAGATTAAAACTATTCTTAACGTTAAGTTGCTTACATAAGCATATAAATGTATCAAAATTTTGATATCTCTCATGATTATATTTTATATAGCTACCAACACCTAGATAAACAATGAGATCCAATGGTGGTGAAAGATTTCCAAAACTATCAAAATATTCAGTTTCATTGTTTATCTTTTTATATGCTACCCAATGTGTTCCAGGACCTTCTTTATTATCAAGATTAATTATAGCTGATTCACATTTATAAGGTCCTGTAATAGGAAATTCATTTCTCATAAAAACTCCACGAAATTTAGGTATTTTCCAAGTCCTTTACGATAGGGTTTCAAATATATACCCTTTCCTATAGCAATGGCCTCCATTGTTTCATTATGTCGATGAGCTTCTGAAAGTTGTTTTTTAGCAGCATTAGCATCATTTACTGCTTTTACAATACCACTGACTCCACCACTAAGTGCTCCTAATGCACTAAGCCCGGCAAAAATTGGTATTAGCGGTAAAATACCGCCAACTTTTAAAGGTACAGGAAGAATTCGAGGTGATGAAATTTTACATTTACTACCAAGATTTTTAACTGCATTTTGTGCACCAATAATTGCTGTTTTAATAGTGTCCGTTGCGTTATGATTATTTTTCATATTATTTTTAGCAGCATGAATAATCTTCCCTAATGTCATGCGTTTATTTTTCTTGGAAATTGTATTCTTCTTCTTCTTCACAATCTTTTTCTTAATATTATTATTAATTTTTAAACCCATCCCAAATTTAGATTTAGCTTTCATTATATTAGTTACAGCTAATGCAGCTGCTTTTTCACTAATTTTAGCGTCCTTGGAAATTACTCGTTCCCACGCCTTTTCAGCTAGTATTTTGTCTGCAGTATTTCTTGCAGCCACGTCTTTATCTTTTGAATAGGCTATATCATGCTCCTTACAAGCCGTATCCAAGGGATTTATACCAGGATCCCCTCGTGCAAGACGTTTTGCCAACTTTGTTCCAGGTCCACAATATTGATAACCCGGAATGTGACACTCGAATGGTAATTTGTTAATTAAAGTATTGAGAAATCCTTGACCACTGCAAGAATTTTTCTTCACTTTATCGTGATTCCTCACTCGACAATGGTCTATAACCAACTGATTGAGGGCAACTATATAAGTGGGGTATTTATAGTTTTTTTCGTTAGTCAATTCAAAGATGCAGTTCAAGGTACAAGCTGTACAACTCCCGATTGCAAATGTGGATAACCTCATTGAAACTAGAGATAATGGGGTTAAATGACATGGAAGTTTATTTTCAAATAGTATTCGAGCAGCTTTTTGTGGACCTTCAAATTGTGGAAAAACGAATGCACTTCTTTCTCTGATTATACATCCGAATGGTTTAGGATTTGAAAATATATATAAATATAAATTTTTGGAACAAGTACTTAGTAAAGTAGATGGCATCGAGTTTTTCCCATTCAGTGAACATGAACAAGTTGTTACACCTAAAGATGCAAAAACTAATTCAATTTTCATTTTTGATGATATCGCTTGTGAGAAGCAGGACAATGTTAAAGCGTTTTTTTGTATGGGGCGACATGTTAACGTCGATAGTTTTCATCTTTGTCAAACATATGCTCATATTCCAAAACATCTTGTTAGAGATAATATTTATTTGATTGTGCTATTCAGACAAGATGAAAGGAATCTCAAGCATGTTTACAATGATCATGTTAATACAGATATGACGTTTACACAGTTTCGAGATTTATGTTCAGTATGTTGGAACTCTGACAGATATAGATTTGTAGTTATTGATAAAGATAAAATATAAATGATGGAAGATATAGGAAGGGATTTGATTGCTTTATTCAGTTATAAATATTAAGCATTTCAAGAGAATTGCATTAGTTCAGTTTGAGACTTTCGTAAATAAACATGTTTTGAAAGGAGCGAGAGACACTACATCAAATAGCTGCAGCAAGTGATGCTATACTTCGAAAGCATCGTATTCTTAAAAGTGGCAGAGAGTCAGCTGAAAATATATTGAAAGAAACCTTTCAACCATTAGTTACTCCATTGGAAAAATTAGTGAATATAACTATAAATCCTATAAAGATTGAAAATTTTTAAAACCATGTAAATAAAGAAGAAGAAGAAGACTTTGAATCATCTTTTAAGACTGCCATTAGTAAAGATACACCTTTCAACAAATCTATTTATAATGATGATGTAATGTTTGATGATCCTATTTATGAAGAAGACATGCAAAATTTATCAAAAGTAAATATAATTGATAGATTGCTTAATCAAGAGAATCATAATATTATTGTTAATGAGCAAAATAATATACTTAAGGATGCCTTTCATGAGTAAGACATGTATAATATTAAAGACACAAGTAATGTGATTGATACTATGGAAGAAGAAGAAGATTCTGATAAATTAACAAAGAAATTTCTACAAATGTTGGACAAAAATAGGAAACAATATATAGATATGGTTTATGGAGTACGTAAACTTCCCGACGGTACATATATCATTGGTGATACGCAAATTAATTTTGAAGGTTCTTACATTAACCTAGTTGGGAAGAAAAAATATTCTAAAACGGATGGATTATTGGAACTCATATTCCGTCATAAACCTGATCAGAACCCAGTGGGCACCAAGATATCTTTAGGATGACTTTAGAACGTTCCAAAGTGTCCTAGGACATTGCGTCAATGTTCCAAAGACATAAAAAAGACGACTTAAAGACGCCCAAAGTATATTCTATGTCTTCCCCTGAACAGTTTTAAGAATGTCCTAAAATTGTCCCAAAAATGTCTTTATTACGACTATAGAAAGTCCCCAAAATTTCCTAAAAATATCCCTGAAATGTCAAAAAATGTTCTCAGAGTATCCTAAAAATGTTCCAACCATATCCTGAGAATGTCCCAAATATGTCCTGAGAATGTATCCAAAGTATGCTGAAAATGGCTAAGTAATGTACTAAAATGTTCCAAAATCTTTGATAAGCAAAATGAATATTACGTTGAAATTATGTATACTTCATAGGCTAAAGAGCGCGTAAGGTAAAGGGTATTAAGTCTTAAACGCCAAACGACCCACAACACCGAAGTGCTCTTGAAGATCCAAATACACAAAAAAAGTATATCGCGATTACTGGTCATTTATATTGATCCTTATGGGCTAATTCGCCGAAAAAGGATTATGTTCTGAGAATGAACTAAACATGTCCACAAACTGTCCAACAGACTTCTTTGTAATATCCTCAATATGTCTAAAAAATGTACTGAAAAGAATCAAATTTTTTCCATAATTTTCAAAAATATCTTTAAGGTTTCTTAAGGATATTATTGTAACTGCTCTAGGCCAGACATAGAACTTGTTTTGTATGTCTTTATTTCATTATTTCTGACATCTACAGGATGCCTTTTTAGGGACTTTTTTGGGATGTCCTAAGGATATCTTTAGAACGACTTTTTAACAATGTCCCAAGAACGTTCCGAAAAGGATGTCCTTGGGACTTCCAGTGGATGACCGTGCCCATTGGGAAGTTAACAAATGCTAATGATTTCGTAAACTATAAAGAAATCCTGCGTATACTAATGTTATTGCAAAACTTTTGCTCAAATCTAAAGATTCTTATTTGAAGAGAAAAACTCAATTACCGCAATTTATGACTGTGAAGAAAGAATCATATCCAGACTATGTCTATTGGGATGATCCAAACGAGATTGTTGATCGTCTACGCTTACTTGTCACATCACAACAGGCTGGCAATTCAAGTCATAACAATGAAATTATGTCAATAATTGAAGAATTACGAGAAGCTCTTTTTCCTCACACAATTCCTCACAGGTCACGGGTTTTTTCAAGCCTACCCATACAAGATGAAGAAGGCAAATAGCCCATCATGTGTGTACTGTAACTTCAAAAAAGACGATGCAAAACATACGCTCTTCAAATGCGATAAGTGGATAAGTCAAAGAAGAGCCCTTGAAGAAGATATTGGTGATATCTCCCCAAATAACATAATTGGCAAAATGCTAAAAGACGAACAAACTTGGAATAAAGTAGCAGAATATGTTATTGTTATTGTTATTGTTATTGTTATTGTTATTGTTATTGTTATTGTTATTGTTATTGTTATTGTTATTGTTATTGTTATTGTTATTGTTATTGTTATTGTTATCGTTATCGTTATTGTTATTGTTATTGTTATTGTTATTGTTATTGTTATTGTTATTGTTATTGTTATTGTTATTGTT
The DNA here is from genome assembly GCF_019393585.1 of Leptopilina boulardi. NCBI lineage: Eukaryota > Metazoa > Arthropoda > Insecta > Hymenoptera > Figitidae > Leptopilina > Leptopilina boulardi. The sequence goes on from NW_026137919.1 coordinate 1,190,679, forward strand.
ATTGTTATTGTTATTGTTATTGTTATTGTTATTGTTATTGTTATTGTTATTGTTATTGTTATTGTTATTGTTATTGTTATTGTTATTGAAGCAGCTATCAAACAAGAAATTGAATCCCGGACTTGGAAATCAAAGTATTTTTCACAAAACCTAATAAAATGTCCAAAGTGATTGCATTCGTTGAGACTAGCGAGCTAGCAGCAAAGAGGCTGCTCAACATGACAAAGATCAAGATAGGCTGGGTAAAATGCAGAATTCGATCTAGAACCGAAGTGCCTAGATGTTTCAATTGCCTCAGCTACGGACATCAAGCAAGAAATTGTACAGGCCCAAATCGGACAAAACTGAGTTTTAAATGTGGCGAAGAGGGACACAAGGGATTTCAGTGCAATTCAACACCATGTTGCGTCCTGTGTACGGAGAAAAAACTCGATAAGGAATTGACAAATCATGTTCCTGGAACAGGGAAGTGCCAAGTTTTTAGAGAAGAGCTCAGAAAAGAAAAGGAAAAGCAGAAAAGATGATCAACGTACTCCAGGGGAACTTGAACAGAAGTTGAACGGCAACTGTTTTGCTGTCCCAGATCCTTCGTGAGAAACAGATTGATGTCTTAATACTATGTGATCGAAAGCGAAAACGAAAGCATTAACGATTTCCAAAATAAATTGGACAAATTAGAAGAGTTCCTTGTAGACACCAACTTACAAAAAATTGTAGCAGGTGATTTCAACGTAAAAGCGGTGGAATAGGGCATGCCATGCCCTGATTCAAGAGGTAAACGTGTGATGGAACTAGTTGCCAGAAGAGGCCTCCTTATTCTCAACGTGGGAAATACCACTACATTTAGGAGACCGGGATATACTGAAACGATACCTGACATTTCCCTTGCATCAGAGGAACTAGGAAAGTTCATTGAGAAATGGAAAGTGACTGAGGAATTCACTGGAAGTGATCATCAGTATAATACTTTTTAAATTAGAAGCAACACACCCGAGAATACTTCTCTTGGAAAGATAAAATTTAAATGGAACATAGCGAAAATCAACGAAGAGATTCTTAAGAGGGAAATTAGAAGAGATGATACCATTATTATCGAAGAAACAACAGAAACAACAAGAATATCTTCTTTCAAAAAAGGAGCTTAGAACGTCTATTAAGAGAAGCAAACGATCCTGCTGGCAAGCCTTCGTGAACGATGTTGATAACGATCCGTGGGGTCTAGGCTATAAGATCGTAAATCGTAGACTGAGGACTTCACCTTCTAGCGTCAAGGACTACCCTACCATGGTACATATTGTGGATACGTTGTTTCCAACACACGCAGAAGCTGTGGAAGAGGAACGTGGAGACACAGAATTAACCTTTGAACCCTTTAATGAACAGGAATTGAATCTTGCCGTGAAAGCTCTCAAAAATAAGAAAGCCCCTGGACCGAATGGTATCCCAACGGAAGTTATAAAGGTAGCTGAAAAGTGCAATCCTAAAATCCTGCTGGAAATGTTCAACAGCTGTCTGCAGACAGGATGCTTCTCAACAATCTGGAAGGAACAAAGGCTGACTCTAATTAGTAAAGGTAATAGTGACCCTAATTCTCCGTCTGGTAATCGACCACTCTGTATGCTGGGCGTACCAGGAAAATTACTGGAAAAAATGTTACAGGCACGCATTCAAACAGTTATTAAACAAGAAGGAGACCTCTCGGAAAAACAATTCGGCTTCCGAAAAGGAAAGTGCACGGTTGATGCAGTCAAAAACATTGTAGATGCTGCGCTCATTATTAAACAAGGGAATCATTTCTCACGAAAGGTGGTACTTCTAGTTACGCTGGACGTGAAAAATGCGTTCAACTCTATTCGATGGAGGGATATAATACATGCACTAAAGCATCGTTTCAGGATACCCCCATATCTGTTAAGAATAGTGAGAGGTTATCTAAGGATAGATTTCTTCTTTTCGAGTTTCAAGAAGGATTACATAGAAGGCGAATCACGGCAGGAGTACCTCAGGGATCATTCTGGGACCCGACTTCTGGAATGCATCTTACGATGAAATCTTGCGCTTGGAGATGCCACAGGATACATTTCTAGTAGGCTATGCTGATGACATTGCGGCTACTATCTTAGCCAAAAATTTAGAAGAGGCTTAATTGTTATTGAACCAAGTGATGAGGCTGGTTACCCAATGGATGGAAGATCTGGAACTAGCACTGCAAAAAACAGAAATCCTGATAATGACTACAAAGCGAATAAATATTGATATTTACTTGCAAGTAAGAGAAGAGGAAATAAAGCCTAGCAGAGAAGTAAAGGAACTGGGAATTCTTGTTGATCAGAAGCTCACCTTCTGGCCGCACATCCGGAACGCCGCTGATAAGGCAGCTACGCAAACAGTAGCTCTTGCAAGACTGATGGCGAATATTGGCGGCCCTAAGCAGGGCAAAAGACGTCTTCTAATGTCGACAACTATGTCAACAATGCTATACGGAGCTGAAATTTGGGCTGATGCCCTAAAAGTCAAAAAATACAGAAATCGGATAGCAGGATTTCAACGTCTTGGAGCACTCCAGGTGATCAGCTCTTATCGCACAGTGTCGGAAGCTTCTACTCTGGTCATTGCCGGTACAATTCCAATTGACATGATACCAGAAAAACGCAAAAAAATGTATCAACGAGAAGAAAACGTAGAAAAACGTGAAGCAAAGAAAAATGCCAGAGAGGAAACAATGCTAACATGGCAACGTCGATGGGAAGGAGATTCTAAAGGCAGATGGACGGCCAAATTAATATGGCAAATCGCTCCTTGGATTGATAGGAAATTTGGAGAAACAAATTTTTCCTCACACAATTCCTCACAGGTCACGGGTTTTTTCAAGCCTACCTATACAAGATGAAGAAGGCAAATAGCCCATCATGTGTGTACTGTAACTTCAAAAAAGACGATGCAAAACATACGCTCTTCAAATGCGATAAGTGGATAAGTCAAAGAAGAGCCCTTGAAGCAGATATTGGTGATATCTCCCCAAATAACATAATTGGCAAAATGCTAAAAGACGAACAAACTTGGAATAAAGTAGCAGAATATGTAGAGAAGCTATTAAGACGAAAGAAACTCGAGGAAACGAGATAAAATTTGCGGCTGAAGCAAGCAGCAGGAAAGCCAAGCAGGATAGAGTTAGCCGAAGTGTGGCTTAAAAAGTCGCCAATAACCTTGATCCCAATTGACGTAATGCGAAAGCGGTTTCCGGGGAATCAAGATAGGCGAAGCAAAAGGAAAGTTATTTTACAACGCCGTGTACAATAATCCATTTATTTTGTACATTACTCTGTATTTTTTTTCGTTATCTCAATAAATCTAGATTATTATTATTATTTTTTTGTTTTTGTTATTGTTATTGTTATTGTTATTGTTATTGTTATTGTTATTGTTATTGTTATTGTTATTGTTATTGTTGTTGTTGTTGTTGTTGTTGTTGTTGTTATTGTTATTGTTATTGTTATTGTTATTGTTATTGTTATTGTTATTGTTATTGTTATTGTTATTGTTATTCTTATTGTTATTGTTATTGAACCAGTGTAGTTAGATTTTGCATTTTTCAGCTATATTAACTCAATGTAACTGAAAAATAATTTTTTTTCAAAAATAATTAATTTTTAACAATTTTTGAAAATTTTGAATTTTTTCAAAAATTAAAAAAAATTATCAAAAATCATTAGATTATGCATTTTTCAGCTATATTAACTCAATGTAACTGAAAAATAATTTTTTTTTCAAAAATAATTAATTTTTAACAATTTTTGAAAATTTTGAATTTTTTTCAAAAATTAATAAAAATTATCAAAAATCATTAGATTTTGCATTTTTCAGCTATATTAACTCAATGTAACTGAAAAATAATTTTTTTTTCAAAAATAATTAATTTTTAACAATTTTTGAAAATTTTGAAAATTTTGAATTTTTTCAAAAATTAAAAAAAATTATCAAAAATCATTAGATTTTGCATTTTTCAGCTATATTAACTCAATGTAACTCAAAAATAATTAATTTTTAACAATTTTTGAAAATTTTGAATTTTTTCAAAAATTAAAAAAAATTATCAAAAATCATTAGATTTTGCATTTTTCAGCTATATTAACTCAATGTAACTGAAAAATAATTTTTTTTTCAAAAATAATTAATTTTTAACAATTTTTGAAAATTTTGAAAATTTTGAATTTTTTCAAAAATTAAAAAAAATTATCAAAAATCATATTTTGCATTTTTCAGCTATATTAACTCAATGTAACTCAAAAATAATTTTTTTTTCAAAAATAATTAATTTTTAACAATTTTTGAAAATTTTGAAAATTTTGAATTTTTTCAAAAATTAAAAAAAATTATCAAAAATCATTATATTTTGCATTTTTCAGCTATATTAACTCAATGTAACTGAAAAATAATTTTTTTTTCAAAAATAATTAATTTTTATCAATTTTTGAAAATTTTGAATTTTTTCAAAAATTAAAAAAAATTATCAAAAATCATTATATTTTGCATTTTTCAGCTATATTAACTCAATGTAACTCAAAAATAATTTTTTTTTCAAAAATAATTAATTTTTAACAATTTTTGAAAATTTTGAATTTTTTCAAAAATTAAAAAAAATTATCAAAAATCATTAGATTTTGCATTTTTCAGCTATATTAACTCAATGTAACTGAAAAATAATTTTTTTTTCAAAAATAATTAATTTTTAACAATTTTTGAAAATTTTGAAAATTTTGAATTTTTTCAAAAATTAAAAAAAATTATCAAAAATCATTAGATTTTGCATTTTTCAGCTATATTAACTCAATGTAACTGAAAAATAATTAATTTTTAACAATTTTTGAAAATTTTGAATTTTTTCAAAAATTAAAAAAAATTATCAAAAATCATTAGATTTTGCATTTTTCAGCTATATTAACTCAATGTAACTGAAAAATAATTTTTTTTTCAAAAATAATTAATTTTTAACAATTTTTGAAAATTTTGAAAATTTTGAATTTTTTCAAAAATTAAAAAAAATTATCAAAAATCATTATTTTGCATTTTTCAGCTATATTAACTCAATGTAACTCAAAAATAATTTTTTTTTCAAAAATAATTAATTTTTAACAATTTTTGAAAATTTTGAAAATTTTGAATTTTTTCAAAAATTAAAAAAAATTATCAAAAATCATTAGATTTTGCATTTTTCAGCTATATTAACTCAATGTAACTGAAAAATAATTTTTTTTTCAAAAATAATTAATTTTTATCAATTTTTGAAAATTTTGAATTTTTTCAAAAATTAAAAAAAATTATCAAAAATCATTAGATTTTGCATTTTTCAGCTATATTAACTCAATGTAACTGAAAAATAATTTTTTTTTCAAAAATAATTAATTTTTAACAATTTTTGAAAATTTTGAATTTTTTCAAAAATTAAAAAAAATTATCAAAAATCATTAGATTTTGCATTTTTCAGCTATATTAACTCAATGTAACTGAAAAATAATTTTTTTTTCAAAAATAATTAATTTTTAACAATTTTTGAAAATTTTGAAAATTTTGAATTTTTTCAAAAATTAAAAAAAATTATCAAAAATCATTAGATTTTGCATTTTTCAGCTATATTAACTCAATGTAACTGAAAAATAATTTTTTTTTCAAAAATAATTAATTTTTAACAATTTTTGAAAATTTTGAATTTTTTCAAAAATTAAAAAAAATTATCAAAAATCATTAGATTTTGCATTTTTCAGCTATATTAACTCAATGTAACTGAAAAATAACTTTTTTTTCAAAAATAATTAATTTTTAACAATTTTTGAAAATTTTGAAAATTTTGAATTTTTTCAAAAATTAAAAAAAATTATCAAAAATCATTAGATTTTGCATTTTTCAGCTATATTAACTCAATGTAACTGAAAAATAATTTTTTTTTCAAAAATAATTAATTTTTAACAATTTTTGAAAATTTTGAGAATTTTGAATTTTTTCAAAAATTAAAAAAAATTATCAAAAATCATTAGATTTTGCATTTTTCAGCTATATTAACTCAATGTAACTGAAAAATAATTTTTTTTTCAAAAATAATTAATTTTTAACAATTTTTGAAAATTTTGAAAATTTTGAATTTTTTCAAAAATTAAAAAAAATTATCAAAAATCATTAGATTTTGCATTTTTCAGCTATATTAACTCAATGTAACTGAAAAATAATTTTTTTTTCAAAAATAATTAATTTTTAACAATTTTTGAAAATTTTGAATTTTTTTCAAAAATTAATAAAAATTATCAAAAATCATTAGATTTTGCATTTTTCAGCTATATTAACTCAATGTAACTGAAAAATAATTTTTTTTTCAAAAATAATTAATTTTTAACAATTTTTGAAAATTTTGAATTTTTTCAAAAATTAAAAAAAATTATCAAAAATCATTAGATTTTGCATTTTTCAGCTATATTAACTCAATGTAACTGAAAAATAATTTTTTTTTCAAAAATAATTAATTTTTAACAATTTTTGAAAATTTTGAAAATTTTGAATTTTTTCAAAAATTAAAAAAAATTATCAAAAATCATTAGATTTTGCATTTTTCAGCTATATTAACTCAATGTAACTGAAAAATAATTTTTTTTTCAAAAATAATTAATTTTTAACAATTTTTGAAAATTTTGAATTTTTTCAAAAATTAAAAAAAATTATCAAAAATCATTAGATTTTGCATTTTTCAGCTATATTAACTCAATGTATATTAAAAATTTAAATCGACCACCCTTTATTTGTGATTATTACATGCGCCGCTAGGCTGTGTCGTTGTCGCGCTCTCGACTCTCGTGCCCTCTCGTTTAGTTCAACTGTGATCATTCTGAGTTGATCTCTCAAGATATATGTATTAAAAAGTGATATTAAATAAATATATTTCGTTAATAAAAAGTGTTTAAGTGTATTAATAATTGTCTCCCAAACTTCAATAATCCAAAAGGTTATGGGAACCCAGTGATATTAAAATAGTTTCCACGTTTCACTGTGCAAAAATTCATAGAAAGAAAAGTTTAGTGCTATAGAAAAGAAAATATTTTCACGGCGAGAAAAATGACTGGCAAAGGCGAGAAAATCATTTCAGGGTCACATAAAATAGGTGAGTTTAAAATAAAATATTTTAAAAGAAGTGAACAATAGAAGTACACAATTAAATAAGTAAAATTCATGCATGAAATGAAAAACACGTGCACGTGTAAATGAAACTTTAACTCTGTTAGTTTATATTAATACAGATAAAGAAAAATTTATAGTGAAAGATGTGTAAATACAATTAATTTAAAATATTTAATTACAATTAATTACAAAATATATAAATAATTTATCGTAAAATAAAATTAATAAAAATAAAATGGCCATGTAACTGAACAAGCATGGACCTGTTGAGTGCAAAGATGGCGCGTGTGAAACAAAGACAAGTATATAAACCATATATAAGAGTAACAGAGAGAGAAATACCGGCTGAAAACAAGCGGCAACAGTGATTGGGGGAGAGGTCAAACTAAGAAAATGTTCGAACAAATGATGTGATAGGATGTATATATGTTTGTCCTTTTCTCCTTCTCTACTCAGTCTCTCTCTGTTATTAAAGCGCTTTTGTGTAAAATCAAAACAAACTATTTTGTATAAATGTAAAATGGCCATAATAGAATATAGATTTGAATCCAAAAATACAATGATGAGAAAACAAAAATAAATATAGCATGCAATAAATAACTAAAAATACATCAAATAAATTATTACAGATGATCGTATATTAGAATCAATATGGAAAGAATGGACACTTGTGTTTGATTTGAATAAAAATCATCCGAATGACGAGATAGAAATTATCATAGATGGCGATAATATAACTTTAAAAGTAAAAGAAAACACGTTCTATCGTACAGGTGAGTTCACAATTTAAATAAAAATATTTTGAATTAAAACTCTTGAGTATAAATAAATCTAATATAAATTAAAATACAATTTATTTACAAAAATAAACCTGAGAAGTTTGAGTGGGAGCGTGAACTTGATGTTCGGTGCACGTAACCATTCATCCTAGATCTAGGACTATGAGGATCTTGCTGTGCGGATCCTTATATAATAGATCGTTCTGAGGTTAGTCATACTTGTGTTCAGTCAACTTATCTTAGAACATAATCCTTTAAATACAATTAAAATAACAAAATTTATTCTAAAATATAGAACAACGCATAATGAAGGGAGTTCAGTGGAAAAATCTCCAACTCTGGATGGAAGAGAAACTTTTACAAGGAGAAACCCCCATTATGCCGAGGATTTTCTCAGGCAGTTCTGCTACCGAATCCATCAAAGATGATGAAGATGTGAAGATGAGAGATGAGACACATGAGATGAGAAAGAATGATGATGACGAGAAAATAAATGATAAGAAAAATAATGATGAGATAGAAGAGCCAGATGAGAAAAAGAAAACGAAAGAAGAGAAAGATGTGATGATTGAAAAGAGCGTGAAATCGGTAGCCGAACTAACAAAATTCGGTAATTTGAAAACTAACTCTGATTCGTTTAAACCCAAACCCAAAATTATAAGTGAAATTAAATGTAATATAGATAAAACTAAATTAAAATTTACAGGGCCTGTGTCTCCTAGTTTGTTGCCCCAAAACATTCAAATTAATGATTTTTCAGTTCTGGCGAGGTTGGACAAACAAGAGAAAAAGATTGAAAATTTGGTAGGAATTATTAAAAATTTCTGCACTGCATCTCTTAAAACCACTGATCAATTGGCTAAAACAGTCACACAAATTAAAGAAGAGATAAAAAATGACAAAAAGGAGAGGTTGAGCAAAGAAACTCTTACAGATTTGACTAGCTTGCTGAGGGAGGACTATGCCAAACAATGTAAGAAAACTGGTGAGACTATAAATACATTGCTTGAGGTGTCAAAAACTTTCAGACAAGCACAGAAAGATCTGAATGAGAAAACCAAACAAGTAAGTGAAAATGAAACATCGTCGGAGGAAATCGGAACAACAAAACTTGATAAATATTTAGAAATAAAAATTCTCGATTTAGTTAAAAACACTTTAGAAAATTTAAAAATTAATGATTCTGCAAATAAAAATAATAACAATGATGAGAAAGTTAAAGATGTAGTAAAATTAGAAATTATAAATAAAGGGGGGAATTTCAAAAGAGATTATAAATTAACTAACAATGTTAAATTTGAAAATTTTAAAGATTATTTTTCTTCAGAATTGAGATCTTGTGACCTTTTACACATTATTGATGAAAATTTCAATACTACTGAAATCGAAGAATCTGTTTTAACTAATCAAAAATTTAAAGTTCGAGACATTTTAATTAATCATTTAGACAGTAATTACCATGCCAAAGTAATGCAATATCAAGATCCAAAACAGATTCTAGATAAATTAGCAGAAATTAAAAGATGCGAAGTAAATATAAATTCACATACGGTGAGAAAACAATTATACAATATGAAGTATATTTTTGGTAAAAACACAGCAAGCGAATTTTGTGAAAAATTCGAAGACACTATCAGAAGTTACGAGAATTCTCAAGGTTCTGTTCCTTTTTCCGAAGATGAGAAACGTGACACATTTTTCAATGCAGTTATGATTTCAGTACCTTCAGTACAAACCATAGAATTTGTTTCTAAAAACACTAAAGGTAAGAGTGTAACTTATGAAGAGTTAAAACTTTTGGTTTTACAGGATGAGGCAACAAGGCGAGACAAAGATGACGAGAAAGATGTGAGGGCAGTCAACATGGCGAAAAGAGACACAATGAAGAGGTGTTATGAATGCCAGGATCTCGGCCATATTGGATCAGAGTGCCCAAATAAGGGTAAAGGAAAAAAATGTTACAAATGTAATCAATTTGGCAATCATATTGCTACAAATTGCCCAAATGTAGGAGCTTCTTCCTCTTCAGGGCAAGTAACAAGAGGGCGTGGTAGCAGACGGGGAGATTCAAGGTACAAAAACCAAAATTTCAATTCATATAATCAAGGGCGTGTTTTAAAACGGAAAAATAATGATAGTTACCCAAATTATGGTAAAAGGGGACGGGGTAGTAATGCTAGAGGTGGGTTTAAAAATAACGGTCAGAGGTTTTCAAATAAAAATTATCGAAATAATCAAGGAAATAATGACAAGACAACTAAACAATCCGGACAACAAAAGGATGACAATATGGGTGAGCAAAATAAAATTCACGAATTTATTGACACATTTTATATAAATACCGTTAGCGAAAATAATAATGATAGCATCAAAATAAAATTTTTAGCAGATTCTGGCGCAACTGATCATTTAACCAATTCGAAAATAATATTTAAAACTTTTGAAGAGAGTGATTGTGGTATGATAAAATGTGCAAACAAAAATAATTCCGCCGACTTAAAAACGGAGGGAGTGGGGAAAATTGAAATTAAATTAGACAATGGTGAGATATTCAAAATTGATAAAGTCATTTTCACTCAAGCCTTAAAAGAAAATTTATTATCTTTACGTAAATTTGCAGAAATGGGTTTAGGAATTTATTTAGATAACGAAAAAATTAATATTCTAGATCCCAATTCAAACGAAAAATTACTATCGGGTGTGTACAAAAGACCTTTTTGGGAAATCGAATTAGAAATAAATGACGTTGCGAATAACGATGAGAATTTTAAAGAAATTATAAATGAAAGTATACATGTAAATTTAGTTGAAAAGGAAGAGAAAAGTTATAGATATATTACAAGAAGTGTTACTGACAAAGAAAAATTATTAAATTCAATCAAAAATGATAATTTAATTATTTTAAATAACGATGCGAATGATAAAAAATTAGATGAGAATTTAATTACCGAAAATAAAAATAACAAAGTTCATTACGAACAATCCAATTTTGATATTACGATTTGGGATAGAAAATTTCACGATGTAGATGAGTTACCTATAATAGAAATTTCCGAAGAAGAAAATTCTTCTTTAAATAATATTAAAATTGAAACTAACGATAAAGCTTCATTATGGCACGGGAGATTTGGGCACGCATCCTTAGATTATCTCAAAGCTTTACAGCGAAAATTTCCTCAAAATAAAAGTCTCAATTCAGTTAAATTTGATAAAAATTTGTTGAACTGTGAGGTGTGTTTAATTAGTAAATTCAATAAATTGCCGTTTTTATCAACTAGAAATAGAGCTACTGCACCACTTCAAATTATACACTCTGATGTGATGGGTCCCATTTCTCCCACTACTTTTCCTAAAAATTATAAATATATATCAATTTTCGTTGATGATTATTCGCGTTTAGCTATGGCTTATCCTATGAAAATGAAGAGTGAAACTGGTAAATGTTTAGAATATTTCGTTAGGAGTGCACGAAATTTATTGGGCCACGATGCGAAGGTGTGTTATTTAAGAACCGATCAGGGAACTGAATATACAGGTGGGTATACAATTGAAGTGTTAAAAAGATTAGGAGCTGAATTGCAGCTTGCAAGCCCTGATACGCCGGAACATAACGGAGTTTCGGAACGGTTCAATCAAACTATTCAAAAGAAGGTGCGTTGTTATATGTTTGATTCAAAATTGCCAGAAAATTTGTGGGATTTAGCATTAACAGCCGCTGTTTACGCGTATAATCGGACCCCACATAAATCTAATAATATGATAATTCCACTTGAAAAATTTAATCCTGATCGTAACTTTGACATTGATCAAATTAAAAGATTCGGTTGTATCGCATACATAAAGGTACAAAGAAAAACCGGACCTAAATTTCGAGCTTTAGGAAGACGAGTTGTTTTAGTAGGCTACACACCAACAGGGTACCAATTATTAAAACCTGAAGATGGGAAATTTTATGAAAGTAGAAATGTTAGATTTAATGAAAAATTAGTTTATGGGGATAAATATAAGAAAAATGAAATTCAAAATTTTCCTCAATTTGATGATGAGATAAATAAAGAAAAATGGTTTACTGAATTCGTAAATAATGAAAACAATGAAGATGAGTTAACACAATCACAGGGAGAAAATAAAGACGAGTCAACAAAACAGGAAGGAGAATTTAAACGAAAAAGGGGAAGACCACAAAAATATTTAATTAGGACGGATAAACAAATTAATGTCGAACATCAAAATGATAACTTTGAAATCACGAATAAATCTTCTTTACAAATCAATGAAAATAAATATGATATAGAGTCTAAATTAGTTGATGAGGAAATTTACACTCTTTTAACCAGCATTAATTCTGATCCGGTAAATTATAAAGACGCGATGAATTCATCGGACAAAAATTCGTGGCAAGAAGCAATAAACGAAGAGTTAATGTCATTAGAAAAAATGAAAGTTTGGAAATTGATTGACAGACCAGTTAAAACAAAAGATGGGAAAAAGGCAACAATAATAGATTCGAGATGGTTATTTAAACAAAAAATAGATCCAAATGGAAGTGTTAAATTTAAGGCGAGATTAGTGATAAGGGGATTTAAAGATAAAAATATATACGAATTAGCTGAGACATATGCACCAGTGTCAAGATTACCTTTAGTGCGAACAGTTTTAGCTATTGTTAATAAATATAATTTAAAGGTGTGTCAATTCGATGTCAAAACTGCCTTTTTAAATGGTGAGATAAACGAAGAAATTTACATGGAAATACCAGAGGGTACAGGACACAGTATTAAACAAAGAAAAGAAAAGGTGTGTAAATTAGAGCGGGCATTATATGGCTTACGTATTAGTTCCAAAAGATGGAATGACAAATTTACTAAAGCGGTCTTAAATCTTGGATTAAAAAATTCAAGTGCTGAACCATGTTTGTTTATTTGGAGAGAAGGTGAGAAATTTTTGATCTTACTTTTATATGTAGACGATATATTAATGGCAAGTAATGATGAGATGAAACTTGAAAATAAATTAAGCAAAGAATTTGAAATTGTTAGTTTAGGAGAACCGAAAGAATTTTTGAGTATTCAAATAAATCGAAATGAAAAGAATAAGACAATAGAATTACATCAAGAAAAATTCATAAATAAAATTCTGATTAAATTCGGATTTGATAGTTCTCATCCTCAGCGAACTCCAATGAACACAAGTCAGGTTACCAATAGGGAGAGAAAGCTGAGAGAAGAAGAGATTAATGATGAGATTTTGACTGAGACAAATACAAACAGAAGTTTCCCTTATCGACAAGCTGTGGGGAGTTTATTATATTTAGCCGGAGCGACCAGACCGGACATCTCTTATGCAGTCAATGTCTTGAGTAGGCATCAGGTGAGTCCAACTGAAGATGACTGGAAAATGGTCAAGAGAGTATTTAGATATTTAAAAGGGACCAAAAATCTGCGTTTAAGATACAAAGGTGAGACTGATGATTTAGAAGGATTTTCAGATGCTAGTTTCGGAGATTGTAAAAATTCTCTGACCACTAGTGGTTATTTAATTAAATTATTCGGGGACACTATCTCTTGGCGAACGCATAAACAAACTTATGTGTCATTGTCCACTTGTCAGGCAGAATATGTGGCAATGAGCGAAGCCAGTCAGGAATTATTATCAATGTATAATTCGATTAAGTTAATTATATTAAAACCTCTATTACCGATGAGTTTATGGTGTGACAATAAAGCAGCGATTGCTAGTGTTGAAACGAACGGTGGGAATAAATTAAGACACATGATTGATATCAAAGAGCATCATGTGAAAGAATGTGTTAAAAGAAAATTGATAAATATAAAATGGGTAAAATCAAAAGAACAAATCGCTGACATCTTTACTAAACCCCTAGCTTTCGAACTACATAAAACTTTGGTTGACAAAACCTTGAACATAAGTATCTAATAATTTTTCTTTTTCAGATACTAATTGAAGAATATGATGAGCAACAATGATGAGCACTCCAAAAGACTGGTTTTAGTTTAATAAAGGACTTTCGGGAGGGAGTATTAAAAATTTAAATCGACCGCCCTTTATTTGTGATTATTACATGCGCCGCTAGGCTGTGTCGTTGTCGCGCTCTCGACTCTCGTGCCCTCTCGTTTAGTTCAACTGTGATCATTCTGAGTTGATCTCTCAAGATATATGTATTAAAAAGTGATATTAAATAAATATATTTCGTTAATAAAAAGTGTTTAAGTGTATTAATAATTGTCTCCCAAACTTCAATAATCCAAAAATGAAACTCAAAAATAATTTTTTTTTCAAAAATAATTAATTTTTAACAATTTTTGAAAATTTTGAATTTTTTCAAAAATTAATAAAAATTATCAAAAATCATTAGATTTTGCATTTTTCAGCTATATTAACTCAATGTAACTAAAAAATAATTTTTTTTTCAAAAATAATTAATTTTTAACAATTTTTGAAAATTTTGAAAATTTTGAATTTTTTCAAAAATTAATAAAAATTAACAAAAATCATTAGATTTTGCATTTTTCAGCTATATTAACTCAATGTAACTGAAAAATAATTTTTTTTTCAAAAATAATTAATTTTAAACAATTTTTAAAAATTTTGAATTTTTTCAAAAATTAAAAAAAATTATCAAAAATCATTATATTTTGCATTTTTCAGCTATATTAACTCAATGTAACTGAAAAATAATTTTTTTTTCAAAAATAATTAATTTTTAACAATTTTTGAAAATTTTGAAAATTTTGAATTTTTTTAAAAATTAAAAAAAAAAATCAAAAAACATTAGATTTTGCATTTTTCAGCTATATTAACTCAATGTAACTCAAAAATAATTTTTTTTTCAAAAATAATTAATTTTTAACAATTTTTGAAAATTTTGAATTTTTTCAAAAATTAAAAAAAATTATCAAAAATCATTAGATTTTGCATTTTTCAGCTATATTAACTCAATGTAACTCAAAAATAATTTTTTTTTCAAAAATACTTAATTTTTAACAATTTTTGAAAATTTTGAATTTTTTCAAAAATTAAAAAAAATTATCAAAAATCATTAGATTTTGCATTTTTCAGCTATATTAACTCAATGTAACTCAAAAATAATTTTTTTTTCAAAAATAAATAATTTTTAACAATTTTTGAAAATTTTGAAAATTTTGAATTTTTTCAAAAATTAAAAAAAATTATCAAAAATCATTAGATTTTGCATTTTTCAGCTATATTAACTCAATGTAACTGAAAAATAATTTTTTTTTCAAAAATAATTAATTTTTAACAATTTTTGAAAATTTTGAAAATTTTGAATTTTTTTCAAAAATTAATAAAAATTAACAAAAATCATTAGATTTTGCATTTTTCAGCTATATTAACTCAATGTAACTGAAAAATAATTTTTTTTTCAAAAATAATTAATTTTAAACAATTTTTGAAAATTTTGAATTTTTTCAAAAATTAAAAAAAATTATCAAAAATCATTAGATTTTGCATTTTTCAGCTATATTAACTCAATGTAACTGAAAAATAATTTTTTTTTCAAAAATAATTAATTTTTAACAATTTTTGAAAATTTTGAAAATTTTGAATTTTTTCAAAAATTAAAAAAAATTATCAAAAATCATTAGATTTTGCATTTTTCAGCTATATTAACTCAATGTAACTGAAAAATAATTTTTTTTTCAAAAATAATTAATTTTTAACAATTTTTGAAAATTTTGAAAATTTTGAATTTTTTCAAAAATTAAAAAAAATTATCAAAAATCATTAGATTTTGCATTTTTCAGCTATATTAACTCAATGTAACTGAAAAATAATTTTTTTTTCAAAAATAATTAATTTTTAACAATTTTTGAAAATTTTGAAAATTTTGAATTTTTTCAAAAATTAAAAAAAATTATCAAAAATCATTAGATTTTGCATTTTTCAGCTATATTAACTCAATGTAACTCAAAAATAATTTTTTTTTCAAAAATAATTAATTTTTAACAATTTTTGAAAATTTTGAATTTTTTCAAAAATTAAAAAAAATTATCAAAAATCATTAGATTTTGCATTTTTCAGCTATATTAACTCAATGTAACTGAAAAATAATTTTTTTTTCAAAAATAATTAATTTTTAACAATTTTTGAAAATTTTGAATTTTTTCAAAAATTAAAAAAAATTATCAAAAATCATTAGATTTTGCATTTTTCAGCTATATTAACTCAATGTAACTGAAAAATAATTTTTTTTTCAAAAATAATTAATTTTTAACAATTTTTGAAAATTTTGAAAATTTTGAATTTTTTCAAAAATTAAAAAAAATTATCAAAAATCATTAGATTTTGCATTTTTCAGCTATATTAACTCAATGTAACTGAAAAATAATTTTTTTTTCAAAAATAATTAATTTTTAACAATTTTTGAAAATTTTGAATTTTTTCAAAAATTAAAAAAAATTATCAAAAATCATTAGATTTTGCATTTTTCAGCTATATTAACTCAATGTAACTGAAAAATAATTTTTTTTTCAAAAATAATTAATTTTTAACAATTTTTGAAAATTTTGAATTTTTTCAAAAATTAAAAAAAATTATCAAAAATCATTAGATTTTGCATTTTTCAGCTATATTAACTCAATGTAACTGAAAAATAATTTTTTTTTCAAAAATAATTAATTTTTAACAATTTTTGAAAATTTTGAAAATTTTGAATTTTTTCAAAAATTAAAAAAAATTATCAAAAATCATTAGATTTTGCATTTTTCAGCTATATTAACTCAATGTAACTGAAAAATAATTTTTTTTTCAAAAATAATTAATTTTTAACAATTTTTGAAAATTTTGAATTTTTTCAAAAATTAAAAAAAATTATCAAAAATCATTAGATTTTGCATTTTTCAGCTATATTAACTCAATGTAACTGAAAAATAATTTTTTTTTCAAAAATAATTAATTTTTAACAATTTTTGAAAATTTTGAATTTTTTCAAAAATTAATAAAAATTATCAAAAATCATTAGATTTTGCATTTTTCAGCTATATTAACTCAATGTAACTGAAAAATAATTTTTTTTTCAAAAATAATTAATTTTTAACAATTTTTGAAAATTTTGAAAATTTTGAATTTTTTCAAAAATTAAAAAAAATTATCAAAAATCATTAGATTTTGCATTTTTCAGCTATATTAACTCAATGTAACTGAAAAATAATTTTTTTTTCAAAAATAATTAATTTTTAACAATTTTTGAAAATTTTGAAAATTTTGAATTTTTTCAAAAATTAAAAAAAATTATCAAAAATCATTAGATTTTGCATTTTTCAGCTATATTAACTCAATGTAACTGAAAAATAATTTTTTTTTCAAAAATAATTAATTTTTAACAATTTTTGAAAATTTTGAATTTTTTCAAAAATTAAAAAAAATTATCAAAAATCATTAGATTTTGCATTTTTCAGCTATATTAACTCAATGTAACTGAAAAATAATTTTTTTTTCAAAAATAATTAATTTTTAACAATTTTTGAAAATTTTGAATTTTTTCAAAAATTAATAAAAATTATCAAAAATCATTAGATTTTGCATTTTTCAGCTATATTAACTCAATGTAACTGAAAAATAATTTTTTTTTCAAAAATAATTAATTTTTAACAATTTTTGAAAATTTTGAATTTTTTCAAAAATTAAAAAAAATTATCAAAAATCATTAGATTTTGCATTTTTCAGCTATATTAACTCAATGTAACTGAAAAATAATTTTTTTTTCAAAAATAATTAATTTTTAACAATTTTTGAAAATTTTGAAAATTTTGAATTTTTTCAAAAATTAAAAAAAATTATCAAAAATCATTAGATTTTGCATTTTTCAGCTATATTAACTCAATGTAACTGAAAAATAATTTTTTTTTCAAAAATAATTAATTTTTAACAATTTTTGAAAATTTTGAAAATTTTGAATTTTTTCAAAAATTATCAAAAATCATTAGATTTTGCATTTTTCAGCTATATTAACTCAATGTAACTGAAAAATAATTTTTTTTTCAAAAATAATTAATTTTTAACAATTTTTGAAAATTTTGAAAATTTTGAATTTTTTCAAAAATTAAAAAAAATTATCAAAAATCATTAGATTTTGCATTTTTCAGCTATATTAACTCAATGTAACTGAAAAATAATTTTTTTTTCAAAAATAATTAATTTTTAACAATTTTTGAAAATTTTGAAAATTTTGAATTTTTTCAAAAATTAAAAAAATTATCAAAAATCATTAGATTTTGCATTTTTCAGCTATATTAACTCAATGTAACTGAAAAATAATTTTTTTTTCAAAAATAATTAATTTTTAACAATTTTTGAAAATTTTGAAAATTTTGAATTTTTTCAAAAATTAAAAAAAATTATCAAAAATCATTAGATTTTGCATTTTTCAGCTATATTAACTCAATGTAACTGAAAAATAATTTTTTTTTCAAAAATAATTAATTTTTAACAATTTTTGAAAATTTTGAAAATTTTGAATTTTTTCAAAAATTAAAAAAAATTATCAAAAATCATTAGATTTTGCATTTTTCAGCTATATTAACTCAATGTAACTGAAAAATAATTTTTTTTTCAAAAATAATTAATTTTTAACAATTTTTGAAAATTTTGAAAATTTTGAATTTTTTCAAAAATTAAAAAAAATTATCAAAAATCATTAGATTTTGCATTTTTCAGCTATATTAACTCAATGTAACTGAAAAATAATTTTTTTTTCAAAAATAATTAATTTTTAACAATTTTTGAAAATTTTGAAAATTTTGAATTTTTTCAAAAATTAAAAAAAATTATCAAAAATCATTAGATTTTGCATTTTTCAGCTATATTAACTCAATGTAACTGAAAAATAATTTTTTTTTCAAAAATAATTAATTTTTAACAATTTTTGAAAATTTTGAATTTTTTTCAAAAATTAAAAAAAATTATCAAAAATCATTAGATTTTGCATTTTTCAGCTATATTAACTCAATGTAACTGAAAAATAATTTTTTTTTCAAAAATAATTAATTTTTAACAATTTTTGAAAATTTTGAAAATTTTGAATTTTTTCAAAAATTAAAAAAAATTATCAAAAATCATTAGATTTTGCATTTTTCAGCTATATTAACTCAATGTAACTGAAAAATAATTTTTTTTTCAAAAATAATTAATTTTTAACAATTTTTGAAAATTTTGAAAATTTTGAATTTTTTCAAAAATTAAAAAAAATTATCAAAAATCATTAGATTTTGCATTTTTCAGCTATATTAACTCAATGTAACTGAAAAATAATTTTTTTTTCAAAAATAATTAATTTTTAACAATTTTTGAAAATTTTGAAAATTTTGAATTTTTTCAAAAATTAAAAAAAATTATCAAAAATCATTAGATTTTGCATTTTTCAGCTATATTAACTCAATGTAACTGAAAAATAATTTTTTTTTCAAAAATAATTAATTTTTAACAATTTTTGAAAATTTTGAAAATTTTGAATTTTTTCAAAAATTAAAAAAAATTATCAAAAATCATTAGATTTTGCATTTTTCAGCTATATTAACTCAATGTAACTGAAAAATAATTTTTTTTTCAAAAATAATTAATTTTTAACAATTTTTGAAAATTTTGAAAATTTTGAATTTTTTCAAAAATTAAAAAAAATTATCAAAAATCATTAGATTTTGCATTTTTCAGCTATATTAACTCAATGTAACTGAAAAATAATTTTTTTTTCAAAAATAATTAATTTTTAACAATTTTTGAAAATTTTGAAAATTTTGAATTTTTTCAAAAATTAAAAAAAATTATCAAAAATCATTAGATTTTGCATTTTTCAGCTATATTAACTCAATGTAACTGAAAAATAATTTTTTTTTCAAAAATAATTAATTTTTAACAATTTTTGAAAATTTTGAAAATTTTGAATTTTTTCAAAAATTAAAAAAAATTATCAAAAATCATTAGATTTTGCATTTTTCAGCTATATTAACTCAATGTAACTGAAAAATAATTTTTTTTTCAAAAATAATTAATTTTTAACAATTTTTGAAAATTTTGAAAATTTTGAATTTTTTCAAAAATTAAAAAAAATTATCAAAAATCATTAGATTTTGCATTTTTCAGCTATATTAACTCAATGTAACTGAAAAATAATTTTTTTTTCAAAAATAATTAATTTTTAACAATTTTTGAAAATTTTGAAAATTTTGAATTTTTTCAAAAATTAAAAAAAATTATCAAAAATCATTAGATTTTGCATTTTTCAGCTATATTAACTCAATGTAACTGAAAAATAATTTTTTTTTCAAAAATAATTAATTTTTAACAATTTTTGAAAATTTTGAAAATTTTGAATTTTTTCAAAAATTAAAAAAAATTATCAAAAATCATTAGATTTTGCATTTTTCAGCTATATTAACTCAATGTAACTGAAAAATAATTTTTTTTTCAAAAATAATTAATTTTTAACAATTTTTGAAAATTTTGAAAATTTTGAATTTTTTCAAAAATTAAAAAAAATTATCAAAAATCATTAGATTTTGCATTTTTCAGCTATATTAACTCAATGTAACTGAAAAATAATTTTTTTTTCAAAAATAATTAATTTTTAACAATTTTTGAAAATTTTGAAAATTTTGAATTTTTTCAAAAATTAAAAAAAATTATCAAAAATCATTAGATTTTGCATTTTTCAGCTATATTAACTCAATGTAACTGAAAAATAATTTTTTTTTCAAAAATAATTAATTTTTAACAATTTTTGAAAATTTTGAAAATTTTGAATTTTTTCAAAAATTAAAAAAAATTATCAAAAATCATTAGATTTTGCATTTTTCAGCTATATTAACTCAATGTAACTGAAAAATAATTTTTTTTTCAAAAATAATTAATTTTTAACAATTTTTGAAAATTTTGAAAATTTTGAATTTTTTCAAAAATTAAAAAAAATTATCAAAAATCATTAGATTTTGCATTTTTCAGCTATATTAACTCAATGTAACTGAAAAATAATTTTTTTTTCAAAAATAATTAATTTTTAACAATTTTTGAAAATTTTGAAAATTTTGAATTTTTTCAAAAATTAAAAAAAATTATCAAAAATCATTAGATTTTGCATTTTTCAGCTATATTAACTCAATGTAACTGAAAAATAATTTTTTTTTCAAAAATAATTAATTTTTAACAATTTTTGAAAATTTTGAAAATTTTGAATTTTTTCAAAAATTAAAAAAAATTATCAAAAATCATTAGATTTTGCATTTTTCAGCTATATTAACTCAATGTAACTGAAAAATAATTTTTTTTTCAAAAATAATTAATTTTTAACAATTTTTGAAAATTTTGAAAATTTTGAATTTTTTCAAAAATTAAAAAAAATTATCAAAAATCATTAGATTTTGCATTTTTCAGCTATATTAACTCAATGTAACTGAAAAATAATTTTTTTTTCAAAAATAATTAATTTTTAACAATTTTTGAAAATTTTGAAAATTTTGAATTTTTTCAAAAATTAAAAAAAATTATCAAAAATCATTAGATTTTGCATTTTTCAGCTATATTAACTCAATGTAACTGAAAAATAATTTTTTTTTCAAAAATAATTAATTTTTAACAATTTTTGAAAATTTTGAAAATTTTGAATTTTTTCAAAAATTAAAAAAAATTATCAAAAATCATTAGATTTTGCATTTTTCAGCTATATTAACTCAATGTAACTGAAAAATAATTTTTTTTTCAAAAATAATTAATTTTTAACAATTTTTGAAAATTTTGAAAATTTTGAATTTTTTCAAAAATTAAAAAAAATTATCAAAAATCATTAGATTTTGCATTTTTCAGCTATATTAACTCAATGTAACTGAAAAATAATTTTTTTTTCAAAAATAATTAATTTTTAACAATTTTTGAAAATTTTGAAAATTTTGAATTTTTTCAAAAATTAAAAAAAATTATCAAAAATCATTAGATTTTGCATTTTTCAGCTATATTAACTCAATGTAACTGAAAAATAATTTTTTTTTCAAAAATAATTAATTTTTAACAATTTTTGAAAATTTTGAAAATTTTGAATTTTTTCAAAAATTAAAAAAAATTATCAAAAATCATTAGATTTTGCATTTTTCAGCTATATTAACTCAATGTAACTGAAAAATAATTTTTTTTTCAAAAATAATTAATTTTTAACAATTTTTGAAAATTTTGAAAATTTTGAATTTTTTCAAAAATTAAAAAAAATTATCAAAAATCATTAGATTTTGCATTTTTCAGCTATATTAACTCAATGTAACTGAAAAATAATTTTTTTTTCAAAAATAATTAATTTTTAACAATTTTTGAAAATTTTGAAAATTTTGAATTTTTTCAAAAATTAAAAAAAATTATCAAAAATCATTAGATTTTGCATTTTTCAGCTATATTAACTCAATGTAACTGAAAAATAATTTTTTTTTCAAAAATAATTAATTTTTAACAATTTTTGAAAATTTTGAAAATTTTGAATTTTTTCAAAAATTAAAAAAAATTATCAAAAATCATTAGATTTTGCATTTTTCAGCTATATTAACTCAATGTAACTGAAAAATAATTTTTTTTTCAAAAATAATTAATTTTTAACAATTTTTGAAAATTTTGAAAATTTTGAATTTTTTCAAAAATTAAAAAAAATTATCAAAAATCATTAGATTTTGCATTTTTCAGCTATATTAACTCAATGTAACTGAAAAATAATTTTTTTTTCAAAAATAATTAATTTTTAACAATTTTTGAAAATTTTGAAAATTTTGAATTTTTTCAAAAATTAAAAAAAATTATCAAAAATCATTAGATTTTGCATTTTTCAGCTATATTAACTCAATGTAACTGAAAAATAATTTTTTTTTCAAAAATAATTAATTTTTAACAATTTTTGAAAATTTTGAAAATTTTGAATTTTTTCAAAAATTAAAAAAAATTATCAAAAATCATTAGATTTTGCATTTTTCAGCTATATTAACTCAATGTAACTGAAAAATAATTTTTTTTTCAAAAATAATTAATTTTTAACAATTTTTGAAAATTTTGAAAATTTTGAATTTTTTCAAAAATTAAAAAAAATTATCAAAAATCATTAGATTTTGCATTTTTCAGCTATATTAACTCAATGTAACTGAAAAATAATTTTTTTTTCAAAAATAATTAATTTTTAACAATTTTTGAAAATTTTGAAAATTTTGAATTTTTTCAAAAATTAAAAAAAATTATCAAAAATCATTAGATTTTGCATTTTTCAGCTATATTAACTCAATGTAACTGAAAAATAATTTTTTTTTCAAAAATAATTAATTTTTAACAATTTTTGAAAATTTTGAAAATTTTGAATTTTTTCAAAAATTAAAAAAAATTATCAAAAATCATTAGATTTTGCATTTTTCAGCTATATTAACTCAATGTAACTGAAAAATAATTTTTTTTTCAAAAATAATTAATTTTTAACAATTTTTGAAAATTTTGAATTTTTTCAAAAATTAAAAAAAATTATCAAAAATCATTAGATTTTGCATTTTTCAGCTATATTAACTCAATGTAACTGAAAAATAATTTTTTTTTCAAAAATAATTAATTTTTAACAATTTTTGAAAATTTTGAAAATTTTGAATTTTTTCAAAAATTAATAAAAATTATCAAAAATCATTAGATTTTGCATTTTTCAGCTATATTAACTCAATGTAACTGAAAAATAATTTTTTTTTCAAAAATAATTAATTTTTAACAATTTTTGAAAATTTTGAAAATTTTGAATTTTTTCAAAAATTAAAAAAAATTATCAAAAATCATTAGATTTTGCATTTTTCAGCTATATTAACTCAATGTAACTGAAAAATAATTTTTTTTTCAAAAATAATTAATTTTTAACAATTTTTGAAAATTTTGAAAATTTGAATTTTTTCAAAAATTAATAAAAATTATCAAAAATCATTAGATTTTGCATTTTTCAGCTATATTAACTCAATGTAACTGAAAAATAATTTTTTTTTCAAAAATAATTAATTTTTAACAATTTTTGAAAATTTTGAAAATTTTGAATTTTTTCAAAAATTAAAAAAAATTATCAAAAATCATTAGATTTTGCATTTTTCAGCTATATTAACTCAATGTAACTGAAAAATAATTTTTTTTTCAAAAATAATTAATTTTTAACAATTTTTGAAAATTTTGAAAATTTTGAATTTTTTCAAAAATTAATAAAAATTATCAAAAATCATTAGATTTTGCATTTTTCAGCTATATTAACTCAATGTAACTGAAAAATAATTTTTTTTTCAAAAATAATTAATTTTTAACAATTTTTGAAAATTTTGAAAATTTTGAATTTTTTCAAAAATTAAAAAAAATTATCAAAAATCATTAGATTTTGCATTTTTCAGCTATATTAACTCAATGTAACTGAAAAATAATTTTTTTTTCAAAAATAATTAATTTTTAACAATTTTTGAAATTTTGAAAATTTTGAATTTTTTCAAAAATTAAAAAAAATTATCAAAAATCATTAGATTTTGCATTTTTCAGCTATATTAACTCAATGTAACTGAAAAATAATTTTTTTTTCAAAAATAATTAATTTTTAACAATTTTTGAAAATTTTGAAAATTTTGAATTTTTTCAAAAATTAAAAAAAATTATCAAAAATCATTAGATTTTGCATTTTTCAGCTATATTAACTCAATGTAACTGAAAAATAATTTTTTTTTCAAAAATAATTAATTTTTAACAATTTTTGAAAATTTTGAAAATTTTGAATTTTTTCAAAAATTAATAAAAATTATCAAAAATCATTAGATTTTGCATTTTTCAGCTATATTAACTCAATGTAACTGAAAAATAATTTTTTTTTCAAAAATAATTAATTTTTAACAATTTTTGAAAATTTTGAAAATTTTGAATTTTTTTCAAAAATTAAAAAAAATTATCAAAAATCATTAGATTTTGCATTTTTCAGCTATATTAACTCAATGTAACTGAAAAATAATTTTTTTTTCAAAAATAATTAATTTTTAACAATTTTTGAAAATTTTGAAAATTTTGAATTTTTTCAAAAATTAAAAAAAATTATCAAAAATCATTAGATTTTGCATTTTTCAGCTATATTAACTCAATGTAACTGAAAAATAATTTTTTTTTCAAAAATAATTAATTTTTAACAATTTTTGAAAATTTTGAAAATTTTGAATTTTTTCAAAAATTAAAAAAAATTATCAAAAATCATTAGATTTTGCATTTTTCAGCTATATTAACTCAATGTAACTGAAAAATAATTTTTTTTTCAAAAATAATTAATTTTTAACAATTTTTGAAAATTTTGAAAATTTTGAATTTTTTCAAAAATTAATAAAAATTATCAAAAATCATTAGATTTTGCATTTTTCAGCTATATTAACTCAATGTAACTGAAAAATAATTTTTTTTTCAAAAATAATTAATTTTTAACAATTTTTGAAAATTTTGAAAATTTTGAATTTTTTCAAAAATTAAAAAAAATTATCAAAAATCATTAGATTTTGCATTTTTCAGCTATATTAACTCAATGTAACTGAAAAATAATTTTTTTTTCAAAAATAATTAATTTTTAACAATTTTTGAAAATTTTGAATTTTTTCAAAAATTAATAAAAATTATCAAAAATCATTAGATTTTGCATTTTTCAGCTATATTAACTCAATGTAACTGAAAAATAATTTTTTTTTCAAAAATAATTAATTTTTAACAATTTTTGAAAATTTTGAAAATTTTGAATTTTTTCAAAAATTAATAAAAATTATCAAAAATCATTAGATTTTGCATTTTTCAGCTATATTAACTCAATGTAACTGAAAAATAATTTTTTTTTCAAAAATAATTAATTTTTAACAATTTTTGAAAATTTTGAAAATTTTGAATTTTTTCCAAAATTAAAAAAAATTATCAAAAATCATTAGATTTTGCATTTTTCAGCTATATTAACTCAATGTAACTGAAAAATAATTTTTTTTTCAAAAATAATTAATTTTTAACAATTTTTGAAAATTTTGAATTTTTTCAAAAATTAATAAAAATTATCAAAAATCATTAGATTTTGCATTTTTCAGCTATATTAACAGCTATATTAACTCAATGTAACTGAAAAATAATTTTTTTTTCAAAAATAATTAATTTTTAACAATTTTTGAAAATTTTGAAAATTTTGAATTTTTTCAAAAATTAAAAAAAATTATCAAAAATCATTAGATTTTGCATTTTTCAGCTATATTAACTCAATGTAACTGAAAAATAATTTTTTTTTCAAAAATAATTAATTTTTAACAATTTTTGAAAATTTTGAAAATTTTGAATTTTTTCAAAAATTAAAAAAAATTATCAAAAATCATTAGATTTTGCATTTTTCAGCTATATTAACTCAATGTAACTGAAAAATAATTTTTTTTTCAAAAATAATTAATTTTTAACAATTTTTGAAAATTTTGAAAATTTTGAATTTTTTCAAAAATTAAAAAAAATTATCAAAAATCATTAGATTTTGCATTTTTCAGCTATATTAACTCAATGTAACTGAAAAATAATTTTTTTTTCAAAAATAATTAATTTTTAACAATTTTTGAAAATTTTGAAAATTTTGAATTTTTTCAAAAATTAAAAAAAATTATCAAAAATCATTAGATTTTGCATTTTTCAGCTATATTAACTCAATGTAACTGAAAAATAATTTTTTTTTCAAAAATAATTAATTTTTAACAATTTTTGAAAATTTTGAAAATTTTGAATTTTTTCAAAAATTAAAAAAAATTATCAAAAATCATTAGATTTTGCATTTTTCAGCTATATTAACTCAATGTAACTGAAAAATAATTTTTTTTTCAAAAATAATTAATTTTTAACAATTTTTGAAAATTTTGAAAATTTTGAATTTTTTCAAAAATTAAAAAAAATTATCAAAAATCATTAGATTTTGCATTTTTCAGCTATATTAACTCAATGTAACTGAAAAATAATTTTTTTTTCAAAAATAATTAATTTTTAACAATTTTTGAAAATTTTGAAAATTTTGAATTTTTTCAAAAATTAAAAAAAATTATCAAAAATCATTAGATTTTGCATTTTTCAGCTATATTAACTCAATGTAACTGAAAAATAATTTTTTTTTCAAAAATAATTAATTTTTAACAATTTTTGAAAATTTTGAAAATTTTGAATTTTTTCAAAAATTAAAAAAAATTATCAAAAATCATTAGATTTTGCATTTTTCAGCTATATTAACTCAATGTAACTGAAAAATAATTTTTTTTTCAAAAATAATTAATTTTTAACAATTTTTGAAAATTTTGAAAATTTTGAATTTTTTCAAAAATTAAAAAAAATTATCAAAAATCATTAGATTTTGCATTTTTCAGCTATATTAACTCAATGTAACTGAAAAATAATTTTTTTTTCAAAAATAATTAATTTTTAACAATTTTTGAAAATTTTGAAAATTTTGAATTTTTTCAAAAATTAAAAAAAATTATCAAAAATCATTAGATTTTGCATTTTTCAGCTATATTAACTCAATGTAACTGAAAAATAATTTTTTTTTCAAAAATAATTAATTTTTAACAATTTTTGAAAATTTTGAAAATTTTGAATTTTTTCAAAAATTAAAAAAAATTATCAAAAATCATTAGATTTTGCATTTTTCAGCTATATTAACTCAATGTAACTGAAAAATAATTTTTTTTTCAAAAATAATTAATTTTTAACAATTTTTGAAAATTTTGAAAATTTTGAATTTTTTCAAAAATTAAAAAAAATTATCAAAAATCATTAGATTTTGCATTTTTCAGCTATATTAACTCAATGTAACTGAAAAATAATTTTTTTTTCAAAAATAATTAATTTTTAACAATTTTTGAAAATTTTGAAAATTTTGAATTTTTTCAAAAATTAAAAAAAATTATCAAAAATCATTAGATTTTGCATTTTTCAGCTATATTAACTCAATGTAACTGAAAAATAATTTTTTTTTCAAAAATAATTAATTTTTAACAATTTTTGAAAATTTTGAAAATTTTGAATTTTTTCAAAAATTAAAAAAAATTATCAAAAATCATTAGATTTTGCATTTTTCAGCTATATTAACTCAATGTAACTGAAAAATAATTTTTTTTTCAAAAATAATTAATTTTTAACAATTTTTGAAAATTTTGAAAATTTTGAATTTTTTCAAAAATTAAAAAAAATTATCAAAAATCATTAGATTTTGCATTTTTCAGCTATATTAACTCAATGTAACTGAAAAATAATTTTTTTTTCAAAAATAATTAATTTTTAACAATTTTTGAAAATTTTGAAAATTTTGAATTTTTTCAAAAATTAAAAAAAATTATCAAAAATCATTAGATTTTGCATTTTTCAGCTATATTAACTCAATGTAACTGAAAAATAATTTTTTTTTCAAAAATAATTAATTTTTAACAATTTTTGAAAATTTTGAAAATTTTGAATTTTTTCAAAAATTAAAAAAAATTATCAAAAATCATTAGATTTTGCATTTTTCAGCTATATTAACTCAATGTAACTGAAAAATAATTTTTTTTTCAAAAATAATTAATTTTTAACAATTTTTGAAAATTTTGAAAATTTTGAATTTTTTCAAAAATTAAAAAAAATTATCAAAAATCATTAGATTTTGCATTTTTCAGCTATATTAACTCAATGTAACTGAAAAATAATTTTTTTTTCAAAAATAATTAATTTTTAACAATTTTTGAAAATTTTGAAAATTTTGAATTTTTTCAAAAATTAAAAAAAATTATCAAAAATCATTAGATTTTGCATTTTTCAGCTATATTAACTCAATGTAACTGAAAAATAATTTTTTTTTCAAAAATAATTAATTTTTAACAATTTTTGAAAATTTTGAAAATTTTGAATTTTTTCAAAAATTAAAAAAAATTATCAAAAATCATTAGATTTTGCATTTTTCAGCTATATTAACTCAATGTAACTGAAAAATAATTTTTTTTTCAAAAATAATTAATTTTTAACAATTTTTGAAAATTTTGAAAATTTTGAATTTTTTCAAAAATTAAAAAAAATTATCAAAAATCATTAGATTTTGCATTTTTCAGCTATATTAACTCAATGTAACTGAAAAATAATTTTTTTTTCAAAAATAATTAATTTTTAACAATTTTTGAAAATTTTGAAAATTTTGAATTTTTTCAAAAATTAAAAAAAATTATCAAAAATCATTAGATTTTGCATTTTTCAGCTATATTAACTCAATGTAACTGAAAAATAATTTTTTTTTCAAAAATAATTAATTTTTAACAATTTTTGAAAATTTTGAAAATTTTGAATTTTTTCAAAAATTAAAAAAAATTATCAAAAATCATTAGATTTTGCATTTTTCAGCTATATTAACTCAATGTAACTGAAAAATAATTTTTTTTTCAAAAATAATTAATTTTTAACAATTTTTGAAAATTTTGAAAATTTTGAATTTTTTCAAAAATTAAAAAAAATTATCAAAAATCATTAGATTTTGCATTTTTCAGCTATATTAACTCAATGTAACTGAAAAATAATTTTTTTTTCAAAAATAATTAATTTTTAACAATTTTTGAAAATTTTGAAAATTTTGAATTTTTTCAAAAATTAAAAAAAATTATCAAAAATCATTAGATTTTGCATTTTTCAGCTATATTAACTCAATGTAACTGAAAAATAATTTTTTTTTCAAAAATAATTAATTTTTAACAATTTTTGAAAATTTTGAAAATTTTGAATTTTTTCAAAAATTAAAAAAAATTATCAAAAATCATTAGATTTTGCATTTTTCAGCTATATTAACTCAATGTAACTGAAAAATAATTTTTTTTTCAAAAATAATTAATTTTTAACAATTTTTGAAAATTTTGAAAATTTTGAATTTTTTCAAAAATTAAAAAAAATTATCAAAAATCATTAGATTTTGCATTTTTCAGCTATATTAACTCAATGTAACTGAAAAATAATTTTTTTTTCAAAAATAATTAATTTTTAACAATTTTTGAAAATTTTGAAAATTTTGAATTTTTTCAAAAATTAAAAAAAATTATCAAAAATCATTAGATTTTGCATTTTTCAGCTATATTAACTCAATGTAACTGAAAAATAATTTTTTTTTCAAAAATAATTAATTTTTAACAATTTTTGAAAATTTTGAAAATTTTGAATTTTTTCAAAAATTAAAAAAAATTATCAAAAATCATTAGATTTTGCATTTTTCAGCTATATTAACTCAATGTAACTGAAAAATAATTTTTTTTTCAAAAATAATTAATTTTTAACAATTTTTGAAAATTTTGAAAATTTTGAATTTTTTCAAAAATTAAAAAAAATTATCAAAAATCATTAGATTTTGCATTTTTCAGCTATATTAACTCAATGTAACTGAAAAATAATTTTTTTTTCAAAAATAATTAATTTTTAACAATTTTTGAAAATTTTGAAAATTTTGAATTTTTTCAAAAATTAAAAAAAATTATCAAAAATCATTAGATTTTGCATTTTTCAGCTATATTAACTCAATGTAACTGAAAAATAATTTTTTTTTCAAAAATAATTAATTTTTAACAATTTTTGAAAATTTTGAAAATTTTGAATTTTTTCAAAAATTAAAAAAAATTATCAAAAATCATTAGATTTTGCATTTTTCAGCTATATTAACTCAATGTAACTGAAAAATAATTTTTTTTTCAAAAATAATTAATTTTTAACAATTTTTGAAAATTTTGAAAATTTTGAATTTTTTCAAAAATTAAAAAAAATTATCAAAAATCATTAGATTTTGCATTTTTCAGCTATATTAACTCAATGTAACTGAAAAATAATTTTTTTTTCAAAAATAATTAATTTTTAACAATTTTTGAAAATTTTGAAAATTTTGAATTTTTTCAAAAATTAAAAAAAATTATCAAAAATCATTAGATTTTGCATTTTTCAGCTATATTAACTCAATGTAACTGAAAAATAATTTTTTTTTCAAAAATAATTAATTTTTAACAATTTTTGAAAATTTTGAAAATTTTGAATTTTTTCAAAAATTAAAAAAAATTATCAAAAATCATTAGATTTTGCATTTTTCAGCTATATTAACTCAATGTAACTGAAAAATAATTTTTTTTTCAAAAATAATTAATTTTTAACAATTTTTGAAAATTTTGAAAATTTTGAATTTTTTCAAAAATTAAAAAAAATTATCAAAAATCATTAGATTTTGCATTTTTCAGCTATATTAACTCAATGTAACTGAAAAATAATTTTTTTTTCAAAAATAATTAATTTTTAACAATTTTTGAAAATTTTGAAAATTTTGAATTTTTTCAAAAATTAAAAAAAATTATCAAAAATCATTAGATTTTGCATTTTTCAGCTATATTAACTCAATGTAACTGAAAAATAATTTTTTTTTCAAAAATAATTAATTTTTAACAATTTTTGAAAATTTTGAAAATTTTGAATTTTTTCAAAAATTAAAAAAAATTATCAAAAATCATTAGATTTTGCATTTTTCAGCTATATTAACTCAATGTAACTGAAAAATAATTTTTTTTTCAAAAATAATTAATTTTTAACAATTTTTGAAAATTTTGAAAATTTTGAATTTTTTCAAAAATTAAAAAAAATTATCAAAAATCATTAGATTTTGCATTTTTCAGCTATATTAACTCAATGTAACTGAAAAATAATTTTTTTTTCAAAAATAATTAATTTTTAACAATTTTTGAAAATTTTAAAATTTTGAATTTTTTCAAAAATTAAAAAAAATTATCAAAAATCATTAGATTTTGCATTTTTCAGCTATATTAACTCAATGTAACTGAAAAATAATTTTTTTTTCAAAAATAATTAATTTTTAACAATTTTTGAAAATTTTGAAAATTTTGAATTTTTTCAAAAATTAAAAAAAATTATCAAAAATCATTAGATTTTGCATTTTTCAGCTATATTAACTCAATGTAACTGAAAAATAATTTTTTTTTCAAAAATAATTAATTTTTAACAATTTTTGAAAATTTTGAAAATTTTGAATTTTTTCAAAAATTAAAAAAAATTATCAAAAATCATTAGATTTTGCATTTTTCAGCTATATTAACTCAATGTAACTGAAAAATAATTTTTTTTTCAAAAATAATTAATTTTTAACAATTTTTGAAAATTTTGAAAATTTTGAATTTTTTCAAAAATTAAAAAAAATTATCAAAAATCATTAGATTTTGCATTTTTCAGCTATATTAACTCAATGTAACTGAAAAATAATTTTTTTTTCAAAAATAATTAATTTTTAACAATTTTTGAAAATTTTGAAAATTTTGAATTTTTTCAAAAATTAAAAAAAATTATCAAAAATCATTAGATTTTGCATTTTTCAGCTATATTAACTCAATGTAACTGAAAAATAATTTTTTTTTCAAAAATAATTAATTTTTAACAATTTTTGAAAATTTTGAAAATTTTGAATTTTTTCAAAAATTAAAAAAAATTATCAAAAATCATTAGATTTTGCATTTTTCAGCTATATTAACTCAATGTAACTGAAAAATAATTTTTTTTTCAAAAATAATTAATTTTTAACAATTTTTGAAAATTTTGAAAATTTTGAATTTTTTCAAAAATTAAAAAAAATTATCAAAAATCATTAGATTTTGCATTTTTCAGCTATATTAACTCAATGTAACTGAAAAATAATTTTTTTTTCAAAAATAATTAATTTTTAACAATTTTTGAAAATTTTGAAAATTTTGAATTTTTTCAAAAATTAAAAAAAATTATCAAAAATCATTAGATTTTGCATTTTTCAGCTATATTAACTCAATGTAACTGAAAAATAATTTTTTTTTCAAAAATAATTAATTTTTAACAATTTTTGAAAATTTTGAAAATTTTGAATTTTTTCAAAAATTAAAAAAAATTATCAAAAATCATTAGATTTTGCATTTTTCAGCTATATTAACTCAATGTAACTGAAAAATAATTTTTTTTTCAAAAATAATTAATTTTTAACAATTTTTGAAAATTTTGAAAATTTTGAATTTTTTCAAAAATTAAAAAAAATTATCAAAAATCATTAGATTTTGCATTTTTCAGCTATATTAACTCAATGTAACTGAAAAATAATTTTTTTTTCAAAAATAATTAATTTTTAACAATTTTTGAAAATTTTGAAAATTTTGAATTTTTTCAAAAATTAAAAAAAATTATCAAAAATCATTAGATTTTGCA